>NC_064925.1:290914447-291527305 GCF_023897955.1 Schistocerca gregaria
ACCAAGAGATAGAAGGAGCAAATTATAACAGAGATCAGATCACATTAGAAAAGAGTGAGGAAATAGAAAAAGATGAGATTATAATTTTACCACACTGGAATCGCTCAAATGGCTCTGAGCACTATAGGACTTAACATCTATGGCCATCAGTCCCCTAGAACTTAGAACTAATTAAACCTAACTAACCTAAGGACATCACACAACACCCAGCCATAATGAAGCAGAGAAAATCCCTGACCCCGCCGGGAATCGAACCCGGGAACCCGGGTGTGGGAAGCGAGAACGCTACCGCACGACCACGAGATGCGGGCCACTGGAATTGCATCGCAGATAATATAAGTCATTTGTTTCTAAAACTTAGGCTAGTAATTGGCTTTAGGACAGAGAACACTTCTTGCCTTTCAAACCATAGAGTTCTGCAATATATTATCCATAATTAAAATGTAAGTTTCTATGATCCATGCTTCAAATGTTGGTGCAACGACAGACAGAACTTCCCATGGTCATGTGACAGGCTATGCTGGTGTTACTCTCTCCCTCTTCATCTATGGAAATGTTTCCACTTCTATTCCCACTGTCTGAGGAGGCAGCAGAAGATTGGGAAGTGTATAAGCACTGCCTACAGCAAAATTTCCATACCTTCCAAGTTGTGGATGCAGAGTTATATCATACACTGTTTTTGTCAGATATTCTTCATTGTCTTTTGACAATTTTCGCTGTTGCTGTTGCATGCGCGGTCTGGCCACAAGTGTTGAATTCTACCAATGCACAAAACAGACCATCAGTGTTATTGTGCCTGGGTCATGAGTCTCCACGGCCTTAGTTGCAAGTTTTATTTTGTCATGTCCAACTCAAAAGAGTCATATGCAGACATGAAAGTTCATGGTGTTACAATCCTCTCCACTCTGGATACAAAAGACTGCTGGTGGGAACCCCAATCAGAAAACCATTCTCTCAATGAGATGTGATCCATTGCCCAGTTGTATGAGGTCTCACAGTCTCGAGGACAACTTAGAGGCAATGCAAGCTGACCGGTCCAGTGGCTCCCATGCGGCATGAAGACAGCATTCCAGCCACAGCTCCTTGTTGCCATTGTGTATGTCTTGTTACTCTCAATATGACAGATCAGAGTGTCCCCAGCACTGAGCCCATCTGTCATAAGCATAAGAAAAAAGGCCACATTATGGAAGTCTGCCACTCAACAGCATAGAACACAGCATCAGAAAACATGGATATGGATCCCCAGGAAGCATCATGATAAGAAGTGCAGCAAGCTTGTTTTATCAAGGTTTTGGTTCTTTCACTGCAAGTGTGACTGCTGGTGGACACTGGTGCAGCCGTTTCCCTGCTTAAAGCTCGCATATATTCAGACCTCAGCCCTCCTCCACTGTCACCAGTGAAAGGGCACCTATGGGAATATGATAAACAGCAGATCAGTAACTCGGCATACTACCTATAGTGTTCTTATGGCCCTAGTTCAACAAACCTTTTCAGGTATAATGCCTTTCAGGCCTTTGGCTTCTCAGTCACGGACGCCATATAGTTGGTATTTGCCAATACCCCTATCAATCATTGGAATCTCTGTGCTCTAAATTTCAGGATATTTTTGTGGAAGGCCTAGGGTGCACCACAGACTTTAAAGTCCACGTAACCTTGAGGCAGTCAGTTCACCGTAGATTTTTTGTGCTCAGCAGATCCCTATAGTTCTCTGCTCCAAAGTCAAGGTGGAACTGGACCAGCTCTCATATCTTAGGGTCATGGATCCCATTTTCTCTAGTGAATGGGACACACCCCTTGTTATCATGAATCAACCCTCTGGTTAACTTTGACTTTGTGGTGATTTTGAAGTCACCATGAATTCACAGTCCATGGTCAACACACACCCACTGCCAGGTCTGACAGAGCTGTTCACATGCTTAGCAGATCAATTCCTCTCCAAACTTGATCTTTCCAAAGCCTATCACCAGTTACCCTTGGACAGGATTTCCAAATGTATCATGGTTCTAAATACACTTTTCAGGCAGTATCAATACCAAAAGTTTTTGTTTGGCATAGCAAGTGCCCCACAATTTTTCAACGTTACCTGAAACAACTCACGTCCACTAAGCCACACTACCTGGATGACACTGTAATTACCTGACATACTACAAGCGACCACCTGCTCAATCTCTGGGCCCTTTCTGAAGAACATGGTTCCGCATTGCAATCTAGAGAAGTCTAATTGACGGATGTGTATAGAGAATTGTGCATGGATGTCAAAAATGTTCGTAAGTAGTGTAGAGAGTTTTCAGCTGGTCATAATAAAATTCACAACAAACAAAGGAGCTGGAGGCCATCAATTTCTGAGGAGACAGTGCTGAAGGTTGAGCAAAGCAATGCATGTGTGAAGATCGGCGGATCACCCTGGATGATCTCTGCACGTTGGTTCCTCAGTTTTTCCGAAGCACTGCTCACAGAATTTTAATGGGAACATTGAATTACCAGAAAGCGTGCACAAGATAGGTGCCACACATGCTGACTGAGGACCACGTGCAACAAAGAGTTGATGCTTTCCATGCATTTCTTCACTGCCTTGCGGGCGAACAGGACAACTTTCTGGACTCAGTTGTCACGGGTGACAAAACCTGGGCATACCACTTTACACATGGGACCAAGGAACAATCACACCAGTGGTGGCACCCTTCTTTGTCGAAGCTACAGAAATTCAAACAAACACAGTCTGCCAATAAAGTCATGATAACCGATTTTTGGGATCGGGAAAGGGTCTTGTTGGTCGACTTTATGCCCAGTGGGACCACAATTAACACTGACAGGTCTGTGAGACTCTGAAAGAACTCAAACGGGCAATTCAGAACCAGAGAAGAGGAATGTTGAGCAAGGGCATACACATTCTCCATGACAATGGTCGTCCACACGTCACTCGGCAAACTGTTGCTGTCCTGCAACAGTTTCAGTGGAACATAATCACCCACCCACTCTATAGTCCTGACTTGGCACCCAGTGTCTATCAACTGTTCCCTAGGTTAAAAGAACATTTGGCCAGAAAGCGATTCAGCTCCAACGATGACGTGAAAGAAGAGGTTCATAACCTTCTGAACAGCATGGTGGCGAGCTGGTATGACATGGGCATACAAAAACTGCCACAGCGTCAACAAAAATGCATCGACATAAATGGTGATTATGTCGAAAAACACCTAAATGTTCAAGCTGTAAACTGATGTAAACCATTGTAGAAATAAATAGGTCTATGTACTTACAAAAAAAATAGACCTTACTTTTGGGATTACTCTCGTACTACACTGTACCATTCCTTACACCATGGACGGCAGTCTTTGAGTGTGGTTTTGGTTGGTTCTTCCCTGGTTACTGGCAACCATCATGCATCAGACCAGCCACCATGTCTACACTCAACAGACAGGAGACCTGGAGGTCTGGTGACATCAAAATCAGCTCCAAGTCTGGGTGGGCACCAACCCACCCATCCTAGGTGCACCACCACCTTCACCTGTTTCCTAGTCACTGGGTGCCACCTATCCACCAGTACTCCAGCCTCAATTTCTGCCTGTGTTACCACTGCCCAATACATCTACAACATCACAGACTCTGGTAGCAGCTCCAGTACCCCTGCAGCTGATAAGACATGCCCCTTGACTGTTTGATGTCTCCTGCATGGCGTCAAATGTGGTGGAGTTGTCTCCACCTTCCCCACTGCTACTGAACATCACCATGGGCTCAGCTTCGACTGGCCATCATTGGTCCTGTCATCTTATGCTCCCACAGGTGGCATGTTGGAATGCTCCTCATGCTAGCCACTTTGGCCCATATTCCAAAATTTCAACTGATTGGGAGTTTCTCACCTCTCTCACATCCAAGTTCTCCACAGATGTGGATGCTATCTGCACAATGCAGCTCTTCACTCCTTGCCTGGAAAACCAGCAGCACTCAGACCCAAGGGGAAAGTGCATAGTGACCACATAAGATTCCACACCTGTAATCTGGACATGCAGACACTAGAGAGGGCGTCATGTATCTTGGCGGGTGGTAGGGGAGTTCTGCACAGCCAGCAGATAGTAGTGGGGGGAGCCAGCTGCCAGCCATGGCAGTGTAGCCACACCATGCTTTTTCGCTCCATTCAACTGTCGGATACTGACCGCCATGCACTGCAGTACGCGCGCATGCAGGAAAGGGAACGAGTGCAGTAATACCTACCATATACCGTATTTAGTCGAATCTAAGCCGCACTTTTTTTCCGGTTTTTGTAAGCCAAAAAACCGCCTGCGGCTTAGAATCGAATGCAAAGCAAGCGAAAGTTCTGAAACATGTTGGTAAATGCCGCCACAACTAACTTCTGCCATAGAATATACGTAGCGCTACACAGGCATGCTTTGCAGGCACGAAGATAAATACTGGCACCAAAACCTCTGCGTCAGGAAATAAATTTAAAAAAAAAAAGGTGGAAGACAAGCTTTTTTCTCCGCCTTGAGTTTCGACCACTGCATTTTCATACATTATCCAAAGAAGTAAATACAAATTCCGTATTGTTCATCTTCGAATGTAGCAGCATTTCAATGTACTATGAAAATCCGACTGGCAAGACTGTTTGGCATATTTGTCAATATGGCCAACTCTACGTTCTGAATTTTTTCCTACCTCTGAGAAGAGATGGTGCTAATAGGAACTTTTATGAATTGTGAATCACATACAGTATTCTCTTCACCATAAGAATAATTCGAATATAAACATTTTGCCATGTATTTTTCATGTTTGCTGCTATCTCATTTAAATCCTGTCTGCCTAATAAACTATGAAACTAGAGTGAGACAACAGCAAACGCAGAAGAATATACATAACATGTCATGTTTATATTCGTATTATTCTTACGCCTAATAGTGATACAGTTAGAAATGAAGCACGGCAATTGGCTACATTTTTAAATCTAAGATGATTCTCATTTCTGTGCAGAATGTAATGTACTAAAGAGGCACCTGCAAAGATTTTCAAACCGAGAAAAATTTTTGCTAAACTCTCGTTCAGAACATCTTACGCAGTCGATTATTTGGTTCTGTTGATCATTATCAAAAAAAGCAGCAGTGTAAGTAACAACAAATAGCAGTCTCTTGCCATTGTTTTGTAAATGAGACGATTCCTCTCTTTACAAAAAAAAAAAAAAAAAAAAAATTGTAAGCGGCGGTAGCGTGCACAAAAGCAAGCGGCGGTAGCGTGCACAAAAGTAAGCCAGGCCGCGAGCGGCGACAGGCCATAAACACTCATTATCAGAATGCGAGAAATAATGCATGACACAGTACAATAATGCATTTTCAGCTTAGAGTGACATAAACATCTATAACAAAGAGAATGGCACTTATCAGATCAAAGAAAAATCAGCAATCAATTCAAACCAGACGAAGCATGTGATAAAGGAAGGGTACCCATATAAATACGGACGGAGCACCTGATGCATAGCAATGGCTACCTGGTAAAGCTTAACTGCTAAGACTTGAACCAAACTACTGTAGCTGTATCGTCAGTCATTTGACCTAAATTGTGTCTCATATTACAATGGACCAACTTTGTTTCGATTTGGAGGTGCGGCCTAAAACTTTTCTACCCCTTGAATTTCGAGTCTCAAATTTCAGGTGCGGCTTAGATTCGGGAAATTTTTTTTCCATGACTTAGAAGCTCACACAACTGTTGAAACAAGTTGTTGACAAAGCTGATGTTTGGGCCCGCATTGTTGGTGACTGTTTGGTAGCATCTCACTTTCTTCCATCCAGGTTCAATGGGCAAATTTATCATGATTTCAAAGAGAATGTTCTTCTTGATCTATTAACATCTGTGAATTTAGCTGTGCAACAAAAGTGTACTTCATACATGATGGAGCACCTCCTCATTTTAGCATTAATGTCCATCGGCTTCTAAATAACATGAATGAATTAAGTTGTGAAAACTTCTACCTAACAAATGAAAATTCAATGCTGCAAAAACTTAGATACCATGAGTTCCTCCTAAGGCAGAGGGTGTGTTACTGTGAACAGTTCAGTGACCAGGTTGTTCTAATCACAATCGACAGTAGACCAACACCGACAACGATAGTTCAGGTATACATGCCGATGTCGCAAGCTGAAAATGAACAGATAGAGAAAGTGTATGAGGATATTGAAAGGGTAATGCAGTATGTAAAGGGGGACGAAAATCTAATAGTCATAGGTGACTGGAATGCAGTTGTAGGGGAAGGAGTAGAAGAAATGGTTACAGGAGAATATGGGCTTGGGACAAGGAATGAAAGAGGAGAAAGACTAATTGAGTTCTGTAACACGTTTCAGCTAGTAATAGCAAATACCCTGTTCAAGAATCACAAGAGGAGGAGGTATACTTGGAAAAGGCCGGGAGATATGGGAAGATTTCAATTAGATTACATCATGGTCAGACAAGGATTCCGAAATCAGATACTGGATTGTAAGGCATACCCAGGAGCAGATATAGTCTCAGATCACAATACAGTAGTGATGAAGAGTAGGCTGAAGTTCAAGACATTAGTCAGGAAGAATCAATACACAATAAGTGGGATACGGAAGTTCTAAGGAATGACAAGATACGTTTGAAGTTCTCTAACTCTATAGATACAGCAATAAGGAATACCGCAGTAGGCAGTACAGTTGAAGAGGAATGGACATCTCTAAAAAGGGCCATCACAGAAGTTGGGAAGGAAAACATAGGTACAAAGAAGGTAGCTGTGAAGACACCATGGGTAACAGAAGAAATACTTCAGTTGATTGATGAAAGGAGGAAGTACAAACATGTTCTGGGGAAATCAGGAATACAGAAATACAAGTTGCTGAGGAATCAAATAAATAGGAAGTGCAGGGAAGCTACGATGAAATGGCTGCAAGAAAAAAGTGAAGACATCGAAAAAGATATGATTGTCGGAAGGACAGACTCAGCATACAGGAAAGTCAAAACAACCTTTGGTGACATTAAAAGCAACGGTGGTAACATTAAGAGTGCAACAGGAATTCCACTGTTAAATGCAGAGGAGAGAGCAGATAGGTGGAAAGAATACATTGAAAGCCTCTATGAGGGTGAAGATTTGTCTGACATGATGGAAGAAGAAACAGGGGTCAATTTAGAAGAGATAGGGGATCCAGTATTAGAATCGAAATTTAAAAGAGCTTTGGAGGACTTACGGTCAAATAAGGCAGAAGGGATAGATAACATTCCATCAGAATAATTAAAATCATTAGGGGAAGTGACAACAAAATGACTATTCATGTTGGTGTGTAGAATATATGAGTCTGGCGACATACCATCTGACTTCGGAAAAGCATCATCCACACAATTCCGAAGACGGCAAGAGCTGACAAGTGCGAGAATTTTCGCACAATCAGCTTAACAGCTCATGCATCGAAGCTGCTTACGAGAATAATATACAGAAGAATGGAAAAGAAAATTGAGAATGTGCTAGGTGACGATCAGTTTGGCTTTAGGAAAAGTAAAGGCACGAGAGAGGCAATTTTGACATTACGGCTAATAATGGAAGCAAGGCTAAAGAAAAATCAAGACAGGTTCATAGGATATGTGGACCTGGAAAAAGTGTTCGACAATATAAAATGGTGCAAGCTGTTTGAGATACTGAAAAAAGTAGGGGTAAGCTATAGGGAGAGACGGGTCATATACAATATGTACAACAACCAAGAGGGAATAATAAGAGTGGACGATCAAGAACGAAGTGCTCGTATTACGAAGGGTGTAAGACAAGGCTGTAGCCTTTCACCCCTACTCTTCAATCGGTAGATCGAGGAACCAATGATGGAAATAAAAGAAAGGTTCAGGAGTGGAATTAAAATACAAGGTGAAAGGATATCAATGATACGATTCGCTGATGACATTGCTATCCTGAGTGAAAGTGAAGAAGAATTAAATGATCTGCTGAACGGAATGAAGAGTCTAATGAGTACACAGTATGGTTTGAGAGTAAATCGGAGAAAGATGAAGGTAATGAGAAGTAGTAGAAACGAGAACAGCGAGAAACTTAACATCAGGATTGATGGTCACGAAGTCAATGAAGTTAAGGAATTCTGCTACCTAGGCAGTAAAATAACCAATGACAGACGGAGCAAGGAAGACATCAAAAGCAGACTCGCTATGGCAAAAAAAGCATTTCTGGCCAAGAGAAGTCTACTAATATCAAATAGCGGCCTTAATTTGAGGAAGAAATTTCTGAGGATGTACGTCTGGAGTACAGCATTGTATGGTAGTGAAACATGGACTGTGGGAAAACCGGAACAGAAGAGAATCGAAGCATTTGAGATGTGGTGCTATAGACGAATCTTGAAAATTAGGTGGACTGATAAGGTAAGGAATGAGGAGGTTCTACGCAGAATCGGAGAGCAAAGGAATATGTGGAAAACACTGATAAGGAGTAGGGACAGGATGATAGGACATCTGCTAAGACATGAGGGAATGACTTCCATGGTACTAGAGGGAACTGTAGAGGGCAAAAGCTGTAGAGGAAAACAGAGATTGGAATACGTCAAGCAAATAATTGAGGACGTAGGTTGCAAGTGCTAGTCTGAGATGAAGAGGTTAGCACAGGAAAGGAACTCATGGTGGGCCGCATCAAACCAGTCAGTAGACTGACGAAAAAAAAAAAGGCATAGCTTGGAGGTAAGTATTTCTAGAAAGGAAAAAAGAAGGAAAAAATGTAAAGTGAAGTGTTATGGGGAATGTAAGATATTTTATAAAATTATTATTATTATTATTATTTATCTGTATAACATTTTTTATTGAGCAACTACTCTGTTTTAGCTAAGTAATCCTCCAATGTATAAAATGTACTGCATAACAGGTACTTTTCAGCTGCCTTTTTAAATAAGTGTATTTTTGCAATTTCTTTAATCTCTTTTGGTAATTTATTGTACAGTTTTATTCTTTGGTAGAAAATGCTGCTTTGAGTTTAATGTTTATTTTTTATTATTAAATATAAATTTAGTCTACCTCTTGTCTGCATGGTCATGGACAGAGCTGTTTGTGCAGTAATTACCAATGTTATTTTTGATGTGTACAACTGACTGGTAAATGTATTCACATGGAGCAGTTAAAATCCCCAGTGTTTTGAACAGATTTTTACAATGAGCTCGACTAGTATTTTCGGTTATAATTCTTATGGCTCTTTTCTGGAGTTTGAAAATTGTGTTCATATTTTGTGCATTTGTTCCCCAAAAAAGAATGCCATAGCTAAGAATTGAGTGTAAATATGAATAATATGTAACGAAAAGACACTGCATGTTACACACTGATGATAGGATTCTAAGGGCATAATGTGCTGATGACATTCTGTTTGCAAGTACCTTTGTGCATTCACATCAGTTCAACTGAGATACAATATTCATTCCCAGAAATTTTGCATTTGTTCCACAGTCATTTTTTCTCTTCAAACTGAAAGTCATGCCATTAATTTTTTATGTTCAATGTCACTTTATTGCTTATTGACCAATCTTAACCTTCCTTGAGAGTTTCATTTGCTTTCTCAGAAAGGACTTCTCTTGTTTTCTCAGTGACTATAACATTAAAGAGAATTTTTTTCATCATGAGTAACACCACTGGGAAAGTCATTGACGTATATCAGGAACAGTATTGGTCCGAATATGCTACCTTGCAGAACCCCTACATTAATGTATTTTGGTTCTGATTAAGTGTTTTACTAAATGTTTAGATCTATTTGAAGTATGTTTTATCTCTATTCTTTGTACCCTATCTGTTAGGTAAGATCGAAACCAGTCATCAGCTACCCGTCTTGTTCCTAATGCTTCTAATTTATTTAATAAAAATTTGTGGTTGACTGTATCAAAGCCTTAGAAAGATCCAAAAATATGCCTGTAACACACTCATCTCTATCAAGAGCATCAAGTACAAATTTTGTGAATTCTACTATGGCTGACTCCATATTTTTGCCACTTCGTAAACCAAACTGTGATTTGCTTGAAAGATTGTATTTATTCAGATAATTCATTAATCTGTCTTTCATAATTGCTTATATTAATTTTGAGAATAGTGACAGCAGGGAAATGGGCCAGTAATTTTCTGTCATCTTCATTACCTTTCTTAAGCAAAGGTACAACTCTTCCCTGTTTTAACTTCTCTGGAAATGTCCCTGATGTGAAGGTTTCATTTTTTATATTTGTTAAGAGGCCTTGTATAATCCCTATGCACT
This sequence comes from Schistocerca gregaria, assembly GCF_023897955.1. Classification (NCBI taxonomy): domain Eukaryota; kingdom Metazoa; phylum Arthropoda; class Insecta; order Orthoptera; family Acrididae; genus Schistocerca; species Schistocerca gregaria. The sequence goes on from NC_064925.1 coordinate 290,924,658, forward strand.
GTTTCAGTACACACAGTGGTACTTCATCTAAGCCTACTGAATTTTTTATTTTTTAGTTTTTGAGCAGTTTTATTGACTTAATTCTCTGTGATTGGAAGTAACATCATTGTATTTAGTGCAAATTAATCACAGGAGTTATATTTGTTTGGGGCAATTTTTGCTGTATCTTCTGTGTAATACTTGAAAAATGCTTGTTTACATAGTTTGCTAAGTGTTCTGGAACATTTATTGCCTTATCCCCCTCCCTTAGCAGTATGTTATTCTGAGTTTGTTTGCCTCTCCCCGTTCCCTTTTTTATAACATCCCACACTGCTTTCTTTTATTCTCTGCATTATATATTATTTTGTCATTAAATGACTTTTTTTGGAGGAAACAGCAATTTCCTTTAGATATTTTTGTATCTATGGTAGAAATTTAAGAACTCTGGTCCATTGCGAATCTTTTTCATGGAACTGAGGTGTTTAAGTGTTTGAGGGGACTTCATAATACCTGCTGTTATCCATCTGTTTTTGTGGATGTTTATACAGACATGCATACTTTTGGAAATGCCTTTTCAAAGTTCAATTTAAACAATGTGGAGAATTTAGAGAATTTAACATTCACAGTGGTTTCCTTATACACTTCATCCAAGCTTTGTTATCTAGTTCTTTTGAAAAATCTTTCATTTTGATTTCTGAGAGATGTTGTTTGTAGGTGTGTAGTTTAGGGAATGATTTGATGCCTGATTTTACTATTGCTATTTGACGGAGATGGTCTGATAGCCCGAGATCTTTTACAGCTACATCACATTTTTCCCTGTCCATATTTGTGGCCACATGGTCAGTTACTGATAAAGTCTTTGTAGTAATCCTTGCTGCACTATTGACCAATACGGACATGCCAAAACTTTGAAGGATGTTTATAAAGGTGCTGCTGGATTCATTTATGATATTACTGTTGATGTTAATGTCCCCACACAGAATTATGTTGACTTTTGTACTTGAGACTTTATTCAGAACTTCTGTTAACTTATTGAAAAAAGTGTCCACACTACCACTGGGAGATCTATACAAACACAAAATGATTAATTTCTTGGTGATATCAAGCCCTGTTAATTCAATAGCTGATATTTCAAAGTGTTTGTCTTCACTTACTGTACTGAGGTCATGTCTTGATTTGAACGGTGTTCCTTTTCTGATATAACTGTATGATCCTCCACCCTTTGAAGTAGTTCTGCAGTAAGAGTTTGCCTTTTCATACAATGATAATACTACATGTTGGATTTCTGTGTCTCCACACCAGTGCTCAGTAATACAAACTACTGTGCAGTTCAAAGATTGGAGCTCAACTTCTAATAGTTGTATTTTATTTTTTATTGATTGCATGTTTTGATGGAGGATTGTTAAGTCTGTGAAATGCTCCATGTTACTCTTTCCAATGGTTTGTTTTTCTTTGTGAAATCTGGTATATGAGATATTTAAGGTGTTACAATCTGTCTTACAAGTGACTGTTTCAGCATTTTTTAAAGTGCTGGAGATACTCTTTAGGCAGGGGAACCTATTGTCTGGATTCATCCTAAAAAATATCTACTTTTCCTACCTATGACAACAGGTATTTGACCATGTGTGGCCCAAGATCCATATTTTCATGAATCAGCCGTACCACTCTTCCCTTCCCAGTCCTGTTTAGGTGTAGTCCATGCCTAGTGAAACGCCATCTGTTGATAATCCCGACGGGACCCAGAGAAACATGGCTGTCCTCAGAGCTATCCCTAACACCACACTGATTCACCTCACATCTACAGCAAGGTGTGGTCGATCACGATGCCAGAACTGCTCAACAAAGTGTACATTGGTGCCATGAGTCAGTGAAGCTATCTTGTCCCGGTCACCACCTATGTCATATGCCCCATACCTGTCCAAACCATTTCCCATGGCACCCACTATCATTACATGGTCCTCTTTTGTAAAGTCCTTAAATAAAGACCCTAGGTCTTCTACCACATGGCTTAGCCCTGCATTTGAATTGAAGATACTGGTGGCCTGGTATGCTGCCCCTAAACTTTCCTGTAACTGAGGGCCTACTCCTCACCCATGGCTACTATCTAGCAGCAGAACTTTCTTCTTCCTAAGACTTTGTACATTCCTAGGCTTCTTGGCCTCAGTTGAAGTGTGTTGCACATTTCCTGCTCCTTGTTCAACCTGAGGCTCTTCTCCACTAAACTCTGGCAGTGGTAGATACCTGTTTTTGGTGTTGATGATAAAACTGTCATATCATGTTCTCTTTCTTCCTATTCTCCTACCAGCTGCCAGTTCCCAACCACCCTCCTACCCCTATCTCCCTTGGTCCTTATGAGTTCCTTCCTTGCTTCATTCAACTGTGCTTAAAGGGCACAGATGTTCCTTTCCTGTTCCCCAATCAGAAACTCTTTTAGAGTAAACAGCCTTCATTATGCATATGTGAAGTCAAAGTACTTGACAACAAAATAATAAATGACAGTAATCTCAAAATAATATCACAAAAGCCCAATATATTACCAACAAAACTGAATATATTGATGAATTTCTAAGTGATAGTAGTCCTTAGATTGATCTCATGAATGAACTAGGGTGCAAAACTGAAGAAACGCGTAGCATTAATTTAAGTAATTATAAACTGTCAGTGTGTATTGTAGGAAACAACATGAAGGTGGTGGTGTTGAAATTTATGTCAAAAATAATGTCGAGTGTGAAAAAATTGACTGTGTAGATAAATTTGTATGTGAGATGGTTTCTGGAATGCTGCAAGAAGAACAAAGCTCAGAAATAGCAGTTTAATAATACATATCCCCTAACAGTAATATGGAAGGTTTCTTTTGTCACTTATAGGAACTCGTTGTGAATCTCTCATCTCATAAAAAACAGACTGTAATAGTAGGTGACGTGAACATTGACTCCTTCACTAATAGTACTAATTATCTTAAACAATGGAAAATCCAGGATGGAATTATATTAATTATCTTAGATATATTGACAGGTTACACTCCTATAATTACACCCATGTGAATTCAAGAGCAACAAAAGTAACATGTGACTCCCAACATGTATTTACCACGTTATTACAAACTTAAACAAGAACGATCTTGTAGTTAGAACCATTAAGAACCATATTTCAGATCATAGTGCATTACTCATAAAGCTCCATACAGACTAAGAAATAGTATCTCATGGGGACCTACTTACCTATAAAAGAAAGCTATACTATCATACATTAAAGGAGACCCTGGCATACAAAAACTTAGAATCAGAGAGGCCTATACGAAACAGAAGATGTTAACGAAAAGTGGGACAAATTTTATACAACATTAACCCACTGTCTTAATCAAGCATGCCCAGTGATCAAAAAACTAAGAAAAACTGACACTTCTAAGAAACTTAAACTTCCGCCATTGTGATAAAATTGAAGGAAGATATTGTCAAAAGCTTTCTCTAAGTCTACAAATCCTAGAAATGTAGGTTTGCCTTTTCTTAATCTTTCTTCTAAGATAAGTCGTAAGGTCAGTATTGCCTCACGTGTTCCAACATTTCGACGGAATCCAAACTGATCCTCCCCGAGGTCCGCATCTACCAGTTTTTCCATTCGTCTGTAAAGAATTCGCGTTAGTATTTTGCAGCTGTGACTTATTAAACTGATAGTTCGGTAATTTTCACATCTGTCAGCACCTGCTTTCTTTGGGAGCAGCGCAAAATAATATAGAGAACATTACCCTCATCACAGAATAACTCACCAAAATCAAATTGGCACTAAATAAGGAGAAGACAATCCTGTTGGAGTTTTCACTACATTATAAACCAAGACAACTGGATATTGAGCCAGAGTATTCCGTTGAAGCAACTGATAAACATAAATTTCTGGGTATTATAGCAGATGAACATCTTAAGTGGAAGGAGCACATCAGCTATACATGTAAAAAATCTCCTGTAACATCTACCTGCTAAAACACCTTTCTAGCATATTAGTGCTACCTGTCTTTAGCCAAATCTGTTTTGGAATCACACTCTCTCACCTACAACATTGTATTAAGATTTGGAATAGTATACATGAATACAGCTTTTAGAGCCCAGAAAAGAGCATTTAGGATAATAGATAATATTAGTAAACAACAGTCCTGTAGAGAATACTTTATTACATATAACATACTAACAGTGTCTTCATTGTACATTCCCAGGACTATACTGTTTGTAAAAGAAAATACAGAACATAGTTTAATCAATAGTGAAATCCATAATTATAATACCACACAAGAAAAAGAGAGGATTGCCACATAAAATTTAGTAATAAAAGAGCAACATATCATAGTCCGTTTTCTGCTGGAAATCATTTTTATAGCAGACTGCCAAATAATATAAAACTGTTAAATGGAAACATATTTCAGACAAAATTAAAGCCACTGTTAAATGTTTGTACTCCATCAAGGATTTTTAATGATATTCTGTATAATTTGTCTTTATTTATAAACCATTATTAACATTCATATGTTTATAAACAGACAATGTCCATGACTGTAAAAGTTATTATGGGCAAATAAACCATTTATTTCATTTTATTATTATTTTATTCAGTGATAGATGGATAGGTAGAGGTGGATCAATTGTCCAGCCTCCATACTTCTGGACCTAAGCCAGCAGGACTTTCATTTGAGGGAACATTTGAAAGGTCTTGTGTATAGAACAACAGTACAAGAAGTCTAAATGCCCGTATTATGGAAGGCTGCAAAACCATACACAATACTGTGTCCAATATGCCCCAGAAATGTTTCTTTAACATTTAGCATACTTCTAAAGAATTGAAGTTATGTCATATAAGGGATCCTTCTATGTGTCTTATAGTAACACACCTGTTGACTTGTAAGCAATGCACAAAACTGGCAATTATATCAGATGATAAAGTTAATGATGATGTAAATAAAATAGAAAGAAACTTCCACATGGGAAAAATATATTAAAAACGAAGATTCCAAGACTTACCAAGCGGGAAAGCGCCGGTAGATAGGCACAATGAATAAAACACACAAACACACACAGAATTTCGAGCTTTCGCAACCGGCGGCTGCTTCATCAGGAAAGAGGGAAGGAAAAGGAAAGATGAAAGGATGTGGGTTTTAAGGGAGAGGGTAAGGAGTCATTCCAATCCCGGGAGCGGAAAGACTTACCTTAGGGGGAAAAAAGGATAGGTATGTACTCGCGCACACACACACACACACACACACACACACACACACACACACATATCAATCCATACATACGGCTTGTGTCTGTGTATGTATCCTTTTTTCCCCCTACGGTAAGTCTTTCCGCTCCCGGGATTGGGATGACTCCTTACCCTCTCCCTTAAAACCCACATCCTTTCATCTTTCCTTTTCCTTCCCTCTTTCCTGATGATGCAGCCGCCGGTTGCGAAAGCTCGAAATTCTGTCTGTTTGTGTGTTTTATTCATTGTGCCTATCTACCAGCGCTTTCCCGCTTGGTAAGTCTTGGAATCTTTGTTTTTAATATATAGATGATAAAATTATAATCTTTTAATCCTGCAGTGAAAGGGTTGTGCAAAACTTTTACCTCATTATAAGCTAAGCAGATGACACTTAAGTCTTGCTGTTTTGTAGGGAATATAAGGAACTATAATCTTTTGCTACTAGTGGTGTAAAGGAATTGATGAAAAACTTCAATGATCAGGGCCTCAATTAAAATGCCACAGATCTCAGTTATTGGTGTTTAAATCTGATTGTTCGCATCAGCCCAGTGTAAGTAATTTTGGCAACAAAAACAAGCAGCTGTAAATTTCTAGGCGCTTATGTTGAAGAAACCTGCAATGGACTAATCACGTTAATTTTGTATGTGGGCAAGTCAGTAGAGGCTTATATCTCCTTAGCCAGTTCACCAAGATAGTTCTTACTCAAACTTTAAAAAATAGTTTACTATGGAACAATTTACACCTTTCATAAGTATGGGACTGGATTATGGGGTTGTCCACTTAGAAAGAACATTGCAATAAGACCTATACATAGGATACACCATTGACAATCATGTCATGAAGTATTTGTGCAGCACAAATACTTGACAATATATTCTTCACACACATATAAATTACTTACATTGTTTTCTGAGTCAAGCAACGGAATTTATCATGTGCTGTGATGTACATCACCACAACATCAGAACAAGATATAAGTACTTTCAGAAGAGAACAAAATTAAAAATGACAGATAGGAGCCCATACATCAATGATTTGATTTAAATTAACGAAATACCACATTATTCAAGAACACTTAAGGGGATTGATTTTAACTATTAATTAAAATATTTTCACATAGAAAAATGATTAGATTTAAGATAATTGTCATTTATTGTTCTGTCTAATTAATGGAAAATCTCATATAAAGATGTGAAACAATTACTAACAAAGAGATAGAGGGGCTGGCCAGTACTTACCTCAGCTCAGTACAGCCGATAGAAACACAAAAAAACAACCGAAAATTTAAGCTCCTAGCTTTCGGAATAAATGTTCCTTCATCAGGGAGGAGAGAGGGGAAAGAAAGGGAAGAAGGGAAAGTGGATTTAGTTACTCACAACCCAGGTTATGAAGCAACAGGGAAAGGAAAACAGGGAAGGTAGCAAGGATGGAGGCATGCATATTTGATATTTGCAAAAGCTATCATTGTGCTCATTCCATGCAAAGAAAATATAAATAAATCCATACATATTACAAAAATTGATGTGTGTGTGTGTGTGTGTGTGTGTGTGTGTGTGTGTGTGTGTTTTTCACATCTCCTAAACCACTGAACTGATTTCAACCAGACATGGTACACATTTCCCTTACTGTCAGGCAACAATTGCTGTGGGAGTAAGAACCATTTAAATATCACATCATAGTTCAGCAGATATAATGTCATAAACAATGAGATGTGTGAAGAACATCTGAATCACGCAGGATGCTTAATTCTGTGCTACTAAAATGCATCCACAATAAATTTTATAGATGGTATCCACATATACTGCTAAGCACCTACAAAAGTGTATCACATAACACATACAGTTAAGAAAATATGACATCATAAACACTGAGGTCTTTATAAAAATGCTGCATTGTACATAATGTTTAATTTTTTTTACTTATTTTCTTTCACTCTATTCACAAGAAATTTGGCACATAGTACCCGCATGTCACTGAATGTACCAACAACATCATGTCATGGTATGACATATAGATCAGGATACATGACGTCATTACCACTGAGATGCATGAAAACTGCCACATCATGACATTCCTATAGTCAAGTCAATTTAACGAATTCCTTGACACATGCCAGCACTTTTGATAGCTTTCAATTGCAAACTGAAAATGGTTGTAGGTGAAAACTACACCATTTCTAAAACTATGAAGACATGTTGCCACAAAGATATTTACATGTGATCTAGCTGTGCCAAGTGCACAGAAATTGTCCAGGAGCATGTTTCTTAATTTGGATACCAGGCTTCCACATTTGTACATTATGCATATTTCTTCATACAAGTGTTTCATAATTTCAAAGGTGTTTTCCCAAATACATGGTAACAAATTTTTTTTGATACTTCTCAAAAAAACACAGTTCTGCCCCCCCCCCCCCCCCCCCCCCCCCCGCCCACAATACAAAACGCAACATGAACATCCTGGCAATCCCGCAGAAATCCCAGGTTTGTCAGCTAGTAAATAAATAAAAATAACTAAATTTGATAGCTGTAACACATACACAAAATAACCTGCACATTGTGAAGCAGGACAGATCTTAGATCCTACCATAATCGCATAGATATGGTTATTGTTAGATTTTAAGTATTCACAGGTTTCTATGTTTCCTGAATCACCACAATTTTGAAATCATAAAGAATTTAAAACTGTCACCCACAACATTTGGAATAGGGGCATAAAGGTCCACAAGGGAGGAAGGAGGGTACTTGCCCCCCCCCCCCCCCCCCTCCCACTGGAATTTGGAGTACAGAGTTTCTATTCATTACATAATTCTTATAAATTTCTTGTAAAAACAAATTACAATATTTCCACAAAATCTCTCATTAAACCAAGCTGATTGCAGTGAGGCAATACTATAACAATTACCATCTTATCTTCAGAAAGTGCAATACCAGACACTCAATTATGGAGAGAGATCTTCATTCATTTGTGAGTCATTCTCTCTCTCATAATAACAGGCATGCTGTTGTACTGCAGATCAAAGGAAAGCAGAGGAAAAGCTGCTCTCGTCCACTGTGCTAACGTCCTTTAAGGCTTTTTCTAAGTATTGATGTCAAGATGGCTGCAAAACATTCCCCAAATTTAGCAGAATCAAATTCCTTGCCACAGTCTTCAACAATAACTAAACACAGTGCTTCCTGAAGCATTGTTTGGTTACACAGAATGCTATGAGCAGTACCATGTGCACTGCACTTTGCCTCAGTGACTGCTTTTGTAGCAAATTTATCATCTTCATCGTGAGAACACATACATTTCATAGTGCTGGAAGAAAGTGTAGGGAAGTGTAGCCTGCATAAGGGGTTAGTTTAGTATATAATGCTTGTTTAACAACAAGGGAACACTCAGCCAGCTCCATACATTTAGAGACCAAATGAGGCTAATTCCAGGGACTTCAGTAGGCTAAAGCCAGAAACACCATCATTCACATTTTTTAGGGCTGCAACAGCCTGATGGGAGTCAGCAATTGATGTTTTAAAAAGTGAAAAATTCTAAGAAAGGATAGGAATACTGCAATCAGTCTCAATCCCATTGGGTTTTTATTATTCTTACAGATCCAGATTACAGCTATAAATCACCATCTTCAGAGTTCACCTGCTTAGCTGGCTGATAACATGCTTGCCTCCCATGCACTGGGCCCGGATTTGATTCCTGGCTGGGTTGAAGATATTCTCTGCTCGGACACTGGGTGTTGTGTTGTCCTCATCTTCATTTCATCATCATTGGCTACAAGTCACCCAATACGGTGCCGACTGAAACAAGACTTGCACTTGATGGCCAAACCCGACTGGGACATCCTGTCCAACAATGCCATACGAACATTTCATTTTTACAACCTTCAATAACTCCCAGTAGCACATGTCACCTTAGGACTTTATTGGGGTGATAATATAGATAATAAAAAAACAATGTGATTGCAATTTATCACTGTAATCCTATCCTTTCTTGTAATAATATACAGTTTCTGTGCACAACAGTTCTGTATGAAGTAACAAGTCATCAGCTGAACACATTTCTAAATAATTTGGATTTATGGAAAGAAGAATTTTTGTAAAAACATTCGCTTCTGATACACATCTTTCAAGATTCTTGATTTGGCTTTGGGTGACAAAGTCCCTACAGGTAGCTACCAATATTGTGAGTTGTGCTCTATGGGCGTTCTCAAAATGTAATACTGATTAGGTTTACTCTGCAATTTTCTACATGAATGATTATAATTATTTTTATTGTTGAGACTACTTGCAAGATAAACTTGATCATTTACAGCTCAGCAAAGATAGTATTCCTTAGCCACAAGTGGCTCAAAAACATTATAATACTGATAACTTCTTATCTGAAGCAACAGTGTGGTATGATCTTTGGTCAATAAGAGCAAATGAAACTGTTGAAAAACATACAGCAATTTTCCTACTATGAAGAAGGCTGTATCAATTGCTCTTGATTTGACTGCTAGCACATGCACAATTAAATGATCTTTCAGTACTCTACGAAGAATGAAACTGTGGTTGCATTCTTCAGTGAGAGAAAACAGGCTATGTGAGCTGTACATGCTATATGTTCACAGGTGAAAACTAGCTGAAAAACCTGATTCTACTAACTTAATTATTAACCAATTCAGACAACAACCTTGGTGATTGTCATTCACCTTCAAACAAGATTGTGTATAATATCACATTTTGTGTAGTTTCATATCACATGTTATTCACATCACTGTTATTCTTTCCTTCAACAGCAATTGTAAGGAAAACAGTTAATTATTTAATATTTTGCATTGTAATTTGTAAGCTTTCATTTGATATGACTGAAACAGCATTTTGTAAATGTAGTTTTTTTTAAAAAAATATATGAGTGTATAAGCATTTTTAAAATTTGTTCTCTGCATTTTCACGTTCGAGGAAGATTAGTCAAAGGCTTTTCATGACTGGCCATTTTTGTTTATAACCAACAGTATTCTCATTTCTGATTTTTTCCTACTTCATAATTTTCACATTCAATGTCAGTCTAACATTATTCGTATATGAATAAAAGTACCTTTTCTAAATACTGTATGGTTTACTTTCTAACTTATTTATCATTTTTTAACACGTGTGAGATTTAATCATGAAAGGCTATTATTTTAGATCATCAACTACAAAAATGTTTCGCATCCAACCATACTCACTTTAATAATACATAAAGATTTACTTACAGCTTGCAACTGCAAAGAGCAAAAAGTTATTTGTCCTTGAAGGTGAAAATGCAATGAAAAAATTTTAAGAATTTTTTGTTATCTAAAACTCTGCTTACAAAAAAATGCATCCATTCACATAAATTCAGTTTCCATTTACCTAGAACAAATACTGAGTGGATAACTTTTGTTTCTCTGGGATTTCACAATAAACGTCAATTTCCTTGCCTCTGCCTCCTCCCCCTCCAAGAAAAATATCTGTGGACACCCATGTATAGAGGTACATAATATAATTAATGTTTCTATTGTTATGCACTCAAAAGTTGTTATGTCAACAATTATGAAAAGGACAGATTGCTACTCACCATAAATATTACACATTGAGCTGCAGATAGGCACAACAAAAAGACTGCTACCCACTGAGCTTTCGGCCGAAGTGTTCCTCAGAAAAGAGAGGAAAACACACACACATGCACAAAAGCAGGCACACCTCATGCACACATGACCACTATCTCCGGTCACCCTGGACAAGGTGCAAGTGCTGCAGTCTGCCCAGATCAGCCAGAGATAATGGTCCTGCATAGATGAATGTGTCTGTGTTTTCGTTCCTTTCTGAAGAATACTCTGGCAAAATACTCAGCACATAACATATTTTTCATTGTGCCTGCCTGTATCTCACTATTCCACCTGTATGGTGAGTAACGAACTATTCTTTACATAATTGATATTCTGACCTGGACTTTCCAATTGTTATGTTGTAGATACTCATATGGACATAACTGTTTGTCTTTCAATCATTATCATAATTTAAATTGAAACAAATGATAGCTAATTGAACAGCATTATTGAAAATATTCAGCACATTAAAGAGCCTGGAAAGACAGTGTCTCCTAATATGAGGATCCAACAATCACAAAAATTCCTACTTTAAGTTATTTTTAACGGCACAAGCAGAATTAAAATATGGGTTGCAAACGGGTGGTTACAAATTGCTGCACCACATACCCACATGTAATTCTTGAGCTGATGGTAACTACAGTCTTATCAGGAATTAAGAATAACATAAAAACTAAGAATATTTGACAGTGCATGAGTATTTCATTGGATTTTTTATGACAGATAGTACTTCAGCAGAAACTTTGTTTGAGCTCATCAAAGACATTTCAATCTGGCACACACTACCACTCAAAGGCCAGTGTTGCAATGGTAACACAAATGTTTCTGAAAAAGCCTCAGGATTGCAATTAAGCATAGCAAAGAAGAGTGTTGAGCATTGGTTATGCATTTTAATGATAATAATCATAATCTTGTTATGTGGGATAGAAAAGAAAAAGTTTTACCAGTACGAAATTTTTTTGAAATAATGAAAATTTTAATAAAATCTATATGGGACTCACCAAAGAGCTGTGTGACACTCAGGGAGATGCAGTTAGAAGCTGAGAAAGGAACACAAAAATCTTTACCTTCTCTACCAACTGAGCGACCCAAGCACGCCTCACGCCCCATCCTCACAGCTTTACTTCTGCCAGTACCTCATCTCCTACCTTCCAAACTTTACAGAAGCTGTCCTGCGAACCTTGCAGAAATTTTGGAAGGCAGGAGATGAGGTACTGGCAGAAGTAAAGCTGTGAGGACAGGGCATGAGTCATGCTTGGGTAGCCCAGTTGGTAGAGCACTTGCCTGCGAAAGGCAAAGGTCCTGAGTTCGAGTCTCAGTCCGGCACATAGTTTTAATCTGCCAGGAAGTTTCGAAAAACTGATTCTTGGGGACTCCACCAGACGAGTTTTGAAAACCTGAGAGCTTAAAGGTGATAGATACAGTAATATGCATGACTGAGTTTACTACCAAAACTTCATGCACACATTAATAAGAGCAGAAAGCTAAGTGCATTGTATGTGATAGACATGGGCAGGGCAAAGTGGGGGTTGGTGGGGGTGAGGATAGACAGGTCAGAAAATAAAAGATATATAAAACTAAAAGGGAGAGAAAAAAGGAATATATACCATGAAGAAATGCTGAGAGTGAAGAAATTAATGTAAATTAAGGCCAGTTGGGTGGCAAGAACCAGGACATGTAATGCCAGTTCCCACTTGTGGAGTTCTGAGAAACTAGCATCTAGGGGACGAATCCAGATGGCTCAAGTGGTGAAACAGGCAGCAAGATCAAGACTGCCACATTGTAGAGCAAGCTCTGTAAATAATATTGTGTGTTGCCAGTATCCACCCTCTGCCCATGCCCATTCATTCTAACTGATATGTTGGTGGTAGTCTGCTGGTATAAATGACCGAACAGTGTTTATATAGCAGTCAGTATACAACATGTATCATTTCACAGGTGGCCCTCCTTTTGATAAATATGCTTAGCCAGTTACAGGGCTGGTATGGGTATGGATAGGAGGATGTATAGGGCAGAAAATAATAAGAAATTTTGGTCCTATGTCACAGCGGTAGGAGGATCATAACAAAATGTCCAGACACTCTGTGACCAAAATGGTACTGAAACAGAGGATGACAGACTAAAGGCCGAAATACTAAATGTCCTTTCCCAAAGCTGATTCACAGAGGAAGACTGCACTGTAGTTCCTTCTCTAGATTGTCGCACAGATGACAAAATGGTAGATATCGTAATAGACAACAGAGGGATAGAGAAACAATTAAAATCGCTCAAAAGAGGAAAGGCCGCTGGACCTGATGGGATACCAGTTCGATTTTACACAGAGTATGCGAAGGAACTTGCCCCCCTTCTTGCAGTGGTGTACCGTAGGTCTCTAGAAGAGCAAAGCGTTCCAAAGGATTGGGAAAGGGCACAGGTCATCCCCGTTTTCAAGAAGGGACGTCAAACAGATGTCCATAACTATAGACCTATAGCTCTAACGTCGATCAGTTGTAGAATTTTGGAACACGTATTATGTTCGAGTATAATGAATTTTCTGGAGACTAGAAATCTACTCTGTAGGAATCAGCATGGGTTTCGAAAGAGACGGTCGTGTGAAACCCAGCTCACACTATTCGTCCACGAGACTCAGAGGGCCATAGACATGGGTTCACAGGTAGATGCCGTGTTTCTTGACTTCCGCAAGGTGTTTGACACAGTTCCCCACAGTCATTTAATGAATAAAGTAAGAGCATACGGACTATCATACCAATTGTGTGATTGGATTGAGGAGTTCCTAGATAACAGAACGCAGCATGTCATTCTCAATGGAGAGAAGTCTTCCGAAGTAAGAGTGATTTCAGGTGTGCTGCAGGGGAGAGTCATAGGACCGTTGCTATTCACAATATACGTAAATGACCTGGTGGATGACATCAGAAGTTCACTGAGGCTTTTTGTGGATGATGCTGTGGTGTATCGAGAGGTTGCAACAATGAAAAATTGTACTGAAATGCAGGAGGATCTGCAGCGAATTGACACATGGTGCAGGGAATGGCAATTGAATCTCAATGTAGACAAGTGCAATGTGCTGCGAATACGTAGAAAGATAGATCCCTTATCATTTAGCTACAAAATAGCAGATCAGCAACTGGAAGCAGTTAATTCCATAAATTATCTGGGAGTACGCATTAGGAGTGATTTAAAATGGAATGATCATATAAAGTTGATTGTCGGTAAAGCAGATGCCAGACTGAGATTCATTGGAAGAATCCTAAGGAAATGCAATCCAAAAACAAAGGAAGTAGGTTACAGTACGCTTGTTTGCCCACTGCTCGAATACTGCTCAACAGTGTGGAATCCGTACCAGATAGGGTTGATAGAAGAGATAGAGAAGATGCAACGGAGAGCAGCGCGCTTCGTTACAGGATCATTTAGTAATCGCGAAAGCGTTATGGAGATGATAGATAAACTCCAGTGGAAGACTCTGCAGAAGAGATGCTCAGTAGCTCGGTACGGGCTTTTGTTAAAGTTTCGGGAACATACCTTCACCGAAGAGTCAAGCAATATATTGCTCCCTCCTACGTATATCTCGCGAAGAGACCATGAGGATAAAATCAGAGAGATTAGAGCCCACACAGAAGCATACCAACAATCCTTCTTTCCACGAACAATATGAGACTGGAATAGAAGGGAGGACCGATAGAGGTACTCAGTGTACCCTCCGCCACACACCGTCAGGTGGCTTGCGGAGTATGGATGTAGATGTAGATGTAGATGTAGACTTCCACTAGAAATGGACACAGGGGTAGGGGCCACAGGGTAGAAAAATGAGTCTGGAAGAAGCATAGACGTTTTACATCAGCATAACTACCATCAAGTCTGTTAGAATGAAAGGGTGTAGCAGACGGTGTATACTGACAACACACAATACCCTGTTGCACAGCATGCTGTATAATATGACTGTTGTGGACCTCAGTGCCACACATGTCATCTGGGTTCTTTCACAGACACTAGTTTCCCAGAACTCTGCAGGTGGGAACTGCTGTTAAAACATTTCCTTGGTTCTCACCAGCCACCTGGCTTTAATTTATGTTAATTTCTTTGGCATTGGCATTTCTTCACAGTAACTACATCTTTCTTCACTATCTTTTGGTTTTCTATATGTTTCTTTTCCTGATATGTTTATTTTTCACCATCCATTTCCCACCTCTATCACATACAATGCACATAGGTTTCCACTTTTATTAACTCATGCACAGTGTTTTAGCAGTGATCTCTGTCTTGCATATTACCTTATCTTCAATCTTCTAGCTCTCATGTTTTCAAATCTCGTCCAGTGCAGTTCCCTGCTATCAGTCTTTACTTCGCATCCTGTCCACTAAATCTCCCCTTACGCGTGATTGTTGGTAACTTTTCCAAACACTCCTTATTTGCTAAACGTCATCACTCCTTTCCTTCAACCCTCTTTCTTCCATTTCAACCCTTCTGCCACAAGGAGGAGCCACTGACTTCGAAAGCTTGCTAATTTAAATACCTATATATGTGTAATCTCCTGCTGCCACTTGGTGAGTAGATTTTGTATCTATTGAATATCTGTGCATATATAACGATTAACAATTTTATTGAACTGTGTTTGGTATTTTATGGTTATATTTATAAATAGTTTTATTATACAGATAGTGGTATGAGTAAAATCTCTGAAGGACAAAAGGGCAATTTATAAGCAATTCATGTAGTTTCTGTGTAACCACTCCATTGAGAAGGGAATTGATTGAATGGTATCATCCAAAGCATCAGGAGTCTATGATTACTTGCAAAGATTTAAGTTCTATTTTAAATTAACAATGCTTACTGAAGTTTTTTATCAAGTAGAAATGTGTCATTATTGTTTTTGGAAAAAATAGAAGCAGTCACCAATGTTTTAAATGCTTTGTGCAAAAAGTTTTAACCATTTCTGAGCTTGACCTTGAAGCATCTAAACTTCTACGTAAGCACAAAACTCTAAAACATTTCGATACAGGTAATAACAAAAAAGTCCAAATCTGGCCTAAATGCCCCAAAAACTGTTCAGAAAATCCTTTTTGAGGATTTACATCAAGTGATTGCTTTACTCAGGAGTTGATTTGATAATGAGTCCACAAAATTTTTTAAATTGTTGGAAAAATTTACTGCTGGGCATCCTACAGACATGGATGACATTGTAAAATTTTACAAAAATTACCGCATTTTCATGGAGACACACTGATAAGCAATAGATATATGTTTTTGTAACTTTTGAAGACATGAAACGAGCAGGCAAAAAACTTGCGAGAAGCTATGAAGTTTTTAAAAACTAGGACTGAACAAGGGGACTAATTCCAGGGTTTGTGTGGTTTTTTTGTTTATTTGCTATGGCCCTTAGACCACCATATTGTAATGAACGACGTTTTTCATTTTTACGTCAATCCACATTTATTCAAGGTGAACAATGTAGCAAAATCAATTTAATCATATTGCAATTTTGCATATTTACTGTGACATTACTGATAAAACTAGATTTATATGATATGTTAAATTCATTTACTTTGTGACATACAAAGTGAAACATACTTTTTGTGTTGTACAAGCGACTTTTTGCTTTGAACAGCATTTAATTAAAGAAATAACACTTTAAGAATCATTTTAAATTTAATTGTAATCTTTATCCTCAAAATGTCTACTTTTAGGAACTTTTGTTCTGTTTACTATTTGTAGGGTAAATGTGGGGTAGGAACCCTTTATGGACAGTTACCCAACAAGATACAATATGAATTACCATTCCTGTCTCTGGGTCAAACGAGTTCATAAAGCTCTGATGACTCAGAGAAATGTGAACAATTGAAAGGTTTATTTCAAATTGTGATTTGTGAAGATACACTATGTGATCAACAGTATCCGGACACCTGGCTGAAAATGACTTTCACAATGCATGACCTCTGGCAGAGTGATTGCATGGCAATAATACCCCTGTAATGGACTAGCCTGCACAGAGTCCTGACCTGAAACCTATGGAACACCTTTGGGATATTTTGGAATGCTGACTTTGTGCCAGGCCTCACCAACCAACATCAATACCTCTCCTCAGTGCAGCACTCCATCAAGAATGGGCTGCCATTCGCCAACAAAGCTTCCAGCACCTGATTGAACGTATGCCTGTGAGAGTGGAAGCTGTCATCAAGGCTAAGGGTGGGTCAACTGACAGTTGAAGAGGGTCATAATGTGTAATCAGCAGACATCTATCCAGACAATCACACAGGAATTCCAAACTGCATCACGATCCACTGCAAGTACTATGACACTTAGGCGGGAGGGGAGAAAACTTGGATTTCATGGTTGAGCGGCTGCTCATAAGCAGCCACACATCACGCCGGTAAATGCAAACAATGCCTTGCTTGGTGTAAGGAGCGAAAACATTGGATGATTGAACAGTGGTAAAACGCTGTGTTGAGTGACAAATCATGGTACACAATGTGGCAATCCGATGGCAGGGTGTGGGTGTGGCGAATGCCTGGTGAACGTCATCTGCCATTGTGTGTAGTGGCAACAGTAAAATTTGAAGGTGATGTTGTTATGGTGTGATAGTGTTTTCCATGGACAGGGCTTGCACCCCTTGTTGTTTTGCATGGCACTATCACAGCACAGGCCTACATTGATGTTTTAAGTACCTTCTTGTTTCCCGCTGTTGAAGAGCAATTCGGGGATGGCAATTACATCTTTCAACATGATTGAGCACCTGTTCACAATGCATGACCTCTGGCAGAGTGATTGCATGACAATAATACCCCTGTAATGGACTAGCCTGCACAGAGTCCTGACCTGAAACCTATAGAACACCTTTGGGATATTTTGGAATGCTGACTTTGTGCCAGGCCTCACCGACCGACGTCAATACCTCTCCTCAGTGCAGCACTCCATCAAGAATGGGCTGCCATTCCCCAACAAAGCTTCCTGCACCTGATTGAACGTATGCCTGTGAGAGTGGAAGCTGTCATCAAGGCTAAGGGTGGGTCAACACCGTACTGAATTCCAGCATTACCGATGGAGGGCGCCACGAACTTGTATCAACAGACGAGGTCAGCCTGTACGCTTTTGAGCTGTACATGTCCCTTCATGTTTCCTCTTCACAATCACATTGGAAACAGTGGACCTAGGGATGTTTCGGAGTGTGGGAATCTCGTGTACAGCCTCATGACTCAAGTGACACCCACTCACCTGACCACGTTTGAAGTCCGTGAGTTCGTCGGAGCGCCCCATTCTGCTCTCTCATGATGTCTAATGACTACTGAGGTCACTGATATGGAGTACCTGGTAGTAGGTGGCAGCACAATGCACTTAATATGAAAAACATATGTTTTTGAGGGTGCCCTGATACTTTTGATGAGATAGTGTATAATGTGCAGAGGTGTGAGTATGTGATGCATGTTACCACTGTTAAGGATCATAAAGTGTATATACTATCCTGGTCTTTGTGAGACATAAACAGAATTGACACAGTCATCACCAAAATGTACTTTGATACTAATAAGTGTGAAGTAATTTCAAATTTAAATTAACAGGATCATTCATCATTTGACTATTAGGTTACAGCTCCAACATATTTCAGAGAAGAAGACATCAAAACATCTGGCTATACTGAGGAGCAACAGCAGCAGTAGTATGACTACATTAGTATCTTCACGAAATTATCTTCCTGTGTCAGTTCCTCCAATAGCATCTAAAATATTTGCAAATTTGCTGTTACCCAAATTTAGAAATTTACTGCAAAATATTTCACTACCCTAAACAATCATTCTGGTTTTTAATAAGAAAAAACAACAGGGATACAGTAAACAGTTTTGCTGACAAAATAAGAACATCATTAGACATGAATAATGAAGCTGCAAGAATCCTTTGTCACCTCACAAAGGCTTTTGTAAACCATGCCTTGCTTATTAATGCGCTTGATAAGAATGGAATTAGGGACAGTGTCCTACAATGGCTTGAATCCTACTTATGGAACAGAAAACGAAATTATCATTGCTTGAGTGGGCCAAATTATTACAGTAAAACCCAACTTAAATGAACTTGGGTCAACTGAAACCCAGTTTATTTGCAATGCCTCTGAAGATAGCACTCCGACTTCAGGCCACAAGTGGCCCATCGTGACCATCCAACTGCCGTGTCATCCTCAGCTGAGGATGCAGATAAGAGGGGTGTATGGTCAGCACACCACACTCCCGGTCATTGTGATAGTTTTCTTTGACTGGAGCCACTACTATTTGGTCAAGTAGCTCCTCAGTTATTCAGTCAAGTAACTCCTCAGTTAGCATCACAAAGCTGAGTGCACCCCAAAAAATGGCAAAAGCACAAGGCGCCCCAGATGGTCACCCATCCAAGTGCCGGCCACAACCAACAGCACTTATTTTCGATGATCTGATGGGAACCGATGTATCCACTGTGGCAAGGCCGTTGCCACCTTTAAATATAACAAATAAATAAATAAAGAAACTCATTCTCCACCGAAATAAACTGAGGCAAGTGTATGCTGGGTTACAGAGTCACCAGTCTAAATGCCAACAATAGTGCACTGTAGTGGTAATTTCTTTCTGTTGCATGTGTATTTTTGTGCATTGGAGACAAAAGCAAAAGCATGTTGTAATTACTCACTTTTGCTGATAAATTATTGCTTTCAATGAAGTTGAAAAAGGAAATCGATTGAAAACTGCTGCAGCTCATTAAGCTGTTGGTGTTTCTACCATCTGAGAGTGACTGAAGTCAAAACATAAATTTCTAGAGCAAGGTGTGAAAAAAACTCCTCAAGACTGAAAACACCTGACTGAAAAGGCAGGTGAAGCTCTTTACCTTTGGTTCATCCACCAACAAGGAAAAGGCATGCCCCTGACTGGCCCAATATTGCAAGAAAAAGCTAAAATGAGTTGCTACGAGGTAGGAAAACATATTTCTTCAAGCTCTGATGTTTAGACAGGTTTATAAACAGATATGGCTTTTGGCAATGTACGACAAAAAAAGTTGTTTGGAGACCCAAACATGGTTCATGGTTTCAGAACTGAGTTTGAAGATTATACCCAAGGCTACACAAAGGACCCATGAAATGAGAGTTAATCTCAAGATATTGTCTACAAAAACCTTAGCTTCCTCAAAGTGATGTTTGCTTAAGCACACAAATGAAAAAAGAAAGGATAACTGCTGTTTTGGTTTCAGATGCTTATGGTACTCATACACTGCTCCCATTGTGTATCAGGAGTCGAAAAAACCTCAATCCTTGAACTGTTTGCCAAATGGTTTCATGATCACTTTGTACCAAAATTTTAAAGTTTTTAACTGCAAAAGTCTGTCTAAAAAGCCTTCTTATTAACTCACAATGGCACCTATGCAGTCTTGCGATTTAGCTCATGATGATATTATTGTGCATTTTCTTCCCCAAATGTTAAGACTATTTCAGCCACAGGATACTGGTAAAAGTAATTCCCAGATGCAAAGACATGGATTTGTGTGAGGTGAATGAGCGGACTGTCATAGACTAATCGGAAGAAGTTACAGACTGAGAAATGGCGATGGAGTCAAATGCTGATGTGACCAAAGAGAATGAAGCAGCATTGGTGTAGTGAGGGGGGGGGGGGGGGGGGGGGGAGCAAAGGGGTCTATCATGACACAGGTGCCACTTGCAGAGGGGTGTCAAAAAGTTCTTCAATACAAACAAGATTTCTCAGAAAGCGTATTATTAGTAGAGTAAATACTGTATATTATATTACTGTATGTGTTTCTGTGGCAGAGGGTGGTGGTGAGCAATAAAGTTTAATGTAATACCCCAGCCAGGTGCTAAGGATGTGAGAGAGGGAGGGGGAGAACCAGACGAGTAAAGTAGGGCAATGGTACTGAAATGCTATTACTCATTGGACAAATACATGCTGACTGATGACCTTAGCAGTTAAGTCCCATACGATTTCACACACACAAATACATGCAGGATGTACTGTTAATTTGAGTTAGATACAAGTTATTACATATCCCACTACAACAGGGAAGGCCCAGCACGGAAATCACTTATTTGGCTCAAACTTTGTGAATAGAAGCAGGCAGTTGGCCCTTAAAGTTTCTCTTCTGAGTGGGGTATAGGAAAAGGTAAGATGTTCTCTAAAGATTTTTGAGTAGGGTCTATAGTGGTACATAGCAACACATCTCACTTTCCTTTTACTACATCAGTGAAAGATGTGCATGTGAAAAACATGACTTTAATTAGTAGTGGTAGTAGGAGGATGTATGGGGCAGGTCTTGCATCTAGGCCTATTACAGGGGTATGAGCCATGAGGTAAGGGATTTGGAGTAGGGTTGTATAAGGATGGATGAGTATATTGTGTAGGTTCGGTGGATAGCGGAATACCATGGTAGGAGGGGTGGGAAGATAGTGGGTAGGACATTTCTCATTTCAGGGCACAACAAGAGGTAATCAATCCCTGGAAGAGAATGTAATTCAGTTGCTCCAGTCCCAGATGGTACTGAGTTACAAGAGGAATGCTCTTCTGTGGCCAGACTGTGGGACTTTTGGAGATGGTGGGAGACTGGAAAAATAAGGCACGGGAGATTTGTTTTTGTACAAGGATGGGAGGAGAATTACGATCAGTGAAGGCTTCAGTGAGACCCTTGGTATATTTAGAGAGGGACTGCTCCTCACTGCAGATACGATGACCACGGGTGGCTAGGCTGTGGTTAGGAGGTTTGATATGGATGGAGCTATTGAAGTAGCCATCTCTGAGGTGGAAGTCAACATCTACAAAGGTGGCTTGTTGGGTTGAGTAGGACCAGGTGAAGCAAATGGGGGAGAAGTTGTTGAGGTTCTGGAGGAATGTGAATAAGGTGTCCTCACCTTCAATCCAGATAGCACAGATGTCATAAATGAATCTGAACCAGGTGAGGGGTTTAGGATTCTGGATTTTTAAGAAGGATTCCTCTAGATGGTCCATGAATAGGTTGGCATAGGATAGTGCCATGTGGGTGTCCACAGCCATACCGCGGATTTCTTTGTAGGTAATGCCTTCAAAGGAGAAGTAATTGTGAGTGAGGATATAGTTGGTCATGGAAACTAGGAAGGAGGTCGTTGGTTTGGAATCCATAGGGCGCCTGGAAAGGTAGTGTTCAATAGCAGTAAGGCCATGGGCATTAGGAATGTTAGTGTACAGGGAGGTGGCATTAATAGTTGCCACTCCCATCATGCACTGGTGCTGCTTCTCGCAGTGTAGTTTCAGCTCTCTGACACTGCAGATGTGTGTGCAAGTTGCAGTTGCGTGAGTGTGTGTGTGTGTGTGTGTGTGTGTGTGTGTGTGTGTGTGTGTGTGTGTGTGTGTGTGCGTGTGTGTGCGTGTGTGTTAACTGCTGACAAAGGCCTTAATGGCCAAAAGCTGTGATTGTATGAATCTTTTTATTGTGCCTATCGCGACTCAGCATCTCCACTACATTAATTTATGTTTTGCTTATAAGACAAACCACACTGTCTCTAGTTGTGTAGGTTATTCCACTTGACATCTTTCATCTTAGAGGGGTTATCTGTAGTGACAGATGTTGCTATGAAGCATAGAAACATGTCTCACTTTCCTTTCATTAGACCAATGAAAGACATGCATGAGGAAAGCATGACTTTGATTGGAAGTAGTGTAAAGAGCATCTACCATGCCCAGGTTTTTTAAAATTATGTGCGGATGTGAGAAAGAAAAAATGCAAGCACAGAGCAGAAAGTGATAACAGATGTGTAATTTGGACTGGCCAGTGAGGGGTCATTTCCACTCTACAGTCATGTTTTGGGGCTGCTGTGCACTCCAAAGAAGAAAGGGTCCTACAATAATGGTCAAGTACTAAAGAAAAATAAATATTGTTAGACAGAATCAATGCACTGTTATCTCAAGTTAAGTATGAACTTATGGTTTTGGTCAAGCACTGAAGCATCATGTATAAACATGTTATCTGAAAAGCTTTGTTAATTATCAGTAGTTGTGAGCTGAAAACTTATATGAATATAGAAGAATTACAAAAACCATGTTTCATGAGATGCTGAAACTCTCTTATAGCCCTCACCCCTCTGCAGTCAGAAAAGAAATCAGTGGTGAAATACATGGCACTGCATATCAGGACCACAGCATCAAGAGAAAACAAGGAAGCAACCGAGAAATTAGAAAAAGAAAGTAGCTGATACTACACATAATGAGGAAAGACTTGGCATCTTGCAATATATCCATCACTTAAAATCGACTCACAAGAAAAACCTCCTCAGGTTTCAGAGGTTATTTTTCAATAATTTTCAAGTCTGTGGCATGGGTATGTTATAACCTTTAATCACAATAATTGCGTGGATATTCACACTCTCTCTTAGAAACATTAGCTGATCACATGATTACAACTCAGTCTCTCGTATTCGACTGCCGTGCCGTGACATGCGGCCGGCGCCGTTCGTAGCTAGGTGGCGCTCCCGCGCTCAGCCGATTTGCGGAGCGCCTCTATCGCCGTTTGTGCGTACTGTCGTGGCGGCACTGTTAAATGTCGTGGCACTATCACAACACTTTTCCCCCCTTGAAAAAAAAACACTCACTTCCTTAGAGACATGGACAGCACGGAGACATCCATGGCCTCTTGTGAGGCCCCGAGGAGATCCCGCGCAGAGACACGAGAGTATGGTCGACAATGTCCAGGACGGAAGCTCGTGTATGGAACGTGCCTCCTGGATGAGATGATGGGTGAAAACTCCGGAGCAGCATCCATAGGTGTCATGGACCTGGGAGTGTGCTCCAGCGAGATCGGTCCCGGAGAAGGCGGCGTCCCGACTGGGGCCGGTTCTGGCATACTCTGAAGCGGCAGCGACGGCGGCTGCATCAACACAGACGGTAGATCGGCAGCAGCGACAGGACTGGCGTCTCGGGCTGGTGGAGGCGAAGGATGGGGCGGTGGCACCGGCGTGGCCACCACTCATGGGCGCATCTGGTCGTAATGGTGAACAACCGTGCCGGCACCCGTACGGATTTCACAAAGCCGGCGGCCGCGAAGAGCCTTGACCACCCCTGGAATCCATTTAGGGCGAGATCCATACCCTCGTACCCACACGTCGGCGCCCACCGAGTATTTTCCCGCAATAGGGGACACAGTACAAGGCCTGACAGGGTGAAGCAGGTGCAGTAGAGTGCACGGTTGGCGGCCATGCAAGAGTTCAGCAGGGCTGCGATCACCCAGAGGCGTGAAGCGATAAGAACTCAGAAATTGCAGCAGGGCATCATCTGTGGAAAAATCACTAAGGGATTTTTTCATCTGGCATTTGACAGTGCGGACAAGGCGCTCGACCTCCCCATTCGATTGCGGATGGAAGGGAGGTGCAGGAACATGATGAATCCCTTGTCCAGTACAAAAATCACGGAAGGCCCTCGAAGAGAACTGAGGGCCATTGTCCGTGACGATTGTGGATGGAAGACCTTCTAGCGCAAAGATTTTGGACAAAGCCAGCATCGTCACCGCAGTGCTGGGTGACGGACATCTAACAAAAAATGGAAACATCGAGAAGGTGTCAATCAACAGTAGCCAATAAGTACCGAGGAAGGGGCCAGCAAAGTCGGCGTGCACCCGTTCCTATGGCTGAGCTGGATCAGGCCACGGACAGGGCATTGTACGAGGTGCCGCCAGTTGTTGAGCACACTGGCCACACGCAGCAACCATATGGGCGATGTCCGAATCAATACCGGGCCAATAAACGTGCCTGCGGGCCAGGGACTTAGTCCGAGAAATACCCCAATGGCCTTCGTGCAACAGTTTGAGAACATCTTTGCGAAGAGAGGCTGGCACCATGACCCGTGGAGATGCGCCATCCGTGGCCAGAAGAACAACACCATCACGAACAGACAGACGAAGGTGCAAGGCATGGTAGTTGCGAAGGGGATTCGATGCCCGGCCCTTGGTCCTGTCCGGCCAACCTCGTTGAACAAAACCGATCACGCAAGGCAGGACCGGGTCCCGCGCAGTAGCTGACGCGACCTGCGAACCTGTAAGTGGAAAGCCCTCGACCGCACGACGTTCTTCCTCATCAATGTGGAAACAGAGGAGCTCATCACGATCGAAAACAGGGTCGGGGCCCATCGGCAATCGCGACAATGCATCAGCGTTGGCGTGCTGGGCCGTGGGGCGATATTGAATCTCATAATGAAAACGAGACAAGTATAAGGCCCAACGTTACAGGCAGTGAGCTGCCTTATCCGGAAGTGACGCCGATGGGCTGAACAGAGAGACCAGCGGTTTGTGGTCGGTGATGAGGTGAAACTTAGAACGATACAAAAAAATGCTGAACTTTTTTAGAGCATAAATGATAGCGAGCGCCTCCTTTTCGATTTGAGAGTAACGCCGTTGCGCCTCGTTGAAGGTCTTGGAAGCATAGGCGATGGGTCGTTCCGACCCATCCTCATACCGATGGGCGAGAACAGTCCCTAGGCCATACTGTGACGCGTCAGTCGCCAGAACCAAGTGCTGACCCGGATGGAATGTGGCAAGACAAGGCGCCAACTGCAAATGAGCCTTCAGGCGGACAAAAGCCTGCTCACACCCGTCGGACCAACAGAAGGGGACGTTTTTGCGTAACAGCTGATGCAGAGGATAAGCTACCGCCGCTGCAGATGGAATGAATTTGTGATAATAAGCAATCTTTCCTAGAAACGCCTTAAGTTCTTTGACCGTAGACAGCCGGGGGAGAGCGTTAATGGCCGCAACGTGCTGACGGAGAGGGCGTATACCCTCACGGGACAAGTGGAAACCAAGATACTCAATGGAGGGTTGGAAGATCTGTGACTTGTCCAGATTGCACCTCAACCCAGCCGAATGCAAAACCCGAAACAGTGAACGTAAATTACGAAGGTGCTCCTCAGTGGAGGCTCCCGTGACAACAATGTCATCCAGATAGTTTATGCAGCCGGGAACGGAAGCCGTGAGCTGTTCCAAAAACCGCTGAAAAATGGCCGGTGCGCTAGCGACGCCAAATGGTAATCGCTGGTACTGATACAACCCACAAGGAGTGTTGATAACGAGAAATTCCTTGGAAGTAGCGTCCAACGGCAACTGATGGTTCGCCTCTGATAAGTCAAGTTTGGAAAAGAACTGGCCCCCAGCGAGCTTGGTAAACAACTCCTCAGGACGGGGAAGAGGATAAGTGTCAATAAGGCTCTGAGCGTTGACAGTGGCTTTAAAGTCACCACACAATCGCAGACTCCCGTTTGGTTTAGAAACCACCACGATCGGCGATGCCCATTTGCTGGAGGTAACCGGAAGGAGAATCCCTGAAGCTGTTAACCTGTCTAGCTCAGCCTTGACAGGTGCACGCAACACCACCGGAATAGGGCGTGCCCGGAAAAACTTAGGGCGAGCCGTAGGTTTAAGAGTAATGTGGGCTTCAAAATCCTTGGCACAACCCAGACCAGCAGAGAACACGGACGAAAATTCAGAACACAATCCATCCAGCTGTTGATACGGAATATCCTCAGATATGAGGAGCACATCATCATCAATGGAGAACCCGAACAACTGGAAAGCATCGTAACCGAACAGGTTTTAGTGCCCGCATGATCCACCACATAAAACGTGAGGGGCCGAACAACAGACTTGTAGACAGTGGAAGCATCAAACTGGCCCATGATAGCAATTTTCTGTTTATTATAAGTCCGCAGATTTCGCGTAACTGGAGACAAAGGAGGGGAGCCCAACGCCAAATACGTGCGAGAATTAATGAGAGTTACTGCAGAGCCAGTGTCCACTTTCATGCGGATGTCTTTATTCAGAACACGAACAGTAACAAACAACTTATTTGTTTGAGAAAGCACACAGTGAACATCCATGTCCGACGCCACGTCCTCGTCGACAGGAACTTCATGGGACTGACACACAGAAGCAATGTGGCCTTTTTCCCTACATGAATTACACGTGGCCCAATGTTTTGGACATGCTGCCCTGTCGTGCTGTACGAAACAACGGGGGCAAGAAGGAAGTGCGGAACGAACCGGCTTCTGTGGTTGCTGGTTTCGCTGCGAGCGTTGCGGCCCAACACGACGTTGTTGACGAGAGTGAACCGCCGCCACATCGTCGTTCTCCTGTGAAACAGGCAAATTGCCCGTGTCGAGAGTTGACTGTACAGTGCCTCCATCACACCACGCATCGATTTGCGTGCCAGCAGCGTGAGACACTTCAAAGGATTGAGCGTTGCTTAGAACTTCCGACAACGACGGGTTTGGCAGTTGGAGGGCACGTTGCCGAACTTCTGTATCAGGAGCAAGCCGTAGAATAGCATCCCTAACCCCTGAGTCAGCATAAGACTCGTGATGTGTGTCCGTGACAAACTGACATTTCCTACTCAGACCGTGTAGTTCCGCCACCCAAACCCGGTAAGATTGATGGGGCTGTTTACGACACCGGTAGAACGCCACGCGGGTGGCAATGACGTGGGTGTTTTTTCGATAATAGGCAGACAATAAGTCACACATTTCTTGGAAGGACAGGGAGGCAGGTTCTCGCAGAGGGGCTAACTGAGATAGCAGCTGATAGACTCGAGGGGAAATCCAAGATAGAAATAACGACTTACACATAGGAGCGTTGACAATGCCGAAAGCCAAGAAGTGTTGTCGCAAACGCTTCTCATAATCCTCCCAGTCTTCAGTGGCCTCGTCGTAAGGAGGGAATAGAGGCAGAGAAGAGGAAGACAGACGATGAATAAGCGACGTCGACAACGCCTGAATCGCTGCCGTCAGCTGTGTTTGTTGAGCCTGAATAGTAGCCGTCAGCTGTGTTTGTTGTTCAATGAGCGCTTGCATAAGCTGTTCCACGCAACTCCACAACGCAGTGAAAATATCCCGACCTCGTCGCCAAAAAGTGTTATAACCTTTAATCACAATAATTGCGTGGATATTCACACTCTCTCTTAGAAACATTAGCTGATCACGTGATTACAACTCAGTCTCTCGTATTCGACTGCCGTGCCGTGACATGCAGCCGGCGCCGTTCGTAGCTAGGTGGCGCTCCCGCGCTCAGCCGATTTGCGGAGCGCCTCTATCACCGTTTGTGCGTACTGTCGTGGCGGCACTGTTAAATGTCGTGGCACTATCACAACAGGGTCAAAGGTCAAGCACACTGTCTGGCAACTCACCAGCACAGGTTCTGTTCTTGCTGCTACTGTTCAGTTTAGTTAAGATCACTTTAATTTAATTAATTAATATATATAAACAGTTACTTTACATAATTGGATGAAGTTCTGAATGAAAGTAAAATGTCCAAAAATTCTAGCAGTTAACTACCAAACCACTTGTTATTTATTACTAGATGATGCAGTAAATTGTTCAGGGTGATAATTGTTAAAGAACCTTCAAAGATAAATCTGTTCACATCATACACATTGGACAAAATCTTTTTGAGCAAGAACATTTTTTCAAAATATGTTTCAACGGAAGCCACACTTCATTCAAGTTTTTAAATGAGAAGGTAGCAGTAAGAATCCAACCCGAGGCGGTGAGTTGCCAGACTGTGTGCGTGACCACTCTGCCACACCACTAACTTGAAAATCATTGAAAGAAAATCACCCACATTCCACTCAATAATCTTTAGAGAGCATTTTACCTTTTTCTATGGCCCACTCAGAGAAGACATTCTAGGAATTTGAAAGGAGCACATACTTGCTTCCACTCACACAGTTTGAGCAAAATCGGTGAGCCCTGTCATACACTCTTCCCTTGTAAGTTAATATGGCCATTCATAGAATTATTATTTTAGTGTTACATTATTTTTTGTGCAAAAAACATTGTAACTACACTCCTGGAAATGGAAAAAAGAACACATTGACACCGGTGTGTCAGACCAACCATACTTGCTCCGGACACTGCGAGAGGGCTGTACA
This sequence comes from Schistocerca gregaria, assembly GCF_023897955.1. NCBI lineage: Eukaryota > Metazoa > Arthropoda > Insecta > Orthoptera > Acrididae > Schistocerca > Schistocerca gregaria. The sequence goes on from NC_064925.1 coordinate 290,953,349, forward strand.
AGCAATGATCACACGCACGGCACAGCGGACACACCAGGAACCGCGGTGTTGGCCGTCGAATGGCGCTGGCTGTGCAGCATTTGTGCACCGCCGCCGTCAGTGTCAGCCAGTTTGCCGTGGCATACGGAGCTCCATCGCAGTCTTTAACACTGGTAGCATGCCGCGACAGCGTGGACGTGAACCGTATGTGCAGTTGACGGACTTCGAGCGAGGGCATATAGTGGGCATGCGGGAGGCCGGGTGGACGTACCGCCGAATTGCTCAACACGTGGGGCGTGAGGTCTCCACAGTACATTGATGTTGTCGTCAGTGGTCGGCGGAAGGTGCACATGCCCGTCGACCTGGGACCGGACCGCAGCGACGCACGGATGCACGCCAAGACTGTAGGATCCTACGCAGTGCTGTAGGGGACCGCACTGCCACTTCCCAGCAAATTAGGGACACTGTTGCTCCTGGGGTATCGGCGAGGACCATTCGCAACCGTTTCCATGAAGCTGGGCTACGGTCCCGCACACCGTTAGGCCGTCTTCCGCTCACGCCCCAAGATCGTGCAGCCCGCCTCCAGTGGTGTCGCGACAGGCGTGAATGGAGGGACGAATGGAGACGTGTCATCTTCAGCGATGAGAGTCGCTTTTGCCTTGGTGCCTTGGCGCCGTGCAGGTGAGCGCCACAATCAGGACTGCATACGACCGAGGCACACAGGGCCAACACCCGGCATCATGGTGTGGGGAGCGATCTCCTACACTGGCCGTACACCTCTGGTGATCGTCGAGGGGACACTGAATAGTGCACAATACATCCAAACCGTCATCGAACCCATCGTTCTACCATTCCTAGACCGGCAAGGGAACTTGCTGTTCCAACAGGACAATGCACGTCCGCATGTATCCCGTGCCACCCAACGTGCTCTAGAAGGTGTAAGTCAACTACTCTGGCCAGCAAGATCTCCGGATCTGTCCCCCATTGAGCATGTTTGGGACTGGATGAAGCGTCGTCTCACGCGGTCTGCACGTCCAGCACGAACGCTGGTCCAACTGAGGCGCCAGGTGGAAATGGCATGGCAAGCCGTTCCACAGGACTACATCCAGCATCTCTACGATCGTCTCCATGGGAAAATAGCAGCCTGCATTGCTGCGAAAGGTGGATATACACTGTACTAGTGCCGACATTGTGCATGCTCTGTTGCCTGTGTCTATGTGCCTGTGGTTCTGTCAGTGTGATCATGTGATGTATCTGACCCCAGGAATGTGTCAATAAAGTTTCCCCTTCCTGAGACAATGAATTCACGGTGTTCTTATTTCAATTTCCAGGAGTGTATAATGTACATTTTTGGCAAGACTCCTGTGTGTAAACCAAACTGATTGCAAACATAGGTCATGAGATGAATACAGAACTGTTCACAATTCACAATTCATGTTGCAATTACTGTCTCACCACTAACAGCACTGCTGATTGCAACTACAGGCTAAATGTCTTACTAAAAAACCAAACCATATGTTTTTAAAATAGAAAGAAACTTCCACATGGGAAAAATATATGAAAAACAAAGATTCCAAGACTTACCAAGCGGGAAAGTGCCGGTAGACAGGCACAATAAATAAAACACACAAACACACACACACAGAATTTCTACCTTTCGCAACCGATGGTTGCTTCTTCAGGAAAGAGGGAAGGAGAGGGAAAGACGAAAGACGAAAAACCCACATCCTTTCGTCTTTCCCTCTCCTTCCCTCTTTCCTGAAGAAGCAACTGTCAGTTGCGAAAGCTAGAAATTCTGTGTGTGTGTTTGTGTGTTTTATTTAGTCTACCGGCACTTTCCCGCTTGGTAAGTCTTGGAATCTTTGTTTTTAATATATTCAAACCATATGTTTTCCTACTTTAACACTGGAGTTCTCCTCGTGTCCCAAACCAGTTCATGATATATTTTTTTCCAGCCATTCTCACCCATCTCCAGCAAATATACCAAAGCTAACCTTAGAACTTGTCCTACCTGTGATCCCGATTCATCTTATAATCCATCCAAAACAACAAAGTCAGTAACAATACAGTATGTAAAGTCTGTCCTTGAACAAATAGACACAGGTAACAAGGAGATAAAGATTAATGGTTTAGCTTTCTGTAGATGGCAGTGAACTTGTAACAACAGTCATAACCAGTAACCACCCTCCTCTACCCTTGATTATTTAAAGAATAGAGCTCCCATGGACGAAACAGCTTCATACATCCAGTTACTTTGCAAATGCATAAATGTGAAGCATGTAAGGGAGAAAAGTTTTTAAAAAGTTTTAAATTATGTTTAATGTTTATTGGAAGCAGCTAAGTGCTCACAATCATTTGGGTAATTCGTTTAAGCAAAAGGGAGTTTTTCACACAGCTAAATGTTTTTGAGGTAATAGGTCCTGAGTTATACATCACACAATGATATAATTTTGCAGGTTCATTCAGTGATACATGTGAATCCTGTCTGCAAAATGTGTTGTGAATGGAGTTAGTATTAAAGAAGTAATAAATTAAAACATCCTGGCTGGTGCTGAAGTTTTGAGGTATGAACAGCGAAAATGAAGTAAGCTGTAAACTGTTTTCCTTTCCTCATTTTATGTGTGCGTGTGTTGTGGGGAGTGGGGGAGGTTTGGTGCTTGCGCTAGCAAGAAAGAGTTTTGTTAAGGTTTGAAATTATGTGCAAAGTTTGTTGGAAGTTGTTAAGGGGGGTAGGATGTCAAACGGGCCAACTTGGAGCAGGAGAGGCACCACAGGACATTTTAATTTCCACTGTCTATTCTTTTACAAATAAATTCATAAAACTTTGTCAGCATGACCAGGAAGAATTCAGAATTCCCACTCTTAGCAGTGGAACTTCGAAAATAATAACGAAATAATTTATTTTTTTTACATGTGAAATTTCATCTTTTTTCACTTATTAATGGCAGCATTTGTTGCTATAGGTACACTTTTCTTCATAAGTATGAGAGATCCTTCGATGAATTTTGTACAGCATACAAACCATACTTAAAGGTGTATGAAACTCTAAAATTTTCCAAATCTATTAAAAACTGTGGTAAAAAATGAGGTAAATAACTATAAAATTTGTGTTTTTCTAATCACGAAGTTTAAAATACAACAGCTCATTCATTTTTTTCATAAATTAAATAAATTCTACAGTTTCATACACGTGTAAGTATGGTATGTATGATACGCAAAATTCATAGAAGAATATCTCTAACTTATGAAGAAAAGTGTACCTATAGCAACAAATGTTTCCATTAGTAAGTGAGAAAAATGATGAAATTTCAACATAAAAATATTAATTTTGTTATGTTTTCAAACTTCCACTGCAATGAGTGTGAATCCTGAATCCTTCCTGGTGATGCTGACAAAGTTTTATGAATTTATTTGTAAAAGTATATACACTGGAAACTAAAATGTCCTGTGATGCCTCTCCTGCTCCAAGTCGGCTCGTTTGACGTCTTACTCCCCTTAAGTAGTCTCAATCTCAAATACAAGATAAACAGAGTCTGAGTAATGTATGCACTGTGAGTTATGCTGCATCAAGGTGTATATACAGTTTCTAACTGTAATACAGTCTTGTGTTACTGTGTTAAGCCTTTAACATAAGATTACTCCTCTTAATGAGTAGATAAATGATTTAAAGCCAACTCACTGACATTAAACTTCGAAAAGACTCACTATATGCAATTCAGAATCTGTAAGAGGTTTCCACCCAGCATATGCATAAAGTACGAAGAACAGCAGATAGAAGAGGTTGACACTCTTAAATTCCTGGGATTACAACTTGATAATACATTCAGTTGGGAGGAGCACACCACAGAACAGCAGAAACGCCTTAACAAATCTGTATTTGCAATTCGAGTGTTAGCAGACATAGGCGACATAAAAGTGAAAAAGCTTGCATACTTTGCCGCTTTCATTCCATAATGTCATATGGTATAATATTTTGGGGTAACTCTTCAAGTCAAACAAAAGTTTTCAAAGTCCAAAAGCGTGTAATACATATTATTTGTGGAGTAAACTCACGGACGTCTTGTAGAAACCTCTGCAAAGAACTGGGTATACTAACTAATGCCTCTCAGTATATTTACTCCTTAATGAAATTTGTCCTAAATAATATATCTCTTTTTCCAACAAACAGCTCAGTTCATACATACAATACCAGGAACAAAAATGATCTGCACAAGGACTTAAAAGCACTTACTTTTGTTCAAAAAGGGGTCCACTACTCAGGAACACTCATCTTCAATAATTTGCCAGCAAACATAAAAAATTTAGTTACAAATAGAGATCAGTTTAAAAGGAGCCTGAAAGACTTACCTGTGGTCAACTCCTCCTACTCCATTGACAAATTTTTTAATAGAAACAAATGATGTGTTGTATATATTTATACTATTAGTATTGTTACTTCAGCTTAAAAAAAATAAAAAATAAAAAAAAGGTGACATGTTCCACATCCATGAGGATCTCCTCAACACGGATCTATGGAACGAAAAACTAATCTAATCTAATCTAATCTATAGTAAAAACAAAGATTCCAAGACTTACCAAGAGGGAAAGCGCTGGTAGACAGGCACAATAAATAAAACACACAAACACACACACAGAATTTCGAGCTTTTGCAACCGACGGTTGCTTCTTCAGGAAAGAGGGAAGGAGAGGGAAAGACGAAAGGATGTGGGTTTTAAGGGAGAGGGTAAGGAGTCATTCCAATCCCGGGAGCGGAAAGACTTACCTTAGGGGGAAAAAAGGACAGGTGTACACTCGCACACATACACATGTCCATCCGCACATACACAGACATTTTCTTTCTACTTTATTTACATCACTAATCTATAGTAAAGCATTTTAAATTTATAAATTAATTCAATAATTAAATGGAGTACTGAAAATTAAAGTTCTGTTGCCTCTGTAGCCTGCAATTGGTCCAATGAACTGGCTTAGCCTTTTAGTGACACAGGTGACAAAAACACACTAAAATATAGAGAGTCTAATGTCTATAAAATCATTCATTAAGTATTTTTCAGAGTTTTCTTTCCTGTAACAATATGATTATTTATAAGAATGGAGGAAGGAAATAAACAGTGCTAAGATCTATTTTGAAAACATGTTTCTGCTACTGAGAGATTTGCTACTGAAAGAAATAGGATGAGTGATTTGGATGTTCAACTCCTAGTGTTTGCAGCTTTTTGTGATAGATACTACGTGGTTATTTAATGGATTAAATTACCTCATTTTCTTTCCAACCTAGATATGAAACACCACCCGGTGTTGGTACAAAACCAATAGGATTTAAAGCCACAACATCTCTTCTACGCTGAATCTGATACACAAACACAGTTGCGTCTTCACTTCCTGTAACTATTAAATTTCCTTTCTTGTTGATAGTTATTTTTGTTATTGTTTTTGAATGGGGCTTGGTTGTTTCAATTAGATTTACATATGCATCCTGATTCTCTCCACCATACATCTCATACTCTTGTGCAGATACAACAACAATACGTAAAACACCATCAGACATGCCAACAATAAGAATGCTTCCTGTTCTATCCAACTGGAAAAAATCAAACAAATATTTAATTTGTTTTTGTATTTCAGTTAGCAATAAATTAAAAACAAAACATGCTTAGTGAATAGCAGCAGACCTATAAACACATACAGCAACAACAGGTGTTCAGAAACTTCAGCAATCTGGAGTTATTTCATGTTACAGAGGAAAGTTTTAAAGGAAGTAATATTGCTGACTTCTCTCCCAAAATGGACTGCTGTATCTGACAGATCTGCCAGAGTCACTTTTCTGCTCAGCCTTTGTCATGTTTCAATGTCTTCAACACCTAAATTTTATTTTTTTTTCTCTACAGAGGTATGCCATGGCATGCAAATAAGTGAATCTGTCAGTTTTTTTTATAGGTCTGACAATTTCCTACTCTTGGTGGATATTTTTCTACTTGTATGTGGTTTTGATTCCTTTTTGATTGTACTTTGAATTGAAATCAAATTTAAATTTAAGTCATGCAATCATGAAACATAAGCCTCCCATCCAACAGACACTTCCCAAGTCTTCCACCTGACAGGTATTTTATAAGATACCGATCCTTGATAGTTCCTGAACATTTCTGAAAACAATTTAAAACATTTATTTTGACCATCTCAGTTCACATTTGATTGCTAGTTTTGATCACAAGTAATGATCTAATAGTAAAATAACACAAAACATTAACAAATAATTATTTCAAACATTATGGATGTTATTGTTGTTATTCCAAGCTGGACTTCTCATTGTTTTATTTCTACAGATGACACAAATTGAAAATATTTAAATTTCAAAACTGTACCTGAATATGTAGACAACATAATTTACAATATTTAAAATTTTAAAACTCTACCTGATCCATGATGAGTTGTGAAAAGTCAAAATTCTCCAAAAAAAAGTAAAATAAAGGTGATAGCACACTAGTATGCTTGTGACAATATTCCATGGGAGCTAGCATTTTATTAAACACACAATGCATCATATAGGCTCAACATGAGGAATAATGGGTAAGGAAGAGAAGAAGGTGAGAAGGGGAACTTTTTCTTGCACTGCGAATCTGGATGTTTCCATTCCATACTCTGCCATTTACTCTCCAGCTTGTAATGATGGATCCATGTTTCATCACTAGTAATGATCCAGTCTAAGAAGTTGTCTCATTCATTACCACAGTGATCCCAACGTTTTTTGCAGATGTCCAAGCGCATTTGTTTATGCAACTGTGTGAGTTGTTTTGGGACCCATCTTGTGCAAACTTTATGAAACCCAAGTCTGTTGTGGATGATTTTGTAGTCAGAACCATGATTAATTTGCAGACAATAGTTAATCATCTGTCTAAGAGAATGGTTTCACTTGAACGCTCAATGGTTTCTTCATTTGTGGCAGTAAACATTTGTCCAGCTACTTCATTGTGCGTAACACTTGTGCAACCATTTCTGAATTTTTCAATCCATTTGTAGACACTCTGCTGTGGCAAAACACTGTTCCCGTACTGTACCGAAAGTCTTCAATGAGTTTTGGCCCCTGATACACCTTCCAACCACAAAAACGATCACTGAATGTTGCTCTTCTTTGGTGCAAATAGACAATGGAGCAGCCATAATTAACAGCACAGCAGGGATAATGAAACGAAATTAGCAACTTGAAAATGTCAAAGATATAACAACAAATACATAAAGCATGCGTCATCAATGTAAAATGATAGTACTACCAAACTAAACAAAAATATAACTAAATTATGGATAATAATTGTCTTACCCTCATATATTGGAAAGACAGATTACAGGCCACAGGACAGGGAGAGTCTACTGCAGCTGACAGAAATATTTTCTCTATTGAGGTTGAAGTTGTGTGTGACAGTGAAGTTACCTGGTCACATATAGATGGTGGAGGTGAAACCAAGTTAATTGCTGAATTTTAAACTGGATACCAGATTCTGCTGACAGTTCTAGAGTCATTCAAAGAATGTCTATGGTCGGTAGCATGTAAATAGCCAGGTCTGCATTTACTAGTTGGAGGGGACTTTAACCTGCCAAGTACAGAATTGTAAGTCAATGAGTTCACTGCTGGGAGGAGTGAGGTACAGGCGAACAGTCATGTGAAGTACTTTTAACACATTTTCTCAAAACCGTTTTGGCTACTTCCACTCATTGATGTCATACGCTATCATATTCTGGGGGAGCCAACCACTTGCAAAAAAAGTTTTCACCATCCAAAAAAAAGCAATTAGAATAATGTGTGGGGTTCATCAAAGACACTCTTGCAGGCACTTGTTTCAGAAGATAGGTATCCTAACAACTGCCTCACAGTATATTTTTTCCTTGCTGACCTTTGCGTGCAAAAATTATTCCATCTACCAAGACAACAGTAAATTCTATGGTTATAACACCAGAAACAAAAACAATCTACATTGCAAAATGAAACGTCTCACTCTGGTACAAAAAGGAGTTTACTACTCCAGCATTAAGCTGTTCAATGCTCTACCACTACATATCAAATGTGTTCATACAGAACTGCCAAAATTTAAACAAGTTCTCAAAGATTACGTGACAGAGAAATCTTATACTGTGGATGAATATCTGAAAGAAAATGTATATCTGAAAGAAAATGTATACCATCACTAAGCTTATTGTGCCTAGCAGAAGTTCAATTGATTTTAATGTGCATTTGGGCATTAGCACACTTTTCGTAACAACAGATTGGCTGTACATGTATTTACCATTGTAGGTCTAATATCTGATTTAACTTTGTGCTCTTATCTTTAACCTTTATTTGAAACTCCTTTTTCTGTTAAATGGTTGTTATGTTACCTAGCTGACATTGTATCTATTACTGTATTTATAGTATGTCTTACTTAAACTATGTACAATTTGCCATTGAATTGCCCTTGTATTTATTGTAAGTTTAAATTGAAACCTGTACAATTTGACATGTTCCATATCCTTGTGATTGACTCACTAACTGGATCTACAGAACAAGAAATAAATAAATAAAGCAGCTAGTTCAGCAGGCCACAGGGTGCAATTCAAATATTTTGGACCTTGTAGCTACAAATAGACTGGACCTTAACAATGTTAGTGCAGAAAGAGGAATTAGTGATCCTAATGTCATTATAGCAATTGTGGTTATGAAATTTAATAACTCAGTTAAGAAGGCTAGGAGAGCATTTTGCTAGAAAAAGCAAATAAGCAGTTGTTAGCCTCTCAATTAGACAGTGAACTGACATCACTTGGTTCCAACAAAATGGATGTAAAGCAATTATGGGCAAAATTTTAGCAGATTGTAAATCATGGTCTGGAGAATTATATGCCTAATAAGTGGATTAGTAAGGAAAAGACCCACCACTGTTTAATAATGAAATTCAGAAAGTACTGGGGAAGCAAAGACTGTAGCACTCTCAGTTCAAAAGATGATGCACAAATGATGACAAGTAAAGGTTAATAGAGATTCATGTGTCTGTGAAAAGATCTATGCACAAAGCATACAACTACTACCAATGTCATACCTTAGTAAAGGATCAAAATTCTGGCCCTACGGAAAATCACTAACGCATCCATGCAATCACTTCTTGACCAATCTGGTATGGCAGTTGAAGACAGCAAAACGAAAGCCAAAGTTTTAAATTTTACATTCAGGAAATTGTTCTTGGAAGAGGATCACACAAACATACCATCACTTGACCATCAAACTGAGTCCATTATGGACAAAATAGTAATAAAAATCCCCAGTGTAGAGAAACAACTGAAGGAGTTTAAAACAAGTAAGTCACCAAGTCCACATGGAATCCCACTTCAGTTTTTCAAAGAGTACTCTATGGCGTGGCCCCTTATTAGCTGGCATTTGTTGTGCATCTCTTACAGAGTGCAAAGTCTCAAATGCCTGGAAAAAGTGCAGATGACTTCTGTGTACAAGATGGGACCTGCAAAATTACAGACAAATATCCCTAACATCGGTTTGCTCAGTTTGAATACATTAAATTTTCTTGAGACTGATAAGCATGTTTTTAGAAATCATCACTAGTGTGAAACTCAGCTTGCCCTTTTCTCACATCAGATACTGCCAAGTATGGCTGAAGGGCAACAGGTAACTTCTAGATTTCCAGGAAGCATTTGATGCAGTACCCCAATACTGGCTGTTAAAGAAGGTACAAGCATATGGAATAGGTTGACCGATATATGAGTGGTCCAAAGACTTCTTAAGGTATAGAACCCAGTATGTTGTCCTCAATGGCAAATGTTCATGAGAGACAAGGTTACCATCAGGAGAGCTGCAGGGAAGTATGATAGGACCATTATTATTCTCTATACACATAAATGATTTGGTGGCAGGATGGACAGCAATCTGTGGTTGTTTGCTGATGATGCTGTGGTGTACGGTAAGATGCCAAACTTGAGTAAGTGTAGGAGAATACAAGATGAATATAATAGAGGGAAACATTCCACGTGGGAAAAATATATCTAAAAACAAAGATGATGGGACTTACCAAACAAAAGCGCTGGCAGGTCAATAGACACACAAACATACACACAAAATTCTAGCTTTCGCAACCAACGGTTGCTTCTTCAGGAAAGAGGGAAAGAGAGAGAAAGACGAAAGGATGTGGGTTTTAAGGGAGAGGGTAAGGAGTCATTCCAATCCCGGGAGCAGAAAGACTTACCTTAGGGGGAAAAAAGGACAGGTGTACACTCGCGCACACACACATATCCAGCCGCACATACACAGACACAAGCAGACATTTGTAAAGGCAAAGAGTTCTGGCAGAGATGTCAGTCGAGGCGGAAGTACAGAGGCGGAGAAGTTGTTGAAAGACAGGTGAGGTATGAGCGGCGGCAACTGGAAATTACCTTCAACCCATTACATGCAGTCTCCCATCCTTCATCAAGGACACCAACCACTTTCTCGAACGCCTGGAATCCTTACCCAATCTGTTACCCCGGAAACCATCCTTGTTACCATTGATGCCACTTCCTTATAGACAAATATTCCGCACGTCCAGGGGCTCGCTGCGATGGAGCACATCCTTTCACGCCGATCACCTGCCACCCTACCTAAAACCTCTTTCCTCATTACCTTAGCCAGCTTCATCCTGACCCACAACTTCTTCACTTTTGAAGGCCAGACATATCAACAATTAAAGGGAACAGCCATGGGTACCAGGATGGCCCCCTCGTACGCCAACCTATTCATGGGTTGCTTAGAGGAAGCCTTCTTGGTTACCCAGGCCTGCCAACCCAAAGTTTGGTACAGATTTATTGATGACATCTTCATGATCTGGACTCACAGTGAAGAAGAACTCCAGAATTTCCTCTCCAACCTCAGCTCCTTTGGTTCCATCAGATTCACCTGGTCCTACTCCAAAACCCATGCCACTTTCCTTGACGTTGACCTCCATCTGTCCAATGGCCAGCTTCACACGTCCGTCCACATCAAACCCACCAACAAGCAACAGTACCTCCATTATGACAGCTGCCACCCATTCCACATCAAACGGTCCCTTCCCTACAGCCTAGGTCTTTGTGGCAAATGAATCTGCTCCAGTCTGGAATCCTTGAACCATTACACCAACAACCTGAAAACAGCTTTCGCATCCCACAACTACCCTCCTGACCTGGTACAGAAGCAAATAACCAGAGCCACTTCCTCATCCCCTCAAACCCAGAACCTCCCACAGAAGAACCGCAAAAGTGCCCCACTTGTGACAGGGTACTTTCCAGGACTGAACCAGACTCTGAATGTGGCTCTCCAGAAGGGATACGACTTCCTCAAATCCTGTCCTGAAATTAGATCCATCCTTCATGAAATCCTCTCCACTCCACCAAGAGTCTCTTCCTGCCGTCCACCTAACCTTCGTAACCTCTTAGTTCATCCCTATAAAATCCCCAAACCACCTTCCCTACCCTCTGGCTACCCCCCCTTCTAACCGCCCCGGTGTAAAACTTGTCCCATGCGCCCTCCCACCACCACCTACTCCAGTCCTGTAACCCAGAAGGTGTACACGATCAAAGGCAGAGCTATGTGTGAAAGCACCCACGTGATTTACCAACTGACCTGCCTACACTGTGAAGCTTTCTATGTGGGAATGACCAGCAACAAACATTCCATTCGCATGAATGGACACAGGCAGACAGTGTTTGTTGGTAATGAGGATCACGCTGTGGCTAAACATGCCTTGGTGCACGGCCAGAACATCTTGGCACAGTGTTACACCATCCGAGTTATCTGGATACTTCCCACTAACACCAACCTGTCAGAACTCCGGAGATGGGAACTTGCCCTTCAGTATATCCTCTCTTCTCGATATCCGCCAGGTCTCAACCTCCGCTAATTTCAAGTTGCCGCCGCTCACCTGTCTTTCAACACCTTGTATGCCTCTGTACTTCCGCCTCGACTGACATCTCTGCCCCAACTCTTTGCCTTTACAAATGTCTGCTTGTGTCTGTGTATGTGCGGATGGATATGTGTGTGTGTGTGTGTGTGTGTGTGTGTGTGTGTGTGTGTGTGTGTGTGTGCGAGTGTACACCTGTCCTTTTTTCCCCACATCCTTTCGTCTTTCCCTCTCCTTCCCTCTTTCCTGAAGAAGCAACCATTGGTTGCGAAAGCTAGAATATTGTGTGTATGTTTGTGTGTCTATCGACCTGCCGGCGCTTTTGTTTGGTAAGTCCCATCATCTTTGTTTTTAGAATACAAGATGACTTACACAAAATTTCTAATAGGTGTGATGAATGGCAGCAAGCTCTAAACACAGAAAAATGTAAGTTAATATGGATTAATATGAAGGAGAAAAAAAGAAACATAACATTTGAATACAGCATGGGCAGTGTCCTGCTTCACACAGTTATATCTTTTAAATATCTGAGAGTAACATTGCAAAGACATATTAAATGGAACAAGCATGTGAGGACTGTGGTAGGAAAGGTGACTGGTCGACTTTGGTTTAATGGGAGACTTCTACGAAAGTGTGGTTCACCTGTAAAGGAGACCACATATAGGACACTAGTGTGACCTATTCTTAAGTATTGCTTGAGTGTTTCGCATCAATACCAGGTTGGATTAAAGCAAGACTCTGAAGCAATTCAGAGGCAGGCTGGTAGATCTGTTAGTGGTAGATTCAAACAACACGCAAGTGTTATGGAGATGCTTCAGACACTCAAATAGGAATCACTGGATGGAAGGCGATGATTTCTTCGAGGAACACTATTGAGAAAATTTAGAGCACCAGCAATTGAAGCTGAATGCACAACAATTCTATTGCATCTAACATACATTGTGTTTAAGGACCACAGAGATAAGATACAAGAAATTAGGGCTCAAATAGACATAAAGGCTGTCATTTTTCCCTCACTCTATCTGTGAATGGTAGCTACAAATGGTACATGGCAGGAAACAACAAGTAGTGGTACAGGGTACCCTCCGCTATGCACAGTACAGTGGTTTATGGAGTACGTATGTAGACGTAGATGTAGATATAGAGAACGGAGAGTAAAAGGATTGTGCAAAAAGAGTTCAGCCTGTCAAGTACGGTTTGAGCTTTGGTTGAATGATTGTGAAGGAGCAGACTTGTTATGGTGAGGAACTGGCATAACAGGAAAATGTAAACGTTCTTGCATTAGGTTTCATGACAGCCTGAGATGCCAATTTTAATGGTAAGCCCATTAGATGGGATGTCATGTGCTAGATATGATTTCAGAAACAGCATGTGTGATTGGAATTTTGCGAAGACAAAGGAGATATTTTGGAATAGATGAAGGTAGAATAAACAGTAGTTCATGGTTGGATGGTCAGGAGACAAAAGAAGTGACTGAAAAATAGTTAAAAATGTTGAAAAAGAAGCACGCACACACACACACACACACACACACACACACACACACACACACACACATTCATTCAACAAGTACACCTCATGCACACATGACTGCCATCTCCATCAGTTTGGTCCATTATCAACAGGGACCCATTACTCCAACCAAGTACAACCTGGTTGCTGCCACTTCATTCCAATGAAGAAAGCAAGAATTTTCAAGGACACATGTGTCATGACGGGTTTCTGGAGTTGTAAATAAAGAAGTCATGACATGGGAAAACAAAAGAGAAAATATGCTGTTTCTTATGAAATTTGAATATTGTGCTGTGGAGAAACAACTGTGAATTTTATATTGAAGGCATTTTCAGATTCCATTACTAAATTGATTCTACATAAAAACAGAAACCAGCCATGCAGTAAAATAAAAAAAAGCTTTTTAACAACTGGAGCAAATACTCATCAATTCAGCACCCATTTGCAGAGGAGCAGTGCTCTCCAAACATGTAGAAGCTAGTATGTGTTGTGACCAAAAGTAATGCGAATTTTTGTTTTTCTCAAAGAATCTTTATTTATCCATCAACATCAGCTTTGCCCCTTCAAAGTAATCCTCCTCAGATACAATACATTTGTACCAGTCCTTTTTTAAATCTTGGAAGCACTTCTAGAACTCACTTTTCAGCATGGTGTTCAGATCCTTCAACAATTATGTTTTTATGTCATCAATGTTGGCAAAATGACATCCTTTCATGGTTCTCTTCAGCCTCAGGAATACAAAAAAGTCTCCGGGGACCATGACCAATGAATATGCTAGCTCAGGCAGCATAATGTTCCCCCCCCCCCCCCCCCCAAAAAAAAAAAAATCACGAATAAGAATTAGGTGTGAGCAGTAGCACTACTTTGATGCAATTTCCATGAGTGGTTTTGCCACAATTCTGGTCTTTTTCTTCAGATTGGTTGATGAAAAAGGTGGTTAACTTCCATATAGTAAGTGGTCCTTACTGACTGTACGGTCACAAGGCAGGAGCTCATGATGTACTATCCCACTGTAATCAAAGAAAACAGTGTAAAAAACCTTCAAATGTGATCAAACTTATCAAATTTTTTCAGCCTTGGTTCTTCAGGGAGTTTCCAACGGGATGATTGGGCCTAGGTTTCGAGGTCAGGCCCAAATACCCATGTTTCATATTTGTTATAACCTTCTTTAGAAATTCTGGATCATTGTCAACTTCATTCAGCAATTCCTGAGTAAGCAATTCCTGAGTGATATCTATGTGATATCACTTCTGGTCAGAATTCAATAATTTCTGAACAAACTTTGCTGCTACATATTTCATGTCCAAAGCATCCAAAAAATTGCTTTATATGAGCCAAAGGACATGCTGCCATCATCACCAATCTCTCTGATGATGATTTGGCAATTTGCCAGAACCATTTTCTTTACTTCTTCCACACTGTATCAGATGTGCTCCCTAGTGTGTCCCAAGGGCGGTCGTTGTCTTCAATGTCTTCCCGACCCTCTTTGAAATGTTTATATCACTCATAAATTCTTCTCTTACTTGTATTAGATATGCCAAGAACCACAGCCAACATTCTGAGTGTGATGCTGTACTTCATTCAATTTCTCAGGCAAACTTTAATGCAAAATCTTTGATCCGCTGGTTTCAAAAGTAACAATTCATCAAGCACTCAAAAACACATGTAACCTTTCCAATTGTCAAAAAGAATCTAAATATTTGAAACAGCTCAAAATGCAAAGATACATTAGGAATATGTTTATCAACAAGACAAAAAAATGAAAATTGGATTTATGAAGCCCATGAAATTAAAAAAATTCTGTTACTTTCTTATCACACCTTGTATGTAAAAAAAACCATCAGGTACACAGGGAAACTTCCTCCATTATAAACCTATTTAACAAAATTTAAAAAGCTCAAAATATTAATGGTACATGAGCTATAGACATGAAATAACCATCTTTCTTACAGTAATGTTCACTACTTTTATTAAACTGACCCTCAAAGAACACACCATCATGTCTAGATCAGAAGTATACATTGGTATCAAATTTACATATATTACAAAATACTATCAAGATTACTAATTACAAGATTAAGTTAATGTAAGTATCACTGCCATTATATTAACAACACACTTCAAATCAACAATTGTTGTAGTTGTGGTCTTCAGTCCTGAGACTGGTTTGATGCAGCTCTCCATGCTACTCTATCCTGTGCAAGCTTCTTCATCTCCCAGTACTTGCTGCAACCTACATCCTTCTGAATCTGCTTAGTGTATTCATCTCTTGGCCTCCCTCTACGATTTTTACCCTCCACGCTGCCCTCCAATGCTAAATTTGTGATCCCTTGATGCCTCAAAACATGTCCTACCAACCGGTCCCTTCTTTTTGTCAAGTTGTGCCACAAACTCCTCTTCTCCCCAATTCTATTCAATACCTCCTCATTAGTTATGTGATCTACCCATCTAATCTTCAACATTCTTCTGTAGCACCCCATTTCGAAAGCTTCTATTCTCTTCTTGTCCAAACTAGTTATTGTCCATGTTTCACTTCCATACATTGATACACTCCATACAAATACTTTCAGAAACGACTTCCTGACCATTAAATCTATACTCGATGTTAACAAATTTCTCTTCTTCAGAAACGCTTTCCTTGCCATTGCCAGTCTACATTTTATATCCTCTCTACTTCGACCATCATCAGTTATTTTACTCCCTAAATAGCAAAACTCCTTTACTACTTTAAGTGTCTCATTTCCTAATCTAATTCCCTCAACATCACCCGATTTAATTTGACTACATTCCATTATCCTCGTTTTGCTTTTGTTGATGTTCATCTTATATCCTTCTTTTAAGACAATGTCCACTCCGTTCAACTGCTCTTCCAAGTCCTTTGCTGTCTCTGACAGAATTACAATGTCATCGGCGAACCTCAAAGTTTTTATTTCTTCTCCACGAATTTTAATACCTACTCCAAATTTTTCTTTTGTTTCCTTTACTGCTTGCTCAATATACAGATTGAATAACATTGGGGAGAGGCTACAACCCTGTCTCACTCCCTTCCCAACCACTGCTTCCCCTGCATGTCCCCAAAATGTCCCCTACTTAAAGTTAGCATCAATCAGTGACTGCAAGTGAAGCAAATTTGTGAAGAATTATATATTAAATGACTTGCATCATCAAGATGGCTGGCTGAATAAGAGGACTTCTTCAGACTAATTGGCCCTTGATAGAATATTAATAGATATCCAGTACCTGCAGACCATAATGTATATCAGTAATGTCATTGACAGTTCACACGTCATTAAATAGAGACACAAGAGAAAATAAAACTTTCAAACAAAGGCCGGGCTCAACAAACATATGAGCAGTTTGGTTATGTTGGTCAGCTGAGATGTATTCAGGTTTGTACTGATACATGAAAAAAAGTTTTGTTATATTCTGTAAATAACATACCTACTTGTTTATATTGACTCAAGTATCCTTGTAATGCACCTGATGATGCATGAATTTGGTACTGAGACCATCAGTACATAAATTTGACATCAATAAGTACAGACAAATGAAAAAATAATAAGGAAAAGACAAAAATTTTTTGTCCTCCATGCACTGAAAATAAAGCTAATAAAAAATACTGGCAACATGCTGATCTGTAGTACCCCATAATTCCTGCTTTGAAATCAATGCACTGATTAGAAAATAAGTTGGATCTTTCTCAATAAACATTTTTCATGATTATCTTTCTATTAAGTTGTTTAAATAAAATTCATTTGGAAACATAAATAAAAAATCTGCTGAAGGAAACACACATGAAAGCTAAGGAAACATGCATGCTTCCGAAGCCAGTGGCTCCTTCTTCTGGCAGAAGTGTCAAAAGGCAAGGAAGTGGAATGAAGGGAAAAGATTGATGAGGCTTAAGAAATGGGAAGAGTTACCGAAAAATCAACCAGAACCGCAGGTCAGGGGAGACATACTGGACGAGATGAGAAGGAAAGAGCCACTAGCTTTGAGAGCTTGCACATTTCCTTAACTTTTTCGAAAAATTGATTATTTTTATCAAGCTGACAGATCAAGTACTAACTGTACTCTACAACTGCTGCTTTAAACCACGGTTGGTTGCAAATTTCACTGTCTTTTTAAATTTCATTGCCTTTTTTACTAGTTAATGTTATTCCTACAGTTTTTACCTTATTCTTCATTAACCATTTTCAGTGTAATGTTGTCTGCTTTTGATGTATTAATTTAAAAGAATCTGCTTCAACACATTGAAATGAATGGAATGTTGACATTGTGGCATACATATAGCAAAAAGTTGGAATGAAGCAAAACAGTCATATCATGTCATTCATGCAACATTTCATCGGCAATTTCTGAAACACGTAACATGAAAATATAAACAGTATACTTACAGATAATGGGACCCATAACAGACAACTACCCGGAATTTCAAATTGTTTCCACAGAACTAGTTTCTTTCTTAAGTAGTTGTTCACAAACAGTCGGCCATCAGAGCCCAGTGTAGCAATATATGGCCCAACAGGAGAAGTTGCCATATCAACAACAGCACCTGCATGAGAAAGGAAAATTTCTTGAGGTGCTTTACAGCCAACACGCTGCAGATCAATTCTCCAGATCCTGCCATTTGCATCCTGTAATTTCATGTATTATTTTCTGTATGTTAACTAGATTATGACAAACATAAAAAAAGGAGGAGTAAAAAAGGATAACAACAGTTATAATAAACTAATATTTGTTTATTGAAATGAACTAACAGTTCAATTTTACAACTAGAAGTACATTTTACATTTTCATTGAACCACTCTTTAACTTTTATAATATAATTCACACAGTTTGCACTAATATAAAATGTAATTTCATATAACAATGAAAACAATCAATTATTGACAAAATATTTATAAATTATTTAATTGTATAGACAAAAAAATCTACTCACAAAATGGCAGCAGAACACACACATAAAAGATGGGTGTCAATTACTTAGGGATATAAAAAGATACTCATGTTCTTTAGCTTACCTAACATCATAATATCAAGCTTTCATTGGAGTGCCATGGTATAGTAGATAAGACAATGAACCCATTTTCAGGAGGAGCAAGTTCCACATCATCTCGATTTAGGTTTTCAGTAGTTTCAATAAATCATGTGAAGAAAAAGTTTAGCAATGGTCAATTTGCTGCCTCTTCCTTGGCCAACAGAGATAGTGATACACCCTTCAACCCCATCTTCTCTTGCCTTTTTCTAAACTAGCAGTAAACCCCCTATCCATAATTCTTGAAGGAATTAAATTCCCATGTATAAAACAGCTTCAAACCTCTCATTTCTTTACAAATGAGTTTATTTGTTAAACACTTCATGTTAAGCTTTTAAGAGAGAAAAAGTTATAAAAGGTTTAAAATTATACTTAAAGTTTGTTGGAAGTTGCTAAGTGCTCTCATTCTAAAATACTGGATGAATATAGTCTGGGCAACTTGCACCTCAAGACATATACAGACTTTCAAGATGTAATACCTGTCTTACATTTTTTTACAAGTTTATTTGACTTCAGTACAGTAGTCAAGCCGTGGTCGCAGTAAATTGCAGAAAGTTTACATGGATAGTTTCAGTGAAGCTCAGTCACCATTATCAAATGTAACAAGTATGAAATAACTCTGTGTTACTTATGAGAACCTGAAATATAAGTAACATCTAACCACGACATCCTTGTAGTAGGAAACAGTACTGTAAATTTATCATGTTAAATTAAACTTCATTATGCAGCAATGGCAAAGAAGCAACATCATTGCAATTGATCACCCTGAGGCCTTTATCTATACATAACATTAAAATGGTAATGTCGTATATGTTAGATTAGGATCGGCAATGTCCAACTACTTGCATAATGAACTGGCAAGTGAAAGTGTTGCCTTATAAATCTTAGCAATTCTGCTATTATCCTGAAACATACATTGCTGAAGTATGAAGTGAAACTATTACCTGAAGTATTAGAATGCACCTTGATGAAGTTAATGAAATAATAACACCTATGCATGAATACTTTTGTCTCCAAACCAAATGGTCTACTCTGAGAAAAAAACTCCACATCCCAATTTCTCCACATCTCAACATCTTAAAGTTAAAAATGCATAGATTGTAATCTAGAACACAGCAATCAGTAGCGCTGTGTCCAAGAAACAACTGGACAACACATATACAGCTGGGGTTAACACATTATTGATCAACATTGTAGCACAGAACTCAATAGTGATGTGTCCAAGAAACAATTTTTTGCTTGTATAACACACATACAGCCAACATTACTATATGACTCAAAGATTTTAATGTTCTGTACAAATAAAGGCTTCACAGTGGTCAATTGCAATGATGTTGCTTCTTTGCCATTGCTGCATAACGAGGTTTAATTTAACATGACAAAGTCACAGTATTGTTTCCTATGACAAAAGTGTTGTGGTTAGAAATTACTTTTACTTCAGTTTCTCATAATTAATAGCAGACTTATTTCATTCTTTTTACACTTGATACCTGTGACTGAGCTTCATTGAAACTAGTCACATAAACTTTCTGTAATTTACTGTGACTATGGCTTGACTACTGTACTGAAGTCAAATAACTTTTAAAAAACCTAGTCAGACTCCTTAATACAGGCATGTCTAATTACAAAACTTGTGTTACTGTTTTAAACCTTCAACACAAGACATTAATAAATAGATTATGAAAGCATTTTTAAAATTTTTAAATTCAGTCAATGATTGTACAAATAAATGAAAATAAAATTTTTGTTGCCCCTGGAAACTGTTAGATAAGCAACCTGCAACTGGGACCATGCACCAACTCGGTTGGGTATTTATCAATATAGGTACTGCTACTCAACAAGCTCTTCATAATGCTGACTTGCTGAGTTCTAGCACTGTGACCTGAAGCTTTTGCATTGCAAATAATCATTAACAAAGATACTGAACTAGGCCTTCAGGTAGCATGCCAGGGGATAATAATTTAAGATTTCTCATGAATTTCAGTAGGTTCACATTTGGTTACTGAGAGTGAAGTGGAGGAATAGTATAAAAACAAAAACAAAC
This sequence comes from Schistocerca gregaria, assembly GCF_023897955.1. NCBI lineage: Eukaryota > Metazoa > Arthropoda > Insecta > Orthoptera > Acrididae > Schistocerca > Schistocerca gregaria. Next base: position 290,973,801 of record NC_064925.1, read on the forward strand.
AAAAAACATAGGACATAGACTGTTATTCACTGGGTAATACAGAGTGAGTCGAAAAGATGGACACAATTTCAATTGGCTATATTTCCTTCACTATATTTTGCACTTGAAATCTGTCAAGTATATCTGAAAGAAGATGTTGTTAAGTTATGAATAATACCACTACAATATCAAGCACTGCAATGTCTAAAGTGTATATCATGTCAGTTATAACCAAGATGGCTACTATACAACACAAGATCTTTGCATTTGTGAGTTCAATAAAAAAGAGTCTGCAACTGCAATGCAGCTTGCAATTTGGTGTAAGTTTAACATTGAACCTCCAGCAAGGAAGAGCACTGATAATTGAAATAAATAATTTGATGAAACTGGTTCCCTGTGTAAAAAATGTATCAGAAGAGTGAGCTCTGAATGTAGCCCAATGAAATCTATCTGTAGTTGAAACATGGACTACTGCAAACAGCTGTCTAGTGTGTATTGAGGTGCCAGTTAGTGGACAAACGATACTGGTACAGGATCTTTACGCAAACAGTAAGGTAAAGGATATAGCATATGCTCTGAAACATGGAAGAAGATGAATTGTTTCTCCCTTGTGTAATAATTAGTGGCGAAACTATGTTTCACCTAAATGAACACGTCAAGTTGCAGACAGGCACAATTAAAAGATACGTATTGCTTCTGGTCACAGTCTTCATCACTAAAAGAAACACACACACACACACACACACACACACACACACGTATTGCTTCTGGTCACAGTCTTCATCACTAAAAGAAACACACACACACACACACAAGCAAGCACACCTCACACATACATGACTGCCAAACTACCAACTCCAGCATCTCAGGCCAGAATGAGCCTTCTGACCCGAGATGCTGGAGTTGGCAGTCATGTGTGTGTGTGTGTGTGTGTGTGTGTGTGTGTGTGTAGGTGTGTGAATGGTGCATGTGTGTGTGTGTCTTTCTTACTGATGAAAGCTGTGTCCGAAAGCTATAAGGTGTCTTTTAATTGTCCCTGTCTGCAACTTGACATGTCTTATTTATGGTAAGTAGCAATCTGCCTTTCCTACATTGTTTAGATTCATACATGGAGTTTCCATTATTTGATTTTCACATAAATGGAAAAATCCACATATAATAATGGAAAATGAGCAGTACAGTAACAAAGTTAATGTATTTTGTGCCATATTGTTGATGAAGGTTTGTGGACCTTTTTTTATGACAACACTGTTACTGGAGAAATGTATCTCATAATCCTGCAAAACTGTCTTTTTCCTCAAATGAATGCAGACTCAGGAGATTACATTTTGCAACAGGAGTGAAAGATGCAGATAATGTACCACCACTTTCCACAGTTTTGAATGACCTAAGAAAACACATCACAGCTGTGGTTCATTGTCAAGTGTGGGATGAGTTCACCTATGGTCTAGGTGTCATATGTGCAGGCAGAGCAAAACATATTGAACGTCTGTAAACTTGAATGTATGTATAATCAAATGCAATTTATAGAATTAAAATGCAACATATAATTCAGAAAATATACCCACCTGAATCTGTGTCCTTCTTTTTGGCTCACCCTGTATATTTGTGCCTCAATACAGATACTTGTCCTTCAAATCTTCCAGTCATTTCAGTTGGCCTTGTACTCAATTCTGTCAATGATATTTTCTAACCATTAGCCTCCATTATTTAAAAAATGCTGTTGGTGTGGGCAGAAATTGTTTTGACATATAGACAGATTGTTACCATTCATACTTGTTGTGCTTGTTTTATGTGGTTCAATAGGAGTTTGCCATTACACTGAGCCACAGAAGAGGGTAAAAGATCTACTTTTAAAGTTTTTCAAAGAACAATGAACAAAACACTATTTTTTGTACAGATCATTTTGTTACTCCTCTACTGTTTTGAAATTTATGCACTTTTATTTGTAATCTTTTATTTGTAATCAAACCAATTTCAGAAACATTTTTTCCACTCTAAAGTTGGTATCTGAAAAAACATGGTTTTGGAAGAATTCAAAAGTTCCTTGAGGCAATAAAAATCACTGCCTAATATCGTTTTGTTTAATGCAAGGGAACAAAAATAAGTTTAACATTTTAAGAACATAGTTCTTATTATAGGAAACAGCGATCTATAATTATTATAAATAAACTGAAAGTAGTCTTGATCACATAAATTTTTTAATGTAGTGACCGGTTTCGATCTTATTATAAGTTCATCTTCAGACTATAATTGTCTTTTAGAGGCGGTGGCGCATGGCAACCCTCTTGCTTGTGGCTGGTGGTGTATGCAGTACTGAACTGGGGAGTTGTTGAGACAGATAGAGGAGGGGGTGGGCAGAAACAGGGGAGGAAGAAATGGACAGAGAGATGGGACAAGTGGGAGATACACGAGGCAGGCAGAAGGTGAGGAGTGATGGTGGGCAGGCAGAAAAGGAAGAGGTGAGGTGGAGATGGAAAGAGAGAGGGGGAGGCGTATATGGTCAGAGAGAGAGGATGGAGAAAATGGACAAAGAGAAGATGACAAGACAGGGGGAGTGTGGAGGAGAAGATAGACAGATACAGGTGAGGATGAGGTGGACTCACAGAGCAGGACGGGTGGACACAGAGAGAGGGAGGGGGAGGTGTGTTCAATATATATGTTGAACGCTAATGTGGGCGAAACTGAGGGAAACAGCTAGCTGTATGTACAAATAGTTGTACTCTCTGGTCAGGGAGGTAATTTGGCTCAGCACATGCTAAATGTATCTTTTGAGTAAAGTATTACCAACTGTGTTCAGAGACCATCCTTTACTCCTAGAGATAGCTGGCTGACTTGGTGAAGACAGATAATCTCACCCATAGAATGGTAGCAGAGCTACTGTTTTGCACTGTTGATCCCAGAACAGTGGTTCTCAGGTTTGGAGCAGATTGGAAGGTCTAATCTAAAGCCTCATATGATTTTGAGACAATATCCAATGCAAATTTCTCGGCCTCTGCTATCAGTTGGGCAGTTGCAGGTTACACCTTAATAGGTCTGGCATGCACCACATGCAAGAAGTATGTACTAGGGTAGTGGAGTACATGTGGGATGCACATGTGGGATTTGTAGGATATAGAAATCCATCGACAGGCCCAATAAAATGCCTTCTGAATCCACACACACTAGCATTCTTTGTAGCAGTCTGGAGATATAAAATGTTAATTTAGTATCAATTAACTGCAATCTTTTGAAAGGTACCAGAACTAATCTTGTTTATAAATGATAATAATGTTCACATAGTACTATGGACAGAAAGCTGGCTTAAAGCAGATATTAATAGCAATGAATATTTAAACTCCAACTGAAACATTTATCACAAAGGTATGTTGAACACTGGTAGTAAACACTTGTTTATAGCAACAAAAATATGATAATATCTACTGAGATTAGTACAGTCTCAGAATGCAAAATAATTTGAGTGAAGATAAGTGTTACCATTGGAACAAACATGGTAATCACCCTCTGCATCAGCATCAGTCATGGTGGAACAGTTGCAAAGAAACTTGAAGAATATTTGGCACAAATTTCCTGTTCGTGTTATAGTTTTTGGTGGAGACTTTAACTCACCAGCTATACCCTGGGAGACTCAAGTCATTGGGCAGGTAGCAGGGCAGAGAATCACGTGGAACTGTTTTAAGTGCCTTATCAATAAATTACTTTGAGCAGTCAATCAGAAAACCAACTCTTGAAATTAACATCTTAGATCTGCTGGTGGCAAACTGACCCAAATTTTGTGGCTCAGTTAGCAAAGAACAGGGTATCAGTGATCATAAGGCTGTCACTGCATCACTGAATATGTCCGTAAGTAAGAATACAAAGAAAGGCAGGAAGATCTTTCAGTTTAGCAAGAGCAACAAGAGACATATTTCAGATTACCTTACTGGTCATCATGAAAATGTCATCTCCAGTATTGACAGTATTGAGCATCAATGGACGAAGTTCAAGAACATGGTACAACATGCTTTACGCAAGTATATACCAAACAGACTAGTGAGGGTGGAAAAGACCCACTGTGATTTGACAACTGTGTTGGGAACTTAACAGCAAATTTAAACATAGCCAAAGTCTCATAGACAAGCAAAAACTTGAGGATTAGAATTTCACAATCAATGGGAAATAGCACAGGTAATTCCCACTTTTGAGAAAGGTCATCTAACATACACACAAAACTATACACCTATATCTCTGATGTCAAACTGTTGTAGAATTTTGGAACATGTTTGATGATCACATATTATGACATTTCTGAAGATTGAAAATCTCCTCTGTGTGAAGCAACATGGGTTCTGAAAACAACTGTGTGAAACCCAGCTCACTCTGTTCGTCCACGAGACAAAGAAAGCAGTACATACAGGTGCCTTAGTACATACCATGTTCCTCAAGGCCTCATGGTCATCTAACGAACAACATACAAGCATTTGGATTATCAGACCAACTATGTGATTGGACTGAAGAGTTTCTAGCAAACAAAACATAGTATGTCATTCTGAACAGAGAGGAGTCATCAGACATGAAATTAACTTTGTACATGCCCGGGGGGAGTGTTAGAAGACAATTACTTTTCATAATATACAGAAATGACATAGCAGAAAAATTCAGAAGTTTCATGAGGCTCTTGTAACTCATAATGCTAGAAAATTGTAGGGAAATGCAGGAAGACATGCAGAGGATCAATGCTTGGTGCAGGGAATGACAACTGACCCTAAACATAAAAAAATGTAATGTATTGTGAATACACACACAGAGATACCCCTTACTGCAATCATTAAAAAAACTGCAGGACAATCACTGGAAGCAAATACTTCCATAAAATTCTAGCAGTATGGGTATGAAGCGATTTGAAGTAGAACGACCACATAAAATTAATCACAAGTAAGACAGATGCCAGACTGAGATTCATTGGAAGACGTTTCAGGAAATGCAGTCCATCAGCAAACAAAATAGCATGCAAAACACTAGTTCCACCAATACAATGAATACTGCTTGTCAGTATGAGATCTGTACCGAGTACAGCTGATAGAGAAAATACTGAAAATCCAAAGATGAGCAGTATATTTTGTTACAGGTTCATTCATAAGCATGAAAGCGTCACTGAGATGCTCATCCAACTCCAGTGGCAGATGTTATCACATTATGGTTTACTGTTAAAGTTTGAGAGTGTACGTTCCTAGAAGAGCCGACCAATATATTGCTTCCTCCTATGTATTTCTCACAAAAATACCACAGAGATAAATTATAAATTCGAGACCACAAGGAGGCTTACTAGCAATTGTTCTTCCCACAAACCATATGCGACTCGAACAGGAAAAGTGGGAAGTGACAGTGGGACGCAATGTACCCTCTGCCATACAATGTAAGATGTTTTGTAGAGAATAGATATAGATTTAAATGTAGATTAGTTCTTGTTGGTGATCCTGTCCTCATAACTGGTACCTGATATTAGATTCTACAGGTCATAGTTTGATGGAAACACTGGGTGTCTTGGACATCGAGATTACTGTGGCTCCAATAAGGCTACGCAGAAGTTGTCTCCTTAATGGGCTCAACCTGACTGCAGAGAGTATGCTCCTATTATGATCCTCATTCTCAAGATAGAAATGTATGTGCACGTTAAAGCATTAGTGACTCAGTACATTAAATATCAAGCTTTTTTGGAGAGGGGAGGGGGGAGGCAGAGGAGGGGAGAAAGAGAGAGAGAGAGAGAGAGAGAGAGAGGAGAGAGAGAGAGAGAGAGAAGCTTGAATCTCATGAAGTGCCTAAGGTGATGCAATTGCGTTGTTAAACACAACAAGTGGGATGACATGATTTGTCTGGCCAACATCTACTTTCATTTGGATGGTCTGCAAACAATGAAGACAATTACAGGAGCTGGAATAAATTTCAGGTGGGAATTCAGAAAATATTTGGCATTAACCAGCAACAAGTCTGCAAACCTGAAGAACAGAGCGCAATGCTAGGGGAAGATAACACAGTTTTATACACAGAGTGAACCTAAATATGATGGAAGCTCCAAAGCTACACATCTCTTAAAGTGCCTGCCAAGGGATGTCATCAAGTGCTCCTTTTGAAGGATGTCACCACCACAGAGGACATGATCAAGTGGTGCCAAAACATCGAGGCAATGCACAAGAGAAGAGCATCTGCAAGATGTTTAACTAACTTCTGAATGTCATACCAATGGCATTATTCATGGAAGACCATAATAACATCACATTGCTAATATGGCAAACAGTAAGAGAAGAGGTACGAAGGTTTACACCATCTATTATTGTCAAACTCAGATGACCAGAAGCAGCCAAGGTGAATCTCAATCCAAACCAGGGGGTAGCAAAGCTAATTTATTGGTTCAAATGGCTCTAAGCCCTACGGGACTTAACATCTGAGATCATCAGTCCCCTAGGCTTAGAACTACTGAAACCTAACTAACCTAAGGACATCACACACATCCATGCCCGAGGCAGGACTCAAACCTGCAACCGTAGCAGCCGCATGGTTCCAGACTGAAGCACCTAGAAATGCTCGACCACACCAGCTGGCGCTAATTTATTAAGAGTTTCAGCAATGTCAACAAGACAGGCAAAATTTGAGGAATGGACGCGAACACCACAGAACTATGTCACAACCAACAGACATTATCCAAGGCTCTTGATGACACAGATACAGCTGGATCCCTCACCAATTCAATTGCCAAACAGAAAAAATAACATTTGCAGAATGTAGGACAACATGACAGTATGTTTCCATTGGTTATGTAGTACGCCTACAATACTGTAACAAGAGATGAAGAGTGTTTGATGACCACTACACCATGAGATATAGATAACAGACCAATTCTATGCACATTAGCCAACTGATGCTAAAGACAACCAACTTGTGGGATGAAACCACTGCCAACAGTATATAACATTGCTCTTCAACACATGGATGCCATTCCCTGTCACTATACGGAGGTTTCGGCCATTCACAGAGAAACAGGTAAACAAAACAAGGTAACAATCTATAGAAATGAGACTGCTGCAGATGAAACTCCTACACGGACTTCAGCTGCAAACATGTCAGTAAATTACATCAACATCACCAATGGCGAGCAATCTGTCCAGGCACGTGTCAATCCTTGACCCATCCTAAAATATTCCTCAAGGGTGTGGGATCCATACCAAATAGTAGTGACTGGAAAGATTGAACATATACAGAGATCGGCAGCACAAATGATCACAGATTTGTTTGATCTGTGGGAGATGCTGAAGAAACTGAACTGGCAGACTCTTGATGAGAGATGTATTATACTACTCTGAGAAAGCCTACTTACATAGTTGATGGTAGATGTATACTGTCCTGGGAAAGCCTACTTACATAGTTTTATAAACTGGCTTTAAATGATGGCTATAGGAATATACTACAACCCCCTGTGTATCAGTCCCATATGGATCACGAGGACAAGACTAGATTAATTACAGCATGCACTTGAAGACATGGAAAGGTTTTTGTCACCAATTTCCATGAACAGCCACAACTCATTCCTAATGGTTAGCGTATAATGGTAACTAAACCAATCTAAGATGGTCAAATCGGTGCATTGATGGAGAATAATGCTATTGCTACTATTAGCAGCAGAGCAATCTACTTGCTAACCAACAGCCTATGGACTCAATGAGAAATGTCCATTAGCACTAACCATTCTACACAAATTTTCAGGCACATTCACATCTTAAGTAAGGACAAGGCTTACCAGATGACCAGACACAAACAGCACATTAACACCACGAATCATATCTCTGTAGTCAGCAATATATAAAATGTCTCCAGCTAAACAACACACAATTATGAAAGAAGTGGAGAAAATGTTGCAATGTTGCAAGATAGCAACATTCAGCTGTTAAAAAATCCAAGGTCTTTAGTTGTGTTTCCTGTAAAGACAAAAGATGGTACATGGTGTTTCTCTCGCAGTTACAGTGGCCAAACAAAATAAACAAAAAGGATATATGCCCATTGCTATAAACTGATGACACCTTGGACTATCTAAAGGGAGTGAAATATTTCTCCACTTAAGATATGCAAACTGGCAACTGGCACATGGAGGCTGATGAGGCTCAATGGGGAAAGGGTGCTTTCATAACACCTGATGGTCTCTAAGAGTTCAAATAACAATATTTGATGTGTCCAGTCTGCTTCAGTATCTTAAGTGTGTCTTTGCTATCTGGATGACACTGACTTCTGGAGAGATTTTAAGAGTACATAAAATGTCCTAAAGCATGTACGCAATGCAAGTCTTAACTTAAATCTGAGAAAGTGCTTCTTTGGTGCCTAACAAGTAACAATCTTGTGGTACCTTGTTAATAGAAACATTGTCTGTCCTGATACAGAAATTGTAAGAGCCCTAACAGATTTTACAACTGCTTGCCACATCAAGGATGTGAAAGACTTCCTTTGAATGCGCTCCTTCTACAGATGCTTCTGAAATGATTTCAGTTGTAAAGCAAGGTCACTAGAAGAACTGTTGCACAGGAACGCCAAGGTTTCTTGAAGTGAGAAGTAAAAAAGACCCTTCTGTATCCTTAAGAGGCACTGTCATCTTCACCAAGCAACTCTAGTGCAAATTCAGGATCTTGCTGAAAGAGTGATTCCTTACACTTCCTGAGTAATCTCCAAGGCTGAGAAGAATTCTGTATGACTGAGAAGTAATGCCTTGCAACTGTTTTGGACAACCGGTAAGTTCTGCCCTCATTTATTTGGTAGAGAATTCAGTGTTGTAATTGACCATCATTCTTTATGTTGGTTGACAAGCCTGAAGAATTCACCAAGACACTCAAATAACTTATCAGAATGCAGCAGCATGTCGTCAGCGACAATCACTAGTATTTTGACTGGTGTGTACCTATCATTTTCAAGGCAAAAATAGATATGACCGATACCAGATGTTACTGATAGTGAAAATTACTAAACAGCAGGTGAGATAGCATTAACTCTGTCTCACTGTTTTTTGACAAGAGGGTGGGCAGGATTCCAAGCAGAATTTATTCAAAAACTTCCATCTCTATTTACAAGATAACTTGCTAATTTAATCTCAACTACTTCCTTAATAACACTATCCCAATAGTTGGAAGTTCACACCAGACACTTCATGTTGTTATGTTCCATAGGACGACTGGCGCCAAGACAATGCTCTGTAATAGTTGATTTGCTCGGCTGTTGCGAGTGAGTGTGACGTTATGCACACTACATTGGTCCTGACAGTCTGACCAATATAGGACATGTCACAACTGAATGGAATACAATAGACAGCCATCTCACACAAACCAAGGAGGAGGTTGTGATGGAGAGAGGGAGGGAATGCAGGGTAGGGGTGGTGGACAGTAAGTTCTGCTGGTGGGAGCATACAAGGATGAAGTGGAGAGAGGGTAGGGCTGTTAGATGCAGTCAGGAGGTTAATTGGATGGCAGGAGGGGGGGGGGGGGAGGGGGGGGAGGGGGCAGAAGGAAAGGAGACAAATAAAAAGACTGTAGGTGCATTGGTGAAATAGATAGCTGTGTAGTGTAGTCAGGTGGTCATGTGTGTGTGTGTGTGTGTGTGTGTGTGTGTGTGTGTGTGTGTTGTCTATTTCCAATGAATGCCTTGTTGGCTGAAAGCTTAGTTGCTGAGAGTTTTTCTGTTGTGCCTATTTGCGACTCAGCATCTCTACTATATGGTGAGTAGCAACTACCTTTTACATAATACTGTTACATTGTTATTTGTATAGATGTAAATGTTCATTTGTTCAAAATCTTAACTCTACCATTTGAATACACATGTTTTCATATACCTACTGGAGCACCTTATGGTGTGTGCTCCATTACACATATAAGAACATGCGTGTATTCGAATGCAATTGTTGTGTCAAAATTTCAAAGGAATCAGTGATTAACTTTCAGAGATTTAAGTTTTTAAACAAACAAACATGAGATTTTGGTTAACAACATATCACTTTAATTAATATATAAAAAAACAAGTGCATAATTAAATCCAACAGTGTGACAAAATTTCCAAGAAATTAAGTGAAGAACTTTCAGATATTTACACTTTTGTACAAATGAACATTTATATTTTTGTTTATCTAGATTGACTTCATAGGTCTGTGGATAATTGTTGTGACTACTGAAAATGATGATACAGTGTACTATGTACTTTATCTGATTTTGTTGATGATAAACAAATTTAGAAAGAACAAAACCGTGATGACCTTCTGTGTTGTGATACAATGCTATGCTTTACAGGAACCTTTTTTTCCCACAAATCCTATAATTAATTGTAAAACAAGTGCTCATATGTACCTGTGCAAACCAATATGTACTTTCTCGATCCTCAGGGAACTGCTTAACTATAAATATCAAATCTGATTTTCTCGGACCAGATCCAATTTCAAAAGAGTAATAGGGTTTCATTTCTAGTTTGAATTCCTCCTCTGTAGGATCTGCTTTGTCAATGATCTCATAATACCAAGTGTTTATAATGCCGTCTCTACCTGTTCAAATCATATATGTTGTTTTAATATATCAAATTCCTTACTCAATTCACATGATAATGATAAAATTTCATTGGCTAAATACTATCATTCAATGAAATCATACATGTGAAAGTCAATTTAAAAAATGAATAATAAATAGCAAACACTTACCAACTGTCACCAACTCTTTTCCATCTAGAAACATTTGTGTTATTGGACCTTTATGACATTTATTATTTCCCATGCCAACTACTTCCAGTTTAATAAGACCTTCATTCCACAGCAACATATTTCCCCATTGACAACCAGAGATCACCTAAAGTCAGGGTGACATTGTCAACTGTGCACTCATGTTATCTCATTTTTTATTGTTACATATGCCAACAAAAAGCAATGGAATTGGCAAAAGGCATTTATCTGCTCCAGATTATAATGCAGCATAAATAATGAGTCTACAGGTAAAAATTAAAACTAACAGGCAACAATATTATCACTCCTTCAAGTTGCGAAAATATGGAGCAGAAGGGTCTAAAATATTGTATGCAAATCAACAAGTACATATGACTAACATCAAGCTCAATATCCATTCTTTGAGGGTTTCTTCCTATTTGTTTACATTCAGACTACCTTAGAATAATAGATAGAGACATGAACTGTGCAGTTGGTATATTCACCAAAGATATGAGCAAAATATATTTTTAAACCCTAATAGACAATTCAACCATTTTCTTTATAAGTACCCAAGAAGTTGAAACATCAGATTTATTTACTTCAGTCCTATTTGTTTCCTTTTGTCAAATGTTTGCAGTTAAATTGCTATAGATGAGTTTCTGTAAAAAAAATAAATAAATAAATAAATAAATAAAAACACACAAATTCACATTTAAATGGCCACAAACAATGAACATGATTTCCATAACTTTACAATACATAATTATTTCATGTCTGCACTGCTTGTTAATCTAGTTTACTTTGTACTTAATTTAGTCATTTAAAGCCACCAGATTCTGATTCCTCAGCTATCACATCCTCTCTTCTTTACAAAAATGGTAAAAGGTTTGCTTCTTGAAAAACAAGGAATATGGAATTGGAGGCACTACTTGCAATTGCTTCTTTAGCTTTTGGTTTGTTAGCTTTTGATTCTTTAGCTATCTGAATAGAAGAAGGCAGTTTGTTAAAATCAGACTGAAGAAATTCCAGGAAGTCTTTATATTACAAGTTTGGTATATGGAGGATAAAATACTGTGTCCCACAGGCTTTGTTCTTGGTCCTGTCCTTTGTAAATCAGACATTCATGATCTCTCCATATATGCACATGACAGAAATATAAGTGATAACTAACTGCAAACACACACTCTCCAAGATGTAGTCAATGAAAACATTTGTCATACAACATCCTGTCTTGTGGCAGGCAGATTACTAGTAAATATATTGGAAACTATATGCATAAATTTTCAGCCAAGTCAGAATGTTAGCCCTTTATGCAGTATGTGTGCTGACAAAAAAAGCAATGCCAATGAAAGTGTACCAATTTTCTTGGAATTCCTATGAGTAAAGCATTAAACTGAAAAGATCAATACTGGGATAATAGCAGCATTGATACTTTGTAGCTCACTAAGTCCTATTTAAGTCTGTTGTGATCTATGACCTGGTTTTCATAAAATTTTTATGTCACTGAGAAAAGCAATGAGAACAATGCTAGTTAAGAAGAAAACTGAGCATCATAAATACAGACACAACAATAAGACTGGCCTCAGTGGCCAATGACATTGGCCGTGTATATGTGAGTTGTGCTTGCGTGTGTACATTGTTTACTTTAGAAGAAGGCCTTTTAGCTGCAATTCACTTGCTCAGTAATATTTTTGTTGTGCCTGTCTGCAATTCAACATCTCCAATTTGGTGATTAATAAGTTTTACAGTGCAGCCATTAGAATCCCTACACAAAAATCTAGATTGCCACCCTGATGATACTAGAAACAAAATGTAATTACAAATCAAAACACAGAACACAGAATACATAGAAATTATATGGCAATGAAAATATCCAGTCAACTTCCATAATGAAAGGAGGTCAGTTTAATGTCCAATAAAAGAAAGATACAAACTGAAAAAACTTCTACTCAATCACAATTCCTGCACAGTTGCTGAATTTTAGGAAACAGAATATTACTCTTCCCAAAATGTAACATTTTTCTTGTTATGTGCTGCCAGTCCTGTTCCTAATCATAAAGCTGTAACATTTTCATATGGTATACTTTCTTAATAAAACTGAAGGTTTAAGTAATATTTTTCCAGTAGTGTTCTGTGTATAGTATAAAACACAAATTTATATAATGATGTGTAATAACACACCTCACCACTGAAAAGGGCAAACTGACTTTACCACAATAACACAACATACAAAACATACATACATGCAGCAACACATTTACTTAACTAAAAACAAGAATCACGGAAAAGCTGTCTATGAGAGCTATACATCTCAGCAGTATAAGTGAAAGGATAGCCTGCTACTCACCATAGAGAAGCACACTGAGTTGCAGGTAGGCACAATGAAAAGACTGTTACACATTTAGCTTTCAGCCAAAGCTTTCTTCAAAACAGAAAATACACATATCCGATCACACAAGCAAGCACACCTCACACAAAAATGATAGCCATCTCCACAGCTCAGAACGAAATGCATCTATCATGTTGAACAAAAGCAGCATACTGGAGGCAGCAGGAAAGGGGGAGGGATAGCAGGATACAGGTGTGCGGAGAGAAGAGGTCTGTCTGGTGCAGCATTCAGGAACTAGATGGAGACCTGACAAAACTGCTAGGTGCAGTGACGAGAGACTGTGGGACAGGGATGGCGTGGGGAGCAGAAAGTGAGAGCAGCTAGGAAGGGAAAACACAGGCAGGTGTACTGGAAGAGTTTGGGACACAATGAGCGTGGGTAACATGAACAGGAAGGAGGTGATAGGACAGAGTGGGTGAAAACTGTTGGGTGGAGGGTGGGGGGACAGTAGGTTACCATAGGTTGAGGCCAGGATAGTATCAGGAGCAAAGAATGTGTTGTAAGGATAACTCCTATCTGCACAGTTCAGAAAATCTGCCATTGAAATCAAAGAAGAAGTAGTTGTATGTTAGGATAAAGTTAGTAAGGTGTATGAGGAATGAGGTAGTGGTTTTGTAGTCTGAAGGCCACTGGGGAAGATAGTTTTCAATAGCGGCATGACAGATGTTGGTGTGTAAGGAAGTGGCATTCGCAGTGATGAATACGGATCCGGGAGGTACAGGACTGGGGATGGCTGAGAGTCAATAAAGGAAGTGGTTGTTATCTTTGATGTGGAGGGCTAGATATTGGGCAAGTGGTTGGAGGTTTTGCTCAATGAGTGCCAAAATTCTTTCAATAACCAGCTACAAGTTTGTGAATTTTAAGAAGCATGTACGAGGTGGGTGTGCAGGATGCTGTAGGGAAATGGATTCAGCAGAGTCAGGAAAGGGCCTAAGGCTTTAGTGTGGGTTGGAGGTAAGTTGGACTGCTGGAATGGGATCACTCTGGTAGAGTTTATAGGCAAAGGAATCAGATGACAGGCAGGGCTTCCAACCATGTGATGACTGTAATTCATGACAATAGTGGTGCAACCTTTCTCAGCATGTATGATGATTGAAGGCACGGGCGTGATCAACCTGCTTATGGGTCATCTAGAAGAAATCTTCAAAAAATGGTTCAAATGGCTCTGAGCACTATGGGACTTAACATCTATGGTCATCAGTCCCCTAGAACTTAGAACTACTTAAACCCAACTAACCTAAGGACATCACACAACACCCAGCCATCACAAGGCAGAGAAAATCCCTGACCCCGCCGGGAAGCGAGAACGCTACCGCACGATCACGAGATGCGGGCAGAAGAAATCTTCCTAGCCACTCAAAATGTCAATCCCCTCATCTGATTCAGGTTCATTGATAATATCTTCAAGATCTGGACTCAGGGCCAAGACACCCTATCCTCATTCCATCACAACCTCAACACTGTCTCTCCATCCATTTCACCTGATCCTCCTCAATCCAGTGTGCCACCTTCCTGGACACTGATCTCCTCCTCTCTGATAGCTCCATCTGCATCTTTGTCTACATTAAACAGATCCACCAACAACAGTACCAGTATTGTGACATCTGTCATCCCTTACACACCAAAAAATCCCTCCCACACAGCCTGGCTACTTGGAATGGCTTACCTCCCTAACACGAACTTCCCAGCCAGTATACTGAAGGCTTCATCAAGGCTATCACAGCCAAGCACTACCCTCGCATCTAGTCCGCAAACCAATCTCCCATGCCATTTCCCCACACACCACAAAGAACCAGCTACAATGGAGTACCCCCTTCACCACCCCGTATTACCCCAGACTGGAACTACTGAACAACATGCTTTGTCAGGACTTTGATTATCTATCATCATGCTCTGAAATGAGGGATACCCTACTCAGAGTCCTTCCTGCCCCTCTTAAAGTGGTGTTCTGTCACCCACCCAACCTGACAACATCCTAATCCACCCCCATGGTGCTCCTAATCCCAACTCCTTGTCACATCAATCCTAATCCTATGGAAGATCTAGATGTAAGACTTGTCCAATCCATTCACTGAACACTCTCTATACCAGCCCTGTCACAGGCTTATCCTAGCCCATCAGAGGCTGGGTCACCTGTGAAGACATTCATGTCATATACCATTTCTACTGCAATCTTTGCATAGCTTTTTGTACTGATATGACTACCAACAAACCGTACACCAAGATAAACAACAAATGCTTAATTGTTGCCAAGAGCAAAGCAACGCCCTATTGCACAACATGCAGCTGAACATAACATGTTTCATTTCAATGACTGCTTCACAGCCCGGGCCATCTGTGTTCTACCCTCTACCACCTGTTTTTCTGGATTGCACAGATGGCAGTTATTCCTAAAACACATTCTCTGCTACTGAAATTATCCTAGCCTCACCCCCTATGGTAAACTACCGTCCTCAACCCCTCCAGCTAACAGTTTCCACTCCTCAGTCCTATCACCTTCTCCCTATTCACATTCCCCACCCTCATTGTGTCCCACAAACTGTTGTCAGTGCACCCTCCTGAATTTTTCCTTCACTCTACCGCACACTCCGCCAGACAGCGTTCTTCTCTTCCCTCTTCATGTACACACGTATTCTTTTCCAGTAAAGGCAGTATAATTATTGAACTCAACCTCTGACTACAACCTGATTTACTCAGCCAGCTTTGGGGGGGAGGAGGGGACGGGGTATACAGTTTAATTTTAAAAAATCACTACACAGGTGACAAGTGACAGTAAGAAAAAGACCAGTTGAGGACTGCCATTTGATATCCAGGCTGGATAAAGGTCTCTTCTATACTCATCCATGCATGCAACTTTTACCTATAAAAATCTATGTTGCTCCGCACATCTACATCTAAATCTAAATTTACATATATACTCTGCAAGTCACTGTGAAATGTGTAACATTGGGTACAGTTTATTGCACATGTAATAGGGTTCCATCTTATTCCACTCACAGATAGAGCACAGGAAGAGTGACTGCCATGTGGATGTCTCTGTGGAAGATCTGCTTCGCCTAATCTGTGACCTCTATCTGTGTGACCTCTAAAAGTATCTGTGTGACCTCTAAAAGTATGTTGGAAGAGAAAGACAAGAGTATGAAACTGCACTTGAACCAGAGGGGTGGAGCAGTCGAAATGAGGAAGGTGAAGGACTGTTGGATTTTCGCCATAAGAATGGTTTGTTAGTTGAAGACTCCTGGTTCAAGAAAAATGAGCCACAAGATTACCAGGTACAGTAATAACTTTGGTAGAAATTTGGTAGTTGACTATACCATCCACAATAGTGAAATGAATAAGAATATCACAGATATCGCTGTAATACTCTCAGAGGCCTTAAATAGTGACCATCAACTACTAATAACTAATCTGAGAGGGGTTTAAGATAAGAAAGGGACAGGAAACCAGGGCCAAAATATTAAGCTATGGAAGCTGAAAGACGAAGGGAGCAGAGTAAAGTACCTCAGAATATTTATGGCAAATCTTCTAAAGGTAGAATCAAAAATGGTGGAAGAAGAATGGGATTGAGTCCAGAGGACATTAGTAAATGTGATAGAAGCAGTAAGTGGGAGAACAATCAATAAAAAGAGAAGTAAAATGACACCATAATGGAATGAAGTAAGACATAGCATGGAAGAAGAAGCACCAGTCAAGAAAGACAGAGCAAAAAAGAGTGGTGACAGAAGGCAGATGAAGGTGGCTGGAAGAGTGGACTAGAATGATGGAGGAGGATAGCTAAGGTTCAAAAAAGATCCTATACTGGATGGTTAAATGTAAGAGGTGGAATGATATGGCGGTCTATGTTCAAAAGGTAAATAAAAGTGGTCAAGAGGTAGAAAATAAGGAGGAATTGAAGACCATGTGGAGGGAGTATTTTGAAGCACTCTTGAATCCAAACAGAGACCTGGAAAAGGAGGAAGAAGAAGAACTGGGAACAGAAAAGGACTTAACATGGAGAGAAGTAGCAGATACGTTATATATGAAGGCAAGAAAGACACCAAGTTTGAATGAGCTGAGTGTAGAGATGCTGAGAGCCTCTATCAATTGATAAAAAGTGCATGGGAGGAGATGAGGACTCCCAAAGCCTGGAAAATGAAAATAACTGTCACAGTTTTCAAGAAATGTAATACGAGTGCTGAAACAACTTGGTAACTACATTGATGAGCCATTGTGGAAACATCTTTAGAAAGTTCTCGAAATATTAATTTGATCAAAAAAAGAAGGAAGGCTGGGAGAACAATAACAACATGGGTTTAGAGCAGGGTGGTCCAAATTAGTATAACCAACCCCAGGGATGGAGGGGTGGCTACAATATCATGATGGTAGATGGCACAAAGTTGAGGCAGGGAAGCAGGCCAGTGTAGGCCCAAGGAGATGCATCTGTCAAAATTAAAGCTTTATTCTCTACTTGTAAGTGATGCACTGGTGAGGGGTAGTGACCATACCCTCACTTCACAGGAAGAGGGCTGAATGACAGGTGAAATGTCAGTTAATGTCCAGCCACTTAGATGCAACATGCACATGAACAGCTTTACCGATACCTAAGCTCAGCGCATGGCACATGAACCCATTGTATGAATTGCAGAACAAACATCTGGTGTCAGCATTGCACAAAGACGGTCAACAATTTGCCATTATTGCCAGCTCTGTCGTGAGTGAATGCCTCACGATGACCATCAGTGGTAGTACAGAGGCGTGCCCGATGCGTGACAGAAGGTGGCTGCCATTCACAGGACAAGACCCACTGCCCCTTGGCCAGAATCCAGGTGCTGCTGGAGTGACCTCAGAAGGTCCAGTGCACTGTGGCACTATCCACAGCATGAACTTAGCACTAAAACTTTATACAGTGATGGAGACAAAATTAATGACTGCTCCTCATGACTCCATGTGGTCCCCTCATTTGGTGTAGCACCCATATCATGGTAGAGTGCCACTCTGCGCAATGAACGAAGCTGCTAAGAACATAACAGCTATTTATACAAGATAGCAGCACACCTGTTATCCCAATACACTGCTTCTAGTCACATTCTTGACAACACTACTGAAATCCACTGATGGGATAATCCCCTTGCCTGTTTTGTGCATTACCATAGAGCTGTCAGGTTTCACCAAGAAAGCCTGGCCTGTCTCATGATAATTCAACAGCTCATTTGCTATAGTAGAAATGAAAACATCCTACATTCACCAGCTACTAGCAGCTGTTCCACATATTCTCACTGATTTGCTCATAAATGGTAGTGGCACTAAACTATCCCTCTCCACAGGAAGACTCAGGCCCTTAGGTCCTGTTTTAAGACTGATTTACAGCAGCATATCACCACAGGGTGTGTACAGGGACAAGAAAAAAAATTTCTGGATTTTTCCTGGAATTCCCGGTTAAAAATAGACTTTCTACACATGCAAATGCACTTTTTTCAGGAGAAAATATACTATACCCTGGGTGAAAGTAAATTTTTTCCATGTTAAGTGACAATATGTTTTCATACATATCTGTAAAACGTATCAAGTTTTTATGCAGTCCCTGCAAAAAACACAACACTTTGGAAGGATCTTCAATGTGTGGTAACATGTACAGTGCATGTTTTCGTACCACAAAGTATATATACGAATTCACCAAATACAGAATTATAGTTTCTGAACATAGAACGCCAAAAGCAGTAGCACTCTGAGTGGCCTGACAGTGAGTATGAATTAAGAAAAATACAGTGCGATAATATGCATTCTTTGTGAAATATGACTACTAGATATTTTTCATTAAGAGAAGCTAAGCTTTATAAAACTTGCCATCAAAATTTTTTTGCTGTTTTTTCCAAAGATGTGGTGAAGGCAGGATCCTAAAAGCACCGGTTAATTTGCAGCAGCTGAATATTTCTGAGAAGCATAATTGTACATTTCATTGCTGTACACTGAACATTTCTTAGGTTACAAGGCTGAATACATGTTCTGTCAAGCAATTCAACTTTTCCATAGAAAAGACGATCACACGTGAAGCTGGTTTTTCCCAGATTTTCCAGTTGCCCCAGGGTGTGTACACCTTGCTCACATGAATAAACAAGTTCCCATAATAGGGGTGTCTGGCAGTCCAACCCCCATGATTCAGAGACCACATTTAATTTACAAACCTTACTTGGCAGATTCCCTCTTATGCTATTAAGCTGCTTATATCAGCTCACTTAACAAACCATTAGTTCATCACATCGTGCTTTTATACTTCTACATCCTGCCAGTCATGTGCCCTTGGCAATTCTGCTTGGAAATGTTCAAGGCTCATTTCTTGACCTCACATCCTTTTAAAGTCTAGGAAATACATTTCTCATCAACATTCACTCAACAATATTCAATATTTACTCACTTTCATGCCCTACGGTTCAAGTCTACTGGAACCTGAGCTACTGGCAGATTGGGTTGATGGGCAGCTCTCCAGCTCAGATAAATGAAGGCTATGCACGGCTGATTTGGAGCCACTGAGGCACTACGTGTTGTAATGCTGAAGTTCATGTCATTCGTCACTGCACTTTCCTAAACTGCTTAACATGCTACATCAACTGTTCTGTTGAAATCCACCCTTCCTGTGTAGCTATTAATTGGTTCAGGAAATGGAACAGGTATAGTTTTAATGAATTGTTCAGGAAGGTTAGACTCTTCTTCAGCAATACAATTAGCGGTTTGTCTGACCAGTATGATTGTGACTGTCACACGCTCAACTGCGTAATTCCTGTAACCATTGCTGGTAGATGGAAGGTTGTCCCTGATATGTCACATGCTTGCTTTTATTCCACAACCCACTGCCTTTCATTTCCTTTTTCCTTGCCGTCATGAGCCTTCTGTGCTCATAGCAGCTTGTATAACTACCACATTACTGTACATGGAATAAATCGAGTATAAATTTGCTTGTTGGAAATAAGATTTAGGTTTGACAGTGTCCCTTGGAAAATCTTGTCCATTTGTGATGCCTACAAATGGCTGCACTGATCATATGTTTAAGCCAGTTGGATTCACCTGGACTGGACACATTGTGGTCTTCTTCCTCCAACAATACTGCAGTTCCTGTTCTGTCTACACTATATGTCTGTCCCCCTCCTCAGACGTCAACAACACACGAGCTGTTCCCACTTTCAAAAACTTCTCTGTGGCTGACCGTTTCACTAGATAGCGATGAACTGTGGATGCTTCCTCTCCACCTGGAATCCATCCAGTATGTACAACTCTGCCTGGCCAGTCCTTGCCTATATTGAAGTCATATCATATTAAAAAGGTAAACTCTGTTTACTTGGTTCTGCTATCAGTCTCTGTTCCACGGGCAGTTCCCCCTGTACTCTTGGCAACCTCCGCAAGTATTGCTCTGTTGTAGGACAGGACTCAGGCTGCTTTTGTAACGTGCGTTGGATAGCTTCCTGTAAGACTGCCATTAATTCTCATGCATACCATACACTGTCTGATAACAACTGTATCAGCCTTGTCATAATGGCTCTTCCATCTAGTGTAGCCACCTGTGTTTGCTTGATTCCTAGATCTCAATTCAAAGCATCCTCTGATGCCTTTGTGTATTCCATCTCCAAGCTTGTCAGCTCCGTAGCATATGCATACTGTTCAACGTTCTGTTCTCCAAGCTTACTATCTATGCGGTCTGACACTCTAACACTGACTCACTAACCTCAGACTATTTCTTCACAGTCTCACTATCACCTTCAACTTCTGATGTCACTGGTATCTGTTGTCCCAAACACAAGTCTTCATAACTCTCCATCCTTGTCCCTTCTTGCCTTAACCATATCAAACAGCGATGGCACTTTTCTGACATACTATCTCATATGGAGGTAACCCTGTATTAGTGTGGACCTTTGAATTGTAAGATAACATGGCAATTGAGAGATATGTGTCCCAGGCATTTTGATGTGGATTTTCCGCCTGCTTATCTGTGTGGTGGTGTGCTCCCCTCCCATGCAAGTGGGCCTAGATTCAATTCTGCTGGGTTGGAAATTTTCTGTTGTCCTCATCATCATTTCATCCTCATCACCACAAGTTGCCCAATGTGGCGTCGACTGAAATAAGACTTTCATTTGGCGGCTGAACTTCCCCGCATTGGGCCTCCCAACCAACGATGCCATACACTCATTTCCATTTTTTAGGTGGATTCAAATCATAGCTTAATATCCTTATGATTGTACAATGCACCTGTTCCATTCTACCATCTAATTGTTGGCTGAGTGGACTAATTTTCAGTTTCTTCACATGCAACAAGCGACATAATTCTTTTATCAAGTCTGACTAAAAATTTATCCCTTGATCAGCAGTCACTGTCTCTGACACCCAAAACTTATGTATCGGACTTGTTCATCATTGTTTCTGCGACTGTAACACTTGCTGGTTCAGCATGGCAATCATTTCTGCATGCGAATAAAAGTGATCTATTGTCATTTCCAACAACTTCAACATTCTAGTACTCTCTGTAATGGTAGTCATTTATGACTCAAGTCCACACACAATGCACAGTGCACATAATTTCTCCTATATTGATCCACATGTCCCTTCCACCAATACCTCTCAGTCCCCTTCATTTCATTGCTCTGCATCCTCCATGACCAGATAACACATGATCATGCACCTCCGTCAGGACTTCTTCCTTCAACTTAGCCAGCACTACTATTCACAGCCCTAATCTAGTTACCTTCCACAAAAGATCATCACACATTCTGAACTCTGTTCCCACTCTGTAGAGATTGCAGTCACTGTCAGCATCCTGCACTGCTTGCCATTCAGTAATGCCATAACCCAGTACTTGTACTATCGCAACTTTTCTGCTGACATCAGCCCCATTTCCGTGTTTCTTCCCTGGCTTGCCCATCGCTTCATAATCAAACTCACTGAGCCTTAGCAACCATCTTATTAGTCTGCTGGACAGGTCTTCCAGCCCTAATAACCTTTCAGGGTGGCATGGTCAGTCACTGCTTAAAAGTTTTTCCTGTAAAGGTAACACTGAAAATACACTCCTGGAAATTAAAATAAGAACACCGTGAATTCATTGTCCCAGGAAGGAGAAACTTTATTGACACATTCCTGGGGTCAGATACATCACATGATCACACTGACAGAACCACAGGCACATAGACACAGGCAACAGAGCATGCACAATGTCGACACTAGTACAGTGTATATCAACCTTTCGCAGCAATGCAGGCTGCTATTCTCCCATGGAGACGATCGTAGAGATGCTGGATGTAGTCCTGTGGAACGGCTTGCCATGCCATTTCCACCTGGCGCCTCAGTTGGACCAGCGTCCGTGCTGGACGTGCAGACCGCGTGAGACGACGCTTCATCCAGTCCCAAACATGCTCAATGGGGGACAGATCCAGAGATCTTGCTGGCCAGGGTAGTTCACTTACACCTTTTAGAGTACGTTGGGTGGCACGGGATACATGCGGACGTGCATTGTCCTGTTGGAAAAGCAAGTTCCCTTGCCGGTCTAGGAATGGTAGAACGATGGGTTCGATGACGGTTTGGATGTATTGTGCTCTATTCAGTGTCCCCTCGACGATCACCAGAGGTGTACGGCCAGTGTAGGAGATCGCTCCCCACACCATGATGCCAGGTGTTGGCCCTGTGTGCATCAGTCGTATGCAGTCCTGATTGTGGCGCTCACCTGCACGGCGCCAAACACGCATACGACCATCATTGGCACCAAGGCAGAAGCGACTCTCATCGCTGAAGACGACACATCTCCATTCGTCCCTCCATTCATGCCTGTCGCGACACCACTGGAGGCGGGCTGCACGATGTTGGGGCGTGAGCGGAAGACGGCCTAACGGTGTGCGGGACCGTAGCCCAGCTTCATGGAGACGGTTGCGAATGGTCCTCGCCGATACCCCAGGAGCAACAGTGTCCCTAATTTGCTGGGAAGTGGCGGTGAGGTCCCCTACGGCACTGCGTAGGATCCTACGGTCTTGGCGTGCATCCGTGCGTCGCTGCGGTCCGGTCCCAGGTCGACGGGCACGTGCATCTTCCGCCGACCACTGGCGACAACATCGATGTACTGTGGAGACCTCATGCCCCACGTGTTGAGCAATTCGGTGGTACGTCCACCCGGCCTCCCGCATGCCCACTATAAACCCTCGCTCAAAGTCCGTCAACTGCATATACGGTTCACGTCCATGCTGTCGCGGCATGCTACCAGTGTTAAAGACTGCGATGGAGCTCCGTATGCCACGGCAAACTGGCTGACACTGACGGCGGCGGTGCACAAATGCTGCACAGCTAGCGCCATTCGACGGCCAACACCGCGGTTCCTGGTGTGTCCGCTGAGCCGTGCGTGTGATCATTGCTTGTACAGCCCTCTCGCAGTGTCCGGAGCAAGTATGGTGGGTCTGACACACCGGTGTCAATGTGTTCTTTTTTCCATTTCCAGGAGTGTACATAACTCCATATGTGATGCTAAGGATCTTTTTCTCTGTGGTTGAATAATTTTTCCTTGTGCTATTAAGCTGTCTCAGTGGAAAAGCCATAGGATATTCCTCACATCTTAACTCAAGACACACCCCACAGCAGTGTTAGATGTGCCACAAAATACTATAAACTCCTTCTGAAAACCCAGAAAATTCAAAACTGGACTTGACTTTAAAACTTTTATCAAATCTTTGAATTCTCCCTGATACTCCTCCATCCGCCTATTGCACGTTTTTCCAACAGTTGTGTGAATGGTCGAGCTATACAAGTAAACCAACCTGCCCCAAGAACCTCCTATAATAGTTCAGGAGTGCAAAAAATGATTGTAGCTCTTTGCTTAACTTCAGAACTGGGAAACCTTATATTGCTCATACTAATCTTGGATTTTTTTCTCACCACATCCTTGTTAATCACATACCCAAAGTTACCTACTTCCTCCAACACAAAGTGACATTTTTTGGTACTTAAAGTCATATATGTAGTCCATAATATCTTACATATTTCTCTAGCCATTGCCTATGCTCCACTTCCTCTGAGAACACAATTACATCATCCACAGACAAGGCTTCAATCCCCTCAATACTTTGCCCACCAATTGATGAAACATTGCAGGAGCAGAAGCATTCTTCAGTCTGAACGGCATCCTCTGATGCTGAGAATGGCACCAGGCTACTGAGAAAGCTGTCTTCAGTCAGTCCTCCAGAGCTGCCTTCAATGGATGGTATCCAGTTCTTAAATTCGTGGTAGAGAAATGCCATCACTACCCCAAATTATCAACAGTCTCCGGGTATGGTGTATGCATCTGTCATTTTTTTACTATAAAGGCAGTACTTCTTCAAAATGTCTGTAGACTTCTTAGGCATGACCACAACTCCTGCACTGCCACTGACTATTGCTCTCATCTTCTGTCCCTCCAGCCATCAGCTGGTTTATAAACTCCTCCATTATCAATTGCAAATAGTGAGATATCTGATACAGTCTCCTGTACAGCAGTGCATCATTTTCCATCAGTTTTCAGTGCTGTGTAAAGGGAAATATAAATCTACAAATTTGTGTTTCGTTGAAACTCCACCATCCACACTCTCTCTAAGTGCTTCAGAAGCTCCACCTTTTTACTCATTGCAGTCTTGGTAGCAGCCAGAGGGTGCCCATTATTTACACCCTCCATACACCAACCTTCTCTTGTGGAATGTCCAATGTTGCTACTGACAACCCTTTGTCAACCTCACCTTCTGCCACCAAAATTATCTAGATTCTCAAACACTACCTTCTCGCTATCTTTCTCCTGTATGCTGAAAATACTCCTTTTAACAAAACAACTCACTGAATGTGAAATATCATTCCCTTCCAGAGGCTAAATTATACACAGCATATCAAAAGGTAAGTCTGGCTCCACAATCAACCAAAGCAACTTTCTACATCTACATCTACATCTACATCTACATCTACATCTACATCCATACTCCGCAAGCCACCTGACGGTGTGTGGCGGAGGGTACCCTGAGTACCTCTATTGGTTCTCCCTTCTATTCCAGTCTCGTATTGTTCGTGGAAAGAAGGATTGTCAGTATGCTTCTGTGTGGGCTCTAATCTCTCTGATTTTATCCTCATGGTCTCTTCATGAGATATACGTAGGAGGGAGCAATATACTGCTTGACTCTTCGGTGAAGGTATGTTCTCGAAACTTTAACGAAAGCCCGTACCGATCTACTGATCATCTCTCCTGCAGAGTTTTCCACTGGAATTTATCTATCATCTCCATAACGCTTTTGCGATTACTAAATAATCCTGTAACGAAGCACGCTGCTCTCCGTTGGATCTTCTCTATCTCTTCTATCAACCCTATCTGGTGCGGATCCCATACTGCTGAGCAGTATTCAAACAGTGGGCGAACAAGCGTACTGTAACCTACTTCCTTTGTTTTCGGATTGCATTTCCTTAGGATTCTTCCAATGAATCTCAGTCTGGCATCTGCTTTACCAACGATCAACTTTATATGATCATTCCATTTTAAATCACTCCTAATGCGTACTCCCAGATAATTTATGGAACTAACTGCTTCCAGTTGCTGACCTGCTATTTTGTAGCTAAATGATAAGGGATCTATCGTTCTATGTATTCGCAGCACATTACACTTGTTTACATTGAGATTCAATTGCCATTCTGTTCACCATACATCAATTTGCTGCTGATTCTCCTGCATTTCAGTACAATTTTCCATTGTTGCAACCTCTCGATACACAAGAGCATCATCTCCAAAAAGCCTCAGTGAACTTCCGATGTCATCCACCAGGTCATTTATGTATATTGTGAATAGCAATGGTCCTATGACACTCCCCTGCGGCACGTCTGAAATCACTCTTACTTCGGAAGACTTCTCTCCATTGAGAATGACATGCTGCATTCTGTTATCTAGGAACTCCTCAATCCAATCACACAATTGGGCTGATAGTCCATATGATCTTACTTTGTTCATTAAACAACTGTGGGGAACTGTGTCAAACGCCTTGCAGAAGTCAATAAACACGGCATCTACCTGTGAACCCATGTCTATGGCCCTCTGAGTCTCATGGACGAATAGCGCGAGCTGGGTTTCACACGACCGTCTTTTTCGAAACCCATGCTGATTCCTACAGAGTAGATTTCTAGTCTCCCGAAAAGACATTATACTCGAACATAATACGTGTTCCAAAATTCTACAACTTTCTGGTGCCACCTTGCACACAGTCATGGGAATCAAGTCTCAGTGTATTTGTACGAACTTTAATTGGATTGCCCAATATGATAGACTCACTTGACAACAGCTCTACACTGGTGACAGATTCCCCTAGCTGCAATGTTTTCTCACAAAATTCCACAACACAACACTTGAGGTTAATTTTGGCATGATTTTCATCCAAAATGTACAACCTCTGGATAATACTGTAACCCTCCTTTACATAAGGCACTACCTCTACATGCACTGTTTAAACAAAACTGTCTTTTCTCATCCCATCACCTATGACCCACTAGGTCCCTACTGGCTACTGGCACATGCACCACTGTGTCCAGCAAAATCTTATAATTCTTGCCACCTGCAACACCTACCACTGCTGCTCATTCCACTTCTGCATATATACTCACTATATCTAATCAAACGGGAACACCTTTTGGTGGGCTTTGGGTTCCCTCTCACATTTAAGGAACGCTTACTATCCTCCCCAATGCTACCAAAATTCAGTTGCTGCTACATATCATCCCCCCCCCCCCCCCCCACTGAGGCTGGAGGCATTGCCTCTGCATGTGCCCAATCATCCACATCTGTAACACCTTACATCTGTGGAGAACACCCCATTCCCATCAGATAGCCCTGCTGACACATTGTTCTTCTCACATTCCACTGATAACCTCCACTGATAACCTAACAGCTGAATACAGCTCCTTAGGATTACCCTTATTCACATATCTGATGGTAAGCCTCTTAGGAAAGCACTGGGTACTCTTTTCTCAGCTTCTTCTTTATTTGCTTCAACAGTCTCCCCCAGCTCATATTTATGCACATTCACCTTCCTTATTCTATCAGCAACATCCTTTAAGGCTTCCCCATGCATCTTTGTCACAGTATTCAATCAATCCCAAAATAACTTTTCACTGCTCTGCTTCTTGTACCTCTGCAGAAATCCCTGCTTCAACTGCTAAAAATGTCCCTGTGTTCCTTAATGCTTCTGTACATCTTACAAACTTTTTTGCCTGTACTACTAGATGTAATTTCATCACCAGTAATAACTATCATACCAAGGTCCATACCAGCCAACACTGTCAAGTCCTCCATGAATGACACCATATCCTCAGCTGACCTTGCAGAAATAGAATGGTTAAACTAGCAGCAGCTGAATCTATCACATGGTCTGGTACCTACAGCAATGCTGTTTGCTCATACTCAACTGGAATTTGCCCCTGCAATTCTGTGTTACCTGCCAACAATTATGCTACCTTTTGCATCAATAAGTGCACTGCCTCTGGCTCTGAAATTCCCTACATCTCTGGCTCTGACATTGCAATACCTCTGCCGCCATTTACACACAATACACATAAAATAAATATGCAAAATTCACAAATTAAATAATTTACAACAAATTACATTTTACATCTTATCATTAACCATCTACACTTCCTACATTGCCTGACAACATGACCATTACAGTGGTACGTAAAACAATATATGGATACCGACTCAGCGCTTGTCACAGAATGTCCAAGCTAATTATGCTGTGAACATCTAACAGGCTCCAAGCACTGCTTCTCACAGTTTCCCCGAAATTCAGACAGGTCAGCCGATTTCTCCTGCCTAGACATTAACCCTCACGTTATGTCAACACTCCCATCCAGATCCCATACCTGTCACTTACACCAAAAATAAATAACAGTTCTCTCACCCCACTGTGTTGACATCACAGGCTGTGTCGAGACATCATACTGTGTTGGTGATGAACCCTCTATTGTCCAATGGAGATGACACCACCAACTCTAACTCCAACTGCCGCCAACCCCAGGGATGGAGGAATGCCTATGATGTCAAGATGGAAGGCAGAGAAGGGATGAGGCAGGCTAGTCAGCCAGTGAAGACCCTGAGAGATGCTGCTGTCAGAATTAATAGTTCAATTTCTTCTTGTATATAACTGCTGTCACCTGTGCTCTGTGTGACCCCATTGCATGAGTTGCACCACAAACACCTACCATCAGCATTGCACGAAGGAGGTTAGCAGTCTTGCTATGGTTGCCAGCCCTGTGTTGGATGACTGCATCCCAGGAGTCGATGGTGTGTAGCATAGAGGCACACCCACCATGATGGTGCAAGACGGATGTAACCCACTGTCTCCTGGACAGGAGGCTGGCTGCTGATGGAATGAGCCAGAAGGCCCACTGTACTGTGGCACTAAGTTTGTAGGGCATACTTAGCACTGGAAGTTGGTACTACATCAGAGACTCAAATTTGTGACTACTGCTGGTGGCTCCATATGGTCCCTGGTGTTAGCTGTAGCCCCCACGCCCTGGTAGACCGTTGGGCTGTGAATGAAACTGCTATGAAAACAGCAGCAATCTACTAATGTTCTGCAAAATTACATTTATTTGGTCACGAACCGTCTTTCAGATTCTCAGGTCATCTTCAGGCGATAAGTGAATGTCGTAAACAGAGAAAAACATGACGTAAGACTTACACAGATATTATTTGCGTAGAAGATGAAAAATTATGAAGTGTTTACAAAGGAAAATATTACAGCAATTACATTAACTAAAAAGGGTAAACAAAGGGTTTATATAGAGATATATATAATGAATGATGAGAAATAAAATGAATTTACAGTCTGAATATAGTATTTGTTATATAACTTAATTTAACAAGGGGGGGAAATGGAAATTGAGTCCTACCATTTAAAACTAGGCTGGCATTCTGTGTCATGTGTTTATTGATTTCCATTATTTCCAGTAGGGTCATCGTTCTGCTTTTTTATGAAATGTAAAACTTCACATTCTATGTCATATGGATGATTTTCTGCTAAACAATTATCAGCAAAGGTTGAATCTTTCTTCTTTTTCACCAGTTTCTCTCATGTTCACATACCCTATTAGCCACAGCTCTCCATGACTGCCACAGCGTGCAAAAGTGGTGCAATTTTATTCAGTTTCATTTTTTGTGGAACAGTACCAACTGAGACAGAGCTGTAGCCATTGCTGGAACTGATTTGTTGGATGGTTTGTAGTTCTGTTTTAAATGCTGATTTGGATAATGAAACAGATATGAGGTGATGTACCACTGACTGGAAAGGTCCGTGTTTGTGGCTGTAAGGATGCTGGAAGCTTGCACAGATTACTGTATCAGTAGCTATGTTTTTTCTGTAAATGCTAAAAAATGAAAATCTGCAAACACGACACAAAATGCCAGCCTAGCATTAAATGATCAGGCTCATTTTCCATTTTCCCCCCTTGTTAAATTAAGATTACATTACAAATACTACATTCAGACAGTAAATTCATTTTATTTTGCACCATTTGTTATATTTATCTCCAAATAAAATGTTTGTTCTAGCTTTTTCATTAATGTAATTACTGTAATATTTTCTATGTAAACACTTTGTCACTTTCGTATCTTCTGTACAAATAATATCTGTGTGAATCGCACATCATGTTTATCTCTATTTGCAACATTCAGTTGTCACCTGAATATGGCCTGAGAAACCAAAAGTCAGTTTGTGACCAAATAAATATAATTTTGCAGAAGACCTGGAAGTGTTTTCCTTTATAATATTGTTATCATGTTCTGCCAAGCACCAACAAAAAATTCAGTTAGTGTTAACAGCTTTCTGTACAAAATAGCAGCTAGTAATACTTAAACATCAATAAACTATTGATTAGGTTGCCCTCCATGGGGTGGGTGCACGCAACAACTGTGGTTATATTGGGTTAGAGAGAGCAGCAATCAGTCGTGGAATTAAGTTACTTTAATATGACATTTATAGTCACAACGCAGATCAGATTTTGACCTGTGTCAGGTCATTATCAATGCAGTGTGGAATTGTAGCAGTTGTTCGTGCTCAAGTGAATGCTTGCTGATCTGCGATGTGACTACAAATGTCATATCAAAGCAACTTAATTCCACGACTGATTGCTGCTCTATCTAACCCAAAATATTGATTAATCAATAGTGTAGGTTTCGGTAGTCTACTTTAATTATTGTTAGTAATATTCTTTACAACATGATGCCTCTTTAATTTGCATGTGAAAGTTGTCTGATCCCATTATCTCCATGGCATGTGGGTCGCAGACGGAAAGAAGGTAGTAAGGAGGTATTTAATCATCATCAAGTACAGCAGCACCTCAGCCAGTCTGTACTGTTTATACCTGTTGTAAGTATGTTGGCCTCTGCGGGGGAGGGAATGAGAGAGAGAGAATTTTCTTGTTTGTCTACCAGTGCTGACAAGGGTGAGGTCTCATATGAATCAGCTGCTATGGAAAAATTATATGCATAAATAATATGGATTCATGAATAGACATTATACAGATGGTGATTTTCAAAAGTGGCTGTTTTTTTTTTTTTTTTTTTTTTTTTTTTTTTTTTTTTTTTTTTTTTTTTTTACTTGTTTCATGTGACCCACCTTGAACTCCTCTCCTGTTTTAATCTCTTCATCTAAATGTAGCACTTGCAACCTACATCCTCAATTATTTGCTAGATGTATTCCAATCTCTGTCTTCCTCTACAGTTTTTGCCCTTTAAAGCTCCCTCTAGTACCATTGTAGTCATTCACTCATATCTCAACAGATGACCTATTATCCTGTCCCTTCTCTTTACCTGTGTTTTCCACATATTCCTTTCCTCTCCGATTCTGCACAAAACCTCCTCATTCCTTACCCTATTAGTCCCCCTAATTTTCAATATTTGCCTGTAGCATCACATCTCAAATGCTTCAATTCTCTTCTGTTCCAGTTTTCCCACAGTCTGTGTTTCACTACCATACCATGCTGTACTCCAGACATACACAATGTGATCAAAAGTATCCGGACACCCTGAAAAACATTAGTTTTTCATATTAGGTGCATTGTGTTGCCACCTACTGGCAGGTACTCCATATCAGTGACCTCAGTAGTCATTAGACATCGTGAGAGAGCAGAATGGGACATTCCGCGAAACTCACGGACTTCAAACATGGTCAGGTGATTGGGTGTCACTTGTGTCATACGTCTGTGCACAAGATTTCCACACTTCTAAACATTCCTAGGTCCACTGTTTCCAATGTGATAGTGAAGTGGAAATGTGAAGGGACATGACAGCATAAAAGCTTACAGGCCGACCTCATCTGTTGTCTGACAGAAACTGCCGACAGCTGAAGAAGATCGTAATGTGTAATAGGCAGACATCTATCCAGACCATCACACAGAAATTCCAAAAGCCGACCTCATCTGTTGTCTGACAGAAACTGCCGACAGCTGAAGAAGATCGTAATGTGTAATAGGCAGACATCTATCCAGACCATCACACAGAAATTCCAAAATGCATCAGGATCCACTGCAAGTACTATGATGACAGTTAGCTGGGAAGTGAGAAAACTTGGATCTCATAGTCGTGCAGCTCATCATAAGCCACACATCATGCCGGTAAATGCCAAACAATGTCTCACTTGATGTAAGAAGTGTAAACATTGGACAATTGAACAGTAGAAAAATGTTAAGTGGAGAGACAAATCATGGTACACAATGTGGTGATCTGATGGCAGGGTGTCGGTATGGCGAATGCCTGGTGAACATCATTTGCCACCATGTTCACAGCCAACAGTAAAATTCGGAGGCAGTGATGTTATGGTGTGGTAGTGTTTTTCATGGAAGGGCTTGCACCCCCTTGATGTTTTAAGCACCTTCTTGCTTCCCATTGATGAAGAGCAACTCGGGGATGGCAATGGCATCTTTCAACATGATTGAGCACCTGTTCATAATGCACGGCCTATGGTGGATAGGTTACATGACAATAACATTCCTGTATTGGAGTGGCTTGCACAGAGTCCTGACCTTAATCCTACAGAATATCTTTGGGATGTTTTGGAATGCCGACTTTGCCAGGCCTCACCAATCAACATCAATACCTCTCCTCAGTGCAGCACTCTGTGAAGAATGGGCTGCCATTCCCCAAAAAACCTTCCAGTACCTGGCTGAATGTATACCTGCAAGAGTGGAAGCTGTCATCAAGGCTAAGGGTAGACCAAAACCACACTGAATTCCAGCATAATGGATGGAAGGCACTGCGAACTTGTAAGTTATTTTCAGCCAGGTGTCCAGATACTTTTGATCACATACTGCACATTCCCAGAAATTTTTTTCTCAAATTAAGGCCGATATTTGATATTACTAGACTCCTCTTGGCTGGAATGCTCTTTTTGCCAATGCCAGTCTGCTTTTGATGTCCTCCTTGCGCCATCCATCATTGGTTATTATACTGCCTAGATAGCAGAAATCTGTAACTTCATCTAAGAGGTGGAATCCATAATTTTCAGGACTGGTGCTGCCATCTCGAAAGTAGGACTAGTAGATCTTTGCAACACTAGGTGGAAAGAGCTGCATATCTGATGAGTCAGTGTGGGGAGTGGCATTCAGCTGGGAGGATGTGTTGTGTGTCCATAGTGATTTCCGTAATACTCTGTGTTTGGTGTGTGGCAATTTTATGATGGATCTGCAAACAGAACAGCATGTGTGTATCAAATTCTATGTGAATCTCAGTAAAAGAGCTACAGAGACCCTTACAATGATTCAACAAGTGTTTGGGGGACAGAGCACGAGCCGTACGCGTGTGTTTGAGTGGCATGCTCACTTCAGGGCCGGTCATACAGATGTCGAAGATGATGTTCACACTGGGAAGCCCGTTAGCTGCACAACGCCAGACATTGTTGCCATACTTCAACAATTGGTTTGTGCGGATCGATATCAAACCATTCAAGACCTTGCAGATGAAGTGAGTATTGGTTATGGGATATGTCAACGAATATTGATTGATGAATTGGGCATGCACCACGTCACCGAAAAATCTGTGCCAAGGATCTTGACTGCCGATCAGAAGGCACAGTGTGTTGAAGTGTGCATGGACCTACATCAGACTGCATCTGTTGATCCAACCTTCTTCTCACAGGTTATCACCGGCGACGAGAGCTGGATTTGCCAAACAGTGAATTCCGCGTACTAAGGTGACATTTTGCGACGTCTCCGTGAAAACGTGTGCCGACAATAACCTGAACTTTGGCATCAAGGGAACTGACTGCTGCATCATGACAACGCACCCTGTCACATGTCCTTGCTCACCAGGACCTTTTTGGCAATAAACAACATGGCAGTTGTAGCCCACCCACTGTACTCGCCAGATTTGGCACCTTGTGACTTCACGCTATTTCCAAAACTGAAACTCAAGTTGAAAGGCCATCGGTTTGACATTATAGAGAGGATTCAAGAAGCATCACTGGCAGTGATAAACTCCATCAAAGAATAGACAACAGAACTTCCAGAAAAGTTCTGACCAGTGGCAGAAGCGCTGGTACTGGTGTGTACATGCGGATGGGAACTACTTCGAGGGTGATGGTGACCATTAGTTCAAAGGTAGGGTTTTCAACAGATGGCAGCACCAGTCCCAAAACTTTTGGATAGAACCTCATATTTTGTGACCATCAATCCTGGCGTTAAGTTTCTTGCTGTTCTCATTTCTACTTCTGCTTGTTACTTTTGTCTTTCTTCAATTTACTGTGAATCCATACTCTACACTCATTAGACTGCTCATTCTTTTCAGCAGATCATGTAATTCTTCTTCACTTTCACTCAGGATAGCAATATCATCAGTGAATCGTATCACTGATATCCTTTCACCTTGAATTTTAATTCCACTCCTGAACCTTTCTTTTATTTCCATCATTGCTTGCTCGATGTACAGACTGAACATTAGGTCTGAAAGGCTATATCCTCATCTTACACCCTTTTTAATAAGAGCGCTTCATTCTTGGTCATTCACTCTTATTATTCCCTCTTGGCTGTTGCACATATTGTGTATGACCCATCTCTCCCTATATCTTACACCTACTTTTCTCAAAATTTTGAACATCTTGCACCATTTTACATTCTCAAAGGCTTTTTCCAGGTCAACAAATCCTATGAACATGTTGTCTTGACTTTTCTTTAGTTTTGCTTCCATTATTAACCACAATGTCACAATTGCTTCTCTTGTGCCTTTACCTTTCCAGAAGACAAACTGATCATCATCCAGTGCACCCTCAATTTTCTTTTCCATTCTTCTTTATATTATTCTTGTAAGCAACTGGGATGCATGCGCTGTTAAGCTGACTGTGTGGTAATTCTTACACTTATCAGCTCTTGCTGTCTTCGGAATTGTGTGGATGATGCTTTTTCCAAAAGTCAGATGGCATGCTGCCAGATCATACATTCTACACACCACTGTGAATAGTCGTTTTGTTGCCACTTCCCCCAACGATTTTAGAAATTTTGATGGAATGTTATCTATCCCTTTTGCCTTATTTGATTGTAAGTCCTCCAAAGTGCTTTTATATTCTAATACTGGATCCCCTATCTCTTCTAAATCGACTCCTGTTTCTTCTTTCTGTGTATTCTTTCCACCGACTTGCTCTCTTCTCTGCATTTAATAGTGGAACTCCCACTGCACTCTTAATGTTATCACCTTTGCTTTTAATGTCACAGAAAGTTGTTTTGACTTTTCTGTATGCGGAGTCTGTCCTTCCAACAATCATTTCTTTTTCAATGTCTTCACATTATTCCTACAGCCATTTCATCTTAGCTTCCCTGCAGTTCCTATTTATTCACTCCTCAGTGACTTGTATTTCTCTATTCCTGAGTTTCCTGAACATTTTTGCACTTCCTCCTTTCATCAATTAATTGAAATATTTCTTCTGTTACCTATGGTTTCTTCACAGTTACCTTCTTTGTAGCTATGTTTTCCTTACAAACTTCTGTGACGACCCTTTTTAGTGACGTCCATTCCTCTTCAATTGTACTGTCTACTGAGCTATTCCTTATTGCTGTATCTATAGACTTAGAGAACTTCAACCATATCTCATCATTCCTTAGTACTTCCATATCCCACTTCTTTGGATATTGATTCTTCCTGACTAATGTCTTAACTTTAGGCTGCTCTTCATCACTACTACACTCCTGGAAATTGAAATAAGAACACCGTGAATTCATTGTCCCAGGAAGAGGAAACTTTATTGACACATTCCTGGGGTCAGATACATCACATGATCACACTGACAGAACCACAGGCACATAGACACAGGCAACAGAGCATGCACAATGTCGGCACTAGTACAGTGTATATCCACCTTTCGCAGCAATGCAGGCTGCTATTCTCCCATGGAGACGATCGTAGAGATGCTGGACGTAGTCCTGTGGAATGGCTTGCCATGCCATTTCCACCTGGCGCCTCAGTTGGACCAGCGTCCGTGCTGGACGTGCAGACTGCGTGAGACGACGCTTCATCCAGTCCCAAACATGCTCAATGGGGGACAGATGCGGAGATCTTGCTGGCCAGGGTAGTTGACTTACACCTTCTAGAGCACGTTGGGTGGCACGGGATACATGCGGACGTGCATTGTCCTGTTGGAACAGCAAGTTCCCTTGCCGGTCTAGGAATGGTAGAACGATGGGTTCGATGACGGTTTGGATGTATTGTGCACTATTCAGTGTCCCCTCGACGATCACCAGAGGTGTACGACCAGTGTAGGAGATCGCTCCCCACACCATGATGCCGGGTGTTGGCCCTGTGTACCTCGGTCGTATGCACTCCTGAATGTAGCGCTCACCTGCACGGCGCCAAACACGCATACGACCATCATTGGCACCAAGGCAGCACCGACTCTCATTGCTGAAGACGACACGTCTCCATTCGTCCCTCCATTCACGCGTCTCGCGACACGACTGGAGGCGGGCTGCACGACGTTGGGGCGTGAGCGGAAGATGGCCTAACGGTGTGCGGGACCGTAGCCCAGCTTCATGGAGACGGTTGCGAATGGTCCTCGCCGATACCCCAGGAGCAACAGTGTCCTTAATTTGCTGGGAAGTGGTGGTGCGGTCCCCTACGGCACTGCGCAGGATCCTACGGTCTTGGCGTGCATCCGTGCGTCGCTGCGGTCCGGTCCCAGGTCGACGGGCACGTGCACCTTCCGCCGACCACTGGCGACAACATCAATGTACTGTGGAGACCTCACGCCCCACGTGTTGAGCAATTCGGTGGTACGTCCACCCGGCGTCCCGCATGCCCACTATACGCCCTCGCTCAAAGTCCGTCAACTGCACATACGGTTCACGTCCACGCTGTCGCGGCATGCTACCAGTGTTAAAGACTGTGATGGAGCTCCATATGCCACGGCAAACTGGCTGACACTGACGGCGGCGGTGCACAAATGCTGTGCAGCTAGCGCCATTCGACGGCCAACACCGCGGTTCCTGGTGTGTCCGCTGTGCCGTGCGTGTGATCATTGCTTGTACAGCCCTCTCGCAGTGTCCGGAGCAAGTATGGTGGGTCTGACACACCGGTGTCAATGTGTTCTTTTTTCCATTTCCAGGAGTGTATATTGTGATCTGAGTCTATGTCTACTCATGGGTATGCCTTACAATCCAGTATCTGATTTCAAAATCTCTGTCTCACCATCTGAATCTTCCGGTATCACCCAGCCTTTTCGAAGTATACCTCCTCCTCTTGTCATTCTTGAAGAGAGTATTTGGTATTACTAGCTGAAACTTGTTACAGAACTCAATAAGTCTTTCTTCCCTCTCATTCCTTGCCCCAAGCCCAATTTCCCCTTCAACCTTTTCTTCTACTCCTTACCCTACAACTGAATTCCAGTCTGCCATGACTATTAGATTTTCATATCCCTTTACACTTTTTACCTCTTCAGTATCCTCATACACTTTCTATGTCTCTTCATCTTCAGCTTGTGATGTTGGCATGTATACCTGAGCAATCATTGTCAGTGTTGGTCTACTGTCAATTCTGATAAGAACAACCCTATCAATGAACTGTTCACATAACACACTCTGTGCCCCACCTTCCTATTCATAACAAATGCTACTCCCATTATACCATTTTCTGCTGATGATGATATTACCCTACACCCATCTGACCAGAAATCCTTGTATTCTTTCCACTTCACTTCACTGACCCCTACTACATCTAGATTGAGCCTTTGCATTTTCTTTTCAGATTTTCCAGTTTCCCTACTACATTCAAGGTTCAGCCATTCCAAGCCCCAACTTGTAGAACGTTATCCTTCCCTTGATTATTTAATCTTTTTCTCATGGTAATCTCCCCTTTAGCAGTCTCCTCCTGGAGATCCGAATGGGTGAGTATTCTGGAATCTTTTGCCAATGAAGAGATCATCATGACACTTCTTCAATTACAGGCCACATGTCCTTTGGATACACATTATGTGTCTTTAATGCAGTGATTTCCATTGCCTTCTGCATCCTCATGCCATTGATCATTGCTGATTCTTCTGCCTTTAGGGGCAGTTTCCCACCTCTAGGACAAGAGAGCACCCTGAACCTCTGTCCGCTCCGCCGCCCTCTTTGACACGGCCTTTGGCAGAGTGAGGTATGGCTTTTTATGCTGGAAGTCTTCAGCCGCCAATGCTGGTTATTAATCTAGATTTACGCAGTGGCGGGATTCAGATCCGGCACTGAAGACGTTTTGATTATGAATCAGACACTACCCCTAGACAATGGGTGCAAATTAGTTAGCTTACTTATTTATAGCAAGAAATGCAAATGTAAACAAGGCCATCATAATACAATGCAGTTAGTAGAGAAAATATGACATTTTAAAAGATATGTTAAGTACTTATGATTGGTTCATGTAATGCAATTTAAAATAAATATGGTTATTATCATTATTAATTTAAGCACACCCACTATTGTCCTTTTCTGTTTCTGAGTCTTCATTGTATTTGCAGTTGTTTTCAATTGTACATGTTTATGTATAAAATGATTCGAAAACACAAAACACTGACCAATCCTGATGAACCTACATTACTTTCACTTGTGTAGAAGCACACATCTCATGTATATGTTAGTTACCTGCATTGTGCTTGAATAGTGGAGTTTGTTCCCTCAAGGATACACCAGTCTCCACAAAAATGAATAAGGAAGAAAGACACAATTCCATAACCTGTCAAGTGTCATGATTTTTATTTGTACAGCAGCTGGGCATAATCATTAAAATATACAGCTGTATTTACATGCTTTCCCAGTATTGCATTCATAAGTAATTCAGACAAAATGTGAATGTTTCTATGGATCTGAAATAAAACTAACCTCATCTTGCCAGGAATTGTCACTGAATGACCAGAAATGTTTTGGCAAAAGCTTCTAATCCTGTAGCTAGTTTTTAAGCTCTTGTCCACTAATGCTGCAACCCCTTGTTGAAACTTGTGTAACAGATGAAATACTTCACCTTATTTTTACTTATTTGATTTTTTTTTTAAGTTTGCAGCATTTAGCAACATGATCAATAATTTTTTGAGTGTCACAAAGAAGAAAGCTGCTCCTAAACCTTCTAGCTCTTTGGGGTATCTTTGTACGTGACCACAATGTGTTAACAATGGCTTCTTTGTCACTCATTTTGTTATTAAATGCCACACATGAAAAGAATAATGCTTTGACATGCAACTGTAGTGCCACAACAGTCAAATAGTGGCACTGGCAGCAAGGAGAGAAAGACCACAATTGTCACGAAGTGTTCCTAACAGTGCCAACATGTAACAATGAGTGCTCACTGTTAGTGAGTTATCAACTTTGACTGGCTTTCACACATTCCAATACTCTCTGTTGGATAAGGAAATCCTGCACTTCCAAGATTACTTTGTTGATGTGAGAGGTGCAAAAATAGAATTTGTTATGTTATAGTACTGAAAATGAATTGTAAAAGTCAATCATCATTGTGGAACTTTTTCAAGAAAGTATATGATAATAGCCAAGCAAAATTTGCATATATTGTAATGGAACCTTCTATTTTAAACAATAAAAAAGTATTATACAGAATTATTAACAGTGATTCACTCACAATGTTCAGAAATAAATTACTGGAAGAACATGGGAAACACATTTGTCAGGTAGGTCATGTAGATGGATATTTTAACTCTTTCATTAACTTACTTCTATTGGAAGTTGATCTTGTCTTCCTGTTAAACAAACACAGGAAAAATTGATCAGCGACAAGGATAGTATATGGATGAGTCACGAACTATTGCCACTAAGAAGAGCTCCAAAAATATGATAGCAGCTGAAAAGTTTGTGGGGAAAATGTAGCATGGGACAACGGGGGCCTTAATATGACATTGCTTTTTTGTTGCTAGGTGGGGTCGCATCAGAGTTAGTTTGGTACTTATTTTCGGACAGCAGCTATGGAGACGAATCCAATGATGTGTAACAGTAAGGTCTTTGAAGGTCAACGACTGTCAAAAAGGTGACATGAACATCCATTAAAGAGGGTGTTCGAAGTGATGACCATTGGTATCAGTGCAGTGCTGCAATCTTCTTATCATGGGTTGAGTGGTATTCCTTATCCCTTCAGCACTTATCAAAGCACATGCTCTGACAATTCTCTCTCGTGCAAATAGTACATATTCGTCAAATATTGCGTATCCATCTAACTTGCCAGACACGTAAAAACCATTCCATGGTTTTGCAATATACCACTAACAGGAATAGTAAGACTAGTATCATCAAATCAAGCGAATGTGAATTATGTATTCCTTCGAAGAACAAGTAGACATGCTTCTCATTTATGGAGAACACCAATGAAATTCAGTGACCACTAGAGACTTATATGCTGAAAGATATCCTCAAGTTACTCACTCTGAACATCGTACACTCCTGGAAATGGAAAAAAGAACACATTGACACCGGTGTGAGCATGTTTGGGACTGGATGAAGCGTCGTCTCACGCGGTCTGCACGTCCAGCACGAACGCTGGTCCAACTGAGGCGCCAGGTGGAAATGGCATGGCATGACATTCCACAGGACTACATCCAGCATCTCTACGATCGTCTCCATGGGAGAATAGCAGCCTGCATTGCTGCGAAAGGTGGATATACACTGTACTAGTGCCGACATTGTGCATGCTCTGTTGCCTGTGTCTATGTGCCTGTGGTTCTGTCAGTGTGATCATGTGATGTATCTGACCCCAGGAATGTGTCAATAAAGTTTCCCCTTCCTGGGACAATGAATTCACGGTGTTCTTATTTCAATTTCCAGGAGTCTATATTTAAATAAGTGTACCATGGACCTTGCCGTTGGTGGGGAGGCTTGCGTGCCTCAGCAATACAGATAGCCGTACTGTAGGTACAACCACAACGGAGGGGTATCAGTTGAGAGGCCAGACAAACATGTGGTTCCTGAAGAGGGGCAGCAGCCTTTTCAGTATTTGCAAGGGCAACAGTCTGGATGATTGACTGATCTGGCCTTTAACAATAACCAAAACGGCCTTGCTGTCATGGTACTGCGAACGGCTGAAAGCAAGGGGAAACTACAGCGGTAATTTTTCCCGAGGGCATGCAGCTTTACTGTATGATTAAATGATGATGGCTTCCTCTTGGGTAAAATATTCTGGAGGTAAAATAGTCCCCCTTTCGGATCTCCGGGCGGGGACTACTCAAGAGGATGTTGTTATCAGGAGAAAGAAAACTGGCGTTCTACGGATCGGAGCGTGGAATGTCAGATCCCTTAATCGGGCAGGTAGGTTAGAAAATTTAAAAAGGGAAATGGACAGGTTAAAGTTAGATATAGTGGGAATTAGTGAAGTCCGGTGGCAGGAGAAACAAGACCTCTGGTCAGGTGACTACAGGGTTATAAACACAAAATCAAATAGGGGTAATGTAGGAGTAGGTTTAATAATGAATAGGAAAACAGGAACGCGGGTAAGCTACCACAAACAAGATAGATACGAAGCCCACACCTACTACAGTAGTACAAGTTTATATGCCAACTAGCTCTGCAGATGACGAAGAAATTTAAGAAATGTATGATGAAATAAAAGAAATTACTCAGATAGTGAAGGGAGATGAAAATTTAATAGTCATGGGTGACTGGAATTCGAGTGTAGGAAAAGGGAGAGAAGGAAACGTAGTAGGTGAATATGGATTGGGGCTAAGAAATGAAAGAGGAGGCCGCCTGGTAGAATTTTGCACAGAGCACAACTTAATCATAGCTAACACTTGGCTTACGAATCATGAAAGAAGGTTGTATACATGGAAGAACCCTGGAGATACTAAAAGGTATCAGATAGATTATATAATGGTAAGACAGAGATTTAGGAACCAAGTTTTAAATTGTCAGACTTTCC
This sequence comes from Schistocerca gregaria, assembly GCF_023897955.1. Taxonomy (NCBI): domain Eukaryota; kingdom Metazoa; phylum Arthropoda; class Insecta; order Orthoptera; family Acrididae; genus Schistocerca; species Schistocerca gregaria. The sequence goes on from NC_064925.1 coordinate 291,015,216, forward strand.
AGGGGCAGATGTGGACTCTTACCACAATCTATTGGTTATGACTATGTAGGTTAAAACTGAAGAAACTGCAAAAAGGTGGGAATTTAAGGAGATGGGACCTGGATAAACTGAAAGAACCAGAGGTTGTACAGAGTTTCAGGGAGAGGATAAGGGAACAATTGTTAGGAATGGCGGAAATAAATACAGTAGAAGAAGAATGGGTAGCTTTGAGGGATGAGGTACTGAAGGCAGCAGAGGATCAAGTAGGTAAAAAGACGAGGGCTAGTAGAAAACCTTGGGTAACAGAAGAAATACTGAATTTAATTGATGAAAGGAGAAAATATAAAAATGCAGTAAATGAAGCAGGCAAAAAGGAATACAAACGTCTCAAAAATGAGATCAACAGGAAGTGCAAAATGGCTAAGCAGGGATGTCTAGAGGACAAATGTAAGGATGTAGAGGCTTATCTCACTAGGGGTGAGATAGATACTGCCTACAGGAAAATTAAAGAGACCTTTGGAGATAAGAGAACCACTTGTATGAACATCAAGAGCTCAGATGGAAACCCAGTTCTAAGCAAAGAAGGGAAAGCAGAAAGGTGGAAGGAGTATACAGAGGGTCTATAAAAGGGCAATGTACTTGAGGACAATATTATGGAAATGGAAGATGATGTAGATGAAGATGAAATGGGAGATACGATACTGCATGAAGAGTTTGACAGAGCACTGAAAGACCTGAGTTGAAACAAGGCCCTCAGAGTAGACAAAATTCCATTGGAACTACTGACGGCCTTGGGAGATCCAGTCCTGACAAAACTCTACCATCTGGTGAGCAAGATTTATGAAACAGGCGAAATACCCTCAGACTTCAAGAAGAATATAATAATTCCAATCCAAAAGAAAGCAGGCGTTGACAGATGTGAAAATTACCGAACAATAAGTTTAATAAGCCATAGCTGCAAAATACTAATGTGAATTCTTTACAGACAAATGGAAAAACTGGTAGAAGCCGACCTCGGGGAAGATCAGTTTGGATTCCATAGAAATACTGGAACACGTGAGGCAATACTGTCCTTACGACTTATCTTACAAGAAAGATTAAGGAAAGGCAAACCTACGTTTCTAGCATTTGTAAACTTAGAGAAAGCTTTTGACAATGTTGACTGGAATACTCTCTTTCAAATTCTAAAGGATGCAGGGGTAAAATACAGGGAGCGAAAGGCTATTTACAATTTGTACAGAAACCAGATGGCAGTTATAAGAGTCGAGGGGCATGAAAGGGAAGCAGTGGTTGGGAAGGGAGTAAGACAGGGTTGTAGCCTCTCTCCGATGTTATTCAATCTGTATATTAAGCAAGCAGTAAAGGAAACAAAAGAAAAAATCGGAGTAGGTATTAAAATCCATGGAGAAGAAATAAAAACTTTGAGGTTCGCTGATGACATTGTCATTCTGTCAGAGACAGCAAGGGACGTGGAAGAGCAGTTGAATGGAATGGACAATGCCTTGAGAGGAGTATATAAGATGAACATCAACAAAAGCAAAACGAGGGTAATGGAATGTAGTCAAATTAAATCGGGTGATGCTGAGGGAATTAGATTAGGAAATGAGACACTTAAAGTAGTAAAGGAGTTTTGCTATTTGGGGAGCAAAATAACTGATGATGGTCGAAGTAGAGAGGATATAAAACGTAGACTGGCAATGACAAGGAAAGTGTTTCTGAAGAAGAGAAATTTGTTAATATCGAATATAGATTTAAATGTCAGGAAGTCTTTTCTGAAAGTATTTGTATGGAGTGTAGCCATGTATGGAAGTGAAACATGGATGATAAATAGTTTGGACAAGAAGAGAATAGAAGCTTTCGAAATGTGGTGCTACAGAAGAATGCTGAAGATTAGATGGGTAAATCACATAACTAATGAGGAAGTATTGAATAGGATTGGGGAGAAGAGAAGTTTGTGGCACAACTTGCCAAGAAGAAGGGATCGGTTGGTAGGACATGTTCTGAGGCATCAAGGGATCACCAATTTAATATTGGAGGGCAGTGTGGAGGGTAAAAATCGTAGAGGGAGACCAAGAGATGAATACACTAAGCAGATTCAGAAGGATGTAGGTTGCAGTAGGTACTGGGATATGAAGCAACTTGCACAGGATAGAGTAGCATGGAGAGCTGCATCAAACCAGTCTTAGGACTGAAGACCACAACAACAACAACAACATGATAAATTGAGAGCAACTGGACCTTTAACACATTGGAAACATATCTGGTTAAGGAAAGTTACAAACGTGGATACGGAAATTGGTACTCTTGCCACTGTGGTTCAAAATCCTTGTGTTAGTCCATGTTAAACTGCAAGGGAATCTGGTATGAGCCAGAGTTGTGTTGTTCGTGTTCTGAATCACCATAAATATCATCCTTACCATATCAGTCTCCACCAAGAATTAACTGGTGCGGATTGTAGGCGTCGCACTGAATTCTGCTGATGGGCTCAACTTCAGATTCAGAGGGATGACACATGTATTAATTTCATTTTATATACTGATGAGATTACATTCATGAACCATGGAAATATTAATTTGCATAACATGCATTATTGGGCAACTATTCTAGGGCAGAAATGGAGAAAGGAGGAGTTGCCACATTTACCAGGAACTATCATAAATTTAAGAACACAGACATTCATAAATATGGAAGCATGCGCAACAGAAGAAGAATTTCATAAAAAATCCTTCATAATATTTAGTGTATATCGAGCACCTGAAGGTAACTTTAATCTGTTCATAAACCACATTGAAGCTATACTGGCCCATTTAACAACCAAAAACAAAGAAACAGTGGTTACTGGTGACTCCAATGTAGATTTCCTTAAAGACTCTCCTATAAGAACTTATTTGAGTTAGTAACACTATCATTCAACTTAATTCCCACTGTAAAGTTCCCAACTACGGTAGCTAATTGCTCACAAACAGCCACCGATAATATTTTTATAGAAAAGTCCAATGAACAGAATTATATTACACAAACAATAGCCTCTCAGATCATGACATGCAGTTCCTTCTGTTAAATGTTAATTCTGAACAAGATATAAAATCTGTTAAATCTGAACTCAAGAGTGTAGTCAATGAGCCAAAAATGGATTATTTTAGGACACTTCTTAGAGACATTCGCTGGAGTGATGTTTACAGTGCTCATGGCATGAATAAAAAATAGAATACTTTTGCTAATAAAATGCTTACCTTATTTGAACACTGTTTTCCCCTAAAACTAAACAAGGTTAGAGCAAAGTCTATAAAGAAGCTATGGATTACTCAAGGAATAGAGGTATCTTGTAAAACAAAAAGAAAATTGTATCTGTCAATCTGAAACAATTCTGACGGTCATGCTATAGCACATTACAAGAAATACTGCAAAATATTAAAGACTGTAATTCGTACATCAAAGCAAATATATTACAAAGAAAAGATAGTCCTATCAGATAACAAAATAACAACAATATGGGATATAGTGAAGGAGGAGACAGGTAGAACCAGACATGAAGAGGGCAATAGACTTAAGAGTAAATGATACATTGGTGACAGATGTGTATAGTGTTGCAGAACTTTTTAACAAACATTTTATAGCTGTTACTGAAAAGATGGAGTTGTCAGGTTCTATAGACGCTGCCATGGCTCTCAGACCAGACATTTCAAGTAACTTCCATAATATGAATTTGAGCCCTCACTATCCCAACAGAAGTAATGTCCATCATAAGACATATAAAATCAAAAACATCTAGTAGGTATGGTGAAATATCAGCAAAGTTAGTAAAAGAATGTGATTCTGAGTTAAGTAACATATTAAGCTATCTGTGTAACCAGTTGTTTATCAGTGGAATATTTCCTGAATGGTTGAAATAAACTGAAGTTAAGCCACTGTTTAAGAAGGGAGATACAGACAAAGTGTCAGATTTCCATCCAATTTCACTTCTGCCAGCATTCTCAAAAAATTTAAGAAAGGTAATGTACAATCAGCTTTATAACCATCTTATCACAAATAACATAATATCAAAGTCGCAGTTAGGATTTCTAAAGGGTTCTGACATTGGGAAGTCTATCTACACTTACAGTGAAAATGTACTTAATTCATTAGACAAAACATTGCAGGCAATTGGTGTATTTTGTGATCTGTCAAAGGCATTTTACCGCGTAAATCACAATATCCTTTTAATTAGAATATTATGTCGTAATAGAAAATGCTGCAAAATGGTTTAAATCTTATATCTCTGGCAGGAAACAAAGGGTGTTATTAGGAAAGACACATGTACTAAGCTATCTGGCATCATCCAATTGGAAACTAAATACATGTGGGGTCCCACAAGGTTCCATCTTAGGGCCCTTGCTTTTTCTTGTGTGTATTAATGACCTTTCATCAGTAACATTACCAGCTGTCAAGTTCGTTTTGTTTGGCGATGATACAAACATTGCAATAAATAGAAAATCAAGTATAGTCTTACAAAGATCGGCTAGTAAAATATTTGTGGACATTAATCTCTGATTCCTAGCCAATTCTTTGTCACTAAACTTCAGGGAAAAAAAACCCTACATGCAATTCAGAGATTGTAAGGGGTGTCCCACGAGTACATGCCTAGCATATGATGACAAGCAAACAGAAGTGAACAGTGTTAAATTGTTGGGATTAAAGCTTGATAATAAATTCAACTGGGAGGAGCACACCACAAAACTGCTGAAGCATCTAAACAAATCTCTATATGCAATGCGAATTCTGTCAGACATAGGGGATATAAAAATGAAAAAGCTGACATACTATGCTTACTTTCACTCCATAATGTCATATGAGGTTATTTTTTTGGAGTAATTCATCAAACCAAGCTAAAGTTTTTCAGGCACAAAAATGTGCAATAAGATTTATAGGCCTATGTGGTATGAACTAAAGAACATTCTGCAGAGGCCTGTTTAGGGAAATGGGGATACTAACTACTGCTTCCCAATATATTTATTCTTTAATGAAATTTGTCATTAAAAATATATCACTCTTTCAAACCAACAGCTCAGTTCATGGAATCAATACTAGAAATAAGTATAATCTTCAGAAGGATTTAATGTCACTTACTAGTGTACAAAAAGGTGTGCATTATTCAGGAACACATATTTTCAGTAACTTCCCAGCAGCCATAAAAAGCTTAACCAATTAAATTCAGTTTAAGAGAAACCTAAGGGATTTCTGCACCATTTCAGTGCAGTAATGTGTTCACTGTAAATAAGTATCATAATAGTTCTATTATATGTTTATTACCTCATAAATAAAAAAAAAAAAATGCACTAAGAAAGAGAGAGAGAGAGAGAGAGAGAGACGATCATCCCACTTGGGACCTGTGAAACGTAAATTAGCTTATTTATTTTAGTTGCAAATATTTGTCATTAATTACTGTTTTTCTGACATGTTCTACAACCTGGAGGACCTCCTCACTATTGATCAATTGGAATGAAAGTAAATGTAATCTAATCTGAAAATTCATGTTGGTTGCAGCAAGTTGCATACCAAAAACTGTGGTCGGTGAATGTATGGTGAGGGATTCTGGAGAACAGAATTATAGGCCCCTATTCCACTGAAGGTATGAAGCACACCACATTCCTGCAAGAAACATTGGGTCTGTTATTGGAAGAAATACCTTTAGGAAAAAGGAAGAGAATGTGGTATCAACACAACGGGTGTCCGGCACATTTTTCGCTGCCAACTAGAAATGAGTTGCAGAGACAATTCCCAAATCATTGGATTGGATGTGGAGGACATGTGTCGTGGCCGGCGCGTTCACCAGACTTGACGAGTCTGGATTTTTTCTTGTGGGGATTCGTAAAAGACATCATTTATATAGATGTTCCAACTACGCCTGTAGATATGTGAGAGAGAATTGTCAGAGCATGTGCCTCGATAAGTGTCAATGTGATAAGGAATACCAATTAATCCATGATAAGAAGACTGCAGCACTGCATTGATACCGATGGTCATCACTTCGAACAGCCTCTGTAAATGGACGTTCATGCCACCTTTTTGACCTTCATTGACTTTCAAAGACCTTACTGTTACACATCATTGGACTCATCTCGATAGCCGCTATCAGAAAATAAGTACCTAACTATAGCATCCCATCAAAAAAATAAGTAAATAAGTAAATAAATGTTGACCATATCGCTGAAGCAACCCCACCAAGCAACAAAAAAGCAACGTGATATTATGGCCCCCGTTGTTCCATGCAGCTTTTGTCCCACAAACTTTTCAGCTCCTATCATACTTTCGGAGTTACTCTTGATGGCAACAGTTAGTGACTCACCCTGTATATTTTGTTAAGAAGAGAGAACTTTATGTGATTTAGTTAACCAGCTATAGTCATGAATTGAAACTTCATTACCATCAATATTGTAAAAACCTTCAACTCTTATTAAAAAAGCAAAAAGCATGCACTATGTGTGATCTCCAGCTTTCCCACTGAATCAACTGTTTGTCTTGCTCTCGAGTTTTCATGAATATGCAGTTGTTCACTTAACATGATATTTTGACAGTGTTCTTCGTTGTCATCTTCAGGTGGTACCTGTAGAATGAGGGTTTTTGCTACACGTCCCACTACTTCCCCACTACGCTGTTGCACACTTTGTTGGAAATGCAATTGCCAAATACTGGATGGGAGCTCTGGTCCCTCAGTGCTTCTGCTGCAATCATGCAAGAAAGTCACTACTCAGCTGACATTGTGGCAACAGTTAGCTGAGAGCTGTACTAGAAATGAAGATACTGGTCATTCATATTTCAATAGCCTCCTATGGGACACACTCCCAAAATGACGAGGTACGCCTCAAAACTCCTGTTTCTTAATATTTCATTGAGTCCCCTGTTGCTTACGATGTTTTACTCAAGTGCAAAGCAGATGGCAATATGGGACACAGTGTGTACAGGAAAGCCACCCACTCCAATTTGTACCTCTGTACCTCCAGCAATCACCATTCTTCACAGCAAAATAGGTGCGATCATTTAACTTGTCAACAGGGTCCATGCAATATCTGATGAAAAAAACCTACCCTGAGGGCTCAAACACTTTAAGTGCAGATTCAAGAAGAAAGAATATGGTGGCAGACAAACCTGATATGCTTTCAGGCACAACGTACAGGTCTAGCAAATAGAACAAGACGACGATGATAAGACAATGGCATACCTGCCATACGCTAACAAAGCACTGAATAAAATCTGCAAAATCCTGGCTCAACATAATATTATGCATTTTCTGTCCAGCTCTGCAAACACATGCACTATTAGGTACAGTGAAAGATGACTTGGGGCTTCATAAAATGGGTGGCTACCATATACCTTCGAATGTAGTATGGCATACATCAGGCAAACTCTGTGAACACTTGAAGAAAGCTGCATGAAGCACAGGAGACAGAACAAACTTAAGCAGCTAACAAAATTTGTGGTCAATGATTTTTGCATGGCTACAGTGGACTCAATGATACATGAGATACACCTCTACATTTTGGGAGTGTGTGCTGTAGAAGGCTACTGAAATATGAGTGGCCAATGGCCTGACCAACAGAGATAGTGGCTTCACTCATAGTAGAGCAAGAGACCTAGCACTCTGCCAATTAATGTCATGATGTTGGCAGAGTAGCAACTTTCACACGTGAAAGGAGCAGCAGGAGCACTGAGTGAACAAAGTTCACGGCCAACATTTGGCTACCTCATCTCTGACATGCTTTTCAAGAAGGTGCTGGAGAAAGGGGTTGGGAGTAATAAGGCTATAAAGGAGGTGTGATACAGTGAAGACCCTCATTATATAGGTATTACATGAAGATAACAGCAAGACGCAATGTCAAAATATCATGTTACATGAACACACGGCACCTAGGTGGACAACTGACGGCAATTCAAATAGATATGCACTGTGCTCAAAAAATTAAACACTTTATCAATAAAGCAAACACAATCTGAAATATTATTAAACATGAAACAAACAGAAATAGTGATGTTTTAAATAAAATTGAGTCATTGAAATCATTGGCCAACAAATCCAATGAGAAGTTCTCATGGTGACAACAAAAACTGCATCCACCAATAAGCAATAAAATACCTTGTCAGATGCTCATGCACCAGTAAAGGCATAGTTGCAAAAACATAACACAAAATGACTTTACAAAATTCTTAAGATCATTAAAAAGAACAAATATTGTGTTGATTTGATATGACTATCCTTAAGTTTTCTTATAGCCAGTCAATGACTGAGAGCATGTTACCAGAAAACTTCAGCACTCTGTAGTAATACTTATTTATAAAACCAGAAATAAGAAAACACCTCTAAATACAGACTCATTTGATTTTCTCAAGATATTTCAAAAGCTTTTGAGTATGTGCCCTATGACAGAATACTGACTCATTTTCTCGAACATTACTAGTTAACTGCCTCTCAATAGGCCTTTATAAAAGATTCTCCACAAAGGAAGTCATTACATACTTCACAAATGAAGTCCACAATTCTTGACAAAATAACATGTTATGGCATTAATGACACTTCACTTGTATGAATGGAATCAAAGCTTCAAAACAAAAACCAAACAGTCACAATAGTTGAACAGGTCTACAACTGGTTCAAGGCAAAGACAGTAACTCTTCACTATTTCAAAAAGCATGAATATCTTGCTAGCACCGGAAGTAAGTGTGAATGGTCATTCATTAAATATAACATTATGTGTAACATTCATTCGTATCCTGTTGCATAAAAAATCTAAATGGAGTCAATACACAGATAAATGAATCAAGAAGCTCAGTTTAGCATATTTTGCTCTTAGCACTATCTCTATGTGTTGATTCAAAGACAAGACTGTTTGCTTCTTTTGTGTATTTTCAAATCATGTTGCCCTGGACTTATCTTCTCTGACACTGCACCTAGATTAAATAAAGTATCATTCAATAGAACTGAGCAATAATAATATTGTGTTATGTAGACAACTGTACATCTTGCTGAAAGTCTTTTTAAGAATATTGGGATTCTTATTGCTGATAGTAAAAATCAGTTTCATCTTAAATGATTTCCACAATCACAATTCAAAACACAAAATCAATTTTCATGTAGACTTTGCATCTTTGGCTAGGAATCAAAGGAAGATTATACAAGCTAGTGCAGAGGTATTCTAGAATTTTACGACTAGAATTAGTAAGAAGTACAGTATCCTTACCACTCTAAAGAAAATTTAGAATATACCTTTTTACACACTGCTGCAAATTATCTGATTTTCCAGATTCAAGGACATAAAAATCCTGTTATATACACGGTAAGTTACTGCGTTCATTGTCAAGCTTCATGACAAGTAGGAGTGCATTCTAAATATGCGTCTGTTTCTTAAGATGACGAGAAGAAGTCAAAATAATAAAAGAGTGCCATAAAATACTTTAGAATGCACAGAAAAGTAAGAGTAGCTTACTTTATCAAAATATTTGCGGATTGAGTAATAAGGTAGAAGAGGTTCTTGTCTAATTAGAAAATTTAGACAGCTCTAAAAATATAGCCTCCTGTGTCTATCTGAGCACCACATAACCACAGGGTTAGAAAAGTTACATATAAAAATTCCAGTCTAGTATATTACTGATGCAGAATTACTATGGTAAAAGGAAGAGTTGTTACACATATTAAGAAAGAAAACAAGTTAAGTTACAGTTTCATCTCAATAATTAACTTTCAGCACAGCTGGTTGAAGACAGTAGGATCCTAACTGGACAATATTTTCTTTGATGAAACTCAAAGCAAGAAACTAACTATTTACCCAGTAAAAAATGCTCTCTCTTATCAGGATAAGGTGTCTTACAGTATGGGCATTCCTCACTGGAAATAAGTTAGAATAATTAATAACTCCAGGGAACATAAGATATATGCGGGCAGAGTTCCTGTAACTACCCTGGTGTCAACAAGAACGTAGGATATGGTTCAGGGAGAGTTCCTGTAACCCTCCTGACCACAACCTTTGTTAGTTATTGTCCTACATTCATCTATCTCCTTCTCTGTTCACACTTTAGCACTACACAGCCATCTATTCCACATACGCACTCAGTCTTTTTACTTTTCTCCTTTTCCTTTGACCCCCCCCCCCCCCCTCCCCTCTCACCCTCCCATCTAACCTTTCAACTTTTCAAACTGCACCCAACTGCCCTACCCCCTTTCCACCTCATCCCAGTATACTCTCACAAGCAGATTTTACCATCCCCCACCCCCAATCTGCTATCCCTCCTCACCTCAGCCTCCTTCTTACTCCCACTACCACGTGCTGCTGCCCATAGTCCGGCCTCAGCAGCCTGTGGTCATGTGTGCATGAGTTGCATTTGTGTGAGTGTTTGTGTGTAAGTTGTCTAGTTCTGACGAAGAGCTTTTTGGCCTGGCCAATAGTTTACTTGTTTGACAACTCTTTTTGTTCAGTCTATCTGTGTCTCAGCATCTCCAATATGTGGTGAGTAGTAATCTAGCCTTTCTATAATACTGCATTATTCAATGCTTGATTTTCCAAAATTCAGTCATATGAATATATTACCAACTTCTCCTTTTGAAATTAAGAATATTTTATATCCTCTCAAAAATAAGGGTTCAGATGCCAGTAACTACTGACCTGTTTCAGTGCTGACATGTTCTCCAAATTTTTGAGGTGATGTATTCTAGAATAGTATCTCACTTGAGCTACAATAATATCTTCAGCAAATAACAGTTTGGCTTTCAGAGGAGTTGCTCTACTGAGAGAGCAATTCACATGTTCACTCAACAAATTTTACAAGCATTAAATAATAAAAAAGTGCCAGTTGGAATTTTCTATCTAATGTATTTGACAGTGTGAATCACTGTATTCTCCTAGATAAATTGAAGTTGTATGGGACTGATGGTATAGCCAACCAATGAACAATGTCACATCTAACTAAAACAGGGACAGTTAAAAGACACTTACATATAGCCTTCATCAGTTATCATTAATTGCACCTGTCTGTAATTTAATGTGTCTTTATGGTAAGTAGTGATCTGTCTTTTCCTACATTGCTTATAGTCCTACCTGGAGTTTAAAAAAAAAATCAGGAAGGTGTACTTAGTAATTCATCCAGTTTAGCCCACGGACAGTATTCTGAGTGGGAAAAAATAAAAATTAATGTATGGGGTTCCCCAAGGCTCAATCTTAGGTCCACCATTATTCCTCATATATGTAAACGTTCTTCCATCTAACATACAACAAGCAGAATTTGTTCATTTTTCAGATGGCATTTGCATTTTAATCAATCCAAGCATACATTCAGAACAGAAGTAGTGCTAAACAACGTTCTTAAAAGCAACATTACCAGGTTTTCTGTGAATGGTCTCACCCTCAATTTTACAAAGAAACAATGTATTCTGTTCTGCACATCTAGGGGTACTCCACCAGTGATAAGTGTAACACATGGGGTGGAAATAATTTCAAAATTGTTTTTGGAACTCCTCAAACAACTTAGTTCAGTCACATTTGCACTTAGAATCATTGCAACTCTTGGGAAGAGACAAATCGGTAAGGTGACATATTTTGCATATTTTCATTTAATAATGTCTTATGGAATAACGTTCTGGGATATAAAACTCATCTTTAAGAAAGTCTTCATTGCTCAAAAATGTGCCTTAAGAATAGTATATGGCATGCAAGATCACCTTATAAACATCTTTTTAAGGAGCTTGACATCCTAACCACTGCTTTACAGTATATTTATTCCCTCATGAAGTTTGTTGTAAATAATATGCCACAGTTCAAAAGGAATAATGATGTATGTAATTACAATACAAGAAGGAACAATGACATTCATTACTCCGCATTAAGGTTGTCTTTAGCACAAAAAGGGCTGCATGAGGCTGCCACTAAAATTTTCGATAATTTACCTAGTCATATAATGTCTACAGATGGTACAGTAAAATTTTAAAACAAACCGAAAAAGTTTCTCCTTGATAATGGCTTCTATTCCATAGATGAACTTTTAGTTCTGTATGGTGTAAGAAGGGATGTGCACCAATTACTAACACACTTTTTTTCTGAAAAAAAGGGAAACAAAAAAAAAGAAAACCCAAATTTATACATGTTACCATGTAGCCATATTTACAAATTAACTTGGGATGTTAATGTGAAATGACTCATTCCACATCATTATGATTTATCATGCAGATGATCTATGGAACATGAAACTAATTATTTTCTTTTAAAAATGCCAATGCAATCAACTAAAATTAAGGTATCAACAAAAGATAAACAGCAGATGTGTACTGGTGCCCTTTCTCTGACTGCTGTTGTTATAATATTACCAGGTCTGTATGACTGTATAGTCTCTTATTGGTTGTGAAATAGATTTTTACCTAAACTGTTATTTAATGCTTTCATTTCATGGTTGTAACTGGCATGTGTCAAACGAAGCATTTACAAGAACTCTAGCATTCTGGGCAGTCAAGACATCACAGCATTGCAGAAGCTACAAGACAGCCGCCATTACACAGAAAATTTGAATTTTAATACTTCTCTTTGCAGCATCAGTTTATGCAGCTAGTATAACATTTCTAGCTAGTATAACATTTCTATTTCACAGGAGCCTGCAGACCTAAGGAGATTTTATTTACATTGAAACAAGTAATGTACATTAAATGACTGATTTTGCAGCTGGTCTATGAACCAACAAAGACATAATAAGACTTGTTGAAAAGGAAAGGTGAGTACTATGCACAGTTACAGATGCTTATCTTCATGAGATTATATTTTTCTTGGTCACTCCTTATAAAAGCATTATGCCAATCAATTGCAATAATTAGATGCAAGGCTTGATTCCTGATTATTAAAGTAGATGTGGCTAAGAACTGTTCTGTAATTTATGTTGCAAACGAAAGTGCTAGGCTCAGAACCCATGCAATATTTTATGAGCTAATTTCCAAACAATACTTGGATTTATTTATACAAAACCAAAAAAAAAATTAATTAAAAAAACAAAAATAATTTTCAAACTTGAGACACCACAAGAGAATTCTAATCAATCACAACTGTACAATGCTTATGGTCTCTTGCCTAGTCTGTGTAAATATCTGTCACATGGGTGCTAGACTTGATCTGATTCATTAGTACTCTCTCTCTCTCTCTCTCTCTCTCTCTCTCTCTCTCTCTCTCTCTCTCTCTCAGTAATCACATTAATACCTACTGCAAACATTACACATTGAAAATAGCTTTTTGAACAAGATACTGCTGCCAATATCTACAGAATACACAACTGTACTTCATAACCATTGATTTACTAGATAATAAATACTGCATGAAAACAACAAGCTCACAAAAATTCTCAAAAATATTCTTTTCAGTAATGTAGTGATTGAATAGTGGTATGTGGGGAGATGGTGCACATTGATTAATAACTGCTTGAATAACTGGGAAAACTGATTGGAAAGAATAGTTGACATTTGAAGGTAATTTATGAATCTGCACAATCCTGGGCGAACTGATACCAATATCAACACACTCCAATATCAATACATTCAAGGTCAATATTCATAATTTCCGTTACGCACTGCTTCACATTAATTCCATTGTGTGTAGTCTTGACTGTGACAATGTCGATGCAGGATCACTCCTCCATTGTTCGCACAAATTACTCCTGTCTGGCCTGAAGCTCTTGATACAGGATCTCAGCGGCGAGTGAAATGATGAACAGATAGTGGTGGACATCTTCAATGAACAAATAATTTTTTTATAATAACTTTTTTAAACACTTTTAATGTACTGTTGAAATACACATCTTTAACAATGCAGTATGGCAGATCCAAGCATACGTGTGAACACTACCACTGATAGAAACAAACAGGTAAAGATACAGGAATTAATAAATTGAGGAGCATATTTCATACTTTGTTTCATACAGACAATCACCGATGTATCAAAACATTATTCTTGCCACAAAACAACTCGTTAATTTATCTTTGGAAATGTCTATAACTCATTCAGTTTACATATAGCTTATATACACACATAAAAAAAGTTTTGCGTCACCACAATTCCCAGAACTCTTGAAGACAGATGTTGACTGTGGATTCTGTATCACAGGAACAGTCCCTTGATTGTTCAGAGGGGTCACTAAACCCGCCCAAAAATGTAAACAACCATGCATGTGCAGTGCCTATTAGATGGAGGTGGTCCAACATCCAATCAGTGACAGTCATTCCGTCAGGAAGGAGGTACACAAGTCGTGTTGTCTGCAGTTCAACCTTGCCTAGACGGTTGATACTGCGGTTCTATAGTGTCCGCATTGTTAATTTGTGCCAGGGAGGGCTCTCAACAAGGGAAGTGTCCAGGTGTCTCAGAGTGAACCAAAGCGATGTTGTTCGAACATAGAGGAGTGTAGAGACAGGAACTGTCGATGACATGCCATGCTTGACCACCCAAGGGCTACTACTGCAGTGGATGACTGCTACCTACGGATTATGGCTCAGAGGAATCCTGACAGCAACACCACCATGTTGAATAATGCTTTTTGTGGAACCCCACGATATCATGTTATGACTCATACTGTGTGCAACAGGCTGCATGATGTGTAACTTCACTTCCGATGTCCATGGCGAGATCCATCTTTGCAAACACAACACCATGCAGTGCGTTACAGATGGGCCCAACAACATGTCCTTCAACCAGACAATTGTTGGAGACGTGTTTGGAGATAACCCGTCAGGTTGAATGTCTTAGACACAATGTCCAGTGAGTGCAGCAAGGTGGAGAATCCCTACTGTTTTGGGGTGGCATTATGTGGGGCCGATGCACGCCACTGCTGGTCATGGAAGGCACCCTAACAGCTGTACGATACATGAATGCCATCCTCTGACCGATAGTGCAACCATATCGGCAGCATACTGGCGAAGCATTCACCTTCATGGATAACAATTTGCACCCCATCATGCACATCTTGTGAATGACTTCCTTCAAAATAACGACATCACTCAACTAGAGGGGCCAGCATGTTCTCCAGACATGAACCCTATTGAACATGCCTGGGATAAATTGAAAAGGGCTATTTATGGATGACGTAACCCACCAACCATTCTGAGGGATCTACACAAAATCGCCGTTGAGGAGTGGGACAATCTGGACCAACAGTGCCTTGATGAACTTGTGGATAGCATGCCATGATGAATACGCCATGCATCAATGCAAGAGGATGTGCTACTGGGTATTAGAGGTACCGGTGTACACAGCAATCTGGACCACCACCTTGAAGGTCTCACTGTATGGTGGTACAAGATGCAATGTGTGGTTTTCATGAGCAATAAAAAAGGACTGAAATGATGTTTATGTTGATCTCTATTCCAATTTTCTGTACAGGTTCTGAAGCTCTTGGAACCGAGGTGATGCAAAAAAATTTTTGATGTGTGTATATGACAAGGTAAGAACAAAAAAATTACATGATTCAATACAATTGTCCCCCACTGTGCACAGACATAATATGGAGATGACCAGTGTCTGGGCTTATTTATCTTTTTGAGGGTTGATAATCCTGGCCGGTATGGGCATAGCCTTTATTTTTGGCCACTGGAGTTATGAATTCATATGGGCATGTCAGCTACTGTTAACACACACATACATAGGTTTAATCTCCTAACAAAGTGCTTGCTGTAATCACATAGTCTCATTGTTGTCAGTCAGCATCTGCATAGTGTTTAGATTGTCAAGCACGCACGCACAGTGCAACATCCATTATTGTCCAAACTTGCTCTCACATGTGCAATATGAGGCCAGTGTGCCCATGTTGTGCATTTACAGTAGCTTTCACTGCACAAATTTATTAAGTTTGTGTTCAGCGGTGTGATCCTTTGTTAAATCTTTGATGTGGTGACAATTGGTTTCCATATGAGCAGCCCAAGGAATTTGTTTCATCTCATCACTCTCACTTATTCAATGTTGAGATCAGCTGTACACCCAACATCAATTGACAAGGTAAGTTGCTTTCCACCTTCATGTTGTTGTCGGGCACAGAAAATTCATGTTACATGAAGTATTGCCATTTTTGGCTTATCACGTGCACACCCTTATATTGTTTTATCACACACACACTTAACACTTTGCAGCCATGTTTTGTATGTTTTTGTATTTTGTTTTTGAGTGTCTGTCATAAAGTTGCATTACATAAAGTTCCTGTAGTGTCCTTTCCACATGCTGTGCACACAACATAGTAAAATACAAATACAATTACAAAATACACTTATCCCATTCATTTACTGCCATGCTATTATAGTTGCTCATATACATTACAGTCTGTAACCTATTCTCTCCCATTTTTATACATAGTGCCATTGCTCGTCATTTTGTTTTCATTTTTGTTACATTATTCGATTCCAATTATATGAGTATACTCTCGTTTAGTAATGCATTCTTCATATAACATTCGTAGAATAATAGATTCTGTTTTCATTTATGGTCTAAATTGATATACACTTCATTTCAATTAACAATGACTTCTTGTGGGAGCATATTTATCAATTCAAAAGAATCACAGATGCAAACGATAGTCGTTATAATAGATACTACGTGCCGCTCAGATAACTATGTGTGGCATCGCCTCTCTAGCATTCTCTAGGAAGGATCGACACACTACAGGGTTGAGGAAATTCCACAGAAAGGCATTTATGGTCTCAGTTACATCTTGTTAATAGAGTTAATTGTGATCTCGAGAACAAAATAGTTTGTTATTTATAGACACAATTCAAATCTGGTGACAGCAATCATACCAAATACTTATTCAGTGTTTAAAAATGCAGCTCAGTATTTACTTTTTATGTTCATTGTATAAAGGATAGCCATTTCATGTGCTAAGGTTTACAGAGTTGTACCATCAATATGATATATTACATATAATGAGCGTAAAACAATGTTTACGTAAGTAACACACGTGCATAAAAATTTCAGTGTAATTCATGTGTAATCGACACTCACAGTAGTTAGGATTTGAACCCTTGATTATTTGATAGTACTCAGCCCTAGTTAAGCATTGTGATATGTGACATACTGCAACTGTTTTCTTCTTCACATACTTCCACAATATCACATTCATATGTATCATAAACTTATAACTACATTTACTTGTGGTGCAATCCTTTGTTATGTTTTTATGGTATCTAACACTCTACAAGCATTTATCTTTCTTCACTCTAAGACGTGTCAATGCATTATTCCCTGGAAGAAAAAACTTAATACTAACTTAAAACTAAATCTTCATATACAAGTGTTTAGCTGCTTGATGGTTACTAATACCTTTTTCATATATTCAACCATGTATTCATTCACTTCATTGTGGAGTCGTGCTATCACAAAACTTATTTAATGTCATGTGTGCAACTCTACTCACCTTATAAATCTGAGAGATAAAGTGTATTAGAGGTGTGGTACTGTACTTGCTTGTTTACCTGCAGCAAGACTTTTCTTGACCATCAAGTATAATTAGTACATGTACTTTAAATACTCAAATTTGCAAATATTGTGCTTACATAGATATAATGTATATAGTAGCATAGCTTAAACAAATATCTAGTAGTTTAGCATCCCTTTCCTGTGTATATAATCCCTTAGCTTATCTTTGTGTGTGTGTGTGTGTGTGTGTGTGTGTGTGTTGTGTACATAGTCATAGTTGTAGTATGGACTCACTCTTAATTTTCCATGTCCCTGTTTATTCAATAGGCTTTACTAACGCTAGTCCAGGCTGTAGCGTATAAGGTTTATTTGTTTTGGGGGGCTCCAACCCTTCCAGCTGTGCCTGTCTGTTGCTTGTGGCTTGTTGACTAGTTTGCTCTCCAATGTGCATGCACTGCGTCACTCTGATACCACTTGCATCATGGTGTGTTGCATATTGCATTGCACGTATTTCACAAGTTCATTTACTTGTCTACAACAGGGCTAAGTGCAAGGCAAAGCATGGTATTTAGAGTATTGTGGTCTCTAGACACATAAAAGTAAAATTCTTCCTTATTGCCATCACTCATCTTATCGTTTACACATTGACATTTAAGAAAAAACACAAACAAAAATTTTCCTTAACAACTAACAACATAAATTTTGGAGTGTGACTTTCCAGCAGCCTAAATCTAATATTATTACACATGTATACAACTTTGAGGGTATACAGCCCTTCTTCAATATATAAATCTTTGTGCGGTTACAGGACCTAGTCATTACCCATGTTTGTATGTACCAATCTGTATCCTCCCAGGTAGGGGATGTTAGTATTATGTATGGTCCAGTGTATAGTAGTTGCAACTTACAGCTCAGTTTTCAAATTTTTGTGGATTTGGGATGTGTTCTAGGTAACACCTTTTGTCCTATATAAAGTTATGTTGTATATTTCAGCTTTCTGTCAAAAATTCCTTTATTGTATTTAGCCCACATTTTGAACTTGATTACCACTTGTCGTATTTTATCCCCCAGTGATAATTCCAGTATTGGCATCTTGGGCAAAGGTTTCTCCCAGTCATCTACTTGTATGCAATTGGACATCAGCTCATTTAGTGTAAATCCATTTGATGTATGGAGAAGATTAACAACTTGTAAGCAAGGCATGAGACATTCAGTCCATTTGGTATGTTTACAAAGTATATAGGTCCTCACAAACCTGTCGAATTCCTTAAACTCCCTTTGTATGGAAGAAGTTTTGGGATGAAATTTGGATACTAAAATGTGTTTTATTTGATTGGAAACAACAAACTCTTTCCATTTACACCCAACAAAATATGAGGCATTATCAGTTAACAGGACTTCTACTTTTCCTGCTCTTGCAAAATAACCCTCTTTGATTCGTCTTATAATTGAACTGGCTGTAATGTTCTGTACAGCATAAAGTTTTACATATTTGGTGAAAATACCATACAGACCTACTATAAACTTTACTCCTCCCTTCCCCCCCCCCCCCCCCCCCCCCATTATTTCTGTGATAGTGTCCAGCCACATCCAATGTTATCTATTATAGAGGTTTTTTAGCCACAATGAGATGTATTTCAATCTGTTAGGAGATGTTAGAATGTTTTGTTTTCTGGCAGACAATACACTTTCGTTCCACCTGTAGTACTCTTCATCTAATGTTGGGGAAATAATAATATTTACCTATTTTGTCTGTGCATTCTGAAGTGCCATAATGGCCCCAAGTATTGTGTGTGTATAAGATAAAATCATCCACATATTCCTCAGGCAAACACAGGTGCCGTTGTTCTTGTTTGGGATGGTTCCTATGAAACAGAACACCTTTGTGAATAGTGAAGAACCTTTTTAACTTTTCATTGCCGTTTTGCAAAAGTTTTGCTCTTGTCTTACTGCAGCGCATGTCTTCCTGCTGTAAAACACATGTGGACATAGTATGGTCGGAGTGTTTTGTCTTTCACCAACACAGTTCTTATTTGACCTTTCCACTAAAAGATTGTTAAATTCTTCTAAGCTTGTGGTATTCCAGGAAGAGCATCAGCTATTATGTTTTGGTTTCATTTTATGTACACTATTTCAAAATCGAATTCTTGCAGATACATACACAACCTGGCTATCCGTCGGTGTTGCAATTTACAAGTTAACAAAGCGATATGGACTCATGGTTATAGTATACTTTCATGTGTTTACCCCTAAGGAAATATTCAATCTTTTTAAAGCACCAAATTACAGCCAAATCCTCCAACTCTGTTGAATATGAACTTTCAGCTTTGGATAAGGTGCCGCTGGCAAAGCTAATTACTTTAGTTTTCCCTCTCCTTCTACCATCTGAAAAAGGCATGCACCCAGATCATGAGAAGACATGTGGGTCTGGTAGAGATAAAATGTTAGCATTTAATAAGCCTTGCTTGATGTTCTCGAAATCGGTTTGACATTGTTTGTCCCATAACCAAGGTCTGTTTTTCCAGAGAAGATAGACTAAAACATCACTGTCCATAAGTTGGTTAGGGATGAATTTCCTGAAAAATGAAACTAGGCCTAAGTATGCCTTTAAATGCCTCTTGTTTTGAGGAGCAGGACAACTCCTAATGGCATCAAGTTTTTTAGGATCTGGTAGTATGCCTTATATGTCCTAAAAATTTTACCTTTTCTTGTCTGAAATGATATTTCTTAAGATTTGCTGTTACTCCATGTTCAGAAAAGTGGCTCAATACTTGTTCAATTAATCTTAAGTGTTCTACCCAAGTGAGCATGGTAACTAAAAGGTCGTTCAAGTATACTGTTAACTTACTCGAAAGTTTGGGCCCTAGCGCTTTGTCCAGAGCAGACATAAATACACCTGCACTTACATTCAGTCCAAATGATAATACTTGAGATTTGAAGCTTTGTCTTGATTGTGACAACATTGATGCAGGATCACTCCTCCACTGTTCACGCAAATTTCTCCTGTCCGCTCTGAACCTCTTGATGCAGGATCTCGGGAGCAAGCAAAATGATGAACAGATAGGGGTGGACATCTTCACTGTACAAATAAATTTTGTTTTCCTAATAACTATTCATAACACTTTTAATGTACAGGTGAAATACATATTTTTAACAATGCTGGTATGATGGATCCAAGCGTGTCTCCATACGCTTCTACTTATAGGTACAAGAATCAATAAATTGAAGAGCGTATTTCTTGTTTCATACAGATGTATCAAAATATTATCCTTGCCAAAAAAACAACTCGTTAATTTATCTTTGCCGAACCCATTCAATTTACAATGGCTCTGAGCACTATGCGACTCAACTTCAGAGGTCATCAGTCGCCTAGAACTTAGAACTAATTAAACCTAACTAACCTAAGGACATCACACACATCCAAGCCCGAGACAGGATTCGAACCTGCGACCGCAGCGGTCGCTCGGTTCCAGACTATAGCCCCTAGAACCGCACGGCCACTCCGGCCGGCATTCAATTTACATACAGTTTACATATAAAAAAGGAAATGAACAAAATAAAAATAATAATAATAATAATAATAATAATAATAATAATATGATTCAACACACGATACACGGAAATTAAGAGGAACAACTCTCTGCATGAAGACACTACTGCAAAAATTCTCAGAAAGCGCAAATTTAGTTTGGGATTTGCCATATAGTGCAGACTTTCCATGGTACTCATAAGTATGAAATTATCAAGTCACAAGAGTTTTGACACAACCTGTGAAAGATAATGTGGGAAAGGCAATGAGCTTATAACTGAGAAGACAAAAGTTCTGGGATAGCCATATGCACATATAGAAGTGGTGATAGGATCACAAGGTATTAAAGGGCAGAGCACTGATGGAGCAGCCATTTGGATGCAGGTGATTCAGATGGAAAGGTTTCCAACACGATTATGGTCAAATAATGGGAATCAACAGACTTTGAACACGGAATGGTAGTTGGAGCTAGACACATGGGACATTCTATTTTGGAAACCGTTAGAGAATTCAATATTCTGAGGTTCACAGTGTCAAAAGTGTGTCAAGAATAACAAATTTCTGGCATTACCTCTCACCACAGACAAAGCAGTGGCCAACAGCTTTCACTTAACGACTGAGAGCAGCGGTGTTTGCATAGAGTTGTCAGTGCTAACAGACAAGCAACAATGGATGAAATAACTGCAAAATTCAATGTGGTACCTATGACCAACATGTCCATTAGTACAATGCAGCAAAATTTGTTGTTAATGGGCTAAGGCAGCAGATGAACAACACAACATTGCCTGCAGTGCCTCTCCTGGACCAGTGACCATATCCGTTTGATACTTGATGACTGGAGAACCATTGCCTGGTTAGTTGAGTCGCAATTTCAGTCAGTAATAGCTGATGGTAGGGTTTCAGTGTGGCACAGACCCCATGAAGATATGGACCCAAGCTGTCCATAAGGCACTGAGCAAGTTGGTGGTGGTTCCATAATGGTGAGAGCTGTGTTTACATGGAAGGAACTGGATCCTCTGGTCCAACTGAACCATTTGGAAACCACTTGCAGCTGTTCATGGACTTCACATTCCCAAATAACAATGTCATCAGACCACAACTTTTGCAATTGGTTTGAAGATCATTCTGGACAATTCAGGTGAATGATTTGGCCACCCAGATTGCCCAGGATGAATTCTGTCGAACATATATGGGACATAACTGAGAGGTTAGTTCGTGCACAAACTCCTGTAACAGCAACACGTTTGCAATTATGGATGACTACGAAGGCAGGATGGCTTAATATTTCTGCAGGGGACTTCCAATTACTTCTTGAGTCCATCCCACATTGAATTGCTGCACTACACCGCACAAAAGGAGGTCCAACATACACTTAGCTGATTTAGTGATAACTTCTACACTAACATGCCGAAGATCAACACTATCATCAGTTTATTTCCCTTCAAAACTCTCCTGCAGCCTGCTGTCCAACCCTATAGTCGACATTTCAACAAAGGATTCACAAAGATAAAACACAAGCACACTGTACTCAGCCTATGAACTGTATATTAGTAAACATCAACATAAATCAAAGGCAATTTGGGGTGTTGTCAAATCTGAGTTGGGAGTAAAATACAAGTGCCAAGAAATAGACCAAATAAAATTTAAAAAGGGTATAATTATAGATCGTTTTCAAATGTGAAATTGTTGCAATGATTTCTTCATAAATGTGGCAAAATCAGAAGTAGATACAGTCCACCAGGACAAGGCAGATGTCAACTTTGTAAATATAAAACAAAATTCAAGCCTTTAAACACGCAAAATAATTGTCCCAAAAGATGTAGAAAATGCTACAGTGTCTTTAAAAAACATGAAATCAGTTGGGTGGGATGAAATTTCAACCACTGTAGTCAAGGCTGTTTATAACTTCATTACTCATCCATTGGCTAAAATTATTAATCAGTCATTTGAGGAAGGATACTTCCCAGATGTGTTAAAATATGCTGAAATAAGACCATTGTTCAAGAAAGGTTCACCAGATGACATGGGAAATTACCATCCTATTTCCCTACTGTCAGTTTTTGCTAAGGTGATAGAAAAGATATCTTGAAAACTTCCTTATAGAAAACAATATTATAGGTAAAAATCTATTTGGATTTCAAAAGGGGAAAAATACAATAAATGCTATCAGGGAATTCAGTGAAAAGATAAGCTCTGCTTTAGACGAGGGTAAAAAAGTCACAGGCATTTTTTGTGATTTGACCAAAGCTTTTGACTCGGTCATCACTTACTACTTCCACACAAGGTAGAGAGGAATGGGATCATGGACAAAGCACTGCAGTGGTTCTAATCTTATTTGTCAGAAAGAAAACAAAGAGTTATCTTTTTCTGCAGTACATATGTGATTTACCTTTAAACATTTATGTTCACTCCGTTTTATTCGCAGATGACACCTCAGTTTTAATTGAAAATGACAATTTAGAAAAATGCATGATATTGTGGAAAATATAATGCAAAACCTAGAATTATGATTTCAGCAAAATGGATTAAAACTCAATGTCACAAAAACAAAATTAGTGCAGTTCAGTGCCAAAACATCATCATCCTCTTCCATAAAAATAGTGCATGGCAACCAGGAAATGACTGAAGCATGTTATGTAAAATTTCCAGGTCTAAATCTTGTCAAAAATTTAAATTGGAAGCCACATGTAGACTTCTTTGCAAACAAACTAAATAGCCTAGCTTATGGACACCAGGAAGATAGTCTACCACAGCTACTTTGGAACTATAATTTGATGCAGAATAATTTTCTGGAGAAACTCTATGAACAGCCCTAGATTACTTACACTTCAAGAAAGTATAATAAGAAACATGTTTAGTCCAAAAAAGAACATCATGTCATCCATTATTTAAAAAATTAAAAATATTAACCATTCCTTCTCTGTACATCTATGAAATTTTTATTTTCATCTACAAAAATCAAAACTCACTTGACAATTTTCATTTCAACCACAATTACAGTACTCATCACAGACACAATTTCAAATTTCCCTCTCATAATTTAAAACTTTATCTTCAAACACCATTGTACATGGGATTAAGAATATACAATCAATTAAACAACACAAATCTGTCAAACAAATCTGTTAAATATGGAGTTTGATCCACAAATAGGTTGTTATTTAATACACTAGGGGAAAATGTTATTATTCAATTGAAGAATTCATGTAGGACATTTTGGCAATTTGAAAAGAAAAGAAACAATAAAGATTACATATTGTATAATAAATTGTTGATATTATTGTATAAATTGCATTGCAAACTGCAAAAGACCATAAATGATATATATGTTCTTGTCAAATTGTTCATGTGTAAAAATGCAGAAATGCTTGCTAAAAAATGTTAATTATTATAACCAAACAATGAAAAATCCAAGATGGAATGTAACAATTCCAGAGAAGGAAAGTTGCTACTCACCATATAGCAGAGATGCTGACTCGCGATAGGCACAACAAAAAGATCCACACAATTAGAGCTTTCGGCCATTAAGGCCTTTCCACACACATCTGCAGTCTCAGACACTTATTATAATGTTATTTTTTCAAAGTAATTGGCAATGTCTCCAGTACAAAAATCTTTGATTTGTAACTGTATGTTACATTATGAGAGGAATAAACTACATTCTACATTGTACATTCCTCCAGGAGGCAGCAATCAACCAAGTGGAATGGAAAGCAGTATCCACTAATACAAACCTGATTGAGGCAGCTTGATATCAATTTGAAACTTGTAGCATCATCACAGGAAACCTCCCCACACACTGTATGATCTCAATGGAAGTGATCACCAAAGAGTGGGACAGACTTCAGCATCAACTTCTCGAGCACTTTACGGGCAACATGCCAAGGTGAGAAGCTCGTAAATTGCACAGGATGGAGTGCCACAGTACTGAATGTAACCCATCAGCAAATTTAGATTTCACATATACAGGAAGACGTGTACTTTTGAAGGAACTTCCTTTATTTTGGTTATTGTTTTATCTTTATTTACAGTAAAGTTACTTCTTTAGTTTATCACAGCTTAATCTATCACTCCCTGTTCCCCTTTGATATAACCCCAAACACACTGACAGACATGCAGGTGCTACAAAACTTTTCTGAGCCATTTGTTAGTTTTAATACATTTGTTTATAATGAGATGTAACCTAAAGAAAACTGAATATACAGCTAGTAACAAGATTGAAGCCTAATGGAAGCAGAGTCAACTTCCTCTAATGACGAAAAAAAATTAAAACTGTGACATAGCAGAATTAAATCTGGTTATACTATGGTAATGACACATTTACTAAACATCTACCTATACAAGATACGCAAAGAGATTCCACAAAGCTTAAAATTAGTACTAAAAAAGAGAAAAAAGTTTGTTTTTTTAATCTCCAATAAGGTAGGCAACTAAACAAAAATGAATACCAGAACATAGCACATTGTTCTTCAAGAGTTACATACCGCCAACATAAAACATAAGAGATGTCATGTGGCTATTATGAACATTTGTTTGTTTGTGCCTCACCATATGCATGTCTCATACAAAAATGATTCAAAGGATAAATAAATTTATGCACATGAGGGCTCACCACAAACTGCATAATTTTTTACCTGCTCATCTGGCAGAGGATAGAATCCAATAATGTCAGAGATCTCTGTTTTCCCAAATCTTCCTAAAACACCCATTAACTTGAGGCCTGTGAAAGTCTTGGCCATTTTCCAAAATTTTATGTGACCAGCACCTAAAAATAATTGGAAGGTAATCAGAGAAATGTATTCAATGGTATTAAATTGACTTTCATCATTTCTAATTGTATTTTAAAGAAGTAACAAAACATTTATATATTACATTAGTAATACTATTCTGAATATATTTTAACAGCAATTTCATATTAGTCACTAACTCAATTGCATTGAGATATGTCAATAAATACACAGAACATAAAAATGTTTTGGAATCCTGACACCATCCAAAGACCAATTGACTGAAGAAATCCTGAACCATGTGACTTGTAGATACAGTACAATAATTCATCTGTTGTGCAAAATCAATGTCACCACTGATAAATTACAGGAGAAACAGATTAACTTAAAGCAGATTAAAAATCAAACATATTGTTTTCTTATGCATCTCTTGCCCTTCAAATGGAGTATTATTGGAAGATACAACGTTTCCACAAAATTGAAACTACTTCATAAGTTACTTTTATTCAATCTTGTTCAATATCCTTCCTTGGGTTTCTAACAGTCTTCTCTCTTCTTTTTGCAGGAAACTGTGAACAAACGTCCATTTCTGCTGTAACAATTTTCAAGATGACGCATGCCACGCATCATCACTATGTAAAATAACCACAGCAGTTTTGGTAAAGAAAATACTAATTGATGAATTCATATGGACTCCTTGAATCCCTATGTGTCTAAAATGCTTTTTTATACACATGCCACCCAAACACTTTATTATGTTGCAATTAGTTTCAACAATTTTACCATTATCTGGTAAGACTAAAACTTAAAATGTTATATACGACATTCCATTACACAAGAATATGTTAACAATATAGTTAATGCTGTGGAAGCAAGTGAGTCTTGGATATTGTATGATATCATCTATCCCACAAACACAACCCATGCACATTAGGCCATGAAGTTATTTTCAGCGGCCAACAGTAGTATATTCTTCAAATGGCTGTTATGCTAGATACTATTTTTATTACAAGATTTTTTTTAACTCTCCAAAGAAATTTCCAGTAACCAAAATTTTATATTTGAGAGATTTGATTAGGTAACATGTTTTCCTGGCAAAGGTATAGAGTTTTGGATACAGAAAAATTTGCACTGAAAATAGTAACACAAAAAATTTTAATAATTACACAACATTTTTGAGTCATAATGTCTTTTGAATGGCGAAGTTTAGAAGAATCCTAGATGTTCTTAATCTGAAAGACAACCAAGGCTTTCAAGTTTATGACAATCCTAAAACAAACTATTATTACTGGTATCAAATTTTTAAATATATGTGGTTTTCCTGAACCTTACATTTGAATATTTCCTTAAAGAAAATGTTTCTTCAATAGATACATATTTATTTTCAGCCAGATGTAAATTATTCTCTGAAGATTAAGATTTACAGCTTGAAAAATAATTTTGATATTTGTCTTGTATACAGTGTATGGATAATATAGAAAAAAGTGAGAAAAAATAGTATTTATATTAGGACTGTCTCAGGGGAAGTAGAGTTATTTCATCTGACTACAATCCACATATTTTTAATAATGTTTAATATTTCAACTATGTGACCAATCTGCACTGTATCACCATATTAATCACCTTTGCCTCAATATGAAATATCTGTATTGAGCCTGACTTCTGTGTTACAAGTAGGACTCCTTTATAATATGATGCACATTGGCAGGACATAAAAATCCTATAAAGCTTTGGTAACGTCTTTCAGCATGTTTTGTGAAGCTTCCCAAAAGCCAATTATACTTAGATTAGGGAAAATTCACCATAATATGGGGTATGCATACACAGTTCAGCACCATGGCCTGCACACAGACTGATTGCATCTTGTGCAGTAAACTTACCAAATATCTATGTTTGTCTCAAAAACCACATCCCCTGTGGTGGAATTAATGCTACTGCCATCCGCCTGATTAGCTGAATAGTAAAATGCTTGCCTACCATACAGCGAGCCCAGATTCGATTGCCAATCAGGTTGGAGATTTTCTCTGCTCGTGGACTGGGTGTTGTGTTGTCCTCATCATCATTTCAGCCTCATCACCTTGGATATCAAACATGACACTTTCTTGGCCACTCTTAAATTGTCTGGCCCAAGTAAACACTTCGTTCTGGGACAGCATAGCTTCCCCAAATTGTGCCTCCAAATGAATTAAAAACTCCAGGGATCCTACCCCTTCACAGGTAAAAAACTTTATGATAATATGTTGTGCAACAGACGAAGGAACCTTGTGTTCAATCATTGTTGTAATGTGCCCAGAACAGAGGGCAGCATCAAATCTAGCTGGTTCTCCCTCCCTAACCCCTCACTCCACCATCCTGCTCAGAACTGCTTGTGTAGTACACTAGCGCAATTACCATTCATATTGGTATCATCCTCATGTAACTTAAGGGCTTGTGACTTTCCAGTATGGTAGATACTTTCCAGCATCCTTTGAAAGGAAACTTTGAAAAACCCAAGCAGGAAGCAGCTATTTGCTGAAGACCACTTGACTGCTTGAGAAGGAAATGACCAATGAAATGCCTGTATTTTGCTCCTGAAGTTGATTGTCAATAAGACCTGAATGTTACAACAGTTATTTATAAATTTATGAACCATTATCCTTGTAAACAACTCATTCACGCTGAAGTATTACACATTATATAAAAGATATAACTTCCAATACAGCTGCATACACAAACAGGTAATGACAGTATATTGTTTTTTCTAAGATCACTTTTGGTGGGAGCATAACACAAAGGATATACCTACAACCACACCAGACCGAAAACAATATGTCAGTGCACAGACAGATGCACCAATCTGAAGACATAACACCAGCAGTCAGTTTGGCACACTGGGCAGAAGAGGAAATGCCAAAACATGCTTCTAGTGGGAGTGGACTGCAGCCTGAAGCCTGGGACCAATTATGGAGAGTATAACATCCCAGCTCTGTCCACCAAATTATAACATCCCAGTTTCTTCAACCAAATTATAACGTCCCAGGACTTTCTGCACCAAATTATAACATTTCAGCTCCTCAACACCAAATTAAAACATTGCATCAGGAGGTGTCTGCTTCGTGCAAAAGGTCTTGAGTTCATATTGACGACAACAAGTAATTCTTCATTACAGACGTTTATTTACAAACAGAACTGACAGACTTCACAGACTCAACAACTGACTCTCCGAGCTAACCGCACTGCATATCCGAACTGACAACTGACAACTCCTAGGTGTATTAATATCTTTCCAAACAATGAGAGTCTTTGACAATGTTTTGTTTACAATACGATAGCAATTCACGACTTAAAACTAAATTAGACATTACAGAATTTTAGTACAGATTAAAGTTAAGTAAAAGGATCAGTACATATAAATTCTTACAAGCATAATTTCCAAATAGATTTTATAACATTTTTCTACCAGCTTCTGGATAACCTTCACCAGATTTGTACCGATGTTTCCAAAAATATCTTGACATTTGATTCTGGATATTTCTCGAGTGATCCAGAACAACTATTTATATGTAAAACGACTTAAATCGCGTTTCAAAACGTAAATACATCTTTTTAGCAATATTTCTTGATACAAATCGTCTTTCGAAATTAGGTTATGAAACAGTTTTCACAAGTTTTCGTATTTTTGCGATCATAATATAGAATTTCTCCATAGAAAGTTCCAGAAGTGTGCATTAAACGTTCATCCACAGACTTTCTCTTTAGCTGGCGAGTTCCCAAAAGTATCTTGTCCATATTATACGAAATAATTTAGCTCAAAACTGATAATTTATACAATTAATCAGAACTACAGCAAACAGTGAGTCTTTCTTTTACAAAATGAAATATAATTACAAAATTGAATGAAAATAGGTTACTAACACTAATATATATTTACATTAATTCTATTTTTGTTCTTTCTGTGCAAAATGTCCTAATATTGACACAGTACAATATTTAAACATCACCAAAGTTTCCCTTTGCATTTTGCATATCTGTATCGACATCCCCTAAAAGTCTACAGTATCGAATACTTCAATATGTCCCAATATGTCCTGTAATGTTACAAAAGGAAAGGCCGTAGTTATAAATACTGCATCTGTTCCATTTGACAAACAGTCTCAGGTAGTACTTGATGAAAATAATGAGTCATGTTTTAGAAATGTTGTGCAGGTATAATGGGGATATCCAGTATGGTACCAGATACCCGATACTACAAGGTTGCTGGGAAAGCCTAAAGAGTCACTTTGAGAGACTCTACAGACAGGAGATGTTCTGAAATATTAAGCTAGACAAGCTTTGACAGAGGACAGGGAGGATGCTGGGTTCTCTCAGTTTCCTGCTGAGATGCTGAAACGGAGATATATTACCAACTTTTCCCAGGATTAAGCTTAATGTCATCTCCAGAGAGGGGAACAGGCAAGCATGGCACTCATGTCAGAAAGGATTCAAGATGTGCACCCAGGCTAGATGTGGTAGCCAGTAAGCTTTTACACATTCACTTGTAAGTGGCAGCCTCCTTAACACATGAAGCTAGGGACAAGATAGAAAGTGCCTCTTGATCTAGCACAGCACACCAACAAGAATGCCTCAGCTTGCCAGTCCAGTAACTCGGAATGCGTGAGTAAGAAAGAACATTAGATAGAGGACACTCACACTGATTAACCTAAGTGGCAAGCAGTTTGATGACACAACACTGAAAATATTTGCAAGGACCTCAGTTTCACAACAACTCCTAGAAATGTGTGCATTTCAGGTTTCATCGGTGCAGTGGAGCAAGTAGCCAACAGAGCAAGTAGCCAACACACTTCGACCAAATTCGGCAGCAGATATTTGCCGGGAGATCTGCAGGGCACTCACCAATGCTAAGCTTCCAAAATCGATATATCAAGTGATGAGAGGCTTGCACTCCAGAGGTGCTGGAAAGACAGTGCACCATGGTGTTGTCAGCACACAAAATGAATTCCAGTCATTTTGCAGCAAGATGATTATAATTAGGAAACCTAACAACTTCTGGAGGACCCTACTTACAGGCTTTTGGTATGTGACCCCACAGACAAAGTGGACAAGATGTCTAGGGCTCTCTTTAAGGAAACAGATATGCCTGACTTTCTCATCAAGCAACTACAATCAAATTGCCAGTTCCAACTAGACTACATGAGCAGCCAAAGGCACACAAAGAGGGTATGACACTGCGCCTGACTGTTAGTAACATTAGTGCATCAAT
The DNA here is from genome assembly GCF_023897955.1 of Schistocerca gregaria. Classification (NCBI taxonomy): domain Eukaryota; kingdom Metazoa; phylum Arthropoda; class Insecta; order Orthoptera; family Acrididae; genus Schistocerca; species Schistocerca gregaria. The sequence goes on from NC_064925.1 coordinate 291,046,080, forward strand.
TTACCATACAGTCAAGTACTTGCAGAAACTGCTATTGCCACATGTGGGGAAATGCATTTACCAGATCCACAACTCTGGGGGCTTCTCGCAATGTTGCAAGCAACTACTACTTATCACAGAATCTGATATAATGGCCAGTTTTGAGTGGTATCCCTGTTCACTATGTGTAACTGAAAGACTCGCTGGAACTGTCTGTGGAGATACTTGATGATGCTCTGTTGGACCTGTTCAGGCATATAGTGACTAATTTTCTGTAAGAACCACACAGAATAAAAGAAATTATTCAGGTAGTGAAGGGAGACGAAAATTTAATAGTCATGGGTGACTGGAATTCGTCAGTAGGAAAAGGGAGAGAAGGAAACATACTAGGTGATTATGGATTGGGGCTAAGAAATGAAAGAGGAAGCCGTCTGGTAGAATTTTGCACAGAGCATAACTTAATCGTAGCTAACACTTGGTTCAAGATTCATAAAAGAAGGTTGTATACATGTAAAAATCCTGGAGATACTAAAAGGTATCAGATAGATTATATAATGGTAAGACAGAGATTTAGGAACCAGGTTTTAAATTGTAAGACATTTCCAGGGGCAGATGTGGACTCTGACCACAATCTATTGGTTTTGACCTGTAGGTTAAAACTGAAGAAACTGCAAAAAGGTGGGAATTTAAGGACATGGGATCTGGATAAGCTGACAGGACCATAGGTTGTACAGAGTTTCAAGGAGAGCATAAGGGAACAATTGACAGGAATGGGGGAAAGAAACACAGTAGAAGAAGAATGGTTAGCTCTGAGGGATGAAGTAGTGAGGGCAGCAGAGGATAAAGTAGGTAAAAAGACGAGGGCTGCTAGAAATCCTTTGGTAACAGAAGAAATATTGAATTTAATTGATGAAAGGAGAAAATATAAAAATGCAGTAAATGAAGCAGGCAAAAAGGAATACAAACGTCTCAAAAATGAGATCGACAGGAAGTGCAAAATGGCTAAGCAGGGATGGCTAGAGGACAAATGTAAGGATGTAGAAGCTTATCTCACTAGGGGTAAGATAAATACTGCCTACAGGAAAATTAAAGAGACCTTTGGAGACAAGAGAACCACGTGTATGAATATCAAGAGCTCTGATGGCAACGCAGTTCTAAGCAAAGAAGGGAAGGCAGAAAGGTGGAAGGAGTATATAGAAGGTTTATACAAGGGCGATGTACTTGAGGACAATATTATGGAAATGGAAGAGGATGTAGATGAAGAGAAATGGGAGATAAGATACTGCGTGAAGAGTTTGACAGAGCACTGAAAGACCTGAGTCGAAACAAGGCCCCCGGAGTAGACAACATTCCATTAGAACTACTGACGGCCTCGGGAGAGCCAGTCATGACAAAACTCTACCAGCTGGTGAGCAAGATGTATGAGACAGGCGAAATACCCTCAGACTTCAAGAAGAATATAATAATTCCAATCCCAAAGAAAGCAGGTGCTGACAGATGTGAAAATTACCGAACTATCAGTTTAATAAGTCACAGCTGCAAAATGCTAACGCGAATTCTTTACAGACGAATGGAAAAACTGGTAGATGCGGACCTCCAGAAGGATCAGTTTGGATTGCGTAGAAATGTTGGAACACGTGAGGCAATACTGACCTTACGACTTATCTTAGAAGAAAGATTAAGAAAAGGCAAACCTACGTTTCTAGCATTTGTAGACTTAGAGAAAGCTTTTGACAATGTTGACTGGAATACTCTCTTTCAAATTATGAAGGTGGCAGGGATAAAACACAGGAAGCGAAAGCCTATTTACAATTTGTACAGAAACCAGATGGCAGTCATCAGAGTCGAGGGGCATGAAAGGGAAGCAGTGGTTGGGAAAGGAGTGAGACAGGGTTGTAGCCTCTCCCCATGTTATTCAATCTGTATATTGAGCAAGCAGTGAAGGAAACAAAAGAAAAATTCAGAGTAGGTATTAAAATCCATGGAGAAGAAATAAAAACTTTGAGGTTCGCCAATGACATTGTAATTCTGTCAGAGACAGCAACGGACTTGGAAGAGCAGTTGAACGGAATGGATAGTGTCTTGAAAGGAGGATATAAGATGAACATCAACAAAAGCAAAACGAGGATAATGGAATGTAGTCTAATTAAGTCGGTTGACGCTGAGGGAATTAGATTAGGAAATGAGACACTTAAAGTAGTAAAGGAGTTTTGCTATTTAGGAAGTAAAGTAACTGATGATGGTCGAAGTAGAGAGGATATAAAATGTAGACTGGCAATGGCAAGGAAAGCATTTCTGAAGAAGAGAAATTTGTTAACATCGAATATAGATTTATGTATCAGGAAGTCATTTCTGAAAGTATTTGTTTGGAGTGTAGCCATGTATGGAAGTGAAACATGGACGATAACTAGTTTTGACAAGAAGAGAATAGAAGCTTTCGAAATGTGGTGCTACAGAAGAATGCTGCAGATAAGGTGGATAGATCACGTAACTAATGAGGAGGTATTGAATAGGATTGGGGAGAAGAGAAGTTTGTGGCACATCTTGACTAGAAGAAGGGATCAGTTGGTAGGACATGTTCTGAGGCATCAAGTGATCACCAATTTAGTATTGGAGGGCAGCGTGGAGGGTAAAAATCGTAGAGGGAGACCAAGAGATGAAAACACTAAGCAGATTCAGAAGGATGTAGGTTGCAGTAGGTACTGGGAGATGAAGAAGCTTGCACAGGATAGAGTAGCATGGAGAGCTGCATCAAACCAGTCTCAGCGCTGAAGACGACAACAACAACAACAACCACACAGAAGGTGTAGCCCTGATTAGCCCACTGCCTCCTGTTGTTGTCAATGTAGTCCAGTGAACAAGAGAAAATTAAGAGAAAAAATCATACAGTCACAAATGTTTGGACAGTGCTTCGATAGGGTGTGAGCGATGAGTGGGGAGAAATTTAATGGTCACTTTTCAACATTTTTCTCGAACAACTTTAAACCCACAGTTCCAACAAAAATGTTTCCCAGTACAAAATTAAACTACATTAAATTCCCTACACGAATGGTCTTATTCATTTTTCCCCTAGGACTAATATTTTCCATATTGCAGCAGGTGGAAAAATCACATATTATTAAAAATATTCTTCTAATAGTGTAAAATTAATGTTTATCATTAAATGAAGTAGGTTAAAAGCAAATATTAAATGTGTGTATGACAAATAACTGCATTTGAGCTGTATTAAGAGATAAATTGTTTTCCAGGTGTGTAACTGGATGGAAGTTTTTGGAACAGAAGTGTGAAGGAAAGTAGGTCACTGGATTGTGGCCATGTACTTCCCTCTTTCATAGGTCTGCATAGGCTGAACAGGCAATTTCTCATTCTTGTCTATCCATCTACATCACAAGAAGCAACTTCAGAGTTTTTTGTGAAGTTATATGGATCCTTCACAGTGTGACTTATGACTCACTGGCAACATAGTCCACAGACATGCCTGGGGAGTATTTCTTTTGTACAAAATGCACACTACATGGAATGGAGGTATGAGTTACTAATAACATTAAGATATATTAAAAATAAAGATTCCAAGACTTACCAAGCGGGAAAGCGCCGGCAGACAGGCACATGAACAAAACACACAAACACACACACAGAATTACAAGCTTTCGCAACTGGCAGTTGCTTCGTCAGGAAGGAAGGAAGGAGAGGGAAAAATGAAAGGGTGTGGGTTTTAAGGGAGAGGGTAAGGAGTCATTCCAATCCCGGGAGCGGAAAGACTTCCCTTAGGGGAAAAAAAGGACAGGTGTACACTCGCACACACACACACACATATCCATCCGCACATACACAGACACAAGCAGACATATTTAAAGGCAAAGAGTTAAGGGCAGAGATGTCAGTCGAGGCGGAAGTACAGAGGCAAAGAAGTTGTTGAAAGACAGGTGAGGTATGAGCGGCGGCAACTTGAAATTAGCGGAGGTTGAGGCCTGGCGGATATCGAGAAGAGAGGATATACTGAAGGGCGAGTTCCCATCTCCGGAGTTCGGATAGGTTGGTGTTGGTGGGAAGTATCCAGATAACTCGGACGGTGTAACACTGTGCCAAGATGTGCTGGCCGTGCATCAAGGCATGTTTAGCCACAGGGTGATCCTCATTACCAACAAACACTGTCTGCCTGTGTCCATTCATGCGAATGGACAGTCAAACTGTCCATTCAAACTGTCCATTCGCATGAATGGACACAGGCAGACAGTGTTTGTTGGTAATGAGGATCACCCTGTGGCTAAACATGCCTTGATGCACGGCCAGCACATCTTGGCACAGTGTTACACCGTCCGAGTTATCTGGATACTTCCCACCAACACCAACCTATCCGAACTCCGGAGATGGGAACTCGCCCTTCAGTATATCCTCTCTTCTCGATATCCGCCAGGCCTCAACCTCCGCTAATTTCAAGTTGCCGCCGCTCATACCTCACCTGTCTTTCAACAACTTCTTTGCCTCTGTACTTCCGCCTCGACTGACATCTCTGCCCTTAACTCTTTGCCTTTAAATATGTCTGCTTGTGTCTGTGTATGTGCGGATGGATATGTGTGTGTGTGTGTGCGAGTGTACACCTGTCCTTTTTTTCCCTTAAGGGAAGTCTTTCCGCTCCCGGGATTGGAATGACTCCTTACCCTCTCCCTTAAAACCCACACCCTTTCATTTTTCCCTCTCCTTCCTTCCTTCCTGACGAAGCAACTGCCAGTTGCGAAAGCTTGTAATTCTGTGTGTGTGTTTGTGTGTTTTGTTCATGTGCCTGTCTGCCGGCGCTTTCCCGCTTGGTAAGTCTTGGAATCTTTATTTTTAATATATTTTTCCCATGTGGAAGTTTCTTTCTGTTTTATTTACATCGTCATTAATTTGAACCCAACAATAACATTAAGATACGCATATGGACAGAACATACATAAATCTCTGCATACTATTCTACATTGCTAGAGGGGAAATTGATTCCTAGTCATCCTATACGGCAGTTGTAGTGTCATTCTTGGAAAGGCAACCTGCCCCAACGTGAGCACTGCTCTTTTCAGTTTACAGACAGGCTATACCTCCCCAGCATTTCCTGTCCAATTCTCTTATGTGAGTAGACAAAATAACTTCATTCAGTTCATGTTTGTATTGTGGCGTTATTTACAGTTTGTTCAGTGAGTAGTTATTTGCAGTTGTTAAGTGAGCTGTTACATAAAGGAACTCAACAACTGGAGCTGTCAACTGTCTACCACACTGCTGAGCCCTTTTTCAAGTGTAAAATACAGTCAATATGTATTCAACAATGTCAGTTTCATTGCCTACACTATCATTGTCTGGAATACTTTTCACAGCATAAAGGGTATCAAATGCATCTCCCCAGCCTCATCTCTCACAAAATCTGAAGAGTCCCAGAGTCTTAAACTGTCTCCCTCAGCAGCAGAAATAGGACACCTCTGTGTTATAGAACTTCAGATATTTCGGCATGCTTAAGTCAAGCAATGCATTACAGCAAGTTACTGTTCTAGACTTGAACATCATCAGTCACTTTCCATCACATATATTCACTCCCATTTTGAAACATATGTTGTGGATGCATGGCAAATGCCTTCAGTCAGTACAGCCAACTCTACAAGTGCCAGCTGTTTCTGAAAAGAAAAGACTTATGCAGTCTACCAGTAACACAATTAATGGAGAGGGAAGTGCAGTAACTTTCTGATCATCCATTAATTCACAAGTCACCATCAAGTGACTCAAACAGAATTGCACAGCTGTACAATATGCTGTCAATGGCAAGCCAGCAGCAAGGAGTCATATTTACCAACTTAATCTCTTTCCCTCTAACACTACAAAAGTCACCAACATCAACATCACACTAGCAAATTAAACACACAGGAACATATTTTACAGATACAAGCTCATTTAACAACTGCAAATAAGTAGACAAACTGAAAATAATTGCACCATATAAACACATGTTCAGTAATGTTATTTTGTCCATTCACATAACAGAACAAGACAGAAAATGCTGGGGAAGTATAGTCTGTCTGTAAACTGAGAACCAAGCAGGGCTCCCAGTAAAGGATGTCATCTTTCCCAGAAGAACACTTAGCTGCCATATGGTATGACTAAGAATCAATTTCCTCTCTAGCACTGTAGAACAGTGTGCAAAGACTTACACATATTCTTGTGGTTCAATACCATACCAGGCAGTCCATTTTGAGAAGTTGGCTTAACTCATGTAACTGTTCCACCAATCTACAGCCAGCTCCAAAACACACCCTCTTACCATGCACAGCTACTACCACTACAGAGTCAGCTTAGGAAGATGCTGCACCAATGCCAGCTGAGGATTTTTGTAACATTTTATCACTGCATTCAAAGACTTGTTAGTTGCCTTCTTTTGCAGAAGACAAATCTGCCTGTCTAACGGAACTGTTGGACTGTAATTGGACTTGCTGAACTCAAGTTAAGTAAACCAGAGTTACAAACACATTACATGTGCTTCTCATTATTTTTGCTGTCTCAGCATACACCTACTTGTTAGCATCCACCCCTGTGCTGACCAAACAACTGGTGACGAGACTGTTCCCACAGATGTTCCAATCTGGTTCAACTTCTCGCTATAAAACTACCTGGTGCAAATATTATTATTATTATTATTATTATTATTATTTTGTTTTTTGCCATGCTTGCCCTGCTTTGCATTTGTGTATTGCTTTAACCCATTCTCATAACTTTTGCATATATTGATCATGGCTAGTCCTCCACAAGAACTGTCAGTAACAAAGATTGTTCACTTTCAGTCACAGCAGATGCAGCAGCTTATGGAAATGACGACAAGATTGCTTGCTGTGCAAGCACACACTATGCTGCTGCCCTCACCACCCACAGTACCACCAAAGCAAGCAGCACATTTTTCTGTACCACTAGTCCATACATTTGATTCCACACACAAAGAATGGTTTGAGTACCAAGCACAGTTCGACGCACACTTCTAGGCACATCACACTAAAAATAAGGACTGGCAACATTACTTTCTTGCAACAGCCAGGGTGTACAGTCTTGCCTGCAAATGTTTCCCCACCACCCGGTCTGAGAGTGTTTCCAATGAAGAAAGTATTGCTGCCCTAGAAAAATACCTACAATGAACAGAATAATACGGCAGTCGCACATTACAATTTTTTTCATTTGAGTAAACAACCTAAACACACATGAGCAGTGGGCAGTAGACTTACAAGGGCTTACATGCCATTGATAATTTAAGAGTAAGTGTGAAAATTATTATAGTTATGCAATGATAAGGGACACCATTACTCAATGTCAGATCCTTGAATATGCAGATTCTTGAGTACCCCGATCCTATCTTACAACAGGTTTTGGAATTAGTGGAGAGTCAGGATTCATATGACAGATCAATGGTTGACTTCAATTCCATTCCTACTTGTGCCACACACAGTCGTAGTAAACAGGTTGCACCCATAATTAGTGTGCCACAGTACACCAAGTCTCAGCAGTGAAGTAAACAGAACCATTGTGCTCAGCAGCAGATGAGCAGTGTTAAACCTTTTCCTCAGGGTTTTCACTAACAAACACCTGATGTGCCCGCCATGACACTATCTGTTATTATTGTAGAGAGCATGGTCACATCCAGTCTGTCTGTTTGCAAAAATGCAAGTCCAACAAGTGCTCTGCAATTTCTCTAAGTCCCAGCTAAAAGATGTCAATCCATTTTTTTTCCAAGTGTAGTAGTGATTTTAGTGTTACATAGTACAAGTCAAGAGCAAGAGAGAAAAAGTCACACACTCCTTCCATTCTACGTGACGTAAATAGATTGTTTGACACTTTACCGGGATTGCCAATCATTAAATACACATGTATCTGGGCACTGATGCATCAGTGACTTTATTGAACAGAAGCACCTAAGAACTGTTAGGCAAGTCCAAGCTAAAAAAGCAATAGGCAACTCTTCCTGGTTACAGTGGACATGACATTCCCATGCTAGGCACATGCGGCCTACCTGCCATTTTTTGCAACTTTACGAAAACTATTTCATTTACAGTTTTGTGCTTACATTACAGTGAAAATATTTGTCGCATGGACTCTTTTGACCTGTTTGTTTGCATATTCAAGATGCTCTCTGTGAACTCTTCTGTGCCTACAGACTGGATAGCTAAACTTGGTGGCATTTTTCAAGGCAAAGTTAATAATTTTACAGCTTTTACGGGTCACATTAGAATGAAAGACAATGTGCAAGCACAGTTTTCCATAACACAGCGCATCCCCCATGCTATCAGAGATCAGGCAGCACATGACCTCTTATCTTGTCAAGAGAATGGTGTGATTTATCCTGTAGCAACCAGTCACCTTTAGTACTGAAGAAACCTTCAGGCAAGTTACGCTTATGTGGAGATTTCAAGGCAACAGTAAATCCACAGACTGTGAGTGACTCTTTTTCCCTTGCCATGGCCTGAAGATCTTGTGCACAAATTTGGTGGAGAACATTACTTCTTTTCCAAGACTGATCTTCATGGTGCTTATTTGCAGCTTCCTTTGGATGAACAGTCACAAAAAGTTTTTGTGGTCATCACCCACCCACAAGGCATTATTTAAGTTTTTGAGATTGCTCTTTGGCAGTGAGTGCACACCTGCAATTTTTCAACGATATTTGTCCACAGCTGACTGCCACAGTTCCTTCTTGTTCAAACTACACTCCTGGAAATGAAAATAAGAACACATTGACACCGGTGTGTCAGACCCACCATACTTGCTCCGGACACTGCACAAATTTGGTGGAGAACATTACTTCTTTTCCAAGACTGATCTTCATGGTGCTTATTTGCAGCTTCCTTTGGATGAACAGTCACAAAAAGTTTTTGTGGTCATCACCCACAAAAAGTTTTTGTGGTCATCACCCACCCAGAAGGCATTATTTAAGTTTTTGAGATTGCTCTTTGGCAGTGAGTGCACACCTGCAATTTTTCAACGATATTTGTCCACAGCTGACTGCCACAGTTCCTTCTTGTTCAAACTACACTCCTGGAAATGAAAATAAGAACACATTGACAACGGTGTGTCAGACCCACCATACTTGCTCCGGACACTGCGAGAGGGCTGTACAAGCAATGATCACACGCACGGCACAGAGGACACACCAGGAACCGCGGTGTTGGCCATCGAATGGCGCTAGCTGCGTCAGTGTCAGCCAGTTTGCCGTGGCATACGGAGCTCCATCACAGTCTTTAACACTGGTAGCATGCCGCAACAGCGTGGACATGAACCGTATGTGCAGTTGACGGACTTTGAGCGAGGGCGTATAGTGGGCATGCGGGAGGCCGGGTGGACGTACCGCCGAATTGCTCAACACGTGGGGCGTGAGGTCTCCACAGTACATCGATGTTGTCGCCAGTGGTCGGCGGAAGGTGCACGTGCCCGTCGACCTGGGACCGGACCGCAGCGACGCACGGATGCACGCCAAGATCGTAGGATCCTACGCAGTGCCGTAGGGGACCGCACCGCCACTTCCCAGCAAATTAGGGACACTGTTGCTCCTGGGGTATCGGCGAGGACCATTCGCAACCGTCTCCATGAAGCTGGGCTACGGTCCCGCATACCATTAGGCCGTCTTCCGGTCACGCCCCAACATCATGCAGCCCGCCTCAAGTGGGGAGCGATCTCCTACACTGGCCGTACACCTCTGGTGATCGTCGAGGGGACACTGAATAGTGCACGGTACATCCAAACCGTCATCGAACCCATCGTTCTACCATTCCTAGACCGGCAAGGAAACTTGCTGTTCCAACAGGACAATACACGTCCACAAGTATCCCGTGCCACCCAACGTGCTCTAGAAGGTGTAAGTTAACTACCCTGGCCAGCAAGATCTCTGGATCTGTCCCCCATTGAGCATGTTTGGGACTGGATGAAGCGTCGTCTCACGCGGTCTACACGTCCATCACGAACGCTGGTCCAACTGAGGCACCAGGTGGAAATGGCATGGCAAGCCGTTCCACAGGACTACATCCAGCATCTCTACGATCGTCTCCATGGGAGAATAGCAGCCTGCATTGCTGAGAAAGGTGGATATACACTGTACTAGTGCCGACATTGTGCATGCTCTGTTGCCTGTGTCTATGTGCCTGTGGTTCTGTCAGTGTGATCATGTGATGTATCTGACCCCAGGAATGTGTCAATAAAGTTTCCCCTTCCTGGGACAATGAATTCATGGTGTTCTTATTTTAATTTCCAGGAGTGTATTTGGATGACATAGTCATTTCAGAATGTACTCCCAATAAAGATCTTCCCAATCTCAGGAAATTGTTTCATGCACTCTCAGATGCTGTGTAAATTGTAATAAAGACAAGTACTCCTTCTTACAGACAAACTGAATATTTAGAAAATGTGATAAACAGACAACCCTTTGCAGTCACACTTAGCCACATTCAGGACCTCTCAGCTCCTAGAAATGTCAGTAACTCCAAGCTGTGTTTGGTACACTAACCCATTACTTTCAGTTGGTTCATACCATACAATGAAAAAATTGCAACTCCATTACAATATCTTCAACGAAAGAATATTCCATTTGAGAGGACAGTAGTGTGCCAATCTGTGTTTTGGACACCGAAAGATGCTTTACTGAGCGATTGTTGTTTGGTACACTTTGATCCCACCAAGCTACCCGTGCCTGTTGTTCATAAGTCCTCTACAGGACTGGCACTGTTCTCTTGCATAGAGTTGGATCATTGGAGAGGCCAACTGCCTTCACTTACAAACCCCTCACCAATGCACACTGCAACTACTCACTGATTAAGAAGCAAGTTCTTGCTATCATATGTGGGGTGACTTAAATTGCATGAATACTTTTATTGCAGTACACTTTACTTGGTTACAAATCATGAGCCTCTCACCTCATTGTTCAGCCCTTCAAAGCCATTCCTATAGCACATGTCGCAAAAGTTGTTGCGCTGCTCTCTGCTCCTTCTAAATTACCAGTACCAAATTGTGCATGAGGCTATGGCTAAGTATTCAAATGCAGACACTCCTTCTCACCAACCAGTTGGTACTGATTCAGTGTTCAAGATCTCTGAGGAGTCTCATTATGACACTGATGGTCAGGACAATGAAACACTTGGTGGTTTTCCCAATGAACATCGACGAGTTGCTCGGACAACTGCTGTGGACCCCAGTCTTAAGATTCTATTGCAGTACTACCACTCTGATTGGCAACATTCAATTCAGAAAATTAGTGATCCGGTGGTTCACTGTTCTTTTGTGCTTCGACACAATGTATCAATTCAGCAAGGTTTTATCATAATACATAAACAATGATCAGTCTAATGTGATTGTGCCATATTTGCTTTCGAAGAAAATTCATCTTCTGCTTCAGGTACACTGAACGCACTAAGCATCTTGTCCACTGCCACTGCATGGACACACAAATAGAACAATTAACTTTGCAATGTCCGGCTTGTGTGGAGCTGTGCTGCTCTGCCACACAAGTTATTTGACGGCCCATGCCCAGCACCCCTTAGCAGTGTCTGCATGCTGACATTACAAGTCCCTATTGGAATGCCCAATGGCTGATTGTGGCACACAGCTTCAGTAAGTTTTCATTTGTCATCCCCATGTGATCCACCAACAGCTTGTACTATAAAGACTCTAATGTTGATTTTTTGTATCAAACATCTGCCACAAGCACTGGCTTTGGACAATGGACTCCAGTTCACATTGCCAGAATTTCAGCAGTTTTGTGATACCAACACCATCAAGCATGTGATAGCAGCATACTTTCATCCTCAATCTAAAGGTGAAGAAAAATGCTTTGTCGGAACTTCCCAGTGACACATGAACAAGTCAGGTGCTTCCCATATGTAGTACCAAGCTTTAGAGTCCTCTCATGAAACTGTTCCGACATACGCAACAGCAAATTACCAGTGAAACTTTTGCATTGGCACCATCAGGCACTGCTTCAGATGCCACACCCTCTTCAGTGGCTGGTCCATCCTCCACAGTACTCTAAGTGTAATGTAAATGGTGATGTCTTTTTCAGAGTTTTTGGCAGACACTGCACTGGGGATGAGACATTATCAAAAAAGTCTTAGACCATTCTTTGTGTGTTTTACATGGTCCCACAGGGCTGCAGAAGAGATACCCAAATCAGCTCCACTTTTGTAGGTTGTGTGATCCTGCCAGAGGATTTTCATTTACACATTCGGTGCCACAGCCTCAACCATCTTCACCTCCCTCAGCTCTACATTGCAGAACAGGGAGCCAATGGATATCAATGCAGCACTGTTGCTTTCTCTGCAATTCCAGCAGCCCCAGTCACAAGCAGTGGGACCCCATCACCCAGTGGCCTATCAATGGGAAAGTGTGAACCATTCAGTCACTGTTGCACCTCCACCAATGGAAGATTGGGTATGGGTGGCTGATGTTTCTGGCCACTGAAAGGTGAATATCACGGTGTGTGCATTGATTTAAGTTTTGGCTCTTCCCTCTCCAATGGCACATGTGCCCAAACTTCCCTCCCCACAATTTCTGGAGGTACCAGTAGACAATGACAGTGAGGAGTTGTGCACAGGAGAAATATAATACACTATTGCGACCATGCCAGCCAGTCCATGTCCAGAAGTTAGCAGTAACTCATGTGATTGCCCCACCAATTCACAGTTAGCTCTAAGACACAACCTCTGCAACATGCATGACTAATGCCACAACGGAGCTGACTTAAGAAAATGCAGCACCAAAGTCAGCCAATTCTGTTCTTAGCATTCTATCAGTATATCCAAAGCCTTATTAGTTATCCTCTGATGTCATTGTCAATGACAAACCTGCCTGTCTCATGGAACAGTTGGACTATAACTGGACATGCTGGAAAACTTTAATTTCAGTCATTCTTTTTTCTTTTCCTGGCATATTCTTTGGACATTGGATCTTAATTCTTTGTACACTTCTATGTTTCTCTCTGTATCATTCTCAGTCTTTCTGCATTTTTACATTCTATTACTAGCCATCATTCATCATCAAACGGCTCATTTCATTCATTTCTTCTCATCCAAAATATGTCTTCTGCAGCCTCTTTCAGTGCTTTCTGGATCGTAGTCCATCACTTTTGGATTCCCATTGTTTCCTTGCTGGGAGTCAGTGCATTTCTAACTTTTGCTTGGAACACTTTTAACAACTTCTGGATCATTCAGTTTTCTGTGTCCCAGTATGTATTTTTCTCCATTCCAGGTTTAGGTGTTACAGATAGTTTCTCTCTCACCACAGCTTTTACAGCATAGTGGTCTGAGTCACAGTTAGGGCCCCTGCAGCTCCTCACATCGATAACTGATGTGTCATGTCGTGTCTTTACTAACACATAGTCTATTTAATTGACTACTCCACTTACATTTGATTTCCATGTTCTGAGACGTATTCTTTTATGCGGGAAACATGTGCTCCTGACGATCATATTACTTCTAGCAGTAAACTGACATACCATTTCTGCATTCTCATTACTTTCCTCATGTAATGTGTATCTCCCAGATACTCTTCCATATTCGGTTCACCCAACCTGTGCATTAAAATCTCCCATAAGTAAGGACAGATCATACTTTTGTACTTTACTGCATGCCCTTTCTAGCTTTCACTCTCACCCTGCTAAGTCTTTCATTTATGGGTTCAAATTCCAAAACACTTTTACCAACTTCCTTTGTTATTATGAATCCAGTTCCGACTTGTCCTGTTCTTCTGTCTGATCCACCATACAGGAGAGAATACTGGGGCATATCTATCTGTCCTTGTCATTGCCATCTTATTTCTTGTACCTCTACAATGTTGTACTTGAACTTCATGATCTCATCAGCTATTTCTTTCATTTGTCCTGGTTTCAACATCATTTGTACATTCCATATTACTATGGCCAAATCTTTTGTCCTTTTCTTTGCCATGGTCATGTTTTTTGTGTCTCATTCATCATCCGAAGCTCTTTTTGAGGTTCCGTAATGTGTCATTTTTACAGTCCCATGCCCAACCCCCGTCTTGGAGGAACTGGATTTCTTTAGGGTTTACTCCACTATGGAGGTCAGCTTCCCTATGCCTACAGAGCACCCCCTGCCCTATGTTGCAGGACACACTTCGTCTGGCTTCTCAGTCAAGACCAGTTCAGCTTGGGTGACCCCACCAGTAGCTATGCTACTGCCAGAATAGCTCTCAACTTCACACAAACCCTTCCGCCCGGCACTGAAGGTTCCTACAATAAGGCGGTGTCCCCTGGGAGGGCCCTCCTATATATTACACCCCCAGAATACAATTTATCCCTTAATACAGTTCTACAGCACTTAGATGTAGTACACACATTTAATATTTGTTTTAACCCTTTTCATTTAAAGATAAACATTAATTTTGGATCATTACAACAATATTTTTAATAATCTGTGATTTTTTCATTCCTGCAATGTGCAAACTGTCAGGTAGAGAGAAAAAAATGAATAGGAGCTTTTCTGTAGAAAATTTAATGTAGTTTGACTTTGTATGGAGAAAACATTATCAGTAAAAGCCATGGTAAGTCATTTAAGAAAAATGTAAAAAAGTTACCTTCAAACCCTCCCCACTCCCTACTCACCCTGCAGTAAGAATTTTTAGTGTATTGCCAACTTGTCATGTCATATATTGGTCACACAGCTAGGACAGTGGACAGCAGATGAAAAGAACTTCCAGATCACACCTGGGACACTGTTATCAGAGAGTCTATAGAGATAAAGGCCACAGAAAACCTCATGAAGCATGACACTGGGTATGAACTCAGTAGATTATGCACTGGACTTGCTGAAAACGCAATGATGCAGCAGCAGAACTCTACAATAAAAGGAGAACTGAGAGTGTGGACATGGGGAACAAACCCCAGACTGAGCACTAGACATACCAGACCAAAGATGGAATGTCACTGGATGCTTACAGTAGGAGCGACCTGCAGAGGGAACACCTGTAACCCCTCCAGACCAAAAACAGAGCACCAATGCAAGGACACACCTGGACCAAAGATAATAAAACTCCATTTCTCAGTTCGCTGCACCGGACCACAGAGGGAACATCAAAGGATGCTTCTGAACTGCAGATAGAACACCTGGAACTGGGCATGGAGGAGGAAGGCTGTAGGTGTAAATACCAAGCTCGGTCCCACTCAATGAGCAGTCTCAGGAAGCACCTAATGCAGATAACGAGTCATGTTATCAAAAGATCACACACGAACAATGCTAACATCCAACACAATATCCAACACCTTAAGATGTCAACATTATTAACAACTCAAAGCTAATTTGACTGAAATTCTATACCAAAAGTTTCCATTTTCCAGATTGTAGCGTGTTTAACATTTAATTTACTGCTGTATTTAAGTCCTAAAAGTCACACATGGTACAATATAAAAGTCTCTCTCTCCCAAACTCTTTGGGTTTACAAATGTCTGCTTGTGTCTGTATATGTGCGGATGGATATGTGTGTGTGTGCGAGTCTATACCTGTCCTTTTTTCCCCCTAAGGTAAGTCTTTCCGCTCCCGGGATTGGAGTGACTCCTTACCCTCTCCCTTAAAACCCACGTCCTTTCGTCTTTCCCTCTCCTTTCCTCTTTCCTGAAGAAGCAGCCGCTGGTTGCGAAAGCTTGAATTTTGTGTGTATGTTTGTGTTTTTTTGCGTGTCTATCAACCTGCCAGCGCTTTTGTTTGGTAAGTCATGTCATCTTTGTTTTTAGATATATTTTTCCCACGTGGAATGTTTCCCTATATATATTAAAAACAAAGATTCCAAGACTTACCAAGCGGGAAAGCGCCAGTAGACAGGCACAATAAAATAACACACAAACACACACACAAAATTACGAGCTTTCGCAACCGGCGGTTGCTTCGTCAGGAATATATATTAAAAACAAAGATTCCAAGACTTACCAAGCGGGAAAGCGCTGGTAGACAGGCACAATAAAATAACACACACACAAAATTACAAGCTTTCGCAACCGGTGGTTGCTTCGTCAGGAAAGAGGGAAGGAGAAGGAAAGATGAAAGGATGTGGGTTTTAAGGGAGAGGGTAAGGAGCCATTCCAATCCCGGGAGCGGAAAGACTTACCTTAGGGCGAAAAAAGGATAGGTATATACTCACGCACATACACACACATATCCATCCATACATATACAGACACAAGCAGACATATTTAAAGACAAAGAGTTTGGGCAGAGATGTCAGTCGAGGTGGAAGTGCAGAGGCAAAGATGATGTTGAAAGACAGGTGAGGTATGAGTTGCGGCAACTTGAAATTAGCGGAGATTGAGGCCTGGTGGATAACGAGAAGAGAGGATATATTGAAGGGCAAGGTCCCATCTCCGGAGTTCGGATAGGTTGGTGTTGGTGGGAAGTATCCAGATAACCCGGACGGTGTAACACTGTGCCAAGATGTGCTGGCCATGCACCAAGGCATGTTTAGCCACAGGGTGATCCTCATTACCAACAAACACTGTCTGCCTGTGTCCATTCATGCGAATGGATAGTTTGTTGCTGGTCATTCCCACATAGAAAGCGTCACAGTGTAGGCAGGTCAGTTGGTAAATCACGTGGGTGCTTTCACACGTGGCTCTGCCTTTGATCGTGTACACCTTCCGGGTTACAGGACTGGAGTAGGTGGTAGTGGGAGGGTGCATAGGACAGGTTTTACACCAGGAGCGGTTACAAGGGTAGGAGCCAGAGGGTAGGGAAGGTGGTTTGGGGATTTCATAGGGATGAAACAAGAGGTTACGAAGGTTAGGTGGACGGGGGAAAGACACTCTTGGAGGAGTGGGAAGGATTTCATGAAGGATGGATCTCATTTCGGGGCAGGAACCACAACACCCCAATTCAGTAGTTAACCTTTCCTCCAAACTTCTCTCCCAATCCGAAACCTCTGTCCTATCCAAAGGCCTCACCTTCAGCCCCACTCCCAGATTCAACCAAACTGCCCTTGTCAAAGATTTACTGCCCTACACTCGTAGTCTCTGCTGGAAATATCACTTTGCCACGAAGATAATAATCCTGATCCCACTCCTAATGATCCAACTCCCCAAGACACTATCCAAACTGAACCCTGCCTGGAACAGTTCCGTCCTCCATCACAGCGGGACCAACCTCCTCTTCCTCAAAATCACCCTTTCCAAACCTTCCAGGAATTTCTCACTTCCAGCCTTGCCTCTCATCTTTCTCGAAAAACCTTATTCCTACTCCCAACATCACCACAGCCGAAGCACAGGGTATCTGTGATCTGAAAGCTGACCGATCCATCATCATTCTTCCAGCTGACAAGGGTTCCACGACCGTGGTACTTGATTGTCGGGAGTATGTGGCTGAGGGACTGCGTCAGCTTTCAGACAACTCTACATACAAAGTTTGCCTAAGTAATCCCATTCCTGATGTCCAGGCGGAGCTTCAAGGAATCCTCAGAACCTTAGGCCCCCTACAAAACCTTTCACCTGACTCCATCAAACTCCTGACCCCACCGACACCTCGCACTCCTACCTTCTACCTACTTCCTAAAATTCACAAACCCAAACATCCCGGCCGCCCCATTGTAGCTGGTTACCAAGCCCCCACAGAACGTACCTCTGCCTACGTAGATCAACACCTTCAACCCATTATATGCAGTCTTCCATCCTTCATCAAAGACACCAACCACTTTCTCAAACGCCTGGAATCCTTACCCAGTCTGTTATCCCAGGAAAACATCCTTGTAACCATTGATGCCACTTCCCTATACACAAATATCCTGCACGTCCAGGGCCTCACTGCAATGAAGCACTTCCTTTCACACCGATCACCTGCCACCCTACCTAAAACCTCTTTCCTCATCACCTTAGCCAGCTTCATCCTGACCCACAACTTCTTCACTTTTGAAGACCACACATACCAACAATTAAATGGAACAGCCATTGGTACCAGGATGGCCCCCTCGTATGCCAACCTATTTACGGGTCGCTTAGAGGAAGCCAACCCAAAGTTTGGTACAGATTTATTGATGACATCTTCATGATCTGGACTCACAGTGAAGAACAACTCCAGAATTTCCTCCCCAACCTCAACTCCTTTGGTTCCATCAGATTCACCTGGTTCTACTCCAAATCCCATGCCACTTTCCTTGACGTTGACCTCCATCTGTCCAATGGCCAGCTTCACACATCCGTCCACATCAAACCCACCAACAAGCAACAGTTCCTCCATTATGACAGCTGCCACCCATTCCATATCAAACGGTCCCTTCCCTACACCCTAGGCCTTCATGGCAAACGAATCTGCTCCAGTCCTGAATCACTGAACCATTACACCAAAAACCTGAAAACAGCTTTTGCATCCTGCAACTACCCTCCTGACCTGGTACAGAAGCAAATAACCAGAGCCACTTCCTCAACACCTCAAACCCAGAACCTCTCACAGAAGAACCCCAAAAGTGCCCCACTTGTGACAGGATACTTCCCGCGAGTGGATCAGACTCTGAATGTGGCTCTCCAGTAGGGATACGACTTCCTAAAATCCTGCCCCGAAATGAGATCCATCCTTCATGAAATCCTCCCCACTCCAACAAGAGTGTCTTTCCCCCGTCCACCTAACCTTCGTAACCTCTTGGTTCATCCCTATGAAATCCCCAAACCAACTTCCCTACCCTCTGGCTCCTACCCTTGTAACCGCCCAGGTGTAAAACCTGTCCCATGCACCCTCCCACCACCACCTAACCCAGTCCTGTAACCCGGAAGGTGTACACGATCAAAGGCAGAGCCACGTGTGAAAGCACCCACGTGATTTACCAACTGACCTGCCTACACTGTGACGCTTTCTATGTGGGAATGACCAGCAACAAACTGTCCATTCGCATGAATGGACACAGGCAGACAGTGTTTGTTGGTAATGAGGATCACCCTGTGGCTAAACATGCCTTGGTGCACGGCCAGCACATCTTGGCAAAGTGTTACACCGTCCGGGTTATCTGGATACTTCCCACCAACACCAACCTATCCGAACTCCGGAGATGGGACCTTGCCCTTCAATATATCCTCTCTTCTCGTTATCCACCAGGCCTCAATCTCCGCTAATTTCAAGTAACCGCCACTCATACCTCACCTGTCATTCAACATCATCTTTGCCTGTGCACTTCCACCTCGACTGACATCTAGGCCCAAACTCTTTGCCTTTAAATATGTCTGCTTGTGTCTGTATATGTATGGATGGATATGTGTATGTGAGTGTGCGAGTATATACCTATCCTTTTTTCGCCCTAAGGTAAGTCTTTCCGCTCCCGGGATTGGAATGGTTCCTTACCCTCTCCCTTAAAACCCACATGCTTTCATCTTTCCTTCTCCTTCCCTCTTTCCTGACGAAGCAACCGCCGGTTGCGAAAGCTCATAATTTTGTGTGTGTGTTTGTGTGTTATTTTATTGTGCCTGTCTACCGGCACTTTCCCACTTGGTAAGTCTTGGAATCTTTGTTTTTAATATGTTTTTCCCAGAGAGAGAGAGAGAGAGAGAGAAGGTACTTTGTAGATTTTGTCTGAAAGTTAGTCTGTAATCTATGTGGATGTACATGTTCTTATTTGCCTCGATCTATGTAAAATGCTACTTAGTATGGCTTGTCTGAAGTTCACTGAGGACCTTCTGTTGACAATGCACACAACCATAAAGAAAATAGTTACTCTTTCATTCTCTTCTGAAGTTGGGTCTGTCATTGCTAGGATAGTGGGCTGCATATTGGCACTAAAGAAATTGCATCTGATAGGTATCATTTTAAGACTCTGAAAGTCTGTGATGTTGCAATAATTAATCGGTACACACACATCTAATACTTTTTTTTAGAAAGTTATAACTGAATTCATGGTACAAAGATCCAGCCTTCACGATACTGATGTTTGCCTATTAGCTTTCATCTCAGAATCTTCAATCAGCATTTTTTTAATACTGTTTCTAACATCTCTCCAGAGCGAGTAGCTGACATTCTCAAAGATTCACCCTGCACTGCTGGTGGTGGACTTAGAGTCGAGACCATGGCTGGTAGTTACATATGTAATGGTTGTGTTAATGTCTGTAGTGAGTGTTTCTCTTGTAATAGTTGCTGTAATTCCTCCATTGTTACTTGCAATTCTCATTAGTTGCAGCACAGGAATCCAGAATCACATGTTTGGCCTCAGACAATGTGTGCACCAAAACAGCCAATTTCTCCACTTGTGACAACCTGCACTATCATTTATGTTCGATGACTCTAGTACTGGTGATTCAACTGGGCATCCCAACACTGATGTTTCCCATGTACACAGTATGCAGTGTGCTACCTACATTGTGAGTGGCTCCTTTAAAAAAACAGACCTTCATCAACATAAGACTCTCTAATTTTCTTGGTCATGTTCTATATACACTTTACACTGTTGTTTCTGCAGTATATGGTCAGAATTAAGAATGGCCGTATTTGGCATTTCTTTTCCTTCTTATTCTTCTGATATGATACTTTGCTGGGTGTAAGGTTTTATGACACTTGGTGGAGCGCCACTGTTCCTCAGAATGCATTTATCAGTCAATCAATCAGCCATTTCTAACATTCCACATTCTTCCATAACACCATATTTAAAAAGCTTTGTAATGACACATTACGGCGCAGAGAGATACAATACTTTAAAGTCTGTGCTAAACATTAAATTGAGAGGAATGTAGAATATAATCTCTGTAATGTTCATATTGAATTCTCTTTTGTTTCATATGCCAAGAAGGAGCTACGATATACTTTTGATTGTTACCTTGTAGGGGAAGGACGTAAATTTTGGTGTGTGCTGAAAGGCAGCCATCTTGTTAGTATTTATGGTTTGTGTGATGAGCAGAGCAAGTCTTATGTCTTGTGAATAAAAAATAGTGAAAAGTATCTAAGTTTTACGAGAATTATTTAAAGTGACATAGCATTGTATCCCTTTGTTTTCACCATTTTTGTGAAGTAAACTGATGCCAAATTAGGAAGATATACACAGCCAACAAAGAGAAGAACATCTAGGAGACTAATGAATTAATATTGTGGCAGAAAGACTAATGCTGTGACTAAGGTGAGAACTCTGGATAAATCAACAATGACGTAGAATTCAAAAATATTATTACTTGGAATTGTAAATTATATTACAGGAAAATTTCATGCAGCACTGAATTTGTCTGCATTCAAGCCGTTCAATACAGTCTGTAAAAAGGCCTTTCAAAAATTCTAAAGTTAAAAGTTCCATATCCATAATTTTTTCTCTTTTCAAAAAATCAATAAATTTAATTTTCTTATTTATTTCACCACAGCTTCTACTCCTTTCTTGTGTCACTATTTATCTGTGATGCTTCATTTCCATTAAAGCAAACAAAATTATTGATTTGTGTCCATAATGTGGATTGGAACTGGTTACATTCATCCATCATTCATCTTCTACAGACACCACCATGAAGAAAAGCTTTTATATATTTGGAACAAATCAAAACATAGATAAAAAGAAGCTAATTCTAAACATTGAATCAAATAAGTATTACATTTAAAAATATTATGCAATAACTGTTAAATGACTGATCAGAGGCACAATGTGGATAGACATTATGATCACTTCATCGTACACCATCATATCCATAATGTGGTAGTTGTCAAATAGTTAAGTTCACTCTTTGCCATCATTCACTGCAGACATCATGTTACAAGATTACTCCTTTCCTCTTTCTATGTTTAGTATCTTTCTTATTACAACATGATAGTGCACATTTCAGCTCAAAATATTGACCAAGATTTCAAAGACATGATACCCATTTTAATTCATAATTATAACAACAATACAACATCACTGTCTTCAACAATGATAAGATTGTATAGTCGTGTAAAATAAGTACATAAGAAAAACTGAAGTAAAACATAAAACGCTTGCATACTAACAAATGAAGAACAGCTGCCAACAATAAAAACACTGGATAAGCTCTTTTCTGTTTGAATATGTTTCCATTACTAATTACAAGGATAATAGAAGGTTTACTTTTGAATTGTAGATTTTCAAAGTAAATTTAACTGAATTATCTGAAACTGTTAGCACTCTTAGTCTTCACCATTCTACTACACACTTCTTTTCCCATTTTATTGGTCTAGCTTTTACAGTGTATGTTTTACTGAATTAAATACAGTATACACCATTAGCTGACAAAAGTCACGGGATGTGTCATATCATGTTGGACCTCCTTTTGCCTGGTATAGTGCGGCAACTCGATGTGACACTGACTCAACACGTTGTTGGGAGGTACCCTGCAGAAACATTGAGCCAAACTGCCTCCACAGGATTTGTGCAGGATTTTGTGCATGAACTGACCTCTCAATTATGTCCCAATAAGTTTGATGGGATCCATTGTGAGTAATCTGGGTAGGCAATTCATTCGCTCAAAGTGTCTAGAATGTTCTTCAAACCAATCGCGAACAGTTGAGGCCTAGTGACATGGTGCATTGTCATCCATAAAAATTCCATCGTTGTTTGGCAACATGAAACCCATGAATGTCTGTAAATCATCTCCAAGTAGCCAAACATAACCATTTCCAAGCATTGATCAGTTCACTTGGACCAGCTCACACAATGCCTGATGGACAACTGGGTCCCTGGCTTCAAATGGTCTGTACCACACTCGAACCCTACTATCAGCTGAAACTGGGACTCAGCTGACCAGGTCATGATTTTCCAGTTGTCTAAGGTCCAACCAATATGGTCACAAGCCCAGAAGAGGCACCGCAGGTGATGTGCTGTTAGCATTGCCACTTGCGTCATTCATCTGCTGCCATAGTTCATTAACCGCATATTTCTCAACACTGAAATAACAGATACATTTGTCATACATCCCACATTGATTTATGTGGTTAGCTCATGCAGTGTTGCTTGTCTGTTAGTGCTGACAGTTCTACACAAACACTGCTGCTCTTGGTCATTAAGTGATAGCTTTCAGCCACTGCATTGTTCTTGGTGAGAGGTAATGGCTGAAGTTTGGTATTCTCTGCACACTCTTGCCACTGTGGATCTTGGCTACTGAATACCTAATGGTTTCTGAAATGGAATGTCCCAGGCATCCAGCACCAACTACAATTCCATGTTCAAAGTCTGGTAATTCCCGTCGTGCAGCCAGCATCATGTCAGACACCTTCTCACACAAATCACCTGATTACAAATGATAGTTCCGCCAATGCACTGCCCTTTTATACCTTTGGTATGTGATACTACCACCATCTGTATATGTGCATATCGCTCTCCCATGACTTTTGTCATTTTACTGTAATGCTACATGTAGACATCTTGAGTTATAACTCTGTAAGATAGACATAAAATGATAAAAAATTAAGTGTTAACTAGTGACCTCCTGTTGTGAGACGTCCAGTCAGATATTGAGAAAACATAACATTTACAACATCTTGTACATAAGCTCTCTGTTGCCTTAAAATTCTTGACTTCCTCCAGTTCCAAACCGTTAAGAAATAGTCAGGTTCACCGCCTTGTGAACAAAGATATTCACCATCTGGACTGAAAAAAAGGAGTTATTTCAATGTATCATTAAACAGTATTTCAGAAGATGACAAAGAAAGAAGAGGCAACCCAAAGGCTTAAAATTTAATAATGATATTGCCAAGTAATTGACAATTACAATGTACAATATTCTCAAAGCTCTTAGATTACTTATGTAAACTGTAAAACAATTGATCAAAAATCATCACCTGCTAACGAACAAACTACAGCAGTGCAGTATTTGGCTGACTCATTTTCAATTAACTTTTGGGTTTATACTTGATGGAGTGTTGCAATAATTATACTGATACAATGTTTTCTACAGCCAGACTTACAATAGACACTTCCTACATCAATCACTTCCTCTTCCTTCTCTCTCTTGTTCACCTCCTCCCTCCTCTCTATCCATATCCTGCTTCCCCTCTCTACATCCACTTCTTCTCCCCTCTCTGTCCACCGACTCTTCCCCCTGACTTCCCCCTGCAGTCTGACTTTGCCCCTTGTTAATTGGTGTTGCAAAGGAATCACTGATTGGAAATCGAAATCACTTAAAATGAATAGATGATTCAGTTGGGATCTTTGGTATATAAGGCATGAGAGCGACCTCTCCAGCTGCTGGGTCTGTGGATATAGTAGCTCTAATGACAGCATTTTGCACAGTTTTAATCTGCAAATGGGTAGGATTACAAAGTTTCGGACAATACAGATTCCATAGTAATATTCTAATCATAAGCCAATAAGCCATAAATACAGCTTTCTTGTTAAAACTGACTGTGAAGAATAAAATGAAACAGCACATTGCTGTGTATGCTAATTTTGTTCAAAATTGCATATGAAAAGAAATATAAGAGAAACAATTTGTCTACTGTAGTGCTTTAAATGCCCTGATATCGTAGTTAATATTTGCTGTGTGAAAGAAAACTATACCACACTTTTTCACAGTACAGTACATTACAGTATTTTTTGTCTCGTAAGTGGTTTTAACAAAAAACCTGTACTCTGATGTTTAAAAAAATATATAACCTGTGACCATCTGAATGTTTATTAGTTACTGTACAAAAATTTGAAGTTAATCCATTAAGAACTTTTCAACATTTTTGCCAACAATGTTTGACTATTGTATCTTATATATATTTTTATACTATACATGTTCTTGGTAATAATGTTTCCTTCTTATATATTACATACATATTTATCTGAAACATATTTAAAAATATGTAGACTCTATCTAAACCTTTTGTAAAGTATTGTGTAAAAATTTGAAGTTAGTCAGTTAGGAGCTTTTCGAGATCTTCGGTAATACTATTAAACAATGCCTTGCCTTTACAAAGGGTTTACATAAAGTCTAGAAAAACTTTCAATTATTTATTGCACAAGAACTAAACATTGTACAGACATCATACATACGTTATTTTGAAGAGAAACCTTGAAAGCTTTTTTTCATGTATACCACCACAGCATAGTTTGGTAATTTGCCGATAGTCAGCACTAGTTGCAAACATGGAGAGTTCAGATCAATTTCTGAGAATTTTCGGAGTTCTCTTTCTAAAAGGAACATCAATCAGCATCACTTACCCCTCGTATCCACAGTATTTCCACCGGCTTCCTGGCTCCCACTGCCCAGTTACCTGGTTTTTAGTACTACATTAAAGGTCACACAGTGTGTCAGCAGTCCACTACAAAACAGCATAGGTATGATATGATGTCTTGTTCTACCATTTCCTCTTTTGATGGACCTCATCAATGTTCATCAAATAAAGCAGTGCATTCTACTGAAAGATTTAACTCACCTGGAAATGGATAAGCCTGTCAAATTATTACTGACCCTTCAAGTGAATGAGTCTAAGGTTCCTTTTCATAAGGATACCAGTAAGTCCTCTTCTATCATAAATAGTTGCGTTAGGTTCCCCTCTACTACAACCATTTTGTATAAGAGTAACTGCATATAGTGGTTATGACATGCAGATGAGAATTGTTTTTACTACAGAAGTCACTTATAAAACTGTTTTGAGGAAACTTTCATTCTTAGTTGTTAATTATAGTAATGCGGAAACGTATTTGGATTAGATGCAGTCAAACAGCTTGGTATTTCCATTTCAGAAATGTGTGTTTGGTATCCACAAAGATTCCATCCCACATCACTGAAGAATTAACTGCATCATATTCTGTTCTGTTTACTCCTGGCTTAGGTTTGAGCTACAGACGTAGCAGTAAAAGTTTATTTAAGACCAGAGTCTGGGCTTCACTTCCTGCAGATGTGCCCTTCCCACACATCCTATGAAACGCAGCCAAATAGGAATTGGACAGATTGGAGGACCTCGATGTGATTACCCCAGCATCCTAAAGCCAACAGGCTTCTACACTCACAATACCAAATAACCAGAAGGCTCTCTCCAATTACCCAGCTACCTTATTCTGATTCCATGGCCAGAAGACCTGTTTTCCAAGTTGAAAAACAGTAACTATTAAACTAAGGTTGATTTGTCAGAATCATACTTGCAGTTACCATACATCCAGAGTCTCATGACCTGTTAGTGTTTGCACTCCCTCTGACTCCGACATCTACCAATATAACCAGCCGCCCTTTGATATTTCCAGTGCCCCAACAGTATTCTAGCATTTTTTGGGTCAACTGATACAAGACATTTCTTCTTGCTGCAATTATTTGGATGACATTATATTGACAGTGTATCCACCAGTATGCACCTTTGAAACCTACAGTTATTACTTCCCCAATTAACCAATGTTGGCCACAAAACATAACTTCCAACAGTAGAATTTTTTTCAATACTTCATTGAATACCTTGTATTAATAATCAGCAAGTAGCTCATAAGTCCCACTAAGCAGCACATCCATGCCATAGAGAACATGCTCAGGCCCCAGAATCTCAAGGAGCTGCAATCCTTTATGGGAAAAATAGCTAGCTGTTAAGGCCATTTAATTTCCCATGTCACGGTAATATCCTGCCCACTCATTGCACAGCAGAAACAAGGTATTACATTCAAGTGGTCTCCAGGGAGCAACATAGCTTTTGTCAAGTTTAAATGATCCCTCCAATCACAGCCATTCCCCATCTCGTTTTCACCAGAGCAGCCTCTTCTTCTTGCCACAGATCCCTCGCAACATGGTGTAGGTACAGTGCCATCCCAAAGGCAGCTGATGGCTCTGAACAACCTACAGTGTTCCCAAGACACTCGACACTGCCCAAAGCAGCTACTCCCAGACTGAAAAAGGGGAGTTAGCTGTCATTTATGAAGTTACGAAATTTCATACCTACCTGCACAGCTTCAAATTCCAGCTGGTGACAGATGACAAGCCATTAATTATACTGTTTGGACTGCATTCTAGCCTTCCGGACAGGACTGCACAAAGGCTGTAATGGTCAGTGTTCTGATCAACACATACCTATGGCATATATGTAAGTCTAGAACCTGTCTTGCCAATAATGACACTTTTCCCAGTCTTCCAGCAAGCCCAGATCTTAACTTTGACACACATGAAGTCAGAATATTTCAGTTAGATTCTTCATTGGCGCTTAACCATTTTGTTCCCAATGCTGCACTGGTCATACCCCAGACAAGAGTGGACCCTACTCTGATTACAGTTACCAAATGGTTTAAGTGAGGGTGGCCTCAGTGTGTATCCACAATGGAGGATAGTGTGTTCAAAATGTTCTTTGCCTTACATAAGAGACTCTCCCTCCATGATGGTGTTCTCCTTCTACACACAGAAAACAAATGGCCAAGGGTCTTTATGTCTTTGACTCTGTGCCCCACAGAACTTGTGCTCCCACACAGGTGCTTATGCTGCATGAAATAAGTGGCATGCCATCACACATACTAGTTGGCCATCAACAAGGACATTGAGACCACAGTTCAGTTTTGCACTGTGGATTCTCAGCAGCAAACTGCACCTGCCCCCCTCTGGGCCCTTGGGAACACCTAATTGAATTTTCTGGTCCTTGTGTGAGATGTGGCTAGTTGTGGTAGACTCACACTCTAAATTTCCATATATCCACCCAATGTGCCCCATGACAATGGAAAATTTGATGAAGGGCCTTTCACAAATATTTACCGCTGAGAACCTCCTAAAGACCACTGTCTCCGACAATGGCTGCCAGTTTGCCTCCTCCCAGTTCTCCCATTTCTGTGAGCAGCAAGAGATGTAACATCCTTAGGGCATCATTCCACATCAATCCAATGGGTAGACAGAACGGATGGTGTAGACCTGAAACGAGAACATAGGAGCCATGGAAAAATCCACCTCAATGGAATACGCCCTCACCTTATTCTTGGTGATCTATAGTGCCACTATAATTCCGGGAAAAAGCCCAGCAATCTGCTCCATGAGTGGCAGACTTGGACGCTAATTTCTCTGCTCCTGCCACTGGATTCACATCTATCCCAGTCTCCAGCCCATCATCCGTACCAGACCTGCACCTCGATGAGGACGCCATGCAATTTTCTCTGGAGGTGCCACCAGAACCAAATGTGGCCCAGATCATGGTTGGTATACCTTTCTCGTCCACACAACCTGCAGCCGACCTGAACAGCCACGGATTCCTGTCCTCCATCGCCAATGCCAGATCCCCAGTAACCCGTTGGTCATAAGGACTGAGCTCCAGCATCAACTTACTCTGTTACAGCACCAGCAGCAGCAGACCTGCCTTCCATGAGTGGTGTGGACCCTGCTGTGTCTGCCCCCATTTGGCCTGAAGTCATCAAGACACTGACTCTGCAGAATCCAGCCCCACCAGCAGCAGCCCCCATCCCAAGCCCCAGAAGCATCACCCTGTGCAAGAGTTGGATCCAGCACAAGTTAGGCCAATTCCTGATATCACCAATGTCATGGGAGGAGAGAGGATGTAACTACCTCTGACAGCTACATTAATCTGTCACAACTGTCAGAGATGAACCCTTACTTACAGGCCTCACCACCAATGGTGCTGCGATTAGCAAGCTGTCACCACAAGTGGCATTCTGAGAAGAAATCACGCTCCCAGAGAACATGATGCATCACCTGATGGGATCTGTGACCTCCAGCTAGCCATAACCGTGTGCCCAGAGCATTCATTCTCTGAAGTGCTCACTTATATGGAACTTTCATTTCACCTGCTACAGTCAGTTGATGGGCTTTGACCATGGACTATGAGTGGACTCTGATTATGGCTGTCTCACTTCTATTTGTGCAGCTCCAAACTTAAAAGTGTGTGTATTAGCTCTGTGAATCTACCGTGTCAGTGTATTTTGCCCAATAAATTGTGCTCATAATCGTTGACTTCAATACATCTGCCCTTAAGAAAAAACAATAAGTTCCTAAATCTATAAATACTGTCATTACCTGTTTGTGTATGCAGCTGTATTGGAAGTTATATCTTTTATATAATGTGGAATACTTCAGCATGAATGAGTTGTTTACAAGGATAATGGTTCATAAATTACATAAATAACTGTCTCTCTGATGACAATAATAAAAATAATACACAAAAAATTGGATGCACGTACCTGTAATTCAAACATGTGTAGCTCCTAGTTGTGCCACCTCTAAGTACTGCAACTATATCCATTGTTGGCCACTCATATATTATGATGTCAGGGTTAGTTCCTTTCTCACCAACAGCAAAATGTGGGTTGCACGGGCTTTTCTGAAATAAATTACACTTTTAGCAGAAATATAATAGGTAGAGTGATACACGGCAAGTAAGTACATTCATATTAACTGAACTAGAAACAATTAGGTAGCATAGAGCACCTTTATACATTACAACAGTGATTCCTTGTTGCATTTATTACATGAGACATTGAAAGTGCTAAGAAGCCACCCTCGTTCAAGACCACTAAACCATGACTCACAGGTCACAGCGTCTTCTATGCTGCCATATATATATATATATATATATATATATATATATATATATATATATATATATATATATATATTATAGCAATGATAATCCAAATATTTTGCTCAAGAGAGAATACTGACATTGTGCACTAGTACACTGGGCCACATATGTCTTGGTATTATTAATTAGCAACCTACATAAATTAGTACATTATGAGCCCACAACAGACTAGCCATAGTAATGCCATGATCAGTTGGTCGTTGGTCCTGAGTACTGATCGTTAAAAATCAGCACCATTCGGAATACTGCATGTCAACTGTGCACCATATCAGATTTCCGCCCCCCTCCCCCTCTGTGACCGCAAAGTCGTGACACTGTGATTGCCTCACAAAGTGGTGTTGCTTTATCTGTGTGAGCGGACGATCAACTTGATTAATAACAGTATTTATGTTTATATTTAAATGCACTGTTGAATATGACACACCATCACAAAAGTTTGATAAATGATTTAAATGACAGTTTTCTCCTACTAACTGTGTTGTATTACAACAGCTTTAATTAACTGAGTGTTCCTAGTTAAAAATAAATATCACAATTGAATATGCCCATCATCACGGTAATGTGAATTCCTGAATCCTTATCATTTCTGTGCTAAATTTATACTGTAGTAGCTAATTGGTACAAGTTGTGCACATACTAAGTTGACAGCATAGGAAGACAAACAATAAGACATTCCTCCTCTTACACCCCCTAACCCCACAGTGGCTACACTACTTATCCCTCTACCACCCTCTCTCCTCCCCTCTCCCCCCCCCCCCCACCCCTTCCTTCCCCCAGAGGTAAGTGGCCAATTTTACTTAGCTCAAGCCTGAATTCGCCAAAGTTAGTTCAAACGAACCATATCTTAAAATATTATTGTATCTGTAAATATTTTTGTTTATTACTGAACAGAAAAACTACAATCTTAATTCTTAATGTTGGAAGCCATTTTTGAATCAGGCTGTTAGTCGCTAGATGTATATTATTATAAAACAAGGATGAGAACTGTGCCACATAAATAATTGATTTGGTCCACAAACTGCAATTTGATGACCACTGCTTCAAACGAATGAGACTAGGTGATGTGTGGAAGGAGGCAAGACGAAAGCACCTTTACACCCATGAAGTTATCTTTAAACCATTGAGGTACAATTTGGGAGCCAATGGATAAGATTAAAACCTTATGGTCAGTTGTGAAGGAAGTGTCTGGTCAGCAGCACAAGGTCGACGATATAAAGTCAGTTCGCAGTAAAAATATTTATGTTACTCATAAATCAGATATATGTACAGTGTTTAACAATCATTTTCTGAGCATTGCTGGTGAATTAAATAAAAATTTAGTTTCTACAGGGAATCATATAACTCTCTCGGCAAATGCCTTTCTGAAAAAAATGGTTCAAATGGCTCTGAGCACTATGGGACTCAACTGCAGTGGTCATCAGTTCCCTAGAACTTAGAACTACTTAAACCTAACTAACCTAAGGACAACACACACATCCATGCCCGAGGCAGGATTCGAACCTGCGATGCCTTTCTGAGATTGATGACTGAAATACTCCTCTGTGATACAGACAAGGGGTAGATTGAGCTAATAATAAAATCACTGATGACTAAGGACTCACATGGGTATAATGGAGTGCCTAGTAGAATATTAAAGTACTGTGCTGCACATGTCAGCCCGTATTTAGCCATGTTTGTAAATTTTCCCTTTAGGAATGGACGGTTCCCTGGACGATTAAAGTACTCAGTAGTAAAGCCACTTTATAAAAAGGGAGAAACAGATAATGTAGACAATTTTAGACCTATTTCTATGCCATCAGTGTTTGCTAATGTTGTTGAAAAGGCTGTGCATCTACGGACAACTGATCATTTTATATCACATAATTTGCTATCAAATGTACAGTTCAGCTTTAGAAGTCATTTAACAACTGAAAATGCTATATTCTCTTTTCCCTGTGAGGCACTAGATGGGTTAAACAAAAGGTTTCAAAAGTTAGGCGCATTTTTTGTTTTAACTAAGGCATTTGATTGTGTTGATCAGAAAATATTGCTCCTGAAGTTGGACCATTATGGAATATGGGAAGTAGAGCTCACAATTGGTTCACCTCTTACTTTAGCAACAGATAGCAAAGAGTCATTCCAGGGATCAGTGTTGGGGCCACTTCTGTTCCTTATTTATATAAATGATATGCCCTCTAGTATTACGGGTAACTCTAAAATATTTCTGTTTGCTGATGACACTAGCTTGGTAGTAAAGGATGTTGTGAGCAACACTGACTCGGTTTCAAATAGTGGAGTTCATGACGTAAGTTCATGGGCCTGTAGAAAATAAACTAACACTAAATCACAGTAAGACTCAGTTTTTACAGTTTCTAACACACATTTAAAAAAAAAAAAAAATAAAAAAAAAAAACAATGTATTAATTTCACAGAATGGGCATATGATTAGTGAAACTGAACAGTTCAAATTTCTAGGTGTTCAGATAGATAGTAAACTGTAGTGGAAAGCCCACATTCAGGATCTTGTTCAAAGACTTAATGCTGCCATTTTTGCTATTCTAATGGTATCTGAAGTAACAGATTATTCGAAACGAAAATTAGTCTACTTTGCTTATTTTATTTCAATTATGTTGTACAGTCTTATATTTTGAAGTAAGTCTACCCATTCTAAAAGGATATTTTTGGCTCAGAAATGGGTGGTTTGGGCTATAATTGGTGTAAGTTTACAAGTCTCTTGTTGACCTCTGTTCACTAGTCTAGGTATTTTGACATTGGTCTCTCAATATATATATTCCTTACTGTCATTTCTTGTTAACAATATTAGCTTATTCCCAAGAATAATCAGCTTCCGCTCAGTTAATACCCAGCATAAATCAAACCTGTGTTTGGATTGGGCTTCCTTCACTCTTATGCAGAAAGTTGTGCAGTCTACTACTGCATCCATTTTCAATAAGCTACCTCAAGAATCCAAAAATCTTTGAAGTAATCCATGCGCTTCCAAATCAAAACTGAAGAGTTTCCTCATAGGTCACTCCTTCTGAGTTCCTTCAAAAATTAAGCTGATTCTTGTGGCATTGTTGATTGTATTTACTTAAACTTATGGCTTGATTTTCTTTGTGTTCAAAACATTTTATTTTTATCTGTTATTACCTTTAGATTGTAATTTCATATACTGACATGTTCCATGAACTTGCAGATTTGCTCCTCAATTTGGTCCTACGGAACTTGATGTGTAAATAAATAAATAAATGGATGGTTCATCATTTCACTGAAAGTACAAGTCACTTGCAGAGTGACATAAGCAAATGTAAGGATGCACAACTAATCTGTAGTTCACCACTGAGGAACATCAGATGTATTAATGGCCCTACTTCATCCCATAATACCATCCTACACACAGTAATGCCTCAGTCGACAGCCTCAGCAATACCCTGTAAGTAAACAGGTTGTATTTCCTCATTCTGTATCAGTCTGTTCCCCGCAGCACATGGCAGGCACAGGTACAGGAGTGGACTTGTGGTTTCTGCATGCGATAGCAAGCAAGTACTGACTGTTATCTAGGAAGGAACTGATGTGTCATTTTCTACACTATAACCCCTGTCTGCTGTTACCATCAACACATGTTGCTCATGATAGTAAATTCTAGTTACTGCAGTTTCTCCTTAACGGAAACATACACATACCCTTGACACAACAGAAGCCATCACACATTTGGTTTTAATCGCAAGACTTAGTGGGGCAGATCTCTCCGCATGTCTGAATGCAAGTAGAATCTTGGTGTATAAGTGTCAAGAGAGAAGTTCATGGACACATTCTTATCCTCCACAACTCCAACTCAGGAGCGAAACGTGCAAGATTCTGCATGTAAATGGTGAAACCCACACACAAGTATGTGCATTAGTATGTGGACATTCGTCCATTCTACAATATTGTGTGGAATTTGCACTGTGAATACATCAGTTGTGAAAACAAACTGAACATCTATTATTATTGCTGCTACAGCTGTGTGGACTGGATCAGCAAAAAAAAAAAAAAAAAATAAAATAAATAAAAAAAATATATATATATATATATATATATATGGTACTTGGGTTACCAAGTGCAAGTACTGTTACAGCCAAACTTCTTTGAATAAAGAATTACAAGACAGTTACCCATGTGACTATCAAAACTATGTAAGATTGGACAGTGAAACATCTGATATTATTATTGGGTACTGTCAAAGAGTACTTACCTCAATTGTATCCTCATTGGCCTCTTCATTATCGTCTTGGTCAGTACCATTTTCACCATCCTCACTGTTAACAAGATCTTTATCCAAATTTACAGAAACATTCATGTTAGAACAGCTTGCACTTGGCAGCTCTTGATCCATGGTAGATAAAAGCATATATACGAGGGTGTTCTTAGAAGTAATGCCTCAGAATTTTTTTATTCTGTTCTCAATATCAACTGAGATATTACATGTTATGCATATTACTTGGTCGAACTTCTCACTTTACTGATGCAAGCTGCAACCCTCTGCCACTACAGGGCTCTGAACTGTAGGGTGTAACAGGCAGTGAGCAACATAATTATGTTGGTGTATGAGGAACGGCATACTGTAACTGAGTTTCTAACTGCAGAAAAATTCATTCACACATGGAGCATCCTCTCCTTCAGCATGACAATACCAGACCACACACAAGTGGTGTGACATTTGTAACAATCCTATCATCTTCTATATAGGCCCGACTTTGCCCCATCCAATTTTCATGGGTTTCTAAAACTTAAAACAGATCTTTGAGGACTTTACTTTGAGAGAGATGAAGCAGTGCAAGCAGAGGTGAGCTTGTGGCTCCATAAACAAAGTCAAACATTTTACAATGAAGTATCAAACATGTCTCTCATTGTGAGAAATGTGTCCATCACCAGTGTGACTATGTTAGGAAATAAATAAGTAGGCATGAATAACAATGGTGTAGAATGTTAATAAAATTTGTTTTAAAACTTTAAGAAGTTTTACGTAAGCAATTTGGAGGCATTACTTTTCAGCATGCCTTCATATATGAAATAGCCTCACAATCTGAATTTCCACAAGCACCGTTGCTCTCTGCTTATATTTGTAAAACTTTGTCACAAAGTCCTTTGTCCAGCAATGGGAACCTACTATGACCATGCCATGTACTGTACATTACTGTAGGAAACTGAGAAGAGTTTTTGGGAGATTGTACAACATCCTGCACAAGAAACCACATGCCATATGTTGACACATTCCTGTCACACACACTGAACATCTAAATGTGCCAGCGTGCAGGTATGAGGTATATCTGACCAGCAGCTCATCTGCACACCTGTCTGTTTTATGAGGCTGTGTCCACATGGACATTCTTGCATGCCGAAATTCTCACTATAAATCATGTGGTTAGGAGTGTCTGTATGAGACCCAACAATGGTATGTGAAAAGCCCAAGTGGATGCATCACCTCAAAGATGGAATGCACAACTATCTCTAACTCAACTGTTTGCCAGTACTTAATCACAAGCAGAAATGTCAGTCAGGGTATAATTTCGAGAGTTAATATATGATAGGTCAACATTTCACATAATTAATGAGGGCTTAACAGATATTTTCAAGTGATAACAAAGATAATTAATGTAAGTTACGTTAAACTATAGCTCACACACACTGACTGACTAGTGGCTGTACTGTTAGACAAGTGGATGCAAACTAACTGAAAATTACACAATAATACATGATTGTTTACGAGATCACTCCTGGAGACTGACTGACTTTGTACAAGATGCCTATTTATAGAAATACTAAGCTACTCCACTTTAGATGTTGACGTAAAAGATGTGAAACTTAAAAGGCACAAAGAAACAATAGACAGTGAAGTAAGTTGGTTCAACTAAGAGCTTTACAATTAAAAAATGGGAAAATTATTGGCAGGTGTACTGTTTCGTGTGAGACCCATTTAATGCCCAAGGTGATTCCCAAAGTTCACCCAAAAGTTTTGTAAAACTGAAATCGTCTACTTTGAATAAAAATAAGGGAAGTGAGAGCTCATACAGAAAGATATAGGTGTTCATTCTTTCGGCGCGCTATACGAGATTGGAATAATAGAGAATTGTGAAGGTGGTTCAATGAACCCTCTGCCAGGCACTTACATGTGATTTGCAGAGTATCGATGTAGATGTAGATGTAGATTAACAAACTAACAAATTATCTTCATAAAACAGAAAAATCAATTGTACAAAATTGTGGCACTGATTTTTTGAAAAAAAATTACCCATTTTAATCTTTGAACATTCTGAAACATGTGAATTTTGAACACAAATAACTTTTGAAAAATAAGGTTTTTGGAAAAATAAAGTTTATCCATAATAACTAAATATACTATTATCATTAGTAGCCTGAAAACTGTCCTGTGAATAACAAAGTTTTATGACCTACAACATGAATAACAAATTAAGTTATCTTTCATAATATTGTCATTATTCCATCCTGGATTTCCCAGTGTTTGAAGTTAGCTATTTTGTGTCTCAGAATTGGTATTAAGATAAATAGGATGGTTCCACATAGCTCTGTTACACGTTCCTCACCTCTCGGGCA
The DNA here is from genome assembly GCF_023897955.1 of Schistocerca gregaria. Lineage (NCBI taxonomy): Eukaryota > Metazoa > Arthropoda > Insecta > Orthoptera > Acrididae > Schistocerca > Schistocerca gregaria. Next base: position 291,082,046 of record NC_064925.1, read on the forward strand.
ACCTACATTGTCATTTGTAAAAGCTTTTGGGCAACTGCAACATTCACAGTTAGGAACCATGGTGACACTTGGAAAAGGTGGGAAAGGTGACAAAATATTTGAAAAAAAAGTGATAAATAGTTTTTAAATAAACAGATAAGGCACAGATCAATTGTTTTCATTTTTGATACTCTCTTAAAGGGCCAGTTAAGACCATGATAAATTTCTCATTATAAATTTCTGGATGGGGTGAAGCATAGAAATATTGTTTGTCTTTTTGGCTTCATGCAGAAGTATGTGTGTGTTTGAGTTGGGCACCAGTAGGGCCAGTTTTTCCTTCATACAAATTTACTAACTGTTCATTGGTAATCTGATAGTGGTAATTGTAATCTACAACCAAAATCTACATCACATTTTTACAACTAATGGCACTGTACTCTTCAGCAAACAAAATATTTTTGGATTGCTGTTTCTTACGAATCTTAGCAAAAAAAGGAGTAATTATACTAGATTTCTCTTCTCAAGAGGTTTCTGAACTGATTCCACTTCCATTTCTTTCATTGTTTCTTCTGTTTTCATGGCTGTGCACCCTCATACATACCCTGGGCCTATTTTACTGTCTTTACATAAATTTTACTGTCTTTACATAATTTTCTCAGTCAGTCATCAGCTTGAGAAGAAAGATCTCATGCCTCCTTAGAGAGTTAGTGTTCTTTTTTCTTTTCTTCCAGAGCAGCTGTCTCATAGTCAACTGATTTTTTCATGTCATTGATCTTTTCAATCTCCTCTTTGGTTTTGTTACTGTTTTGCTTTCCTCTATGTCAAGTATTCTGTTCCTTTCATGTTCCTGCTCATAAGCAGTATAATTTGCATGTGCTTGCTCTCCATACCTAATGAGCTGCAAGTCTTGTCCCAAAGCATCACTCACTGTCAAAGCACTGTTTAAATCTTTCAGTCATTCCTGCCTTGTCTCCTTCTGTGTGTGCTTCAAAATGTAATAACTTCTCTCTTTGTCCACATTTCCATGGGACAAAGTAAGAGCAGCCTTAACAAGTTCTGAAACATCTGGATACTTTAACTCTGTGGATGATGAGACTTTATTTGAAAGGTGCTGCTGCCAGCAACTGTCAATACCTTTACTACCTAACTCAGTCATCTCTTTTAAACAGTAGAACCTACCACTGGTCTAACAAGTAATACTGCCAGGCATCGGACAGCATCATTTTTGCAACCTTCAACATGTCACTGCAGGTTCTACTCTTTATTCTTTCTTTGAGGTCCAAAAAGAGAACACTTTTCAATGGTGCAGGAAACAGATTATCCCATGCAAAGGGTTAATTGTGAGGAAATTCATAAATACTCTCACTTTTGTTCAAAGCAGAAACTTTCAAATCATGAGCCAAAAGGATTTGAAGTAAATTTTCTTTTCCTGTGGACAACTTTTGATTCAAAGGTGTTTGGCTTTGAAAACATTGTGTGAATTTACTGAATAGCTCTGCAGATGAAATTGGAAAATGATATTCTGCTTTCATTGGAGGTTATTTAAAGTAGTATTCACAATGACACTGCAGGACATGGATTGAAGAGTAGTAGAATTCTTTTTTAGATAAATATGCTTAAGAAAGTAAAATCAAATACCACCCCACTTCCTAAGTCATGTTGGCTGAAGGTCCTAAAGCAAGTTACCCTGTGGTTGTTCACTTCAAAAACTAGATTCTAGTTCAACTGCACTTCATGAATACATCTGCATTGTGAAATTGGTCTGACATTGAATGTGAGTATGTATTGTGTGTATATTACCAACATGTGAATTGACTGCTGCCTAACTGAGAATTAGCAGTGCATTTTTAATAGGCCTGGCTTAAAAATGAACCTGTTAGCTCAAAACCAGTTGCCAACATAATAAAACACTAATGTTATGAAATTACAATAGAAAATTTATGCTATTCTAGTTGCTGGTCATCTCCTGACTTCATATTGGAAATATGTAGAAAAGTTTATTTTCAAAACTAAACAGACTATCACAGCAGCATTTTTTTTACTGAAGCAAAAATAGAATCCGGAACAAACACAGAAGCAATTCTAATACAGGAAATTTTGACACTGATAACAATCAATGGAAACCCCAGGTTGGAATATCAACAATACTAGGAAAAGGATAGATTGCTACTCATCATAAAGATGGCATGTTGAGTTGCAGGAAGGTGCAATGAACAGACTGTTACACATTCTCTTCAGAACAGGAAACGCATGCACATTCATCCACACAAGCAAGCACACCTCACACATGACCACCATCTCCAGCAGCTTGGACCAGAAGCCCGGTCCAAACTACCGGACATAGCGGCCCATGTGTGTGAGGTGCACTTGCTTGTGTAAATGTGTGTGTGTTTTCTTTTCTCAAGAAGGCTTTGGCCGAAAGCTAAATGTGTAACAGTCTTTTTGTTGTGCCTGTCTGCAACTCAATGTATCATCTTTACAGTGAGTAGCAATCTGCCCTTTTCCTACTATTGCTGACACTAATAACAGCTGTACAAAATATAAAAAACAGTCAATAAAAATCCAAAATGAACAATCTATCTCAAATTTCAGAAGCCCCTCAGGTTAGATTTTATCTACTTTCATCACTGAAGCATTCCAAAATGTTAAATGAAGTAACATGAGCACAGAAACTTGGAAACAAAAGTAAATAAATTGTTTCCTTCCTAAAAGAGAAAAATAGGTTGAAAAATATGTCAAAAATTTAAACAGGTGACAACATCAAAAAAAATGTGACTAAAAGTGAGAAAGGGACTGACTCCTCACCATGCACATTATAATGTCCACACAATAAACTTATCTCCAACTAACAACTTTATTGTGTTTCTTGAAAATATCAAATATTTTATGAAAAAATTAAAATACAATACAAAATATAAAACTGTGCTTTATGAGTTCAACCTCAACAAAAATATACAATGAACTTACAGAAATGTTATTACGAGGTGCCCCTAGGAGTGTTAAGACCACTGCTATTCCTAATGCCAGTATTTATAAATAAACTAATTCATTTACTAGTAGTAAGTGCAGACAACTCCCAACCATTTAATTAAATTATAAAATGAATCTAAAGCGAAGCAAAGAAGGTAACAGCAGAATCAGTAGGAAAATGGTTTAGTAACTGTTTGTTATGAAAGTTATGGGAAGAATGAAAGCGACTTAGAATTATATAAGAAAGAAAGAAGAAATCAGCAATGAGTTAGCAGGCAATAAATTCAACCAAAATAATTAATTGCAACTGTTTCAGTGCTTCTCTCCTTTTCAAAGAATGAACTGGAAACTTTTTTCCACGTGGGAGCTTGTTGCTCAAAATGAATTCCTTGCAAGAATCAAACTGTATTTAATGGCTAGAAACTTTTTTTTCCATACCACAACTTGTTGATTTTAACCAATTGTCATTTTCATACATTCCTTGTAAGTAACATTTACTGGTATTCAAACCAATATTTATGATAACTTATGCTACTATGGTCATTATAGAGACACTGGTTTTTGTCTGTATTTTTCAACATGTTTTTGGGTATACCAGAACCTGAAATTGTCCATATGGCCCAAACTGACTGATTGTGATACAGAAAATAGAGACCAAAAGAATTAAGAAAGTTAAAATAAATATTCTGTAGCAGACACTTACATGTATATAATTTATTTACATACAGTTAACAGATACTAAAATAACAGAGAATTTGTAGAATAGCAGACTTTGCCACTGAGATGAATAAGATGACTGTCCTTAGGGAATTCTTTTAATATAGAACAAACAGTGAATGGACTTGGTAATGGTCAAACATAACTAAAAACAAATTGGTTATATTTTACCAAACAATAAATGAAATTGTACAGGATGTAATGAACCTAAAAAAAACTTTAGGATTTCAGAGTATCATGGACCCACAAGGAAGTGGAGAAAAATACATATCAAGCTAAAAGCAACATCTGCCACAGATTCAGAAACAGATACTGTCATACGACTTTATGTTTGACCTCTGCTTAAGACAGTGTTACTACTCAGGGCACATATTCTTTGAAAGCACTGATGATGGCTGTTAATCAGTTGAAATCGATTTCCAAAAGTAAATAAAGAAAACATGATTTTGCGACTGGTTCCTGCTTATTTGGTAATTTTACTGTCACATAAAATCTGGAATCGAAAACCACTGACAAATGTAAGATTTCATCAAGAACTAACACTTCACACTGCAATCATATTTAGTTAGCACAAATGATGGTCTATGTGGGGTTACACAACTGCCGCTATGGAGAAAGTTCTCATTTATAGATACATAGTAATAATAACATTTCATTAAAAATTAGGTCCCATAACCTTCGAGAAATTACAAATTTTAAATGATAAATAATCCCAAGAGGTGGGGATTGAACTGGTAACACAACTCATCAGTGACTATAACTATACCCCACAGTGTATGACATACCACATACAGGATTGTTCCCCCTCCCTCAGAATTTACGATAGCTACCTAGATCTAGATCCAGTCTGTGGTCCTTCAGATGATGTGTGGATTGTTGATTCTTACTGATGTGATTGTTCTTGTAAATGATATTTGATTCTGAATTCTACACAACATAATCCAAATACAATTGGTATAATCCTCCAAAGGTCAGCACTGTCATTGTGTGAATGGATATAAGAGCACATCAGGCATTCAGCCATGCTTTTGAGAGAGTCTAGTCAGGATCCTAGTAAACGGCTAAAATGATTGGTTGTGTCATTAAGTATAAAATTTATAATAACTTAATGTATATTACTAGCATCTACTTCTACTTGGACAGTATAGCCCAGCAATGGTTCAAAAACAGACAAACTTCAGGTGGAAATCAAGAAGTCATTTAGCCAAAGGACACAGAAGAACAGATCCCCACATCGTGGGGAGAAGACACAGTCACACAGATACAATGTTTTAGGACTGTTTCAAACAGTGAACCTGAATGTGATGGAAGCTGACAATTTTCACACCTAATAAAGGGTGGCACAGGGTCAACATCGAGCACTTATTTCGAAGGATGCCACCGCAACAGAGGATTTCATCAACTGGTGCCAGCACCCAAGGAGGCAACACAGCCAGAAAAATTATGTCAAAAGATGTTTGACAGACTTCCAGATTTCACACAATGGCAGCCATGAAAGATTGTCACGATCTTGCATCGCCAATACAGCAAATAGTAAGAGAAGAGAAAGGAGGATTTTCGACTTCTGTTAATGTCAAATACATATAGCAGGAAGTTGAAGCAAATAATGATGAGTCAAGCCACAATGAAGTAGCACACTTAAATTAAAAAAGAGGCCCAGTGTTCATTGTCACTGATCATTAGAACACAGATCAACATGATGAATTGATTTGTTCCACAACCATTAGACAAAATCCAAGGTTCTAACTGATACGGACGCAGTTGGTTCCAATGCAACATGAAAGCTGCACATAAAGCAGACATGTGGAGAACAGAGGACAGCATGCTGATATGTTTCCACTGTGAACACACTGGACATGAAACACACTAATGTAAAGAAAGCAACAACTCTTACAATGCAAGGCAACAAGCAAAAGGGCAATTTTAAGGACATGAGGCAATTGTAGATTACCAGACACAACATGCTGGGCATACGCCAGTGCCACACCCTGGACAAGATTGCTTCCAAAGCATCACAGTCGGTTCCTGTCATCACAAAGGCATTTCAAACAATCAGTCACCAAATCTGGTAAACTAAATGAAGAAACCATCTATGGAGCTAATGTCATCACAGATGAAGTTCCTTCATGGACAAGTTGCCAAGATGTCAACACCACCATCGATGACCAAAATATCTAGACAACACATTATTCTAGGGCATTTTGTCTGTAATATTGAAAGTTTATCATCACCAGATGAAGAACACTATGTTCCCAGATTCAATGGCTGTTGTGCTGAAAACTGGAGCATACACCCAGTTGACAGGAACCGGTATTGAGAGAGTAATGATCAAAGAAAAATTGAGCCCTTAAAATTTGTCATTTTACAAGAATGAAGCCTTAAGGTAACTTTCGATGGGACTACATAATAAGTAACAGTTTGTGGAAAACTGGAGTTCCTGACTGATGTTCTCCAATATGTTCGTGCAACAACTACTCTGGGTGACCGTCTACCATTAAAGACACACTTATCCCATCATCACCAACAATACAAGTTCTAGTCAATAGTCTCGCACTCAGTTCAATCATGAAGCTCTAGGCAAATGTGTCACTAATTGCTATGAACAGCCACAAATCACAACTATATGTATATAAAGACAGCAGCACAAATACAGGAAGGCCAAGGCCAGTGACACTGATGGAAAACCAGAGTACACCACCAACACTGACTAACACTGGAGAATTCTACCATCCTGTTGTTAACAGAGCCAAAGGCCTTGTTGCAGTGGTAACACCAATTCCTGTCAGATCACCAACATTAAGCACTGTCGAGCTGGGCTAGTTCTTAGATGGGCGACGATCCAGTCTGCCAAGCACTGTTGGCAAGCAGGTTGCACTCAGATCTCTTGTGAGGCAAATTGAGGAACTAATTGATTGAAAAGTAGCGGCTCCAGTTTGGTAAACTGGCATATGGCCAGGAGATCCATGAGCTGACCATACGCCCCTCCACATCTGCATCCCGTGACTCCTGTGGGCTGAGGATGATATAGTGGCCAGTCGATACCATTGATCTGTTCGGACAGAGTTGAACTTTTTTCTTTTTCTTTTATTATCATCGTATCTAGAGAGATGAAGAACATAGATGTCCATTTTGCAATAACAATAGAAATGATGATGTAATGGCAGATCAGGTATACATCCAATTTGAAGTATGAAGGAATAATTTCTGAAAAATGCTGCAATTATTATACTTTTCAAAATACAAAAATCGTAGACCTATCAGCTTCATCTCACTGAACTTATCATCAGACTTTCGAATTTCAATAAAGCAAAGGAACATGCAAGCTTTACAAGTGGATGCAGCACAATGGACCATTTATAAGTAGTGAACAACATTGTAGAATGGAGTAAAGAGTATGAATTACCATTTTGTCTGGGTTCATAGATTTAAGAATGCTTTGGAGTCTATTTCAACTAAATCTATAACAACAGCTCTCAAGAAACAGGTTACTGAGGCAAACTTTGATACTGTATTGAAGTATACTAAATTAATGCTATGGCTTCCTTTAGACTTCACCAAAATACCGAGAAATTCAGAATTGAATGACTAGTCACGCAAGCACATTCCATAACATCAAAACAATTACTAGTAGTTCTACAGGAAGTTTTCAGGTCCTTTCGTAGGGAAAACAGAGAAGTAGTGTTTGTTACTGGATCACATATAAGCCACGTTTTGTTTTTCTACATATGCATCTACTCTATGCCCTGAAAACTAATGAGAAGTGCACAACAGAGGGTATTTCCTATTTTCAGATGAAGCTGTACTGTTTGCTGCTTGTGTAAATTTTAACAATCAATTGAAGAACTTCATACAGGTGCTTGAAAATGGGCCTAAAAATATGTACAGTGTTTATCAAAAAGAATCATCCAATTTTTTTTAAAAAATCGTAACTATTATGTTATTTGAGATGTTTGCATGAACAACATAGTGTTGTAAAGTGTAAACTCTCGAATTTTACATGGTTCCTGTTAGGTAGCAGCAGTGTGCGCCCACTTCGGTTCTAGTAAAAATGGTGTTGGGACAACAGAAAGCATTTTGAATTCTACATTTTGTGCAATGTGGAGCAGTAATAACTGTTCAGCATGACTTTAGTACTAGGTATGGTGTGGCTTCTCCTACAACACAGAGCATTTGATGATGGCATCAACAATTGCGTGAAACAGATGTTTGCATAAATGCAAATAGCCATCCTCGAGTGTCTGATACAGACATTGAATACATCCGCCATAGTTTCAGAAGGAGTCTGCAGAAATCCGTTCACCATGCAGCTCGATAGCTCAACATGCCTCTGATGTCCATCTGGTGTGTGTTGCCTCAATGTTTAAACATGAAACCATACAAAATTGAGCTACTGCAAGTTCACATAAAGGTAACAAACAACAATGTGTGGAGTTCCGTAATTTCTTTCTTGGCAAGATGGAGGATGACTTTTCTTCCATGCTTAGTGTTTAGTGACAAGGCAACATTAAATTTAAATTAAAAGGTGAGCCATCATAGTGTGGCAATATGTGGTATGGAGCAACCACATGAAGCTGTACAACATGAGATGGACTCTCTAAAATTTAATGTGTTTTGTGCAGTTTTACCGGAAAAGAAGTATGGTCCATTTTGCTTTGCCAAGAACACTGTTACACGTAGCACAATCTCAATATGCTTAAGGACTTTCTTTCCCCACGGTTGGAAACTGATTCAAACAACTTCATTTAGCAACAGGATGGGGCTCCGCCATACTGGCATCTGGAAGTGTGGGAATTTTTAAATCGAAGGAATACTGGACGATTGACCGGTTGCACTGCACCAAATAATTTAGCTTTACATTACTGGCTTCTAAGGTCAACGGACCTGACTGTATGTGATTTATTTCTTGTGGGGATTTATGAAAGACTCTGTTTATGCGCCTCCATTACCACCAACAATTAATGAAGTCACGTAACAACAGCTGTGGAAGCTGTAGCTCAAGACATGCTCAAGGGGGCAGTATTGAACACCTATGAAAAGGTGTGAAAAAAATATTTTTCAAGTTTCCCGTTCATCAAAAAACTAAATTCTCTGCATATGTTTATTGGTTTCAGTAATATAGACCTGCCAAACTGAATGATTATTTTTGATAAACTCTGTATTATAATAAGATTAAAATCATATATAATCAACATACTAGAATGAAAACAGTGAAAATTAACAATGAAGTCAGAACAACCGACAAGTTTTATGATCATGGTAGTTGAAAATAGTGACTGGACAGACAGAAAATGCAATAAAAAAGAACTAAAAACAACTTGTAGCACCTTTAGTAAACTTAAACAGGTTTTAAAAATCAAGCATTTCATATATCTGAAGAAGAAAGTTTACAGTCAGTGTGTATTACCAGTTCTGAAGTACAGTTGTGAAACAAGAATAACTTTTAACGCAAATGAAAATGAAAATTGGAGGGGGGGGGAGGGGGGCAGGGTGGTCTGGGACATATACAGAGGCTAACGGTTGATAGACAGAAAAAGGAAGTTCTTTTCTGGATTAAACAAGATAAAAAGAGACAGATCATGAGCTAATGGAGAGTAGGTAAATGGCATTAGAAAACATGCAGGAACAACATGTGTATTCCCGAAAACAGTAATAAATCAATAAATCTATAGAATTTTTTATCCAAGAAGGGATGTAAAATTACTGCTGATGACAATGAACCAAAATATATTAACTACAGGTAACCATGTACAATTTCGTTAAAGAACTTAAAATGAATGACATCAACTCTGTCCCTACAAATTCTCTCTTTGCTAAAGCCATCCTCCACATCAAGATTCTACATAAAAAAGGAGAAGCACAATTATATAAATTCGCATGAATCAAAGACCATGCAGATTGATAAATTCTTAAAAAGCACAGGTCCCACAAGTCCAACCCCAACTCTACTTTGATGGAAGACAGGCAACAGCATGAAGTAGGGGAATGCTTGAGATTGTGAAGTACAGTGGAGACCCCATGTTCCCTATCACTGCTACGACAGCTGTAGAGGCCACATGAACCTTAAAAAATATTGGCACTTCCTGGTACAAGAACTAGAAAGTCATAAGATAAAGTGATATTACTGGGAAAGGAAGCCTGCTATGGTTTATATCATTTTCAGCAGGGAAGGGAAGAGGGATATCACTGTCATAAATTCCTTCAGAGTCCTTACACAGTGGCCTCTGATTACTATTGATGAGTCTCAGGATCATGATAGATGAAAGAAGGGGAACTGAAACACAAGAGAGAAAAATAAAAATATAGCCCCCTGCACGTTTGGACATAGATGGTGGCCAGTAGTACTAGCCATTACCAGCTATTACTAATTATCCCTCCTCTGTCACCATATGCAGAGGTACTTCAGCTTCACCATCTAGTAGACTACAGACAGCCACCAAACTCAAGCAGGTTTTAGTTTAGTGGATGCCAAAAGGCTACTAACACTGTCACATGATTTTGTCTTAAAAGAAAATAGCCACCAGGAGAGTGGTACACACACACTGCTGAGAGACTAACTACTGTTGTGTGTATTATACTTCTTTTGTAAAATGTCTTCAATATCTTAAGAAGTGCGGTCAAAACTAGCTGCTAGTGTAAAATGGAGTGCAGACAATGAGGTATATTTTTAGAAACTTACATAAGCTATCAACTATTAGGCAACATGCATCATTGTGATTATGCCACCAAGATAAAGAGGGAGAGCTCTTTTATGAAGTCAAAAAGTGACTTAGTGGGACTAGGGGTCACCATTCCCAACATGTTTTTTTTTTGAGAGCCTGTATTGAGAGCCTGTATAAAGGTCATGTACAGTGGTGAACTCCTGAAAGTGAGTTCACTGAAGACAAGTGGAGCACACACTGACATCTATGCACCAAAGCTACCATGGTTCACTGCAGTCGATAGTTTCTTGAGAGATGTAGTCATCATGAGGAGGTAAACACCGAATTTGGTAAATTTAGTTTTTAATGGTGGTATATGTCAAATCAAAACTGTGAGCCCAGGGAAACGAGCTAATTCATTGACAGAAAAAAATCACAGCTCCATAAAACAATTAATATAGAGTAACGAAATTTCAGGAGCACATTTGTCTGGATAACATATTTAACACTGCAAGGTCATATTTTAATGTAAGTGCATGAATTTCAGGAACACATTTCTCTGGATAACATATTTAACACTGCAAGATCATATTTTAATGTAAGTGCATGATAAGCCATTAAAAATGTGAAATGCTGGTACATCAATAGCCGCTGTAACTGCCAGAATAGTGAAAGCAAGTAGGCAAATATGCATGCAATGTGTTGTACAGATGCCAAATGTCAGTTTGTGGGATGGAGTTCGATGCCTGTTGCACTTCATCGATCAGTACAAGGGCAGTTAATGTTATTTTTGGTTGAAAGGTGATCGAGCAGGCCAAGATAACATGTTGACACTCTGTAGAGCAAGTTGGGTTACAATAGCAGTATGTGGATGAGAATTATCCTGTAGGAAAACGCCACCTGGAACACTGTTCATGAATGGCAGTACAACAGGTTGAATCATCAGATTGATGGACAAACTTGCACACAGGACACTTGGGATAACCATGAGAGTGCTCCTGGTGTCATACGAAATCACATCCCAGACCATAACTCCAGGTGGGTCCAGTGTGTCTACGATGCAGACAGGTCCATTGCAGGCTCTCACTTATCTGCCTAAACAACTTATGACCGTCTCTGGAACTGAAGTAGAACCAGCTTTCAACAGAAAACACAAAAGACCTCCATCAATGACCTCCTCCAATGAGCTTTCACTTGACATCACTGAAGTCACAAATGGCAATGCTTTGGAGTCAATGGAATGCATGCTACACAGTGTCTGGTTCACAGCAGTCCTTGAAATAATCACTTTGCAACAGTTTGTTGTGTCACTGTGGTGCCAAATGCGGCTTCAGATGCATTATGATGTGCCAGTGCCATACACCGAACGTGATTGTCTTCCCTCTCAGTAGTGCCATGTAGCCATCCAGAGCCCAGTCTTCTTGTGAACATACATTCTCGTGATTACTGCTGCCAGCAATCATGTACAGTTGCTACCTCCCCACCAAGTCTTTCTGCAGTATCGCGGAAGGAACATTCAGCTTCTGTAGCACTACACAAAATCTCAATCAAACTCAGTGACACATTTTTGTCACATTAAAGGCATTGCCTCAGCTGACTTACGTAAGGACAACCAGAATACACTTGCATCAGTGGCTCCTATATAGGTTCCCATATCTGTGTATGTGAAACTTATAATTGGCACCTATCAATGCCGAATGTACAACACTGTAACCTCCTTTGTAGTGGTAAAACTGAGCAACTCCCATATGGTTCTATGACCTCATGTTCTCCACCAATAGCACCATCGCATAAAGGAATATTCCAATTTGTTTGAAATTTTTTTTTGTATTTCCACCCAGCCCTCCTATGTTTGTGGAACCTAGAAGAGAAATAATAGTTACAAACTAAAATTTGCACATGTGCACAAACACAACAACACAAACACAACAACACAAACTTCTAGTTAATTACTGGTAGTCTTTCAATTTCAGGTTACACCAGCTACCAGAACCAAAGATGATGGTATAGATGACGAAATTGGTGCATCTGATCATTTAAACTATTGACTTCGTACGCAAAGTCATGGCCTCATCACAACTCCCACTTGTGCTTAATCTCCCAATACCGAAACAAAAAAAGAATAATAATAATAATAACAATAATAATTATTATGACATGTAAACAAGTTAACAAAAGTCAAGAGTGTCATTGAGAAGTAACAGAAAATATCTGCAAGTCACCTGCCAACTTCAAATAGACCTCAGTTCTATGAGGTTGGCTTATTTGAGAAATATGTCACAGCTTAGTTGAAGGACTTTCCTTTGAAAAATAGGCTTACGTGCCAGAACTATATTCAATCAATGCTGACAAATGAAACACTCAAACTGTTGTATAATATCATTGCCTGACAAACCATTTTTGTTCTATGTCCAATATTCAATAATAAATTAAACTAAACAAAAATTTACATGTACACAACAAAAAAAGTTTTCCATCACCCTGGTTACCAGACCTCCTGAAGATAGATGTTGACTGTGGATACTGTTACCTGCAGTGGATGACGACTACTACCGATTATGGCTCAGAGAAACCCTGACAGCAACCACCATGCTGAATAATGCTTTTCGTACAGCCACAGGACATCGTTTTACAAATCAAAACTGTTCGCAATAGGCTGCATGATGTGCAACTTCACTCCCAACATCCATGGTGAGATTCTCTTTGCAACCATGACGCCATGCAGAGCGGTGCAGATGGGCCCAACTACATGCTGGATCGACCGCTCAGGATTAGCATCATGTTCTCTTCACCGATGAGTGCCGCATATGCCTTCAACCAGACAATCATTGGAGACATGTTTGGAGACAACCCAGTCAGGCTGAACGACTTAAGACACACAGTCCAGCGAGTGCAGTAAAGCGGAGGTTCCCTGGTGTTTTTGGGTGGCATTGTGTGGGGCCAACACACGCTGCTGGTGGCCAGGAAAGGTGCTGTAACGGCTGTATGATACATGAATGTCATCCTCCGACCAATACTGCAATCATATCGGCAGTATATTGGCACGGCATTCATCTTCATGGACAACGAATCGTGCCCCCATCATGCATCCTTCAGGATAATGACATCGCTCAACTATAGTGGTCAGCACTAGACATGAACGCTATCGAACATGCCTGGGATAGATTGAAAATGGCTGTTAATGGACGATGCGACCCACCAACCAATCTGAGGGATCCACGCCGAATCTCTGTTGTGGGGAGGGACATCCTGGACTAATAGTGCCTTGATGAACTTGTGGACAGTATGCCAATACAAATACAGGCATACATCAATGCAAGAGGCCATGCTACTGGGTATTAGAGGTACCGGTGTGTACAGCAATCTGGACAACCACCTCTGAAGGTCTCCCTGTATGGTGATACAACATGCAATGTGTGGTTTCCATGAGCAATAAAAAGGGCAGAAATACTGTTTATGTTGATCTGTATTCCAATTTTCTGTACAGGTTCCAGAACTCTCGGAACCAATGTGATGCAAAACTTTTTTTATGTGTGTATTTTGTTCAATCATCTGTTGTATGACTGGCATAGTTGTGTGGAGTTACAACCGCAAAATACACATGCACATTTCTGCATTTATTTGCTTTTAACACACCAGCACTGCTAATAATTTGCTCCTTTTTTTTTCACAAATGTTTATCAAATAATACAAAAGACAGACCCATTTTTTTTATTTTTCTGCTGCTGTATACTATGAATTAATTAGTTATCCAGCAATAACTTGGGGAGATCTTACCTTCACATAGTCTTGTAAAGCTGCAGTAATTTATGGAAGTACTTCTGGCATGAAACTTGGAATGGTGTTGGCTGGTATTCGAAACATAATACATGGTATGAGGAAAAGTGAGTACATGACCATTACCATGAAATGGGAGAGGACTACACCATGACTCTTGTGGCAGAGAAACAACTGAAAAAAGGTGATAGCTTACAAATTCCTTTCCTAATGTAGCGGTGGAAACAAATGGAAGAACTGTTGAGGAAGTCAACAAGACAGAGTGGCAAGCATAGCACTTCCGAAGTGTCACGAGCTAGGTGTGGAATAAAGATGTCTCACAAGTGACTAAGGGAATAACATAATGGTCACACTAATGTGCCTGTACAGGCCTATGCTTCTGAAACCTAAACAAACGAAAAGCAATTTAACCAAAAAATTTCACGGAAACAGATTGTGAGTAAAAAGGATGGACAGAATTAGAATGGAAAAAAAAAGATCAAGGAAATGGTAAACAAATTACCCTCAGCAAGGCTTAGGTGTACACACATGAAAAGAGAATGACATGTAATAGAATGTTAGATAAGATGCGTGAATAGGTGCTCCAAGGTAAAGAGCAGTTGGCTGAAAGGAGTGGATGAGAGCATCTACAGGAAACAAAAGGCTGGAACAGGGTGGTGGTGGAGCAATGACTGGGGACAGAGGTGAACAGAGAGGTTAACATGCAAAGAAGATCTGGACAGTGCTTGGAGACTGTTCCTCATGATGATACTGAAGTAAGCTCTAAACTTCTACTCTGCAAAATACAAGTGTATTACATTCTTTGTATTAGTCATGTAAGTATTTGATAATGTAATATTTGTCTGTACTTATCACATTATGTGCCTTGGAGTTCAAAATTTCATTACAGACAATATAGTATTGCATTGTTGATTCTCAACAACAGATGCCAATAAGCAATACCAAATAGCATACAATTATCAACATCCTGAAAATAGTTGTAAGTGTGAAGATATCAGCGGAGAACTGTATGATGTTTAAAGTTAATGTACAGAAGCCTATGACAGTGGCCTATAGTCCAATCTCATTTTTACATATTTCATACACAAAATATTGGACAGAAAACCTTTTTACTTGTGTGTTTCATAACTTGCAAATATATATCACTTAAATTTTTTATAATAAGTTGGACCCATGTAAAGTTACAAAATTGATACATAGCATTACTGTACAACTTTTTTCTGCAATTAACGTATGAATTACATGTTTTATTGCATAAGATACTTAGAGACTGAGTAGAAGCAGTTTTGCAGTACGCAGAATGTCATATATTTCTTAAAGATACAAAATGTAGTTCAGAAAGAAATTTATATTTCTGGGTAACCTATTGTACATTTCTGTTCCTGTATGATATACAATTTATCGGCAGAATGTGGCGTTGTAATGACTAACACGTATGTTACAGTTTGACCTGGTTTTGTTTTGAGTAAGAAAGCTTTTTCTTCCTTGTAGCCTACCTTTTCTGATGTATAGCTACTTCAAATATATAAATACATGAACGGGTTCAGATTTTTAGATATTTAAAAAATTTACATGGTTTTCTGTTGCTTGTATATTTCATTATTCTTGTAACTGCCTTTTGTTACCAGGAAACAGTTTTGGTCTGATGTACATTTCCCCAGAAAATGATAGCATCCCTTGGTAATGAATGCCCGTAAGCAAAATATACAGCTTTAACTGTTTCAGAGTTTGTGCTATTGCAAAGAATTATTACTAATGTCTCATTCTCAACTAATTTGTAATTCAAAGGTGTCATATGAAAACACCATTTAAGATTTTCTTATATATGATAACTAAGAAATTCCATTTTGGTTACAGCACTAATGAATGTTTTGGTTATCCACACATATTATTGGTTGCACAGCACTTTTATTTTGGTCTGTGTGGAAATTTATAGATAGTATTTTCTGGGAATTTACTGTTAGTCTGTCCACCCCCAGTAGCTGAGTGGTCAGTGCGTCAGACTGTCAATCCTAAGGGCCTGGGTTTGATTCCCGGCTGGGTCGTAGATTTTCTCTGCTCAGGCACTGGGTGTTGTGTTGTCCTAATCATCATCATTTCATCCCCATTGATGTGCAAGTCGCTGAAGTGGCGTCAAATTGAAAGACTTGCACCAGGCGGGCGGTCTACTTGACGGGAGGCCCCCCTCACATGCCATTATTGTACTGTTAGTCTGTTTCTGGTAAACCACGTGGACATAGATCACATTGGACTTTACATATTAAATCACTCAAATGGTATACATAACAGCATTCAAACTAGCTTTTGAGCACTAGGTCTTTTTCTTTAAAAATTCACACACACACACACACACACACACACACACACACACACACACACACACACTCTTCCATGGCCATGGCAAGACTCAAGTCTTGGCATAGCTACAGAAGTGTGTGTTTGGATGTTGGTATGGTTGTGTGTGTGTGTGTGTGTGTGTGTGTGTGTGTGTGTGTGTGTGTGTGTGTGTGTCTGGGTGGGTGGGTGTGGGTGTGTGTGTGTCTACTTTGCAAGAAAAAGAGCTAGTGCTTGAAAGCAAGTGTGAATGCTGTTTTCTGTTATGTTTTTCTGTGCTCTACGCATCAATCGGCTATGGGTGAGTGCTTGCCTTTCAGTTATTTTTCATACTGCAATAAATATGAAAAATATATGGAAATAAATTTTATATAGTGTCAAACCAGAGTAGCAGACTGACAGCAGATCAAATGTTCACACTTATTTGTAGAGTTATCTAGAACTAAAGATTGCCACCTACACCAGAAATCTTTCAGCAGAGTGAATCAATGTGCTTACTTTGGCACACACGTTCATAAACTTACTCAATGCTAGAAGCTGCAGTAGACTTAAAGAAAATCTCAACACCATTACTTACTTAATATTAAAAGATAAATCCTAAATATAAGTGAACCTTCTCCCTTGGCAGATTGCATTAATTAAGGGCCTTCTCTGGAAAACATACCTTTGTCTGTGGACAGCTGGAATCTGTACCCTTTTTTGGTTTTTATAAGGCTGTTGCAAACTTTCCTTATTGCTAACTGACAATGCTGCGTCTTGCATGTACAAACATTTTGTGAAGTCATGAGCTTCTTGGCATTGGTGTAGTCAACAGTGAATCCTGGTCCGGCACATAACTTCTAGCACAATGTGACTGCAGGATTGTGTTCATATCCAGCTGTTTTTGTAGCAGAAGCCAGAAGGCCACCCATCAGCCTCTTCAATAGGTTGGAAGCAGTGTCTGCAGTTGTGAATTAGCCAGAGTCAGTAACAGAAACCTCTCCTGCTTAATCATTGCCATATTCGCTTCTGAGCACTGAAAGAACTTCTGTCAGTTTTTACAATGAAGACTCTGGGAATTAATATGGTTTATTATAGTTACTCTTGTTTGCAATAATGGTAAAAAGAACTGTTGGAAACATTATACTTCAATGTAGTTATCCAGTTCTGAGCTTTAATGAAATAATGTTAACCGGTGTTTATGAATCAACAGTTACATAAACTGCAGCTTGCACTTACCAAATACCTCACAGATTTAGCACATATGCAAATTGTACACACACCTTTTGATGTTTTACCACACTGTTGATTGATTTCAAATGTATTACTGAACAAATTATCTTCAGAAGTATATGATTTGAAGACCTGTTAACTGCAAAACTGAGTATATTACTCAGATGGTGAACCCTTGAATAATTGTTGAGAATCTCAGAAAATGTGTGGTGTATAAATGACAGGTTGCCTTATTCTGGATAAATGAAAGGTAATGCACATGATTAGGCACCAAATTCTGGTAGCTTTACAGCAGTATTAATCTGCATGTAGAATCAGTTACTATTAACACTTAATATATGCTCAAGTCTATAAAACTGGTCACAAATGATATTTTTAAAGATCACTGACAAGTTAGTTTTTCATGACTCTTAAAGAGAAATACATATTATAGAAGAGCTATTCTGATTTTTATGATCTTTTGACTGAAAACAATTTCACAATAACAAAGAAAGTACGGTATTTCCTACAAAAAATAATATTGTTCCCAGTTCTTGTACAATTTCATAGGTAATTGACTTTGATATGAAACAGTTTGAAGCATACTCCACATACCAAGCAACTACATCTAGAAACATTAAACACATACTTCACAATGGCTTTGACTACCTCTTATTGCACCACAAAATGAGGGATGTCATGTACTAAATCCAATCTTTGTCAGAAAAAGTAGTATTCTTTGGCCCTCCTCCAGTACTGTATGAGTGAATGATTCTGGTGCAAAACTTCTCCTAATCAACATCCCCAGCACCTCATAGCAGAACTGAGTCAGTTATTTTCTACATTATTTACTGCATTGTCATTTCATTCACTCTTGAGCATTGTAATGTGTTCACTTATAGTCCTTTCCTGATTACAAACAATTTAATGTATACTTTCTCCCCCTTGCCACATATCAAGTCCACCTCTGTACATACCCTCAACTAAAGGGCATACTTCTCATTTCATTTTCTTTTATTCTGACTCCTATGTCCATCCCAGTTCCCTTTAATTAACCTAGTTTTGTATCCAGCCTTCCAAGAATTCAGTGTATAGCCTTGCCATTCTCATCTTTAAAGGACCCTGTACATGATCACACAATTTGTCAAACTTGACTATGTTTGCCAACCATTTGACAGTGTATAGTGCTGTTCAATGTATCTCTCAAACCCAGAGCATGTTCAATGTGCTTGAGAGAGATTCTGATTACCAGAAAATTTTACAATATGGCAGGTCTTATATGTGCTGATGTTTCATTACATATGTTTAATGAAAAAGAGTTTTATTACAATTTATCTACTATATCCACAACTATGAAATCTACAATGAAGGATACAAACAAAAAATCAAAATAGTACAGTTGTCACAATTTTCCTACCCATTTATTACAAAGGAAGTGGTTAAAATGAAGATCTATATTATAAGCACAATATACAAGTGTACGTGGGAAAAAAAAGTTCTCCAATTCTTCCACATTGTGGCATTTTAATCAACTGTCATTCGTGGATCAAGCAGAAGAGAATAATTTTTTGCACATTCATGTCTTATTTTTCAATGTGAAGGCAAAGTACCTCCAAATAGGATAGTAAAAGTTTCAGTGACCATTTAAAAAAAGTTGATGTTACATTCCGAGTGTAATAATTCCTTTAATAATTTTCACGTGAATATTTCTCTCTCCTTTTAAAACAATCCCTGGACAAGTATCTTGGTTTTTGCTTCGTCTTCTTCTTTAAACACAGTGCCAGTGTCAATTCTGGAAATGCTCTATCTGTGTTAATAACCGTTCTTACCAGCGTCGAAATACAGTATACACGAACAACATCTGATTAAAAAAATTGACAAAACTGTTGGATCGTGTACACGCTTGTTTAAGACACCTGTCGATAGATAACAGCAAATATGACTAATAAGTCTGATTGTGTACAGAACCTTAAGATCACAAGTCAGCACTTTTTGTTGATTTATAACTTACTTCATTGCTTCTGTGCTATAAGTAAGGACCTTTTTTCAGCATCAGAAAGACTACAGATAGCTACAAAAAAAAAAATTAATGGGAGTCAGCAATTTGGATTCTAGGGCATTTACTGACAACAATATCTACAGTACAGTTTATGTGTGACTTTTATCATGAACAGAACTTGCATTCTATGACAATAAACTTATGTAATTATGGCCACACAAGTTTACACTAGGTATTTCATTATTGAAACATGTGTATTAGATTTAAGTCACACACCCATCAGTCTGACTTTCATTGAAAGAAATTCTGTTATACTAAGTGAGCAACATACACTGAAATTTATAATACCTTCATGTGACTCTAGTTAGACACAATTACCAAATTTGGGTATTGAAACTGTACTTACTGTTATATGCCCAATCCCACCACCCTGTGAACTTCGTCGAAACCACAGCAACTTTGCCTCAACATCATAAAAATGTAAAATATTTCCTGAGGCAAACAGTAGTGTTTTATAGTCAACAGCACATAAATTGAAGTACTTTTTACATTCATATCCAAATGAATGACTACATTTTTAGTTAAGGAAAAAAGGTTTGTTTAATGAAAAACAATACATTTAAAGAAAAGGATCAGCACACGCGCGCACACACACACACACACACACACACACACACACACACACACGCACACACACACACACACACACACACACACACACACACACACACAAGGTTTCAATGAATCACACAATCCGCAGCATTGTCCCTAGAGCTGATCATGGAGATTTGGTCCAGAGGCGAGTGGAAGGACTGAACCTAGGACTTCAGAGGTTCTGTGAAAAGCTAGGCTGTGACTTCCTGGAGTTGCACCATAGGGTTGAGAACTGTACAGTCACAGTCATGTGTGCACTACACATCAAAGGCTGATACTCAGGTTGCTGAGTGTGTGTGAGGGGCACAAAAGAGTGTTTTAGATTACACAACTCTACAACCGATCCAGATAACGATAGGTGTAAGAACTCCAGAATTGTCAATGTAAGATCGAAACAAATGTCTCCCATAAGTGAGAGTATAAAAATCCCAATGGTAAAGCACCGAAGCATTTTCACAAAAGCTCTATAGTCTGAAGTACTCATGAAAAGCAATGGAGCTCACATAATACTAGGTACAGAAAGCTGGTTGAAATCTGCAATTGATAGCACTGAGACTCTTGTGGAAAATTTACATGAATGTTGAAATGATAGGCAAATGGGAAGTTGTTGTTGTTGTTGTGGTCTTCAGTCCTGAGACTGGTTTGATGCAGCTCTCCATGCTACTCTATGCTGTGCAAGTCTCTTCATCTCCCAGTACCTACTGCAGCCTAAATCCTTCTGAATCTGCTTAGTGTATTCATCTCTTGGTAGGTTTGCCTTTCCTTAATCTTTCTTCTAAGATAAGTTGTAGGGTCAGTATTGCCTCATGTGTTCCAACATTTCTACGGAATCCAAACTGACCTTCCCCGAGCTTGGCTTTGAGTGTATAGAGGGTCTATACAGGGGCGATGTTCTTGGGGACAATATTATGAAAATGGAAGAGGAGGTAGATGAAGTGGGAGATATGATACTGCGTGAAGAGTTTGACAGATCACTGAATGACCTAAGTCAAAACAAGGCCCCGGGAGTAGACAAAATTCCATTAGAACTACTGACAGCCTTGGGAGAGCCAGTCCTGACAAAACTCTACCATTTGGTGAGCAAGATGTATGAGGCGGGCGAAATTCCCTCAGACTTCAAGAAGAATATAATAATTCCAATCCCAAAGAAAGCAGGTGTAGACAGATGTGAAAATTACCGAACTATCTCTTTAATAAGTCACAGCTGCAAAATACTAATTCAAATTCTTTACAAACGAATGGAAATGGGAAGTGGAGGTGATGTATTTGTCGCAGTAGACATGAAACTCAAATTTATCACGATAGAAACAGAAGCTGCATGTGAGATTGTTTGTGCAAGACTTAGTATCAGGGGTGCGCATAAAATCATAATTGGATCCTTCTATCGGTTGCCAGACTCATCTCCTGACGTAATCAAAACTTTAGAGAAAACCTCAGTTCACTTGTATATAAGTTCCCCAATCATACTGTAATCACTGGGGGAGACTTTAATCATGCAACAATTAAATTACTGTTTTGTTAGTGGTGAGCATGATAAAGGCATAATGTGAAATATTACTAAATACCTTCTCTTACCTCAGCTCAGTACAGCCGATAGATACACAAAAAACAACCAAAAATTTAAGTTCCTAGCTTTCGGAATAAATGTTCCTTCACCAGGGAGAAGAGAGGGGAAAGAAAGGGAAGAAAGGAAAGTGGAATTATTTACTCAGAACCCAGGTTATGAAGCAACAGGGAAAGGAAAACAGGGAGGGTAGCAAGGATGGAGGCATGGTTGTCTGAGGGAAGCCAAAGATATTCTACTGTAGGTACTGTGCCAGCTACAAACCAAAGAGGATGCATACAGAAGTAAAGAGGTATATAGTATAAAGATGTAGGATGAAAAGATGCATGAATGGCTAAAGAGGAAAGGGAAAGAGGAGAAGACTGAAGAGTAAATGGGAGTGAGGTTGGTTAACGTAGGTTCAGTCCAGGGGGATGGCGGGATGAAAGGATGTGTTGGAGTGCAAGTTCCCATCTCCACAGTTCAGCGGGACTGGTGTTGGGTGGGAGAAGCCAAATGGCACATACGGTGTCGTAGGTTCCTAGGTCCCTAGAATTATGCTGGAGGGCATGCTCCGCTACTGGGTATTGGACATCTCCTAAGTGGACAGTTCGTCTGTGTCCGTTCATGCTCTCAGCCAGTTTAGTTGTTGTCATACCAATGTAAAAGGCTGTGCAGTGCAGGCATGTCAGCTGATAAATGACATGTGTGGTTTCACATGTGGCCCTGCCTTGAATTGTGTATGTTTTACCAGTAGCGGGGCTGGAGTAGGTGGTTGTGGGGGGATGCATGGGGCAGGTTTGGCAGCGGGGTCGGTTACAGGGGTAGGAACCGCTGGGTAGAGAAGGTAGTCTGGGAATATTGTAGGGTTTAACAAGGATGTTATGGAGGTTAGGTGGGCAACGAAAGGCAACTCTGGGTGGTGTGGGGAGAATTTTGTCAAGGGATGATCTCATTTCAGGGGTTGACTTGAGAAAGTCATATCCCTGGCGGAGTAATTTATTGATGTATTCGAGGCCAGGATAATATTGAGTGACAAGGGGGATGCTTCTGTGTGGTCTGAGGGTAGGAACATTGTTGTTGGACGGGGAGGAATGTATTGCTCGGGAGATCTGTTTGTGGACAAGGTCTGTAGGATAGTTGCGGGAGAGGAAAGCACTGGTCAGGTTATTGGTGTAATTGTTGAGGGATTCGTCACTGGAGCAGATACGTTTGCCACGAATACCTAGGCTGTAGGGAAGGGAGCGTTTGATGTGGAATGGATGGCAGCTATCAAAGTGAAGGTACTGTTGTTTGTTTGTGGGTTTGATATGTACAGAGGTGTGGATGTGAGCTTCAACAAGATGAAGGTCAACATCCAGGAAGGTGGCTTGGGTTTTGGAGAAGGACCAGGTGTAATTCAGATTCGAAAAGGAGTTGAGGTTATGGAGGAAATTAAGGTGTGTTTCTTCACCATGAGTCCAGACCACAAAGATGTCATCTATAAACCTATACCAGGCCATCTATAAACCTATAAACTATCGGCTGTACTGAGCTGAGGTAAGTACTGGCCAGCCCCTCTACCTCTCTGTTAGTATTTGTTTCACATCTTTATATAAGATTTTCCATTAATTATTTAAATACCTTCTCTTAAAATTACCTAGAACAGATAGTCAGGAACCCTATTCATGATGGAAATGTAAGGGGCATTCAAAAAGAAAGAAGCTGGAGGCATGAGTACAGAAACCAGTACCTGTATGTTAGAAGTATTAACCCTGGCTGTTGAGACACTTGTCCCAGTGTGACACAAGGTGGTGAAGGGCTGCCTCATAAAATTCCCGGGGCTGCAATGTTAACCAGTATCGCACATACAGCTGGATGTCATCGGGACCAAATATGGTGTAATCACAGGGAAAGAGATCTGGACTGTATGGAGGGTGGCTGAGAACCTCCTATTTCAATTTCTGCAGGAGTTTCATGACTGTGTCGGCCATATGAGGCTTTGCATTGTCGTGGAGCATAATGACCCCGTGGGTTAGATTGCCTGGCCGTTTGGATTTGATCGCTTGGTGACGGCTAGTCAAGGTTTGCAAGTAATGCTGGGCAAGCATTGTTGTCCTATGCTACAGGAAGTGAATCAGAAGGGGGCCATCTTGGTCAAAGAAGAATGTCAGCTTAACCTTTCCTGCACTCATTCATGACTGCAGGATTGGCTTTTTTTGATGGATGCTTCCACTGGAGGCTTTGTTGTTTTGATTCTGGTTCAAAGTGATGACATCATGACTCAACTCCAGCCACCACTCGTCCCAGGAACGAATTCCCTTCCCGAGTATAGTGCTGCAGGTGAGCAAGACAGTGGGATGTTCGACATGCTTCCTGCACACTTTGCAAATGTGCATTCATACCTTCTTGATGGTGTGAACACTACCGACACTCAATCCGACCATGGAGGCTATGGCTTTCACTGACACTCAGTAGTCCTGGGTAATGAGTGTATCCACCAGCTGGACGATGTCATCAGTAATGGAATGTGGCGGTCCAGACAGTGCATCATCAGCTAACACCCATCCTTCCCTGAAGTGCTTGTGCCATGCGTTGGCCCTTCGAGGGACATGCAGTGTTCGCCATACACTTATGACATTCATCAATGAATGTCCTTTCCTTCTACTCCTTCCGCTGTCAGAAAACGAGCACCTCTTTGCTCTTCTTTTGATGCCTCCATGTCACCGTTTGCAATGTGACTGGCAGCGTTGGACGATTCATGCAAGCTGTTGCTAGCTCTGTATAGTCACCTGACGTGCACGTGTGCCCTCTAGTGATGAGCTGTGAAATTCCACGCTCTGGTCGGAGCCACACCTCATTAAACACACCACAATATTGCCCTCCTGCCACCAGTTTGCACATTCCAGATTCTGGCTCATTTCTTTTTGAATGCCCCTTATATATTGGCTTTAATGGCAACAAACAGATCTGACCTCTTTCAGGATGTCCACGTCAAAACTGGAATCAGTGACAATGACGCAGCTGTGGTGACTACGATTACCAAAGTTTAAAGGACAACTGATACATGCAGAAAGATATAGATGTTCAGTAAACTAGATTTTAAAAAAATCAGAAGTATCATATCTCCACGAGAAAGTTGAAACTTTCAGTGCAGGGCAAAAGCATGTACAGAAACTGTGGTTCAAGATTAAAAGGGTAGTGTGACATATACTGGATAGATATGTATCCAGTATAATAGCTCACAATGGGAGGGAACCTCCATTGTATACAGTAACTATAGAGAAACTTCTACAGAAACAGATATTACTTATAATAGATGTATTACGGAGCGTAGGGCTATGGACAGAGAGATACCGAATGAAATGTGTTTGGCTGACAAGAGAGCAATGTGTGATGCCTTCAATGACTACTGTAGCAAAATACTTCAAATGATATTTCACAGAGCTTAAAGAAATTCTGGTCACATGTAGAGAGTGCTGTTAGTGACACCAAAGTTCCATTTCCTAGGGAATGAGACAGGGTAGCAAAGAAAAAGCTGAAATGCTTAACTCCTTTTTCAAAGGTTTCTTTACAGAGGAAAGCCCAGGAGAACTGTCCCAATTTAATCTTCGTACCACTGAAATATGAATGGAATAAGCATTAGTGTCAATGGTGTAGAGAAACAGATGATATTAAAACAGAACAAAGCTCCTAGGCCCGATGGAATCCCTGTTAGATTCTACACTGAATTTGCAGCTGAGTTAGTCCCTCTTCTAACTATAATCAATCATAGACCCA
The DNA here is from genome assembly GCF_023897955.1 of Schistocerca gregaria. Classification (NCBI taxonomy): domain Eukaryota; kingdom Metazoa; phylum Arthropoda; class Insecta; order Orthoptera; family Acrididae; genus Schistocerca; species Schistocerca gregaria. The sequence continues at coordinate 291,107,607 of NC_064925.1, forward strand.
TCAAACAAAAAACCATGCTCAGCTCTTGAGAAGAAGCACATGTCACACTCATTTATAAGATGGGCAGTAGAGTGATCCACAAAACTACCATCCGATATCACTGAAATCTATTTGTTGTAGAATCTTAGAACATATTTTGAGTTCAAAAATAATGAGGTATCTTGAACAGAATGACCTTCTCAATGCCAACCAGCATGGATTCCAAACACATCAGTCATATGAAACCTAACTTGCACTTTTCTCACATGACATACTGAAAGCTTCGAATCAAGGCAGTTAGGTACATGCAGCATTTCTCAATTTCCAAAAAGCATCTGACTCAAAATCACACATATGCTTATCATCAAAAGTATGATCATATCGGATACCAAGTGAAATTTGTGACCAAATGGAGGACATTTTGGTAGGGAGGGAGCAGCGTGTTATCTTGGATGGAGAGTCAACATCAGACATAGAAGTAACTTTAGGTGTGCCCCAGGGAAGTGTATTGGGACCCTTGTGGTTCATCTTATATATAATGATCTTGCAGACATTATTAATAGTAACCTCAGGATTTTTGCAGATGACAGAGCTATTTCTAGTACAATACTATCTGCAGAAAGATGCACAAATATTCAATTAGATATTGATAAAATCTCAAAGTGGTGCAAAAGATTTAAATTTACAGTTATCTATAATGAAGTGCTATCTGAAAGAAACTTCATAAACATTCAGTCAGAAGTTGATAAGATTTCACAATGGTGCAAAGACAGGCAACTTGCTTTAAATGTTCATGAATGTAAAACTATGCACTTTCAAAATGAAAAAACATAGTATCCTATGCCTATAATATCAATGAGCCACTGTTTGAATCAGCCAGCTCATACAAATACCTAAGTGTAACACTCTGTAGGGATATGAAATGGAATGATCACATAGGTTCAGTCATGGGTAAAGCAAGTGGTAGACTCTGGTTTACTGGTAGAATACTGGGGAAGTGGAATCAGTCTACAAAGGAGATTCCTTATAAATCATTCGTGTAACCGGTTCTAGAATATTGCTCAAGTGTGTGGGATCCGTACCAAATACGACTAAAAGGCGAGATTGAACTTGTATATAGAAGGGAAGTGTGAATGGTCACATGGTCACATATTTGTTTGGGAGAGAGTCACAGAAATACTGAAGGAACTGAACTGGAAAACTCTTGAAGATACAAGTAAAGTATTCCGAGAAAGTCTATTAACAAATTTTCAAGAACCAGCTTTAAGTGATGACTAGGAACACAATACAATCCCCTACATTATGCTCACATAAGAATCATGACAATAGCATCAGAATAATCAATGCATGCACAGAGGCATTCAAACAATCCTTCTTACCACATTCCATGCCTGAATGGAATTGGAAGAAACCCTAATAACCGGTATAAAGTGACATACCCTCTGCCATGCTCCTCACAATGGTTTGCAGAGTGTAGATATAGATGTATATATTGTAAAACTTTAATGATGCTCAATACCAGACATACAAAACTAATGGCATAATTCATATATTAGGCCTTATAGAAATAAGAGAAATACTCTCCTTTTCAGAACAGTAAAGCTATTTATCGAGAATATGAAACGGCAAAATACAAAGGAAGAATCACTTACTTAAGTATAAAATCAGGAAAGCAGAAAGGTGAAAGGAGTATACAAAGGATCTATACAAGAGCGATGTACTTGAGGACAATATTATGGAAATGGAAGAAGAAGATGGAAGATATGATGCTGCCTGAAGAGTTCGACAGAGCACTGAAAGACCTAAGTCGAAACAAGGCCCCAGGAAGAGACAACATTCCATTAGAACTACTGATAGCCTCGGGAGAGCCAGCCCTGACAAAACACTACCATCTGGCGAGCAAGATGTATGAGACAGGCTCTTAGAAGATAGATTAACAAAAGGCAAACCTACGTTTCTAGCATTTGTAGACTTAGAGCTAGCTTTTGACGATGTTGACTGGAATACTCTCTCTCAAATTCTGAAGGTGGCAGAGGAGCAAACGGTTATTTACAATTTGTACAGAAACCAGATGGCAGTTATAAGATCTAGGGGCATCAAAGGGAAGCAGTGGTTGCGAAGGAAGCGAGACAGGGTTGTAGCCTATCTCCAATGTTATTCAATCTGTATATTGAGCAAGCAGTAAAGGAAACAAAAGAAAAATTTGGAATAGGAATTAAAATCCATGCAGAAGAAGTAAAACTCTGAGGTTTGCCGATGAAATTGTAATTCTGTCAGAAACAGCAAAGGACCTGGAAGAGCAGTTGAACAGAATGGACAGTCTCTTGAAAGGAGACGAACATCAAGACAAGGATAATGGAATGTAGTCAAATTAAATCGGGTGATGCTTAGGGATTTAGATTAGGAAATGAAGACACTTAAAATAGTAGATGAGTTCTGCTATTTGGAGAGCAAAATAATTGATGATGGTCAAAGTAGAGAGGACATAAAATGTAGACTGGCAATGGCAAGGAAAACGTTTCTGAGGAAGAGAAATTTGTTAACATCGAGTATAGATTTAAGTGTCAGGAAGTCGTTTCTGAAAGTATTTGTATGGAGTGTAGCCATGTATGGAAGTGAAACATGGACGATAAATAGTTTAGACAAGAAGAGAATAGAACCTTTCGAAATGTGGTACTATAGAATAATGCTGAAGATTAGATGGATAGATCACATAACTAATGAGGAGGTACTGAACAGAATAGGGGGAAGAGAAATTTATGGCACAACTTGACTAGAAGAAGGGATCGGTTGGTAAGACATGTTCTGAGGTATCAAGGGATCACCAATTTAATATTGGAGGGCAGTGTGGAGGGTAAAATCCGTAGAGGGAAAGCCAAGAGAGGAATACACTAAGCAGATACAGAAGGATGTAGGTTGAAGTAGGTACTGGGAGATGAAGAAGCTTGCACAGGGTAGAGTAGCATGGGAAGCTGCATCAAACCATCTCTGGACTGAAGACGACGACGACAACAATAACAACATGTCAAGGGTGAAGGTGTGAAAATTCAGAGTAAGCCAAGTGATGATTTATGTGTAACCTCACGATTCCTGTCACTCAATCCAAAGTATAGTATTATCATATGTTATTTCACAAGATCCAGTTGACACTACTCCCCCAAACTTAGCAGTGAAACAACCAGCTCTGTAAAATTTCAAAATCTGTAGACTTCATACTCTCTTGGTACTGATACACTAAAACCCAACACACACTTTTCTCAATGATGTCCTGAAAGCCATGGATCAAGGACATCAGGTGTATGCAGTACTTCCTGACTACCGAAAAGCATTTGACTGAGTACCACACCATATGTGGTATCATCATATAGGGTACCAAGTAAAATTTGTGACTGGATTGAGGATTTCTTGATAGAGAACATCTAGCTAGTCATCTTCGATGGAAAGTCATCAACAAATAGCGAAGTAACCTTTGGTGTGCCCCAGGGAAGTGTGTTGTGACCCTTACTGTTCATGTTGTATAGTAACTGTCTAGCAGAAAATATTAACAGTAGCCTCAGACTTTCTGCAGATGATAGAGCTATCTCTAATGCAATACTAACTGCAGAAAGATCATAATAATTATTATACATTTATTCATAAATTCGAACTCACAGATCCCAAAAAGATGAAGCTTTTTGAGGTGTGGGTGAGTCAAAAGTACTCATTACTTTGAACAGTGGCTATCAGAAACTACTTCTGCATACTACATTAACAATTAATGACCATTAAAAAGCTATATTTCATTTATAGTTAAACAAACAACCCTCAAACACCAAAACAAATTAAATAAAAGCCACAAAAAGCTATTTCTTCCTGACTTTTACACACAAACTTGTATTTATTTGCCACAGCTTGTTTAATATTTACATGACTAAAAATTACAACTGTTGAAAAACAGTTGTGATCTACCTCAAAAATGTGTAAACTTACTTTGTCACACAAACCCCAGCAGGGTTCTAAGGTGGGCCACAATATGTTTATCAAATAATCTTCTTAGCAGACTGCCTGCTTCTTCCCACATCTTACTGCTGAACCAATGTCTGTGCCTACTTTACCTGTGATACAATCTATGTGATCACTCCATTTCATCTCACTGGAACACTACAAACTCTACTGAACAATTATAAACAGACACCACAAACATGTATTAACCAAATCCTCACAGTAGTGTGTAATTATCAGAAACATTACTTTCACGGGCACTACTGTTCCAAGCTATGCCTTGAACAACATGATGCCCCAACCACAGGTGCAAGGTGAGCATCACACCCAGGCACCGGCTCCAGCAAGCACCATAGGCACAAACCATCATTAAGCTGATTATTAATTTGTACTCAGTGCTACTACAGTATATTACTAACTTTATTTTAATATAAACATTCACCATTGTTCTTTCAGACACACTAAAAATAGCATCACAAGCAAACCATGATTTAGGCAGATTTGGAGCTGAATCTGCATTAGGGAAACAATCAGTAATCCTAAATTAATAAGTTAGGAGGCTCAGGTCAAGGCAAATTTTTTTGCATTGATGTATCATAGGGAAAAATTACATATCAAACTACAGATGAGCTGGTAACAGATTCAAAAATGAATTTCAGAATAAAATTTTCCTGTTACTTGCTGCACACCACAAAAACAAAAAGACTGAACAATTTATCTCTGCTTAGTATAGATCAGGATATCCACACCAAAAATACGGACATTCTAAAAAAAAATTGCGAGTACCAAAGCCCATAATGTAAATTTTCTGTGAAAATTTTGGTATTTTTAAAACTTTGTTTTAGCATTGCATTTATATAAAAAATGAAGTCTCTACAAAAGCTATATTGTGGAAATAAAAAAATTAATATTCCAATAAATATATACCAATGACACAACTATAACGGTGACACAACATAAACCCTCACACTTGCATAATTGCAATTGACAAGAAGACATTACACAATTCTTTCTTTCTTTTCATTGCCCTTTATCCAGCCAGTACTGGTGTGAAACGGTTTGACCCATCTCCAATCTCATGAAGAGCCTACCATACCCTTATACAGGCTATTACTACGATGTCACCTCTCCCAAGGGTATTTTAAAGCTACTGCCACCACACGCATTATTAAATCGAAATTGTCATCATACTTTTCTTTCTGTTAATGTTCCTCCTGTAATCCATTCTGGGCCCGGTTACTCGAAGCACTTCCGTCCATTACCTTCAGGCCTGGAACAACCTCTCGCGGAAAGCTCTTTTATGCCTCAATTTATGCTACTGAGATTATTAACGCTCGTAATACCTCTATTGAGCCTATAGAAATTTCTGCCAGTCAATATGCCACCGCGTTGCTGTGTAAAATTTACACTACAAACCCGAAAAATTGCTTCACAAAAACCACAATAATTACAGAAATGAAACTGACTGTTGAAGCCAGCTGCCAAAACTGCTTTAAGTGAAATTACCATCGCCCCTTTAATGGCAAAAAAACCCATGGCCCAAATAGCTCAGCTGGCATTATCTCCAGTAAGCAATCCTTACTACTCAAGTTCATAATTGGCTGCCTGTCACTATTTATGATACTGCGAAATGCCACCTCATTTACATCCCATGCTGTCTATTTACTATCAATGATACTTTCAACGCTATTCACGTCATGTTAATTTGGTAAAAGTAACTATTTATGTAAAATTAACTGAGGCAATGACAAGAGTACAAACACGTGGTTAAAAATTTTCTTCCGTGTATTAAACTCAAATAATACAGATACCAATCCATGGATTTACAATACTACTCAGTACTATGCCTGAAAGCGTGTCTTCCACGAAGCTTTTCCTTTACATATGGATTACGGATAGCAACCTAAATAGGATTTAGGCTCTTCTTTCACGCAAATTAAACAGCATCCGATGCTACTCGCTCGAAAACCTTGGCGTAGCTCGCAAATTCTGCCGTACCTTCTGCATTACCTTCGCGTCTCTGAAAGACTTTCCGTTTTACATATAACTGGAAGATAAAGGGGAAAGAAGAGCTTAAAAACCTATGAAAGTCGCTATACTTGATCTATATGTAAAGTGGTGACTACATGAACTTCTTCCTAACCTGCCACTTCCCCTACATACTGACACGCACATTTAGAGGAGAATCCGACACTACGCCTTGAAAGTCCATATGGTAAAGTGAATTCTGTAATGAAATGTAATTCTCATGTGAATGTGTTGCAGCTAGTTTATTTCATTACAAAACTTTAATGGAACAAGCACTGAAATATCTTCAAAAAATCAACGACCTGATCCTTCTGCAAATTTGATCGATATAAAAAGTTCAAGTTCATATACTTCTTTCTCCTTTTATGTCTCTGAGGGACTTCCCCTGCTTTCGCTTACTATCGATCATTTTTACACAAGGACCTGCAGTCGCATTTTTTTAGAAGTAATTACAATCTTACAACTTATTCCCCTCAAACATACGTTGCGAAATAAACAAACTGCTATATACTCACATGAAAACTCCAATTACTTAGAGAATTCAGTAACAAAAGTTAATTGTAAAAGTTGGAAAAATGTCTTTTAAACATGTACTACCACAATCAACTTCACACAGCCCGAGTTACAAGAGAGGCAACTCTGTGAAAATGACGTACAACCTATGCAATACGGTTTGTGAGCGTTTTGATATGGATGTTTGTGAGATGTGCAATATCTGGTAAGCTATGTCCCTAGACATCCAAAGACTGCTTGCTGATTTCCACTAAAGGCACGTTTCCTTACTGTTAAGTTGTTATAGAAACAATATTTTAAAGACAGCGTGAGGATGTGAAGTCATACAAGAAACAGCCTAGATATAACAAATTACTAAAAAGGGCTATGTTATTTTTAGTGAATTTGTCTCATTAATAATTATATAACACTATTCGGTGCCAGACAAATACTTCGCAATGGCGATAAGAGCTATGCCTTAAATATTCTGGTTCTCAACACATAGAGAAATCCTCAGAACAATACTGTAGGAAGGATGGATAATTTCCAACAGATCAATAGTCAATACAAAGCACTTTGAAGAGAGGACATAAACACAATTCATACTGCTAAAAATTTGGAATGGAACTGGCAGAGGTATCCATGAGCTCGATTATAATAAAGTGAAGGCCTTAATCCAAGAATCTTCCCCAGTCTATCACATTATTCAATAAATCAACTAAATCTTAGTCCAAGAACGATCCCAATGAGAGATATCGGAGACAAGGGGAAGATCTTCATGGAGGAAATGTAGAATGGCTAGCAGAAAACATGATTAAAACATTTACAAATGTATGTACCAATGACTGCTGGGAATGACAAGTGTTAACATACTGTAATAAACCATTTATTATGGTTTTTGGTGTTATCAGTGGCAGGAATCAATATACTCACACTGTTGTATAGGTTGACAACTAAGCATATCAGACTCCAACTTTTACATGATTGTTTCTTTGATTATGGAACTATGGCGATGATCAGAATGAAGTATGATAATACAAAACAAAGCAAGCAATGAATCAATTTCTAAGAACACTCTACAAAACTTAATCCTACCTCAAACTTTTAAAACAATCTTTGGCCATATGGGGCAACTTCCTCCTATTTACACACAAAAAAAAGAAAGATAAATTATTTTCTCCAGAGATTATGCTGAAGATGCTGGATATCCAGGTATTCTATACACTTCGCTACTATGTATTAGCTCAGTCTAAGATCTGATCACGCTGTTTCCAACTCTGTTTTCATGCTGGAAGCACTGTTACTGTTTGGTTCGGGTAAACAACTTTCTAGTCTGTAGACCTTAATTTCACCCCTAAAACTCAATTGACAAAAGTACCAATTTCTTTACATTATTCAATTTAAAATAACATTACCCCTTTAATAAAGCTTAACTTATCTGTACCTACTTAGAAAATTTCGAAATTACACCTAGTGTTTCAATACAGGTTCTCTAAGAAAACCTTGTCCAAGGCCAAAATTGTCCCAGATTCAGTTAAACAAACTTACACATGGCGCAAAACCACAAATGGAGACAAATTTAAGGCTGTGGCTAAGGATTTGATTCCAAGATTGCTTAAGAAAATAGTGACAGAATATCTTCAAGGTAAAGAAGAAAACATAATTTTACATTCTAGAGGTTGTGGCATATACAATTAGGAAAGGATATTTCTCTGTTTTGGAACTGCCTGACTCATTCTTTTATGATCTCATAAATGTACTTCCTCTGTTTTTGTTGCCACTCCTATGTATAACGTTTCCATTCAAAAATATTCAGTAAAGTACCAGTAATAATTTTAACTGTCTTTTTTATCTTACAGAATCTGCACTAACACTATTTCTTCATAACTTAAGGGTTTCTTCTTCACTGTCATGGAATACATTGCACCAGCCAAAATGCAGTCCCACTTTGAACACTGTTCTTGAACACAGGGTGAGGTGGTTGATATTGCAAGTAGCTAAAAATTACCCTGACTACTGTCAAAGAATTGGCAGCTGCTGTGAATGGGTGTGTTGGAAGAGCTTCCAAAAGTAATGTACCTGTCATACCGATACCTAAGGTACCTCAAGTGCTTTCTTCCCCTGTGGAGTCTGTCTCCTCTGAAGAAAGTACAGGATCAGTCATTACTCAACCACTTGACTGCAAGAGGCGTTTCAGCGATAAATCTAGGTGTCCTGTAAAAGGAGAACAGGGACAAGGGAGGACCCAGGGTGTTATACCGATCCCCATAACCAACAAATTCGAGGTGCTATCTTTCACTTCACTTGTTTTGGGGAAACCTGTTTTGTCCTCAGTTAACACTAGGCAAACGTGAAAGTGTAGGGGTCTACTAAGCGTTGGTATTCAAACATATAGCCAATTACAGTAACACTTAGAGAAATGGCAGCAAGGGACAGGTGAGGACAAATGACGCCTGTCGCCTGGGATCCAAGGTCACACATGGGTCATTCCAGCAACTGGTAGAGTATAAGTCGAGTGAAAAGACTGAATGAGTGACTTCGAAGGATCTGTGACAAGTTAAGCTGCGACTTACTGGACTTGTGCTGTAGGATTGAGAACTGTAGGTCCCAACACAAGGGTCAGGTGTGAACTACGCATCAGAGGCTGCTACCCATGTAGTTGACTGTGTGTGGGATGCACATGAAGGTTTTCTGGATTAGGCAACTCTCCATACAATCTAGAAAACGGAAGTATTAGTGTAAGGTTGAAAGAAATGTCATCCACAAGTGAGAGTATTAAAATCTTAGCAGATACCTGCTGAAGAATTTGCAACAAAGTGACACAGTTCGAAGTGCTACTGAAAAGCGGCGAAATTCACATAATACTAGGTCAGACAGATGGTTCAAACCTGAAACTGTTAGCACTTATATTTTTTGATAAAATTTAAGTGTATATCGAAAGAAACCCAAATCCACTTAGACAGAAACTGAAGCTGCATATGAGACTTTTTGGGCAAAACTCAGTATCAGGGGTGGGTATAAAATGATAATAATTCGGTCCTTCTATCGCCCAGCAGCCTCGTCTCCTGATTTGGTGGAGGCTGCCGGTCTTGCTTACGAGATGAAGGCAGAGCTCACCATCTGCAGCATTGTTGACAGAACCGACTGCGGACCTTTGGTGCAGAGCCAGGTGGAGGGTCTGAATCAGAGGCTCAGACGGTTTTGCGACCGTATTGGCTGCAGATTCCTTGACTTGCGCCATAGGGTGGTGGGGTTTCGGGTTCCGCTGAATAGGTCAGGAGTTCACTACACTCAGCTGGCGGCTACACGGGTAGCGGAGGCTGTGTGGCGTGGATTGGGCGGTTTTTTTAGGTTAGAAGGCCTCAGGAAAGTGCGGGATAGGCTGCAATGTCAAAGGGTGCTTGGCAATTACAGGACATGCTTGGATCAAGGAACAGTCGGAATTATAGTTGTAAATTGTTGTAGTTGCACTGGAAAAGTCCCTGAGCTTCAAGCGCTAATAGAAAGCACAGAAGCTGATATCGTTATAGGTACAGAAAGCTGGCTAAAGCCTAAAGTAAGTTCTGCAGAAATTTTTACGAAGTCTCAGACGGTGTTCAGGAAAGACAGATTAGGCAGAATTGGTGGTGGAGTGTTTGTGTCTGTCAGTAGTGGTTTATCTTGTAGTGAAGTCGAAGTAGATACTCCGTGCGAATTGGTGTGGGTGGAGGTTATACTTAACAGCCGAATTAAGTTAGTAATTGGCTCCTTCTACCGACCCCCAGACTCCGATGATACAGTTGCGGAACAGTTCAGAGAAAGTTTGAGTCTCGTAACAAATAAATACCCCACTCATACGGTTATAGTAGGTGGGGACTTCAACCTACCCTCGGTATGTTGGCAAAAATACTTGTTCAAAACCGGTGGTAGGCAGAAAACGTCTTCCGAGATTGTCCTAAATGCATTCTCCAAAAATTATTTCGAGCAGTTAGTCCACGAACCCACGCGAATTGTAAATGGTTGCGAAAACACACTTGACCTCTTGGCCACAAACAATCCAGAGCTGATAGAGAGCATCATGACTGATACAGGGATTAGTGATCACAAGGTCATTGTAGCTAGGCTCAATACCATTTCTTCCAAATCCATCAGAAACAAATGCAAAATAATTTTATTTAAAAAAGCGGATAAAGTGCCACTAGAAACCTTCCTAAAAGACAACTTCCATTCCTTCCGAACTGACTATGCGAATGTAGACGAGATGTGGCTCAAATTCAAAGATATAGTAGCAACAGCAATTGAGATATTCATACCTCATAAATTGGTAAGAGATGGAACGGATCCCACGTGGTACACAAAAAAGGTCCGAACGCTGTTGCAGAGGCAACGGAAAAAGCATGCGAAGTTCAGAAGAACGCGAAATCCCGAAGATGGGCTAAAATTTACAGACGCGCGAAATTTGGCACGTACTTCGATGCGAGATGCCTTTAATAGGTTCCACAATGAAACATTGTCTCGAAATTTGGTAGAAAATCCGAAGAAATTCTGGTCGTATGTAAAGTACACAAGCGGCAAGACGCAGTCAATACCTTCGCTGCGCAATGCCGATGGTACTGTTATCGACGACTGTGCCGCTAAAGCGGAGTTATTGAACGCAGTTTTCCGAAATTCCTTCACCAGGGAAGACGAATGGAATATTCCAGAATTTGAAACACGAACATCTGCTAGCATGAGTTTCTTAGAAGTAGATACCTTAGGGGTTGCGAAGCAACTCAAATCGCTTGATACGGGCAAGTCTTCAGGTCCAGATTGCATACCGATTAGGTTCCTTTCAGAATACGCTGATACTATAGCTCCCTACTTAGCACTCATATACAACCGCTCGCTCACCGATAGATCTGTACCTACATATTGGAAAATTGCGCAGGTCGCACCAGTGTTCAAGAAGGGTAGTAGGAGTAATCCATTTAACTACAGACCTATATCATTGACGTCGGTTTGCAGTAGGGTTTTGGAGCATATACTGTATTCAAACATTATGAATCACCACGAAGGGAACGATCTATTGACATGTAATCAGCACGGCTTCAGAAAACATCGCTCTTGTGCAACACAGCTAGCTCTTTATTCGCACGAAGTAATGGCCGCTATCGACAGGGGATCTCAAGTTGATTCCGTATTTCTAGATTTCGGGAAAGCTTTTGACACCGTTCCTCACAAGCGACTTCTAATCAAGCTGCGGAGCTATGGGGTATCGTCTCAGTTGTGCGACTGGATTCGTGATGTCAGGAAGGTCGCAGTTCGTAGTAATAGACGGCAAATCATCGAGTAAAACTGAAGTGATATCAGGTGTTCCCCAGGGAAGCGTCCTGGGACCTCTACTGTTCCTGATCTATATAAATGACCTGGGTGACAATCTGAGCAGTTCTCTTAGACTGTTCGCAGATGATGCTGTAATTTACAGTCTAGTAAGGTCATCCGAAGACCAGTATCAGCTGCAAAGCGATTTAGAAAAGATTGCTGTATGGTGTGTCAGGTGGCAGTTGACGCTAAATAACGAAAAGTGTGAGATGATCCACATGAGTTCCAAAAGAAATCCGTTGGAATTCGATTACTCGATAAATAGTACAATTCTCAAGGCTGTCAGTTCAACTAAGTACCTGGGTGTTAAAATTACGAACAACTTCAGTTGGAAGGACCACATAGATAATATTGTCGGGAAGGCGAGCCAAAGGTTGCGTTTCATTGGCAGGACACTTAGAAGATGCAACAAGTCCACTAAAGAGACAGCTTACACTACACTCGTTCGTCCTCTGTTAGAATATTGCTGCGCGGTGTGGGATCCTTACCAGGTGGGATTGACGGAGGACATCGAAAGGGTGCAAAAAAGGGCAGCTCGTTTTGTATTATCACATTATAGGGGAGAGAGTGTGGCAGACATGATACACGAGTTGGGATGGAAGTCATTACAGCATAGACGCTTTTCGTCGCGGCGAGACCTTTTTACGAAATTTCAGTCACCAACTTTCTCTTCCGAATGCGAAAATATTTTGTTGAGCCCAACCAACATAGGTAGGAATGATCATCAAAATAAAATAACAGAAATCAGAGCTCGAACAGAAAGGTTTAGGTGTTCGTTTTTCCCGCTCGCTGTTCGGGAGTGGAATAGTAGAGAGATAGTATGATTGTGGTTCGATGAATCCTCTGCCAAGCACTTAAATGTGAATTGCAGAGTAGTCATGTAGATGTAGATGTAATCGAAAAATTTTAAGAAAACCTCAGTTCGCTTGGGTGCAAGTTCCCCAATCATAGTGTAATAATTGACAGAGACTTTAATCAACCAACAGTGAATTGGAAAAACGTCGATTTTGTTAGTTGTGGACATGATAAGACATTCTGTGAAGCATTACTAAATACCTTCTCTGGAAACTACATAAACAGATAATTTGGAACCCCACTCACGATGGAAATACACTCCTGGAAATGGAAAAAAGAACACATTGACACCGGTGTGTCAGACCCCCCATACTTGCTCCGGACACTGCGAGAGGGTTGTACAAGCAATGATCACACGCACGGCACAGCGGACACACCAGAGTCAGCCAGTTTGCCGTGGCATACGGAGCTCCATCGCAGCCTTTAACACTGGTAGCATGCCGCGACAGCGTGGACGTGAACCGTATGTGAAGTTGACGGACTTTGAGCGAGGGCGTATAGTGGGCATGCGGGAGGCCGGGTGGATGTACCGCCGAATTGCTTAACACGTGGGGCGTGAGGTCTCCACAGTACATCGATGTTGTCGCCAGTGGTCGGCGGAAGGTGCACGTGCCCGTCGACCTGGGACCGGACCGCAGCGACGCACGGATGCACACCAAGACTGTAGGATCCTACGCAGTGCCGTAGGGGACCGCACCACCACTTCCCAGCAAATTAGGGACACTGTTGCTCCTGGGGTATCGGCGAGGACCATTCGCAACCGTTTCCATGAAGCTGGGCTACAGTCCCGCACACCGTTAGGCCGTCTTCCGCTCACGCCCCAACATCGTGCAGCCCGCCTCCAGTGGTGTCGCGACAGGCGTGAATGGAGGGACGAATGGAGACGTGTCGTCTTCAGCGATGAGAGTCGCTTCTGCCTTGGTGCCAATGATGGTCGTATGCGTGTTTGGCGCCGTGTAGGTGAGCGCCACAATCAGGACTGCATACGACCGAGGCACACAGGGCCAACACCCGGCATTATGGTGTGGGGAGCGATCTCCTACACTGGCCGTACACCTCTGGTGATCGTCGAGGGGACACTGAATAGTGCATGGTACATCCAAACCGTCATCGAACCCATCGTTCTACCATTCCTAGACCGGCAAGGGAACTTGCTGTTCCAACAGGACAATGCACGTCCGCATGTATCCCGTGCCACCCAACGTGCTCTAGAAGGTGTAAGTCAACTACCCTGGCCAGCAAGATCTCCGGATCTGTCCCCCATTGAGCATGTTTGGGACTGGATGAAGCGTCGTCTCACGCGGTCTGCATGTCCATCACGAACGCTGGTCCAACTGAGGCGCCAGGTGGAAATGGCATGGCAAGCCGTTCCATAGGACTACATCCAGCATCTCTACGATCGTCTCTATGGGAGAATAGCAGCCTGCATTGCTGCGAAAGGTGGATATACACTGTACTAGTGCCGACATTGTGCATGCTCTGTTGCCTGTTCTGGTTCTGTCAGTGTGATCATGTGATGTATCTGACCCCAGGAATGTGTCAATAAAGTTTCCCCTTCCTGGGACAATGAATTCACGGTGTTCTTATTTCAATTTCCAGGAGTGTATATTGGATCTGAGGGCAACAAATAGACCTTACCTCTTTGAGGATGCCCGCACTGAAACTAGTAACAGAAATCATGACACAACTGTGACAAAAATGATTACCAAACAACAAAGGACAACTGAAACAAGCAAAAAGATATATATTTGTTCAGCAAATGAGATAAAAGATCACAAGTGTCGTATCTCCATGAGGAACTCGAAATTTTCATCACAAGGTATTAGCATGGAGAGGAACTCCAGCTCAATTTTAAAAGAATAGTGGAGCATACGCTAGATAGATATTTAGCCAGAAGAACAGTTCATAATTTAAGGGAATGTCTATCGTATAGAATCATTGTAAGGAAACCTCTAAAGAAATAGAGATACTGTGTAATAAGTGTAAAACGAAGCTTAGGGCTATAGATAAAGAGCTACTGAATGCAACGTATTTCGCTGTCAAGAGAGCAAAGTGTGACACCTTCAATGACTACGGTAGAAGAGTACTTTCAAATGATCTTTCACAGACTCCAAATAAATTCAGGTCACATGTAAAGGCTATTACTGGCATCAAAGTTAGTGTCCAGTCTCTAGGGAATGAAACAGGAACTGAAATTAAGGGTTGCGAAGCAAAAACCGAAATGCTTAACTCCATTTCCAAATGTTCCTTTGTAAAGGAAAACACAGGAGCATCTCCCCAGTTTAATCTGAGTAATACTGAAAAGATAAGTGAAATAAGTAGGTGTCAGTAGTGTTGGAAAACATCTGAAATCATTTAAAACTGAACAAAGCTGCAGAGCCGGATGGAATCTCTGTCACATTCTAGCCAGAATTTCCAGCCATGTTAGGCCCTCTTCTAAGTATAATCTATCACAGATCCCTCAAACAAAAAGTCGTGCCAAGGTCTTAGGAAAAAAAACACAGGAAGGGTAGTAGAAGTGATCCACAAAACGAACGTCCAGTATCCTTGACACTGATTTGTTGTAGAATCTTAGAACACATTCTCAGCTGAAATATAATGAGGTATCTTGAACGGCATGACGTCCTCCATAATAACCAGCATGGATTCCGAAAACATCGGTCATGTGAAATTCAACTCAGATTTTTCTCACATGACATGCTGAAAACTTTGGATTAAGGCTCTGAGGTAGATGCAGTATTTCTTGATTTAAGAAAAGCATTTCAATCAGTATCACACCCATGCTCACTGTCAAAACTACAATCATATGAGGCATTAAGTGAAACTTGTGACTGGCTTGAGGACATTTTGCCAGGGGTATTCAGTGTGTTAAATTTCATGGAAAGTCATCATTAGATGTAGAAGTGACGCCAGGTATGCCCAAAGAAAGTGTGCTGGTGCCATTTTCGTTCATGCTGTAAATTAACGACCTCATGGTCAAGTTTTATAGTAAACTCAGACTTTTGGAAATGTTGCAGTTATCTATAATGACATACTATCTGAATAAAAGATGCACACGTATTCATGAGAGCTTGATAACATTTCACATTGGTGTAAAGATTGGCAGCTTGTTTTAAATGTTCAGAAATGTAAAACTGTGCACTTCACAAAACGAGAAAACGTTGTGTATTATTCAAATACCTTGATGCAATATTTTGTGAGAATATGAAGAGGAATGATCGCATAGGCTCTGTCACAAGTAAAGCAGATGGTGCACTTCTGGTTATTGCTAGAATACTGGGGAAATGCAATCAGTCTACAAATCCGATAGCTTACAAATCACTCGTCCAATCCATCCTAGAATATTGCTCAAGTGTGTGTGATCCATCTAGATAGGACTAAAAGGGAATATTGAAAGTACACAGAGAAGGGTAGAACAAATAGACAAAGTTTTGTTTGATCCCTGAGAGAGATAGTCATAATGAAGGAACTGAATTGGAAGTCTTTTGAAGATAGATGTAAACTATGCCAAGAAAGCCTATTAATAAAGTTTCAAGAGCCAGATTTGAATTACGAGTCTAGGAATATATTACAACCCCCTAAATATATCTCACATAGGGAGTATGAGGACAAAATTAACTGCAGCAAAACAGATGAATACAGACAATCATTCTTCCCACATTCACCATACTTGAATGGAATGGGAACAAATCCAAATACACTCCTGGAAATGGAAAAAAGAACACATTGACACCGGTGTGTCAGACCCACCATACTTGCTCCGGACACTGCGAGAGGGCTGTACAAGCAATGATCACACGCACAGCACAGCGGACACACCAGGAACCGTGGTGTTGGCCGTCAAATGGCGCTAGCTGCGCAGCATTTGTGCACCGCCGCCGTCAGTGTCAGCCACTTTGCCGTGGCATACGAAGCTCCATCGCAGCCTTTAACACTGATAGCATGCCGCGACAGCGTGGACGTGAACCGTATGTGAAGTTGACGGACTTTGAGCGAGGGCGTATAGTGGGGATGCGGGAGGCCGGGTGGACGTACCGCCGAATTGCTCAACACGTGGGGCGTGAGGTCTCCACAGTACATCGATGTTGTCGCCAGTGGTCGGCGGAAGGTGCACGTGCCCGTCGACCTGGGACCGGACCGCAGCGACGCACGGATGCACGCCAAGACTGTAGGATCCTACGCAGTGCCGTAGGGGACCGCACCGCCACTTCCCAGCAAATTAGGGACACTGTTGCTCCTGGGGTATCGGCGAGGACCATTCGCAACCGTCTCCATGAAGCTGGGCTACGGTCCTACACACCGTTAGGCCGTCTTCCGCTCACGCCCCAACATCGTGCAGCCCGCCTCCAGTGGTGTCGCGACAGGCGTGAATGGGGGGACGAATGGAGACGTGTCGTCTTCAGCGATGAGAGTCGCTTCTGCCTTGGTGCCAATGATGGTCGTATGCGTGTTTGGCGCCGTGTAGGTGAGCGCCACAATCAGGACTGCATACGACCGAGGCACACAGGGTCAACACCCGGCATCATGGTGTGGGGAGCGATCTCCTACACTGGCCGTACACCTCTGGTGATCGTCGAAGGGACACTGAATAGTGCACGGTACATCCAAACCGTCATCGAACCCATCGTTCTACCATTCCTAGACCGGCAAGGGAACTTGCTGTTCCAACAGGAAAATGCACGTCCGCATGTATCCTGTGCCACCCAACTTGCTCTAGAAGGTGTAAGTCAACTACCCTGGCCAGCAAGATCTCCGGATCTGTCCCCCATTGAGCATGTTTGGGACTGGATGAAGCGTCGTCTCACGCGGTCTGCATGTCCAGCACGAACACTGGTCCAACTGAGGCGCCAGGTGGAAATGGCATGGCAAGCCATTCCACAGGACTATGTCCAGCATCTCTACGATCGTCTCCATGGGAGAATAGCAGCCTGCATTGCTGCGAAAGGTGGATATACACTGTACTAGTGCCGACATTGTGCATGCTCTGTTGCCTGTGTCTATGTGCCTGTGGTTCTGTCAGTGTGATCATGTGATGTATCTGACCCCAGGAATGTGTCAATAAAGTTTCCCCTTCCTGGGACAATGAATTCACGGTGTTCTTATTTCAGTTTCCAGGAGTGTAACTTGTACAATGTGGCATACCCTCTGCCATGTACTTCATGGTGATTTGCAGGGTATAGACAAAGCTGTAGAAATAGATAACTTATGCTCAATATTGAACAGCTGATCAAAAAAATATTTTCCGAAAATTAAATCTGTAAATGGACCGATGTAGTCCTACAATGGGGCAACATTAACTCAGTTTGCAAAAAAAATCAACACTAAAATGATAAAGTATACACTATAAACCAACATGTACTAAAAAATCCAATTTTACTGCAGAATTTTTTGTGTTTTTGGATGGAAGAATGAAGGACGTCATAAATATTAATTTCGCAAAATCGAAAAAAGTGGGCTAAATTGGCCCAGTTTACAGTACTAAAATGACAGTTGTTTCATATTGTGCAACTATTCCAACAATTCCTAATATATTCTATTTCTATTTGCTTAATTCCATGTTAATATACAGACACTAGGAATAAACTTAGTTCAGTCATGTTTCCACTTCGAATCATTGCAAATATTGGGGAGAAACAAATAAGTATGTTGACATATTTTGCATGGTTTTGTTCAATAATGTCGTGCAATATTTGTTTTAAATGCTCTAGAATGTGCTGTAAGAGTATTATGTGATGCTCACCCACAATCATATCTAGTAGACATTTGTTTAAGCAGTTACCATTTTGTCTACTGCTTCACAGTGTATATATTCCCTGGTGAAGCTTGTTGTAAATAATCCTCTGTGGTTCAAAAGTCTTCAGAGTTAAACAGGGGGGGGGGGGGGGCAAGAGCTTGTTTATTTATTGTGTTTCTGTGAGACAATTAAATTATCTTGGATATTGTTTAAAAACATGATCAGACCAACCTCTGTTAAAAATAAGTTCTCTTTTTCTCTACATTGGAGGTGTACACGTTTTTTCTGTCAATAAATATTAGGCCTATAAGTGTTATTCAATCATTTTATTCCACTGGAACAGTGGTAATGGCGTGGGACTGTTATTAAAGAAAGGTAGAAAAATGCGTTAGTACTAATTATCCGATTTAGAACTAGTTTGTGTGGCAAAGGCGAAATATTTGACGATACTGACTTGAATGTTTTTGTGTGGAGTAAGAAAACGTTTTCTAAGAAAACGTTTACTGACGCCAAGATGAGTTCATGCATCTCACAGAAAAGAATAAATGTTATCTTGACGGCAGTAAGACCTTACATGAAAGATACAGAGATGATCAAAAACACACATAGCATTGAGATTGTAACTGGATAAATTACAATGATCAAAAATACACGCAGCATTGAGGAACTAACTGGAGTATATTCCTATTCACACAAAATAATTCTAACAGATTCTGATTCATGGACTGTAAGTGAGCCTGCCAAGACTGAACGTGGTGAACGTGCACCAGTTGATGATAAAAAGACATACATAACATAGAAAGATAAAATGCTAGGAGAAGTTGTACTTCCATGTGCGAAGAACAGCCAATGCATATACGAAATCTGAGAAATCCAAAAACAATACAGCAAGAACTTCAAACGCTGTACAGTCCAAAGGATAGCAAATTGCTCACAGTGCAGCTATGACAGAAATTATATTCATTAAAAAATCAAGAATTTTGATTCTGTGGAAATTATCTAAAAATGATAAACAAAACTGTAGTAGATCTATCAGACATTGGTGATGAAATGGAGGAACCTGACCTAGCAGTGACTATCACATGTGGGCTATCTGTCAAATTGGATGTAATAGTTCCTGCTTTGTGCAATTTGGCTGATAAACGTCAACACAGAATGGTACTTTTGTTTCTTACAATTTTCCAAAATTTGTCACGTTGATCTGAAAAGGGGAAATTTAAAAAAGAGCAAAAGAAATTAGGTTAGTATGAGTCTATCCTGTGGTACACTTACATTGAATAGTGGTAATTGGATAAAGAATTCTACAACACCACATCACAAAATTCCAAATCAAAACTGTTTTTGAGCTGCTGATAAGAATATTTTAGAAGAAATTGTAACTTTTGCTCATGGCAGAAAAATATAAGTTGTGGTGAATAGCAAGACTGAAAATAATTAAAAATGAGGATTTTGCTGAAGTCCTTGTAGTTAAAAACATACTACTTGGGCCTGATATCGACTTTGTAATCTTATCTGTGTGGCAGTTCATTGAAAACGATATAGACATTTACAGATCATTGTAGGCTTCCTCAGCCAGTGTCAAGACGGTTAAAATTTCTCTGGATGTTGTGCTGTTTCATTGTATAAAATATAAACGCTATATGTTTAATGTTTAAAACAACTGTATAATACAACACCAAGTAAAATTTTAATTTTGTACTCTTTGACATGTGACAGTTACATGAAATCTAAAATTCTGTAATACTAGTAGTTATTTTGTAATTAAAGTACGTTTATTCTCAGGTGCTGGAGTATTCCTCCTGGGTGCTGATGGCCAGGAACCTGGATGTCAGAGATATCAATAAAATTTTCAAAGTAGTTTGAGAGCAGTATCTTAGGAATAGATCTTTAAAATTTCAACTATTTTCTACATTTAGCAGTCTTGGAGGCTTCCATAAGCCTCTAAGGTCCACAATAGGCCATATAAAATGCAAAAAGAACCAACTGTTTTGCTTCATGGAGAAAGCATGCAATATTCACAGTCTGACCCCATGCTGTAGGATACTGGCACTACAATGATCCTTCTGTTAGATATATAAATAGTGTGTAGCCAAAGGGTTATCCAAAACACCTTTATATCATTAATAGAACTGGAGGTATGAACCCCAAAAGAATGTTCCGCTTTTGGAAAATATTAAGTAGCTCATGCCTTTGCATGCATACTGATTCACAAAATGGACGATTCAAATGGAAAAACAAACTGGTAAAACTGCAACAGAATCCGCACTGACAATGGTCTAGAATCCTGTTCACAAAAGTTGTCGCAGCTCTATGAATTTGAAAGAATTTGGCATGAAGTAACTGTAACACATACACTGCATTGATATGGTATGCCTGAATCCCTCAATAGAACATTAATGGTTATGGTAATGTTGCTAGCAAGTCTTGTGCTGAGCTCATGTACACAGCAACATATATAAGAACTGTGTTACAAATAGTCAGAACATCGAAAAAACACAATATGAATTGTGTACAAGAATAAAGAAAAGTATGTTATATTTACTTGGATGCTCACTATAAGGCCAGGGATATAGAATCTGAAAGCCGGGAACAAATCAGGTTGCGAAATCTAGAAACTGTACATTCAAAGAATTTTTGAGCAGGATAATCTCAACTGAAAACAGAGAACAGAAAGAATTTCTTGAATTGTAGATTGAACAAACATTAGCATTTCCAAGTGCTGAAGATGAAATATGAAGTGAAAGAGAGAAAATGAATTTTGTCGTTTCTCATATCAGGAGGAAAATGGAGGTAAGCAGGAATTTGTGGATATTCTGAAACTTCATGAAATCGAGCCAAGTGTCATCCAATGTCACTTTAATCTGAAGAGAAGGCTTTTACTAAAACAGCACCAATAAATGTTGTGTAAGGAAAAACATTGATGAACATTTATTGTATCATGAAGCTGTCAATTTTGATGAGGCAATGAAATGGATAGTTGCAATTAAAGAAGAAATTAACTTTTTGAAGAAATATTGTGTAGTTCCAGTGAAGGACAGATGGGAGTTTAAAAAGGATGGAACATTTTAAATCCCATTTAATTGCAAAGGTTTTGAGTCAAGCAGAAAATGAAATGATTGTAAGGCATTGTTGGCCAGATGTCCCCGTCAGTGCCACATTGGGCAACTTGCAGCTGATGATGAGGATGAAAAGATGATGAGGACAACACAACACCCAGTCTCCGAGCAGAGAAAATCTCCGACTTGGCAGGGTTCGAACCCAGGCTGAGTGTATGGGAGGCAAGCATAGTAACACCCAGCTAAGCAGGCAGACAGTGAAGCAGAAGGAATAGACTATACCAAGATTTACACTCCTGTTTCAAATCATAAAACAATACTTCTACTGACAGCAGCCAGTGTTGAGAAAAAATTGGCATATTGATCAGTGTTGAGTGAAGAGTGCATATCACTCACTACCTGTATAGCAAATTAAAGGAAAATGTTTATAGGTTCCAACCAGAAGGCACAAAAAAGATAGGTTTTCAAGTTAACAAGTCAATATATAGTGGCAGGTACTGGAATGAACATTTAATCAAATCGCTAAAAAAAGTGGGATTTATTTGAAATAACATAGATCCACATGTATAAAAATTAACTGCAAAGAAAGAGAAAATATTCTGTCAGTATGTGTGGATGACATGATTACTTTAGCACACCATGAAGAGATGAGGCAAAAGCTGAGAAGTCTTCTAGAAAGCTGTTTTGAAATGAAGCATAAAGGCATAGGGACACACAAGATCGATTAAATTAATGGACTTCCATATTTGACGGGGAGCCAAGACACCAAAGGAAACGAAATCAATTTTCCTTGATGAGAAGTATATGATGAAGTTAAAAATCTTCCATACTGTGTGGTTATTGGTGGAATCCTCTATGTTTGACAGAGGGCACGACAACACAAAACTCTCTCAGTGGCCAAGTTGTCTCAATATTGTTCAAACTTTAGTATGAACTATCTGAGTACATGAAAATTGGTACTAAGATATCTTAAGGAAATAGCACATTACAAACACACATAATATCCCAGTGTCAAATACTTGAAGCAATCAATAAGGCAGATTGGGCTACTTGTGTGAACTATCACTAAACTGTTACTATATATATGATAATACTGGTGGGATTTCTAATATACTGGAAATGTATTAAAAAGCGGCATTTGTACTGAGCACAGTGGAGGCAGAGTATGTGTCAGAAACAGCCTGCACAAGAGAGGTGGTGTGGATGAGAGTGCTACCAAATAACCATGACCTGAAAGAACTGATTGAAGAATCAACAGCCTAGTGGTTTGATCACTTACCCCATGATGCAAAATATCTGCCAGATAACGAAGTTATACCTCAAAACAAACATTGACAACATCTTCTGTTCCATAGGAGAAGTTCTAGTATTATAATCTGTAAAAGGTAGTAATTAGGATTTACTAACTCAAATCTATATATATATATATATATATATATATATATATATATATATATATATATATATTAAATCTGGTATGTGGTTTCCATTTAGCCATATTTAGATATGTATGCCTTACATGAAATTAAAATGACTTGTTTCACCTCACTACAATTAGTCATACACCTGGCCATAGAACATGAAACTAACTACCTACCTATCAAAATAGTTCAAGAGAAGTGCATTGTTTATCAAACTAGACATCTACATTTTACTTATTAGACTGCGGCCAGCTGGTGTGGCCGAGCGCTTCTAGCTGCTTCACTCTGGAACCGTGCGACCACTATGGTGACAGGTTCAAATCCTGCTTTGGGCATGGATGCGTATGAAGTCCTTAGGTTAGTTAGGGTCAAGTAGTTCTAAGTTCTAGGGGACTGATGACCTCAGATGTTAAGTCCCATAGTGCTCAGAGCCATTTGCACCATTTGAACGATTTGTTAGACTGTGGAAACTGATAAACTTGAATTACATGACTACATAATAACATTAAAAATCATATAATCGCAAATTTTCACTATCTTTACATTTGTTGGAGTGGAAAAATCGTTTTCTTATCGTGTTATGTAGGTGCATACTGTCATGATGTGACATGTGTGAGCCGGCCGCGGTGGTCTAGCGGTTCTAGGGGCTCAGTCCGGAACCGTGCGACTGCTACGGTCGCAGGTTCAAATCCTGCATGGATGTGTGTGATGTCCTTAGTTTAGTTAGGTTTAAGTAGTTCTAAGTTCTAGGGGACTGATGATCACAGATGTTAAGTCCCATAGTGCTCAGAGCCATTTGAACAATTTTTTTTTGACATGTGTGATAGGTGCACAGTAGTTTATTTTCTTGTAGCAGAATATTGTCATATATTAAAAGGGTGTAACAGAATATCGTCATATATTGAAAAGGTGTAGCAGAATATCGTCATATATTAAAATGCCATATTTTGTCTTTTAAATGGGAATAATATTACTGAACCGTTTTTATGCACATATTATAATCGAATCATTATGCTTATATGTGTATATACAACACGGCTTGCCATACACATGAATTCTACACAGTGTTCCATTTTCGTGTTTGATAATTTTCGAGACTTATTAATATTCCATTTCTGACTGTATAAATGGGAAGATATCAGTATTTCATCCTTGCACGTACATTTTCTGAAGAAAATTGTTGAGACAGAGGTACCACAGAGACCAGTTCTTTGGCCATTCTTATTTGTAACTGCAATGAGTGACTTGCCACTCATTTTCCCCATATTATGATATGCTATGGAGATAACACTAAAATAATTACCTCCCATCTAGACCCATCAGTATTATACCAAATGGCACTGGAATCACTAGATGCTGCAGTGAAGTGGTTCCCCTCCAATAAGCGTGTGTTTAACCCAAATAAGATCCATCATCATCTATTAGGACTATCGAGCAACATAAAAAATAAGAAAGATAAACTTTTAGGATTTCCTATTGACTTCAAGTTGATCTGGGAAAAATACATGTCATATTTGCAAAAGCATATCAATTGTAACGTACTTAATGTGGTAATTGAGAGATGTAGTTTCTTCTGAAATCGAAGACTGAAACATTTTGCTCTGTTTTAGTCAAATATTTCTCATATGCTACTGGTGTAGGAGTACCCTTCATATATAAGTGATGTACTGGAAATACAATAAAAAAACATCATAAGAGAATCCTGTAGGGCTGGAGATAGAGATCACTGTCGATCTCGGTTTAAAAAGTTGAGATGCTTAAAACTGTTATACCTGTGAATATATGTCTCATCACTATACATCAAATTAAATGAATAAGGGCATGTTAAATGTAAAAAAAAAACAAGTAAACTGTTTATTATATCAACAGTAATCTACATAGCTGTTAATACATGAATCCCACTGTGAGACAAGATGATCAGTGCTGTCTTGTCTCGTAGTGGCATAAATTTATTAACAGCGCTAGCAATTACTTTCGAAATAATAAAGAGTTCACTTACTTTTTTCCACTTGTCCTGTTTTTATTTTTCTACCTGTCATAAAAGAGTTGTCCCAGAACAATGACACCAAAGGAGGTGGCGCAGTGGGTAGACCCTGGATTCGTATTCGGGAGGATGACGGTTCAATCCCGCGTCCGGCCATACTGATTTAGATTTTCCGTGATTTCCCTAAATCGCTCCAGGCAAATGCCGGGATGCTTCCTTTGAAAGGGCACGACCGACTTCCTTCCCTATCCTTCCCTAATCCCATGAGACCGATGACCTCGCTGTCTGGTCTCCTTCCCCAAACAACCCAACCTAGAACAACGAAGGAGGAAAAACGAAAATGCACATTCCAAGACAAAGACTGATAGAAGCATCCTACTTACCTAGCATTAGCTTCCTAAAAATCTTTAACAAATTACTACCTTCATCGTGCACCAAATCTCGGAAATTATTTCATAGAAAATCTTATAGGTGGTAACACATAACAGAATTTTAAAACATACAGATCGTGAGTACAGTGGAATACTACTACCCTGAACTCCACAAATCCGCAATTTCGGATACGAAATACAGAATCGAAGGAAAATAATTAAAAAACTTATTTTTAGTGTAAAGAATTTTTTATTGTACTCTAGCACTGAACAACTCATTGAAAAACTATTTATTGGAATGAAATGTTTATTACCCTGTAACTATAGTGCTGTGTCACATATTTATGAGCTAGTACTGTGTTTTTCACTTACAGTGGCTTGTAAAGCTTGCTTGATGATGTGATGCTGTGCCAGCACTGTGTGAACATGAAATCAGTTGGTGTGTACACGATGTGCCGACCTATGGTAGCATATTGCCAACTCAAAGGCATCTCCAGCGTCAGAATTTGGAGCAACATATTTATGGGTGTCTTATCTTTCATTATCTTTGTCTTCGGGATAGTCATCAGGTTCATACTAAGCTATAGAGATAATGCCTTCAACAGTGATTTCTTGATGACCAGTATCTTCGAGTGATATCCATTCTTTATGGCAGTTTTTCCCTGCATTCTCACACCCCGTGATTTCTTGGACAAGCTGAAAGATATCATTATTGTCTGATGCTGGAATGATTGGGTTTCTTCGAACATGAGATTTCGCCACTGTTTCTTCCATGATGTTTTTATTAAATACTCATTCTAATTCTCCCAATGCCTCATCTAGCCAGTAGATGAAGTCCTTCATTGTTATGTTTTTCATTTTTGCTAAGATGGAACAGTCCTCTCCTTCAGTTACAAATCATGGAAGCTTTTTTCTCTATTTCACTTTCCTTGTTGTATTGATTGCAAGACAGGGGTTGCGTTTGGTGGCAAAAGAATACACAATGTCACTACTGACTAGCTAAATTTCTGAAGGATGAGATGGCGCATAATGAATCAAAAGCAGAGCTCGATATGGCAGTCAATTTTTTGTACTCAATTTTCGAACAAAGGAAAAAAATTCTTTCTTGGAACACTCACCAAATAGCACACAAGTTATCCAAGCTTTACACTGACTTTTGTAATGAGCAGAGAGAGGTCATAATCAGTTTTTATGGCTCAAAGTTTTGCAGACATTCTAATTACAAACAATGGTTATTTGTTTGTTATCATGGAGTCGCTACAGGCTAAAACAGTAAGGTGTTCTTTTTTCATTTTAAAACTTTTTATAGTAAGTGCCTTGAAATTCGGTCCATTTTCGTCAGTGTCATTAACTAGTTATGGCGAGTAATTATCTGTCGATATCGAGTCTGTAAACATATCTGTTGTGGTACGATCAGATGATAATTTTTCTCCACCTATCGTCAATTGTCTATCCTGTATCTTTTCTTTCACCAGTCTAACCACACATTGATGGTAGTAAATTCTGGATGATTGCCTTCCTGAGTAAACCACAAGAAAGTTGCTTAGTCAATTTTATTATTCGATGACACAGTGGAGTTGTGGCGCTGTTCCAACGGTTTTTTCACTAGTTGTGTTGCAGAAGCTTTCAGTTTTCCTATGATTTTTTCCCAGTCATTGATAGTGGGTATCCCATCATCATTCAGTCGTCAATTTTGTAACACTTCCGCCATAGTAAAGCTGATAAAGCACTTCCAGTTTCTCTTTTAATATACAGGAACAATGTTTCCATTTGTTTTTTCTGTAAAAAATATCATCTGTTTTATATATGTAGTATCAACTTAACTAACTATGCTGTTGTATTGTTGTAGGGTATTGTGCACGGTATTTGCAATATTGCCACTTCTTCACATAGCTATATTGCCACTTTCTCAGATAGCTATGCTATGCTGCTTTGTCATTGGTAATCCTATGCAGTAGCTGTATTTCAATATGTACATGTTTTTAGGTAATCCGAACTTTCCAAATCCAAACAGACAACACCCCAATTATTTCAGATCGCTTGGGTTCTCCTGTGCAATATGTTGAAATTCAAGTTACATGATTATTCCACTGTATATATTGTCAATGGCAACTAAAGATATAGTGAATGATTATTAGCTTGCATGATGTTGTTATACTGAAGCCTCTGGTTTATCATACTATATACAAGACATTGAACTGTAATATTACCAAAAAAATATTTTGTTCCATACATAAGATTATTTCAAAAACACAAAAATTATGCTAATCAAGGAAATAAATAACAGGAATATGACATTATTTTCGGCAAGTCTAAATATTCACATCTTAAAAACGATAACTATCACATTAATGCTGACAATTCAATTGGCAGCTATGTTTAGCTTATGTTTGGTACACTTTGAATAAAAACTCAATGAGACAGACCATGACTAATATTGCTGAATAACAGTATTATCAAAACTTTGATAGTCGTAAAACTGAGAGAAAACATTGAGAGCTGTTGGTGTATTTTAGCCCTCCTTCTCTCATTTCTGTATCACACACGAGATAAATTTAATTTGAATTAAGCATTTTTTCATGCTAACTTTCATATCAAAGTGTTTAATTATCCATTAATGAGTGTCTATGTGATTCAAGTACAGTGGAGTTTTGTTTATTTTCCATTTCACATTTCCTTCAACGTTTAGAATTCCCTCTGGTGCACGATGTTCTAGGAATTAGCATTCTGGGCGAAGGCCATGTTTTTTGTTGCACTCAAGTGAGCAAATAATTTATCACTAGTACTTCATGTGTGCACTGGATGGTAAGGGACACCAACAGCAGCCATGTAGGCCTGGCGGAAAGTATCAGTAACGATGACCTTTCTGGCTGTGTCCAGTCATTTGACTTGAGGCACCAGCCCTTGGGGTATAGATAAAGGGCAATGCAGTGCACACAGTAATCAAATTGGGTTCCTAACTATGGCATGCCCAGTAGAGTGGAACCAGTAGGCGCCACCTTGTCAAAAAAAATTAAGACTGAAGAATGCAGGGAGCAGAACTTTCAATCAAGAAAAAATCGTTCCCAGCTTTTTGGAAATAGGACACCACTTAAGGTTATATGTGCAATTTTTAGCTTGAATTCTTGTATGGGAGGAAAAACGCAACTGTGTGTGTATCTATAACTGGAGAGGTGGAAAAATTTGGGCGTGTATCTGCCTTTTGACAAGAGTGAGTCAGATTGGCCACACTATGTTAGCTACACTGATGGGCGATTAGAAATTGTTACAAAGATTTTAATTGGGTATTGTGTCTGACATCTGTCCAGGTATTAGTTGTCAGGTAGACAATGATGGTTCTACTCTGTGACTGTGGATAGACATCGTTATCATTTTAGATCTCTTTGGATACATGTTTCCTCAGGTTAACAACTGGCCTGCAGAGTTCATCTGGCAGCACCAATGGTATTTACATGTAGGTGGCATTAGAAAGCTATTTCCATATGTTGCAAGCTGACCACCTGAGGGTGCAGCTCAGAGTATCAGTACACTGTCTGCCATCACAGCCTCAGATCCAACCATGGTAAGAAAGCTGTGCAGGGCAAAGCATCGAATATAGGTTTCCGCGTATGCTAGATGTAGGTTTACATACAAATTTAAGACATTTCTTTAAGTATTAAGTTTAGAATTTAAGTTGTTTTCATTACACATATATTTAGTAGTACTGTATCTACTCGACGAATTATAAGTTCTAAGTTCTATCTTTTATTTCCTTTCAAAACGCGTAAAGTAGTATCGCGCATACACAATCTTAGGCTTAATTTTTCGGGTATACATATTTTGGTTTTTAACGTTAGTTTAACTGCATTACGTTACTATATTAATAATATACACAAATATTAGTGTTCCACATAACGTTAGTGAACTGTAGTTCATAGAATAATATTGTTATTGCCTAGACAAATTTTGTAAAAAAATATTGTAAACAACCATGAGCGAGAAGTGTTTGAGCTGCCGTAGGAAAGTCAGTTCTGGGGTTCTGTGCAGCTGTTGTGGCAGATGGTTACATTGGGGTGAATGTAGTGGCATGGGAATCGGGGAAGTAAATGGGTCTCTTCCATGGTATTACAGATTATGTTCAAGGGATAGGAAAATAGCGGAACAGGAACGGGAGATTTGAGACCTTCAGGCTGAACTGGATAGGGCTAAGGAGGAACTGATGAGGTTAAGAGGGGAGGAGGGTGATGACAGGTGGGAATGGTAGCGAGGAACAGGGGCCACAGAAAGGTAACTGTATCAGGCAGTTTCATCATTGACACAAACAACAGATTTGCCTTGCTACATCGGGAAGAGGCTCAAGTAGAGGTAAGTGTAGTCAGCACTCAACATACTTTCACTAGGAAAACAACAGTCGCGAAAAAGTAGAAAGTAGGAGGAAAGTTCTGTTGTGAAGTAGTAGACATGGAAGACGTGTGGGCCAGATTTTGCAGGAAAAATTAGGTGATAGGTACCAGGTCACAAGTATTTCCAAGCCCGGTGTAGCCTTAGCCAAGTGATAGGGGATATAGGATCATTGTGCAAAGGTTTTACAAAGCAGGATCATGTTGTGGAAGAGACTGGAGCGGGAAACAGTATTGTTATGGTACCTGTCAGACAAAGAAAAGCAAATTATTGTTTGTGGGGATTTCAACACAGATTTTCTGCAAGAGTCAGATAGAAAGCTTGACCTTGGAGTATTACTTGGTTCTTTCAATTTGACATCAGTTATTGATTTTCCTACTGGAGTGGTACAGGAAAGTAACACACTGATAGATAACGTTTTCATAGACCAAGATAAATTAAATCAAATAAAAGCTTTTCCTGTCAAGAATGCCCTGTCTGATCATGATGCATAGATAGTTATAGTATATGATGTAGCTCTATACAGTAATACAAAACAGTACTCCAAAATAGTGCATTCCATTAACGATTTAACACTTCAAAATTTTAGGGAACGCTTGCAACACTTAGACTTGATGAGATGTACAGGGACCATGATACTAATTTAAAATTTAATCTAATTCATGATACCCTTGTGAGTACATTTGAAAACCGTTTCCCTAAGAAAACAGTGAAATATAATTGTAAGAAACCATGTAAATAGCATGGCTTACTAAAGAGATAAAAATACCTTATACAGAAAAGGGAAATGTATTGTATAACTAGGAGGAGTAATGACCCCGAAAACAATGAAACATTATAAAAGCTACTGCACAGTATTAAGAAAAGTTATTAAAAGTCCAGAAGTATGTGCATTATGTCTGAGATTAGCACATCTGATAATAAAATTAAAACAATTTCGAATATTGTGAAAAGGGAAACAGGGCAATCAAGAGCACAGGAAGATTGTATTTCTATCAAACGCAATGAAAAGTTTGTAAACAAGAAATCAGAGTAGAAAACATTTTTAATAATCATTTTTTAAGTGTTGTGGGGAAAATAGCTTCCAGCTATTCATTAGAAAATAGAAGGCAGTATATCGAAGAGGCAGTACCTACACAATTTGATAAAAGAGAAATTCAACCTACCTCTCCTACTGAAATTACGAAAATAATAAATTCACTCAAAATCAAAAGCTCACATTGAATTGATGGCATTTTCAACAGAGTACTAAAAGCTTGTTCCCAACAAATAAGTAGGATTCTCAGCCACATATGTAGTAGCTCAGTGAAACAGGGATTTTTTTCAGATAGACTGAAATATGCTATTGTTACCCATTGGATAAAAAAGGGGATGGATCTGATGCTAAGAGCCACTGCCCAATCTCACTTCTAACATCTTTATCCAAAATTCTTGAAAAAGTAATGTATTCAAGAGTAGCATGACATATTTATAAAATGAAGTACTAACAAAATGTCAATTTGGTTATCAGAAAGGCTTTTCAACAGAAAATGACCTATATGCTTTCACTGATTAAATATTAAATGCAATTAATAACCGAACATCGTCGATTGGATATTTTGTGATCTCTCAAAGGCTTTGGTTGTGTGAATCATGAAATTCTTCTAGATAGGCTCAAGTATTGTGGTATGAGTGGGACAGTGCACACATGGTTTAATTCATATGTCACTGGAAGAATGCAGAGGTTGAAATTAACATTATAGATAGTCTTCAAAAATCAGAAGAGTCCTCTAACTGGGGAGGTATCAAGAATGGTGTCCCACACAGTTCAGTCTTGGGTCCCTTATTGTTCTTAATATATATTAATGACTTGCCACTCTATATTCATGAAGATGCAAAGTTTGTTATTTTTTCTAATGATACAAGTATAGTAATTACACTCAAGAAGCAAGAATCAGCTGAGTAAATTGCAAATAATGTCTTTCAGAAAATTATTAAGTGTTTCTCTGCAAATTGACTCTCTGTACATTTTGAGAAAACACAGTTTATAAAGTTCTGTACAGTTAATGACATAACACCCTTGATACATATAGACTATGAATGGAAGTCTGTTGCTAAGATAGAATACTCAAAATTTCAGGGTGTGTGCATTGATGAGAAATTGAATTGGAAGAAACACATCGATGATCTGCTGTAAGAGTTAGGTTCAGCTACTTATGCTATTAGGATTATTGCAAATTTTGGTGATAAACATATCAGTAACTTAGCCTACTATGCCTATTTTCATTCACTGTTTTCATATGGCATCATATTTTGAGGCAATTCGTCATTAAGAGATAAAGTATTCATTGCACAAAAGTGTGTAATCAGAATTATAGCTGGAGCCCACCCAAGATCACTTTGCATACATTTATTTAAGGAACTCGCGATATTCACAGTACCTTCGCAATACATATATTCACTTATGAAATTTGTCATTAATAACCCACCCCACTTCAAAAATAACAGCAAAGTGAATATCTATAGCACTAGAAGAAAGCATGATATTCACTATTCTGGATTAAATCTCACTTTGGCACAGAAAGGGGTGAATTATGCTGGCACAAAAATCTTTGGTCATTTGCCAAATAGTATTAAAAGTCTGACAGATAGCTAACCAACATTTAAAAGCAAATTAAAAGTATTTCTGAACGACATCTCCTTCTACTCAACAGATGAATTCTGAGATATGAAAAATTAATTAAATATCATGTGTAAAGATAAGTTTTTACATTTCGAAATGATGTGGAATGTGTTACTTTATCAATATGAAATGTTGTATTCATGATCTATGGAACAAGGATTAATGTATGTATGTATATATGTAGGTCTGGAAAGAGGTAAGTGCATTCAGAATAGATAACGTAGGGTTAAATGACGAGTAAGGTGTTTGAAGTGGAAGACACAATACGAATTTGTAGTAGTAAACATTTACTTGTCTTCTCTTAAACTGCTTCGATTAGTAGGGTTCCACAGCTCACTTAGACTTAATGTAATTCCAGTCTTGCGTCAGGAAATACGTTTGGGCGTCTGTTCCTTCACTTGTAGTCCATCACACTCTTGCCTCCTAACTTTAAATTAGATGTCAAGTTTTGCAGTATTCTGTCCTATGAAGGTTATCCAGAAAATAATGCACCGCATTTTTTTTCTCAGCCAAACAGAATGCTACTAATGCGAAACGTTACGTATGTATTATTTGAAGTTTCCTGAGTGAGCGCGCCAAGTTTCCGTCGCTTCCGACAGATAGCGTAGCTGCAGGACAGTTTCAAAATGGCGTCTGCAGGTGTTGTACGTTACAAGCAATGTGGTGTTATTGAATTTCTCTCTGCAGAGAAAGAAACTGTGGGGAATATTCACAAACGCTTGTAAAATTCTGTGGAGCATTTGCTGTCGACAGAAGTACATTTAATCCCTGAGCACAGATTGTGGGGTCATCAGAAGGCTGTTGGGAGGAGTTCCATGATTTACATCGGTCGATGAGACCATCCACAGCTGACACACATGAACTAGCCCTCCCGACTTCCACTGGATTGGGCCATTAAAGGCTGCCATTCGTGGAAGATATTTTGAGGACGATGAGGAGGTGATTCACATAGTGAAGCACTGGCTCTGTCACCAGGATAAGGATTGGTACCGAGGTGTAGCCCTTATTTCACTTTGCAGGAATGCTGTGGAACAGGATAGAGACTATGTGGAAAATTATGCTGTTTATCTAAAAAGCCATTCTATTGTGGGTGTTATTATTATGTTCAATAACGTATTGTTGAAGAAAAAATGAGGTCCACTACCTTCCGGGCAACCCTCGTATTCAAATTTACATTTGTAGATTTTTCTTTTGTCTTGCACTAAAGATCATCCAAGAAAAAATTATTTTCAAGCATGTAATCCGATGGTGGCGACTCATATGGTTCAATGGCTCTGATCACAATGTGACTTAACATCTGAGGTCTTCAGTCTTCCTAGAACTTAGAACTACTTAAACCTAACTAACCTAAGTATATCACACACATCCATGCCTAAGGCAGGATTCGAATCTGCGACTGTAGCGGTCGCGCGGTTCCAGACTGAAGCGCCTAGAACAGCTTGGCCACACTGGCCGGCTGGCGACCCATATTTTTTACCTTTCTTAAATAACAAAAATTCATTTAACAGTTAGGAAGATAGTTGAAGTTACTGAAATTAGGATGATTTATTAACCACAACTTAGCTTACAGTCACTACTGATTGCAGATTAAATTCTACAAGTGGCATTCATTAAGTAATGCATCTCATTTTTGTTTTCTAACAGTGTGTTGGTTTTATTCAGGATTTCAATCAACATATTATTGCCCACTCTTTTGTCTATAAAATCCTATTTTTCATCATTATCTCTGATCATTGCGACAACCTTACAACACCTACCAGGAGTGCCCTCATAACTGCAGGTACCACTCTATTGGTCGACATTGGAACCAACGTCTTGCTGCATCAATAACTTCCCCATCATCTAGGTACTATTTTTCGTTGAGTGCGTCCTTAATTCATTATGCCAAACAGAAGGAAAATGGAAGGTGCAAGATCCAGGCTGCAGGATGGCTGAAGAAGTCCCTCTCACGTACACAGATTTATGTGAGGTCTTGTGTTGCCATGAAGAAGGAAAAGTTCGTTTCCATTTTTGTGGTGACGAACACAATGAAGTTTTTTCTTCAATCTCCTGTGGGTAGCACATCTTTGTGTTGCCAGCCAACAGAGGAGAGATCAAACAGTTTGCGTGACCTAGCTGCAATGATGACAGACTCCCCACCTAACAACTCACCATGCATTTGTCTACTTCCATATATGTGTAGACATTCTCGAAGTGCTTATGAATATTTGTGATTCTCTAGTTTTCCGACAAAAAACTCAATGACAGCTCCCTGCTCGAAGAGCGCACACATTACAGACTCCTTTTTGAAAGCTATCACATATTGTACCATCACGTATTGGAACTTAATGAAACTTTAGGGGCTGAAGCGGGAATATTCCATGATGGCCCACTACCAAAATCGACCAAGAGAAAGAATGTGTTGCATTACTTATTGAATGCCCCTCGCAATTAACGTTTTAGTAGCGATTCCTATTGCACACAAATTTAATAAGCACTGCCGTTCATGGGAGCCCCGGCATTGTAGGATCCAGAATGTTAGAATTATTAGGAAAGTTAAGTAACATACAAGTTCGAAAGGGTATACTGTATAAAAATGTAGAGCACATATTTGTAATATTTGCAGCAAAAAATTAGTAACTTTGCATCGAGGATTAATGCTCAAATCTGAAACAGATGTTGATACTAAGACCCAAAAAGTGCCCAATGATAAGCACTTTAAGGCTACAGAATGTTAAATTGTCTTACTCAATACGACCATTTTCTTAACAAGTAACTTTTTTGGTGTATTCTGCTTTATATCAGTATTTGCGCTGCACATCAGTATTTGTACTGCATTTAGTGACAACAATGAAATGTGAACATCTATATTCTGTAAAAACATGACATAAAGGAGTAACATATAAGTTATTTCTGCATGTGCTTTTTGGGATTTTTATTGAGTAGATATGTTTTCTATGAAACTGATGTGTTATCTTTCAGTCTTATATGAATGGTGAACATATTGAGAATTCAGTGAAGAAAAGGCAATGTGGGAGCTTGTGAAAGATGTATTTTCTATGATTTTATTTGGCCCACTCATAAAACTATAATTATTGTGTAAATATAGATAAATTCGCTGAAATGGATGTACTTTTGAAGTTTTATATATAACACTAATATAATAGGTTTATCAGTTGTTAAAATTAGAACTCCATTTCAGTTGCAACTGAGAATAACTGTGACTGTTGAATGTTGGTAGGGCTTAACTATTGTGTCAATGTCAACATACACAGAAGGCTTAAAATAGAGAGGAGGGAACGGAATATAATACCTCAATAATTTTCTATCACACATAATGTGTTCCATAAGGCTAACAGGGCTCAAGAAACAAATCTGTTGACAAATAGTTAAAGAGACAGGAAGGGCTGTGGCACATATAGCTGCTTACATGTGTACAACACATCAGATATCTCACTTGACCATCTAATCTGATTAAGTGCCTGACCTTCCATTGTTTACAGCACCTACCATTTGATAACTACAAAATTAACTGTAAGAAATCGATGACAACTAAAGCATGGCAAAAAGCGAACATCTACATTAGCTATGGGTTAAGATCCATGAAAGTAGTGTAAAATTTTCATAAGAGATCAACTCAACTCACTGTGTGTAATTTTGCTCATAACTTCAAGAACTGTCATAGTCAACCCAAGAATTGGGTGGTTGCACATCTCCAGACAGAGACAACTTATTTATCCTGCAGTTGCTTGAAACAGCACCGAAGCAAATGCTGCAAAATTAGTTGAAGAGTTATTCAGAAGGGAAATCGAGAAGGAGTTTTGAGTATGCAGCAGAGTGTGCACTGAATTGAGACCTCTTGATAGATTAAAACTGTGTGCTGAACTGCAATCTTTGACTTTCATGGACAAGTGCTCTCCGACTGAGCTGTCTAAGTGGAAGAGAACCAACTTCTTTGAAGCTTGGATAGTACGAGCTGGGTACTTTTTCTTTGTTTGTTCAGGCTATGGGGATTAAAACACCTGAGCTCACAAGCACTCAATTCGTGACTTAAAATGAGATATTTTCTGGCGAAAGGGCCATGAAATTAGTTGACACATAGGAGCCTGAATGGCATCACTAGATGTCCAGTTAAAAAGTAACAATCACAACAGAAAGATGTAATGATGAGTTATAACAACCAGGTTACATTAAGATTGGAATTATAGAGAATTGCGAAGATGGTTCGATGAACCCTCTGCCAGGCACTTAAATGTGATTTGCAGAGTATCCATGTAGATGTAGATGTAGATGTTGTTACATGCAGACATTCTCATAGGACCTTTTTGGCTCCATTTCCAGTCAGGAAATTTGCTAGTTTTATTAACGTTTACCCTGTATATTAGAGGATCAACCGTTTACCCCAAGAATTTCGTGGTTTCGACGAATTGTTGTTGAGATTTAAGGTCTGCAAGAGGAATTTCTTCCAGTGCCAGGATTTCATACAGACGGTATTTACAGAGGGAAAGTGGAAGTCGTTGCCTGTACTCCTCGAGAAAAGATAGTAGGTACCGCGATGGTCCGATAAAGGTGTACCCAAGCCTATATTAAAAATCCAGACTTTTAAAAACTCCCTAATAAAGTGAGTTAGGCGGCCTTATTATCACCATCTTACAATATGGCTACAGTAAAGTACTTCCCACAGAGAGTTATCCATGGTATTGGTTGGCAAGGTGGAGAGATGGTTGACTTCAGAGTGATGTCTACAAAGTCACATTGGACCTTTCTTAGTAATTACTGCGACTGAAGCTACCGTACCAGCCCCCAGTGATCATTCATTCTATCGCCCTGCAGACACTAATAGAGGATATTGACCTGTAGCTGGAAGGCGGGTGTTTGTCTGTACCAGATTAGTTATAGGGATTACAAATGCTTCACGTCAATGTATAATAAATGTGCTATCTTTCTAGGTACGACTGTGAGTAAGGGAGAGAAAATGTTTGTCATCAGGAGATAGTTGTTGTAATATCTGAATGAATGTAAATTTCCTAAGGTCCAAGGACAGAGGAATGTGACAATGAGAAGATATGCTCAACTGACGCCTATGGTTATGCTATTTCTGTAAATGAAATGTCACTAGACTATGCCCATTTGACTGTAGAATGCGCTGGGGGTTTTGTGGAGATGAGGAATCGGGGTTGTGTGCTTGTTTTCTACTGTAAGCCCTTTGTCAGTAAAATCAATATTCTAGCGTTCACGATTATGGAAAATGAAAGAGATCTCCTGTGCTCCACCGCTCGCTGGGGAGGTATGAAGGTTTGAGAACTCTGCAGAGTGCTAGACCAAGATATTGGGGACAGAAACAGAATCCACTATAATATCGTTTACAATAGTCAGACCAGGTATTGGAATATAGGCTTTTTTGGCAGCAACACAACGATGTTGATCCCAAACGACAGAAGGGGGGGGGGGGAGGCAAAACAGTTAAGAAAATTAGCAAAAGAGATTCAGGAAGCTTTTCTGCTAAGTCTGAGAATTCTAAAACTCTCTGTATTCATCTGATTGTATCGAACACAGACTGTTCTCCATTGTAGGGTGGTGCACAAAGACATGGAAAGTACATCTCTGAATGAAAATCGCGTACCGCCATTACTTTGTCAACCAATGGACCGCGCATGAAACTTTCGGCAGCGGAGAGGACGACATTCGCAAGATATCCTGATGCTGTGGAATTTCTGTTTTTCATAGGTCTCCAGTTACGAGTAAAGCTCCATTCGGCTTTAGAAAGCTACTAATCGTCTTATGCATGAATTGTGCGTAGTTTAGGAAGCGAATTACATACTGAAACTTGTCGCTCGACTCTCTGTCTGAGACGCAAATCACTCGAGTTGGCGTGCAAGTTGTGAGCGAAGAATTAGATATACAGAAGCGACAATGAATGTATGGTACCGGAAAGAAAATATGTGTTCACGTGTGTTGAGGAAAACTATATCAAGCTGGTTCAGAACATCTGCCAGGAGAACGCCTCTGGGATGGGATGCAAGGCAATGGAGTCATCAAGTAGCAAGAAAGATGTCTGGAACTGGGTGATTAGTTGTAACATGTCTGCCCAGGTAACAACGACTGACAGAAATACATACAATCAGAAAGGATATATAACTGCGAGTAGACGAATACGAACAGCAATAGCTTGCATCTGGTTCTTCAACAGAACGATCTGGCTATGGACATCGTCTCAGATGAACGTCTTTACATCCCTATGAGCTGAAGTTTCCTCCTCAGGAAAAACGTCGTAACACTCTGAGATGAAATATGAGACATTGAGGCAATGTTAAGGTTATATTTCGTCTTTTGCAGGCATATGAAAGACTGAAGATTGTGAATGTAATACCAGCTGTGGTTTGTGCTCTATGTGGACCATCAAGCGTCTGGGCAGTAAGTCAGTGGAAGCAATTTGATATGCAATGGGTCTCTACATAAATGTGAGGAGCATAGCTTTCAACAGTTTTTAAGCTGATATGTACTGTCAAACTTGATTAGTAGGCTCAGTAAAATTCTTCCAGGTCTGTGACTGCTCTGTCATTGTGGTCGAAGACCCAAAAGAATTTTATTGACTATCACATTTTATTGACTATCGCTGAAACCTACGCTTACATTGATTAGCAGAGTCCCATTGCATAGGAATTAGCATGCCTCCAAGGGGAACGCAAATTGTATCCTTAGTTTACAATGAAAGGATTTAAATTAAGGAGACTCCTACCATCATCTGCATGTGACACTACTGATGACCAAGGTACAGCTGAAAGATTTGTTATTTCCTTGTTTTCTTTCCATGTTAGTTTGTAAGGAAGAGATTTAGAGGACTGGTTTGGTGTGTTCATTGTGACAGTTTCCCATGATTGCCAGCATCTCCGATGGAGCGCCACTTAGTTCCCACACAAGAATATTAACATGCCTTAGGTGACTTGTTCATACCTCAAGTCACATACTCTGAATTCCAGACAGAGGAACCAGCTGGAGTTGGGAAGGTACCAGTTCAAGTTAACACCCTTCGCTGGGTACGTATGTCAACCCACATGCTGGGCATTGTACGTCACACAGTCACACTTTGCACATCGAACATGTGAGCTGGCCTTCAGAAGCAGACAAAAAGGAATAGAGCTGTAAAAAAATCAGACCTCAAACACAGAAGAGGAGGAAGGATGTAGTTAATCAATAGACAAAGAATGAACAGAAGAACAGCATGGAAACAAAAGAACAGACTTGCAGCACAGAAAAAGGAGTAGTACTGGTAAAGCTGAGGCCCCACGATCGCCAAACACTTACTCACAAAAAGAGTTAGATGAGAAAGGGAGGGGGAGATGTACTAGTGTAAAGAAACAGTGAAGGCGAGTCCTGAGTCATCCTTGGACAGCTCATTTGTAGAGAATTTGTCCACGAAAGGCAAAGGTCCTAGGTTTGAGTCCAAACCCGGCATACAGTTCAATCTGCCAGGAAGTTTCAAGAGGATTCAAGTTACAGTAAGAGAAACCAGTTACTGGGTCAAAATATGTGCAGATCACAAGCGTAACCTGAGCTGGTAGTTTTGAAGAAAAGGACGAATTAGCGAAGGACATCAAGACGTATCTGCAGCTCCCCAGTGACTATTGAAATCTCAATGAACGTAGCATATACTGAGGTACAGAAAATGTTGTCAATCATCTCTTCTCACATCGAGCAAACCTTTGTAGTTTGTTCCAAAATTTCCAGGATGGGGTTAACGTTGCTCTTGGCCATCTTGTGCACTTGGTGTGGCGAAGCTCAGGCTGAAATAATGCTGTTGTCACTATTCACCTCATAATGTGCAACAACAAACAGATCTCTCACTCTGATGGCTATTGCTCGCCCAGATTACCATTTGCTAGCAGCTGATTGAGAATTTATTGGCTATCAGTGAAAAGTGGACTTTCTTGGCAG
Source organism: Schistocerca gregaria (assembly GCF_023897955.1). Taxonomy (NCBI): domain Eukaryota; kingdom Metazoa; phylum Arthropoda; class Insecta; order Orthoptera; family Acrididae; genus Schistocerca; species Schistocerca gregaria. The sequence goes on from NC_064925.1 coordinate 291,147,804, forward strand.
ATTATTTTCTGAAGGTACATATCGAATCTTAGACAGGATAAGACTGCTATGATGCTATTAACAGTATTCAGTTCATAATGAGCAAAAATTTTGGTCCAATGCTGCTAACCAATAGTAACTGTAAATTACTCAAAACTGTATCACTTAGACGTTTCCACGTACTTATGTATGCACTATTTGAAAAAATATGTCATTGGTTTTTATTATAATGTTCAGTGGTGAATTCTGCTCAATGCCTAAGCTGTTTGAGTGCTCATAACATAAGATAGAAATCACATGTAATAAAAAATTGGGGTGGTGTGTTTTGAAACCTCATGTGCAGAAACTGTGCGATACAATGTCTTGTTTAGTCAAGAAGAAAATTAATTTCAACCTGTCTTAAACATCAATATCATAAGCACTGACTGTGCATCAATCCAAAGGGATACTGGAAATATCTTTATCTCGCCCTTCAGTGGCAAACACTTGTTTTACGCCAGTAACACCTGTGAAATATGTGGGACACGGGAATTTCAGTACAACACAGTTTCGAAACAACACCATCAAGAGTACCAGGATGAGCAAATGACTGAAAGAGAAACTATGTTTGTAGTTACAAAAAGATTACAGAAAATATTTTGAAAACCTAAAATGACCCATCAGATACAAGTGACACATGAAAACTCACATTCTTCAACTCATATCTTGGAAAATCAATTAAGGGTATTGAGATGCGATGAATCAATGTTTTTGAAATAATATTATTCTAACTCTTGCGTGCAGTAATATAAGTATAAATTATGGATGCCATTGTTCAAGAATATTTTCAATTATATATAAGGTATTAGTTTAACCAAATTGCAAGCAAGAAAAGTTATTAGGCCACCTATATCAGAACAATTAAAAATCAGCGAATTCTAAATTACTGCATCAGCATTGGGATCCTCTATCAAGTAGTACCTCAAAAGATATTGAACGAATTGTACGATGTGGTTTTAGTATCGTAATGGATTGGAATGGGCCATGTAACAGAGACGTTTGGCTAACATAAATGGGAATCGTTGCTAAACAGAAGTCATCGCTCTTGAGAAATCTTGATGGGTAAATTTAAAGAATCGTTATTTGAGGAAGCTGCATTGGGTCCTCTGTGTTATACCTGCATAGGGATGGTAAGAAGAGTATAAGATATATTATGGTATGTACTCTATTGGAGAATGGAAATTGTTCCTGTTGATATGAAGTAGCCTTCACAGTGCACTTTGTAGCACCTTGTTGAGTATTGCGTGTCCAGGGACGATAAATATCACTTTGAGAATAAATAATCATCTGTCAGACTGTATCGACTCAACTTGATCATTGGTACGATTCATGTTACATAATATTGTCAAAAATTAAACTGACTGGGGGATTGTGGTATCATCAGTAACATCATTTTCCTAGCTATGCTTTGCAATATGTGACGCTTAGTATCTGAGACAAAGTGAGAAACATTTTGTCTATTAACGAGACACGACCTCTTTATCTTCAAATGTTGCTATGACTTCCACTCCCGATGGTGATGAGATTAGAATGTCAGAACTGGTGCTGCAACATGGCTAAATAAAGTGGCTACAGGTAAAAACCGATGAATTTTGTTTTATTGTACTAAAGATACAATTAAAGAACTGCCTCAGGACGAAAACAAAAATTAATAGAGACTTCACATTAATTTTAATGAATTGTGCACACCACGAAACACTGAATAATTTGTGGAACCCCTAAATCAGCCAACTTTTCTCATTTGCTGCATTTCTAGTTCGGCATCACTGTCAGTCAAAAAGACTTCAGAACACTAGTGTTTCTTGTCAGGCCACTGTCAACCTTACATTTCTAACAAGAACAATATTGTGTCTAGTAACATTGCAGGTATTACGTTATAAATGCCTTATTATAAATGTCTGTTTGTTTCGAAATTACTAATGAGACATTACCTTTCCTATTCTGGGGGTGCATATAACTTATCAGAGCTGGAAAGCTGCAACACTTACATGAGAAGTATTCAGTAGCCTTGTTCAAACGACTGAAACTGAATAAAAATTATTTTAATGAGTCTACTCAACAACTCATCTAGGTAATTTACATGTAAAACTGTGGAACTGCGCACAGTCCATGTTTGAAGTGTACCAACTCTAGACAACATAAACATCAGTCACATAGATAAGTGCATGCTGAAAAGTAATGCCTTCACATTTTTTATTCGAAAACTCTTTCTGTAAATAAAACAAACATTATAAACATCCTACATCTTTCTTCAGTTAAAACTTCTGGGCTGAGAGGCCGTAGTCGATGTATAAAATTTCCACCTGACGCTTCGTCTCCATCTGCGGGAGACATCTTCTGAGGTAGTCCGGCTACTGCCACTGGGGCTCCAGGTACTCTAGCATATATTGAGCGCATAGAGGGCACCATTATTCGTTACGTGATGCAGACGGTATGCCTATCTTTGGAAGGCGTCATCATTCTCGATTAAGAGTAATCGATATTTTGTCCAACTTTAAAACTTCCTCTTTCCTATTAAAATTGTTATGGTGTTTGTGAATTTCTATTACTTCTCTATACATGCGTGCAAGATAATGGGATGTTCGTGCTAGAACGCTCGTCTCATTAAATTTAATTTCATGGTTCCCATCTCGGAAAACATGTTCAGCTACGGCCGATTTTTCGATGTGCCCTAAGCGACAGTTTCTTATATTCTCGGCTAAGCGGGTGTTCACACTTCTTTTCGTTGTTCCAATATATACTTGTCCACAACTGCATGGAATTTTGTATACCCCAGGTGTCGCTAGGAGATGTTGGGCGTCTTTTGCAGTTCTTAAATATTTCTTAATCTTCTTGGTGGGTCTGAAGATTGTTTCGATCCCATACTTGGCCAGAACTTTCCCGACATGATCCGTAACCTTATTAATAATGGTAGGAAAACTTTTCCAAGAGGTGGCCGTTGTTGCTCTGGAGTTCTGGCTTCTTTTCTTGTTTGATGGAGGGCTCGATCAATTTCCTTGCTGGTATATCTGTTTTTGATTAAGGCTCACCGTAGGTGATTCAGTTCATCTTAAGATGAACTGAAGTATGTGTTGTATGCTGATGAGAGAAGGGAGGGGGTTAAATGCAGTACCAGCACAGAGCCTGCTCCTCATGAATAGCACCAAGGGAGCCACAAAGGCTTATCATCCCAATCGACAGAAGGATCACAACTAAAAGAGACATATGCCCTCACTTCATGAGACACTGTGGCAAGGTTTGATATTTAATCAAGGACATCGACACAAAGTCTGGTGATCAGGAACTTCGTATGTCATCTCTCCTCCCCTCCCTGGCCAAACTATGGTTCTGCAATAGCTGTTTCAAAGGAGTCTTAGGCCAAAAACCTAATATGAGAAACACCAAAGACGAAGTTCTCAGTGCTCTACCGGAAGAGTTTTCAGTTATAAAACATCACGAACACGAACAGTATGAAAAAGAAGCAAAGAGGCTTAGCGTTTTACCTCAAGATACTGTAACCTTTGTTAATAACAGTTCTGTTGTTTATGTCTGTAGAAAGTGCGGGAAAAACACAAACAGTGGTGTAACCTGTTGCGAGTGCGAAAGAAAACATCAGTCTAAAACTCCCGACCATGTTCCAAAACTTTATATTTTAGGCGATAGCCACAGCCGCGGTATTGTCTCACGCATAAATAAAGCTTCAAATGTGAAATCGACGAGCTTTGTAAAGCCTGGGGCGCCCCTCTCAGAAATAAGAAAACTAGTTTTTTCTGAAGAAATAAAAAATCTGTCTTCGAAAGATTTTGTTGTCCTCTTTGGTGGATCTAATGACATTTATCAAAATGATACATCTAAAGCCTGCTGCGAATTAAACACGTGTTTATCTGAACTAAGTCATACAAACGTTATCCTCGTAAATATACCACAAAGGTACGACTTGATGTCCTGGTCGTGTGTAAACAAGGAAATTAGTGCCGCCAATGAACTTTTTTTCCAGTATGTGCAAACAATATAGAAATGTTTCTGTTGTTAATATTAATACAATTGGACGCAGATTCCACACTACTCACGGGCTGCACTTAAATGGCCTTGGAAAGCAACTCATTACATTAAAGCTAATGGAAATTATTCAGAGACTGCAATACTTACCAACAACATCATCAGTGGTACCTGTATCATCATCACAGAAAGTATCTCTAGGAATGACTAATGCAGAATCAGATACAGTAACAGAAAATGCAGCAGAAGTACCTAAAGAAGCAATACTAACAGAAGTAGAATCAACAGCAGCGTGAGAAGAACCACGTTCAGTAACAGCAGAAGTAATTCCTCCAGCATTAGAACCAGCTCCTACAGCAGTAACACCATCTCCCTCACCAGCAGTAGCAGCACAAACTTCTCCACCAGCAATAGCAGAAGAAACACCATCAGCAACAACAGAAGCAACTCCTCCAGCAGTAGAACCTGTTCCTATAGCACCAGAACCATCTCCCACACCAGCAGTAGCAGAACCAGCTCCTTTACCAGTAATAACAGAAACAACTCCTCCACCAGCAGCAACTAAACCAACTTCACCAACAGCAGAAATAGTACCAGCTCCTCCTCCATCACCTTCAAGAGTAGCAGAAAAGAATAGACCAGTCGCAGTAAGTAAAGTATCATCTTTGTCTCATGATGAAGTGATACCAAATGATTTGGGACAACATGTTCCTATAAAACTTGTGGACAGTGAAGTGAAACAAACTTATATCCGTGTTTCAAACAGACCCAAAAAATTACCAAAGAGAAATGAAGATTTTTTATGGTTTATCCCAAGGAAGTCCAAACGCCACCTAACATAGATTCCAGGGCTAAAAAAAACAATTAAATGTTCTCCATCGCCCCATAATACTGTAATTCTCCCCTCCTGTGACAGTAACTCTATCTTATTTCTGCACTTAAATGTCAGGCCTCTGAAAAATAAAGCTGATGAGCTTGGTATACTATTAAAAATTAACAAAAGAATGATTTTATGTATAAACGAACATTGGTTAAAGGAAGAGGATATAAAACTGTATGTACCATCGGGTTTCAGATTAGCTACGTACTACTGCAGACCCGGTGAATCCTATGGGGGTTCATTCATATATATTAGCAATGTTCTAGACTTAAGGTTTTCTGTTCTTGAAGTTAGTGACCTACGCATTAAAGGTGTTTTTGAAGCGCTGCTTTTTTTATATCTAGTATACAGCTCATAACTGTGTCTTTATATCACACTCCTGAAAGTAATGTAGAACAATTTATAGAACATTTAGAAAAACTTGTGATCAGTATACAAAAATATACTAAATACAAAATTTTAATCTTTGGGGATCTAAACATAGACATTAGGAAAATGACAGCCAGAAATGTTAATTTAGTAAATATCCTATAATCTCTTTTGTGCTAATGAAAGTCCTACAAGGCACTCCTCTTGTCTTGACAATCTAATAACAAATGTATACAAATGTGATTTTGAGCTAGGCTTATTTAATGTCGATTACCTGTCAGACCATAGAGGTATATGGGTGAAACTAATTACTAAAAAACCAAAAGAAGACGAGGAACAAACTCAGTGTGTCAGACTATCTACAGATACAAATATTAGCAAGTATAGAGAAGAACTTAAGTCTATAGATTGGAATACTGTTATACGTTCCTCCAGAAATGTTGATGAAGCCTTCAGCACATTCCTCAAAACCATTTCTGAAATCTTCCATGCATGCTGTCCACTGGTTAAAAAACAAAAAAACAAGAAATTTAGGAAACCTAGCCACTCAACTTTACAGATGTGGTTTTCACCCCAATTACAAAAACTGAGACTATTGGTAATTACTTGTCATGATAAGGTCAAAAAGGGAGCAGTAGATAAAGAAACTTACAAAAACCTGAAAAGAAAATATAGATCTGAAATTAAAATAGCCAAGTGTAAGGCAAATGGTGATTTCATTAAAAAATCACACAATAAATGTAAGGCTGCATGGAAAGTAATAAAAGCAGAGCTAGGTATGGATATAAACTACAAAGACAACACAAATGTTGCTAACATCACTGCTGATGATTTCAATTACTTTTTTTGTCAACTCTGCCAATGTTAGCCTCCCAACCCACAGCAACCAGAATTCCAATTCAACATATAAACCTATTTCTCACCCCATATCTGGCAGAAATTTTCAACAAAACATTACAAACATAGTGTCAGCTTGTAAATGGAGAGAAGTACAAGTAACTGATATAATTAAAGCAACCTCTAAATTAGGATACTCTAGATCTGAAGATGTGTATGGCCTGTCAAACTATGTAATTAAAAAAGTTGTAGATCTCATATCATATCCTCTTTGCGTACTGATAAACTGGATGCTCTCGAGTGGACACTTTCCAGAATGTCTAAAAAGAAAAACAGTTGTCATACCATTATACAAAAAGGGTCACAAGTCCTGTATCAATAATTATAGACCAATTTCACTTGTGCCTATTCTCTCAAAAATAATAGAACATTGCATACTGCAGCAAATATGCATACACCTATCAGACAATAATATATTAAATGATTCTCAGTATGGATTTAGGTCAAACATATCAACAGTCAAAGCAGTTGAAAACCTTATCTCTTTTGTACTAAGCGCTTTTGATTCAGAATTATCTGCTGAAGCCATTCTAATTGACTTGAGTAAGGCTTTCGACTTAGTTAACCACAAATTATTATTAGATAAACTGTGTTGCTATGGAACCAAACACTTGGAACTCTCACTAATTGAATCATACCTCAGCAATAGAAAACAAATAGTAAAGCATAATGACCAACAGTCACAGACTTTAAGTATAAAACGAGGTGTTCCGCAGGGCTCAGTGCTTGGCCCTCTACTATTTATATTGTTTGTAAATGACTTTCCGAATAACTTACCCTGTAAATCTATCCTCTATGCTGATGACACAACATTAGCTAATTCTGGAAAGGATATAAAGAAATTGAAGGAGGAAAGTGAAGAGTGTCTCAAAATGATTAATATCTGGTTTAAAGCTAATGACTTATCTATGAACCATGAAAAGACTGTCAAGATAATCTTCAGTTTATGAAACAGTAACACGGAGTTATCACCTGTTAAACTACTAGGAATACACGTTGACTCAAAATTAACTTGGGACACACATACAGATTATGTATGTCGAAAGCTATCACGAGTTATCTACCTACTAGCCAAACTACACACATGTGTTACACAAGATTTATTGCTTCAGTCATACTATGCCTTCTTTCATTGCCATCTACAATATGGCAGGAGCCAAAAAAATTTTCACTTGGCAGAAGAAAGCAATTAGCAATCAATGTTGTCAGAAGTATTATAGCTAGTTGTACATTATATAACAAAAATATTACATGGAGAAAAAAATGACAATGTTGTATCCTATTAGCTTATAGCTAGCTGCCTCTACATCCATAACTATACATAACAATAAGCCTTAGTTTATCAATAAATTAGATCATCTTTACAACTATTCTGAAATTCTTCTATACTGTAGAAAGTATTTTTCTTCATCCACACTTTGGTTTTAGTTTTGAAAATATCCATTGAAACTAATTGAGCCTGTACGGGTAAAGTGTTGAATAATTTTATGCCTATATATTCATATTGGTTTTTCTTAAGCCTGGTTGTGGGTATATCAATCATATTTGTTTGTTGAGTATTGTGTTGATGAACTGATTTCCTTATAGTGTAGTGGTTTAAGTTTTCTTTTATGTTTAATAGTCAACAATATATGTAAAGAGATGGGACTGTGAGAATTTTTAAGTCTCTAAAATAAGGTCTACATGAGGTCTTGTTGTCAGTGATTTCGTAAAGACGTCTAATTGCTTTCTTCTGCCAAGTGAAAATTTTTTTGGCTTCTGGAGAGTTACCCCATAAAAGAATGCCATATTGTAGATGGCAATGAACGAAGGCATAGTATGACTGAAGCAATAAATCTTGTGTAACACATGTGTGTAGTTTGGCTAGTAGGTAGATAACTCGTGATAGCTTTCGACATACATAATCTGTATGTGTGTCCCAAGTTAATTTTGAGTCGACGTGTATTCCTAGTAGTTTAACAGGTGATAACTCCGTGTTACTGTTTTATAAACTGAAGATTATTTTGACAGTCTTTTCATGGTTCATAGATAAGTCATTAGCTTTAAACCAGATATTAGACATTTTGAGACACTCTTCACTTTCCTCTTTCAATTTCTTTATATCCTTTCCAGAATTAGCTAATGTTGTGTCATCAGCATAGAGGATAGATTTACAGGGTAAGTTATTCGGAAAGTCATTTACAAACAATATAAATAGTAGAGGGCCAAGCACTGAGCCCTGCGGAACACCTCGTTTTATACTTAAAGTCTGTGACTGTTGGTCATTATGCTTTACTATTTGTTTTCTATTGCTGAGGTATGATTCAGTTAGTGAGAGTTCCAAGTGTTTGGTTCCATAGCAACACAGTTTATCTAATAATAATTTGTGGTTAACTGAGTCGAAAGCCTTACTCAAGTCAATTAGAATGGCTTCAGCAGATAATTCTGACTCAAATGCGCTTAGTACAAAAGAGATAAGGTTTTCAACTGCTTTGACCTAAATCCATACTGAGAATCATTTAATATATTATTGTCTGATAGGTGTATACATATTTGCTGCAGTATGCAATGTTTGCTTTCCACAAAGTCCGAAATGAAATTGCAACGGAATCTCGGTGTCCGCACTCCTCTTACACAGTTTCACAGACTTCGCAGCACCACAGTCCCTCCTGTTGTCGTCCGGCAGAAGTCCATATTTCCTGCAAAAAAAGTCAAACATTTGTCTACACTAAATATGCATGGAATTAGTTTTCCATGTGAGGCAATCCGCAGAAGAAACTTGAGAGCACACATTACACTCGCTATGAAGAGAAACTGTCACAAGCAATTATGGCGGGAATGTAATGTACTCAAACTGAAGAAACAACGCAAAACTGATGCAAATGACGATCACAAGTAATTTATCATAACGCGCGCCACTAGACTTCCATAATCGATTTAGTATCGCAACTTCGATATGTATCGTTTGGAGGCCTCCAACTTCGATAGGCAATCATTCTTGGAATTTACCCAAATTCATTTAATAGCAAACCACCACAAATAACATCACCAATAAAGACAAGGTTCAGCCATGGTTCATTGTCAGCTTCCTTGGATCAAATGAAGTTTATTGAGTTTCCGCCTTGTTAGTAAAATGAAACACCAGTTCCAGATTTTAATCGTGTGTTTTTCTCCCTGGACTCAGTATGACAAGCACAAAAAGATATAATGATGAAGTATGTTCAACAGCTGCCAACTGATATCAACTATTTGCTATACATGAACAAGACAAGAGCGTGTAAAAAATCAGCTAAATTTTTACATTCAAATATTTACATATACTTTTACATTTTTCATTATCGTCATGTAAAACTGTAGTTTTAACACGAAAAGAAAAATTTGTAATAAATTTGTACTGAGAAATCTTGTAATTTGTTGAATATAGCCAAATTTAACAAGAAAAGTTATGATATAAAAATATCAGAAATTCTGGTTAGTAATGAACTATTGCCTAAATTTATAGGAGTAACTCAGAGACAAAAGCAGCACTTCCAGTTAAGACACTTTCGAACTAAAAATAGGCACTCTGTTAATTTTCTGTCTAGAAAATTGTGTCTTGGAATAACAATAATGAATTTGGGAAGTACTTGAGATGAAGCATGTCTGGATACTTAGTCTCCCTTTTCTTTCCTATTCCTTTCCTGGAAGAGAAAAAATCTAATGAACAGGAGTACCTAACGTTCCATTTCTATCTTGTGAATATATAACTTCATCTATAACTTCTTTCCTGTGTTTCAATATGGAAAAGTGCCTGCCTCAACACCTGGCAAATTATTCAGGTGACAGGAATCGTAATATCAATGATACAAAATTACCGATATGTACCTATGGCCTATTTTAGCAAACGTCCAGCTTCGATTTGAACAAGATACACCATGTTGACATCTAGTAAACGAAGTAATCCTATCACAACATCACCCAAGTTTCGTAAAACAGAAAGGGACTGAAGGTAAATCAGAGGAAGGAAACGTGAGAAAGATAGTAAAAGACACGTTTAGAACAGTTTCTTCTATTTTACTTCGACGAAATCAGAATGAGACACATTGCGTTCAGTATACGTAATGTCTCAGAATAATTAAGTTTTCTAATTTCAATAGAACCAAGTTTTTTGGGTGCGAATATAATATTGAAAGAAACGATATTCAGTGATTAACCATTACACATAATATCAAAAGGATACTTGAACTCCACTATATTTTCAGGGACTGTGCTGTTTTCACTTAGATAGGGCGTAGAGATAAAATCTTCTGAGAGCAAAACCTCTTGAAGTTCCTCTTCGTCTTCCTCCTCTAGGCCATAACTACTCTCCTCTTCCAAATTTTCGCTTGAAAATGACTCATCGCCATCTGTAGGTAGTTCTTCTACATCACTTTCAGTTGCATCCGACATTTCTGTATGAATATTCAGTGCAGACTTGTCGCATGAAGCAAAATGACAGTATCGCTTATAAACAGATGTTTATATTTCATTAACAGTTTCTTGTTTCAGTACAGGAATTTTATTGTCACCGAAATCGCAGATATATGTTTCTGTGTTGCGTATTCACAACGGCGACCAGCAAATTGGCCTCAGAAATAGGACATGAAACGCTTTATCTGTACAACTGATTTAGAATTGTGTTAAACTATCTGAAACAATTATTTCTAATTGTATAGCAAGTTTAGATGATGATATAATTCTTATTGAATTGCGCATCATCTCACGCGCTAAGTCCAAAGATAACCTATGCGTTAGGGAAGATATGTAGTTGACTGGTGGGGGTGTACGATGACAGTATTTGTTAGAGATCCTTGTGGTATTGTATGTATTTTGATGACATATGTGGCTGTGCTTTATGCAGATTACGTAGTAGTAAGATGGATTATTCTACAGACTATGCAAAACAGGTAGATATTGTTATTCGTTAGCACTCTTGGTTTCGTACGCCCGAGAAGCCATGAAACTGACGTTTCAATAAAGTTTTGGTTAATATGTTCACGTTTGTATTTTCTAATAACACTCATGTTTCAGTCTTTGGGGACCATTCCATGTTGTACTCTTCAATACAATTGTTTTTCTGCTTGGGATGGCACATTTGAAAGCAGTTTGTTCGGACCCTGGCGTTGTTCCGTTACCTCAGAACAGAGTTGATTTTTCTGACATTCATTCAGGTATGTTATGCGCATATACGTGAAGTGTAATATTAGTTTATGTAGCTACGACCTTGAACAAATCTGCTGTGATCGCCTGAATGTCCAGGGTCACAGAATTCACTACAGCGAGAGGATTGGACTGTGTGTACAAGATGTGAAACCTACCGACCACCAAGAGCGCATCACTGTCGAATTTGCAAACGTTGTATACGCAGAATGGACCATCATTGTCCATGGTGAGTGTTCTGCATTTTCAACATTGTTTTGTATCATTAATGTGAATTTGTGAACTACTTGGAGATTTGTAGATAGGTAGACCTGCCCCCAAAGTTCACGTGATAACTTACGTTGTTGAGATCCTGGCCGTTGCTTGTTACTGGGCATGTATCGTAATTATTCAGTATATAAAACTTCCAGTGAAAGTTGCGAATTAATAAATATTTTTGATATTTTTACAGAGTAATTTCTCTTCAAATGTTTTGAGAATAAATGCTTTATTAAATTAGGCATCATTACCTCGTAAAATATTCTCGCCAGAGAACTGTGACAAAGCTAGCCGTGTATAGGTGCTTCTTCTATTGCAAAGATATTTTGCTTTAAAGCAATTTCTCCTTTTCCCTTAATTATAAATCGACGTGTATCATACTGCCACTGATGGAAATATACACTCCTGTTTAATATACTTCCAAGATACAAAATGACAGACTTCGTTTGTTGTGCCCCAGCTCTCTCTTTTTACATCTACTTACGTACACTGCAAACCTCCGAGAAGTGTGTTGCACATGTTATCCATTTCTTGTGTCCTTCACATATGTAGTATGGGGAGAATGATTACTTGGACACCTATGTGTGTTTTGGAACTAGTATAATGTAGCCTTTGCAGTCTACAGTAGGAGGCTTTTGTATGTTGAAAGATCGTCAACCGAAGACTGGCTTGTGAAACTGTTTGTAGCTTTATGTGGAGTAGTTCCATTGTAAAGCATCTAGCAGTTCGGGTTCATCATCGTTTCCAGGAGCCCTCTTCCAAGAGCAACAAAAAAAATTACTATTCATGTTGCTCTCGTTTTACATGTGCTCATGGTTTCTTAGCCATTTGGTATGGGTTCCATGTACTGGAGCAGTATTACATGATAGGTCACACATGGGTTTTATAAGCAGTCTGCTTCATAGACTGGTAATTTTTCCAGTATCCTACCAGAGAACTAGTTTACCCCATGCTTCAGCAATGAGGAGCCTATGTGATCATTCAGCTTAATGTCTACACAAACTAGTATTTGTAAGACTTAACCAATTCCAGCAGTGACTCTTACATCTGATAGGAAGTTTATGCAGATTTCCTCCTCCCCCCTCAATGGTAGCATTTCATTATAGATATGTGCATCATCTTCAAAAAGTCTCACTATTATAGTCTACTTCACATTGGAAGGTCTCTCTACAGAGAACAGAGAGCAATAGGATTGTGGGCGGGGTGCCTTCCTTATATACGGTGACAAACTTCCGTTGCTGACTCTTAAGAGATGTTGCTGTGGATGACAATCAGTAAAATTGCAACACTACTGAAGTATGTGTTCATGACAGTTTGGACATGACAGTTTTCTCTGTCTGGTGCTATTCACATCAAGCTGTCTGGTGACAGGCTGTATCTTATTGGTCGTCTAGACTTACTAAAAGGTGGATGCACAGAACATGTCAAAAGTGGACCACCTTGTGATGTGAACTGGAACTTCCTGGAATGGCTGCTAATTTGTGTGAAGCATATTATTCTGTTTGAGATACATTATTATCGAGCTCATAGCATATTGTAAGATTCTACAATAGACAAATCTGTTATATTATATAAATGTTGTTGTTTACTTCTGCCATACGTCATGCAGAAGAGTGTGACATGTTCAGTCTTCCAGCCACTGAGCATGGTTTTTGTTGGGATACCAACAGTCTGCTGTGACCTGTGAAGTAATTGCACTGTGCTGCGATGTGTTCTGTAACATCATCATCACTGTTTTGGAGTGGAAGTGATATGGTTTTTGCAGAGAGCACGGTGCATGGCGAGGTGGTGTGCTCTAGTAGTTTAATTATGTGATGCAATGCGTCTGTGATGTATGTTATGTATCGTTTAGTGTGCTGCAGTCATAATTATGTGGAGTGTGTGAAATAACATAATGACACAATTGAATATAGTCTGCAGAATGTTGTCATATAAAACGGGATATGCTGTAAAAGTTAAACTGTACTCTTCGGTCCCTGTGTAACCACTGTGAAAGTTTGATCAGTGTTTTTAATTAAATCATAGGCAAAGGTTGGCGGATCACTGTTTTATTAATATATCAAATGTGCGACTGTATTTACAACAGACATTGAACCACCTAGGCCTACCTACTCCCATGATTTAATTAAAGAACATTGAACCACTTTTGACATTCACTGAAAAGTAATTTATCATAAGTTTCACCATTTTGTTCTATCAGTTTCATCATCTGTCGTGTTCCGTTCCCGTCTTTCACTGTGCATACAATTACCAACTGCAGCATGCAACAGAAAAGCTGCCAACACCGTAAGTGCACTTATACCATAACGTTGAGCTGTGTGGGTGGATTGGAGAATTGGATAGCCTACCAGTTTTTGTAGTTTACTGGTGTCCTGGTCTGAGTGTGCTGTATAGCTGAAATGGAGATTGGGATAACAGCTTTTGTAGTTTGGGGGAGGGGGGGGGCGCATTCTGATCTTGGGTTGACCTATACAGGTTAACTGGATATTGGGATACCTTGATCTTATGGTGTGTTTTGTATGGTTTTGTTGGGTTTATTTGTTGGCAGTTTCAAGAGTTTTGCAGAGTGTTGCGCCTTAAATCATCTTTTTGTTTTTATTATTGAATTTTTAGTTTGTTCCTGCCCTGCCCGAAATCCCTTATTTCCCGCAGTTGTCCCACTGATTTTGTTGGGTTTAGTCAGTGTATTGATTTGCATGGTATTTGTATTTTTGTGTGTGTTATGATTGATGGCTGGGTTGCCATGTTGAATACATGTGGTAATGTCATTGGTCAAAGCAGATTGGTGGTATTGGAATCTCTGTTAATCCCTTTTTGTTAAAGGTATTTACAGGATGTTGTGGCTATGAAAGGAGTTAACTTGGCCACAAATTCTCTATCGAATATGACTGCAATTCCATTGCATCCTAAATGTTATCCAATTTCAGCAATTTTAGCTGTTTCTCAATAACATTGACGCTAATATCTGCATCACTCATTTTTGCAGTGTTGGGAGATTTAAACTGGGACAGTAAAGTCTGATTCATAAAATGAGAGCTTTGTTGCATTTAAGTCTGCCTATAGTACTTACTAGACAATTGCTTACACAGTTATACTGCACTAGCCTTGCCCCTGTGACCCAACAGAACATTGATAGAAACCTCTACAATAGTGACCTTTTCTCAATTATATTATCCCTGTCACTCTTGAAAGTATGACAGTTGGCTCTCAGGTGAGTCAACTGGCAAGTCTTAAACTCTGAAGCACAGATAAACATTGACAAAGCAGCCAGCCAGCCAATAAAACATGCTGCTGCTACTATCATACCATCACACGTCAGTGGACAATTTACTTTAAAAGACTTCAAAAGAAGGGATAGGAGGGGGTTGAAGGAGAACGAAAATTTTAATTGAAAAATGAAGAGTGGTGATTGGGAACAATTAGTCTCCTCTGTGAGGGAACACTTCTCATCCTCTCAGTATGGACTAATCCTCGCCCTATCTGGCTATGGGAATCTCTAACATCTCTGCATTCTATTTCATAGTGTGTTGGACAGGGGGGGGGGGGGGGGAGATTGATACAGCTTGACTAAAATAAGGTATAGGTTAGTAGGACATGCCTTTGAGGCATCAAAGAATTATCAGTTTGATAATGGAGAGAAGTGGGGGTCGGGGCTATGAATGGTAGGTGCAGACCAAGGCTTTGAATAGTTTGCTGGTTCAGGTGAGTGTAAGTTGCAATACGAAGGTGGTCTGAAAAATTGTCGACCCTATAGTGAAAATGAGAATTTATTTTTCAAAGACCTTTCATTTTTATTCAGTTTCATTTCCTAACATTAGTGCAACTCATCCATCAATGTTCCAGAGATCTTGTTCCATATGTGCAGTGTTCCTGTGAAAGTGCTGCAAAATACTCATCTGCAGCTGCAACTGCTGCTTAGTTGATTGGGAAGACAGACTTTGTTTTAGGAAGAGATGGAACTCAAAGGAACCAAATTTGGGGGAAAAGATGGATGTTCCAACACTTCATAGTGAAGATCCCACAATTTTTCCATTACTGAGACATTTTTTGTGGGCAGATGCATTGTCTTAATGGAAGATGATTTCTGCAGTACAACTTTATTTTTGTGAATTTTTGCTTCTACACCTGATGGGTTAGATTTATATTCCCCAGTTTTTGTGACATTAATATTTTACTCACTAGGTTAGAGTTGTCACATTTTTCTTAAATCTACAGAAGAGGAGATCAGGTAACATTGAAGAGTCACAGAATTAATTTGTAAATATGTCATTGGAGTACTTATGAATCTTTATAGAGTTTATTAAATGCAAATGGAAGTAATGTGCTAGTGCTTCTTTTAATAAGCAATTTCGAAACTTTTTTTTCCAAAGTGGTCACTTGTGTATGGAACAGTTTTATCTTTGGCTGCAACAGGAATATAATTCCCAAAAAGTTGTTGAGGATTCAGGCTTCTCTCCCTGATGGGTGATGTTCCTGAAACTTATTGTCAACAAGTAAATTTCATTTTGTGAGATTAAAGAGCCAATTTTTTGGGATTATTGAACATAATAGAATGAATTTGTAGCACTTCATTCCTAGTTTCGAAAAGATAGAAAGAACAAGCAAACTATGAACAGATTAAATTAAGGAAGGATACACCTTTGTCCATAACAAGTTTGTAATGATACTACACATTCTTAAACGAAGAATAAATTCATAAAAGACAAATGCTTGATATTGATCAGAGCAAACAGAAATGACTAGGAACCATCAAAAATCAAATTTTTATTCATGGAGATGGTAAAGTGGTACATTAGATTAGATTTACTTTCATTCAAATTGATCCGTAGTGAGGAGGTCCTCCAGGATGTAGAACATGTCAGAAAAACAATAATACATGACAAATATTTACTACTCAAACAAATAAGCTAATGTACCATTCTACAGGTCCCAAGTGGAATGATTGTCATTTTTAATGAACACTATATGAAAGAATCATTTTACAAATACTAATGCACTGAATTAAAAATAAAAAGGTTTTATTTATTTATAAGGTAATAAATGTGTAATACAACTACTAAAATATTTACAATGAACACATTACTGCACTGAAATTGTGCAGAAGTTACATTGTACTCATATATATGAACAAATCAATTGGTTCTACTGAGAAATTCATCAATGGAGTAAGAGTTGGTCACCAATAAATCCTTTAGGCTTCTCTTAAACTGAATTTCATTGGGTGTTAAGCTTTTTATGGCTGCTGGTAAGTTATTGAAAATGTGTATTCCTGAATAGTGCACACCTTATTGTACAAGACTAAGTGACTTTAAATCCTTGTGAAGATTATTCTTATTTCTAGTATTGATTCCATGAATTGAGCTGTTGGTTTGAAAGAGTGATATATTTAGTTAGTATCTCTAGTTCCTGAAACAGGCTTCTGCAGGATGTTCTTGAGTTCACACAACATGTAACACTTAGTGCATGTTTTTGTGCCCAGAAAACTAGCTTGGTTTGATGAATTACCCCAAAAAAATAATTCCATATGACATTATGGAGTGAAAGTAAGCATAGTATGCAAGCGTTTTCATTTTTATATCCCCTATGTCTGACACAATTCACATTGCAAATAGAGATTTGTTCAGACAATTCAGCAGTTGTGTGGTGTGCTTTTCCCAGTTGAATTTATCATCTGTTTATCATCATATGTTAGGCATATACTCATGGGACACCCCTTACAAGTTCTGAACTGCATTTAGTGTGTTTTTCAAAGTTTAGTGACAAGGAATTGGCTAGGAACCAGTGATTAATGTCCACAAATATTTTATTAGCTGATCTTTCTAAGACTACACTTGATTTGCTATTTACTGCAATGTTTGCCAATGATACAAACAAAACAAGCTTGGTGTCTGGTAATGTTACTGATGAAAGGTCATTGATATACACAAGAAAAAGTAAGGGCCCTAGAATGGAACCTTGTGGGTCCCCACATGTAATTAGTTCCCAATTTGATGATGCCTGATAGCTTAATACATGTCTTTCCTAATAACACCCTTTGTTTCCTGCCAGAGATATGATTTGAACCATTTTGCAGCATTTCCTGTTACACTATATTATTCTAATTTACGTAAAAGGTTATTGTGATTTTCACAGTCTAATGCCTTTGACAGATCACAAAATCATTCAGAAATTTGCTAATATAGCATTGTTGACGAGTAAGTAATTAGACAGAATAGTAGAGTTTTATAATATTCCATGTAATGAATTACTAATTTGATAAGCTTTTATCTTGGTGGATATTAATTTGTAATGATTACAGTTACTACTTTGCAACAGAGTGGCATCTTGCCCAGCAAGCAGCATTTTGCCGCTTTGAATTTTTATTCCTATTATCCTACAGTCCCTAATGACCTTGGCTGTGAATCATTGAACCTTAACTAAAATTTTAAGGCAGTGCTAAGTACTTGGTGTGAACTGTTTGTTGCAATGGAATAGCTTTCAGGTGCTTAGAACGAATGTTGGGGGATGTTAAGTCTTTTATTACTGTGTGTGTGTGTGTGTGTGTGTGTGTGTGTGTGTGTGTGTGTGTGTGTGTGTGTGTGTGTGTGAGAGAGAGAGAGAGAGAGAGAGAGAGAGAGAGAGAGAGAGAGAGAGCTATATACAGCTTATCAATGAACATAATCTAATCCCACCAAATAGTGTTATGTACACCTCACAGATTTTATTGTGTAACCGTTTTTGTCCTCAGGATAAATAATTGTGTTGGAGAGCAAAACCAGAAGTATTTCATCCAGTTCCTGGTTTACGTGGGTGCCCTAGCAGCGTATGCAATTATTCTTGTCATAGTTTCATGGGTAATGGATTGCCCAGAATGCAGTAATGAAGTGACAGTAAAGCAGAGTAGAATGTGAGTGTTCAAACATGATTTCCATTAAGTTCATAGTTTCATTGAAAAGTTTTAATATAACAATTGAATCACTTAATTCTGAAATTCCTAAATTATTTAGGAGAAATAAATATTCCATGCCACATCTTTAATGTAATGGTAGAATTTCTTTTAACCATGTGTAACAATTCATTTCCTAAACTGAGAGAGAGTAATATTACCTTATTTGAAAAATATTTCTAATTGGAATGATTATCACCTGGAATTCCTCACTTACATTAGTAAATGAGGAAGCAAATATCTTTGAAGGCTTTAAGGGGGTAGCACGTTGAATGGGCCGATTTGGAGTAGAGAGGCACCACAGGACATTTTCTACATCTACATTTATACTCTGCAAGCCAACCAACGGTGTGTGGTGGAGGGAACTTTACGTGCCACTGTCATTACCTCCCTTTTCTGTTCCAGTCGCGTGTGGTTCACGGGAAGAACAATTGTCTGAAAGCGCTAGAATCTCTCTAATTTTACATTCGTGATCTCCTCGGGAGGTATAAGTAGGGGGAAGCATTATGTTTGATACCTCATCCAGTAACGCACCCTCTCGAAACCTGGACAGCAAGCTACACCGCGATGCAGAGCGCATCTCTTGCAGAGTCTGCCACTTGCGTTTGCTAAACATCTCCGTAACGCTGTCAGTTACCAAATAACCCTGTGATGAAACACACCACTCTTCTTTGGATCTTATCTATCTCCTCCGTCAACCTGACTTGGTACGGATCCCACACTGATGAACAATACTCAAGTATAGGTCAAACGAGTGTTTTGTAAGCCACCTCCTTTGTTGATGGATTAAATTTTCTAAGGACTCTCCCAATGAATCTCAACCTGGTACCCGCCTTACCAACAATTAACTTTATATGATCATTCCACTTCAAATCATTCTGCATGCATACTCCTAGATATTTTACAGAAGTAATTGCTACCAGTGTTTGTTCTGCTACCATATAATCATACAATAAAGGATCCTTCTTTCTATGTACTCGCAATACATTACATTTGTCTATGTTAAGGGTCAGTTGCCACTCTGTGCACCAAGTGCCTATCCGCTGCAGATCTTCCTGCATTTCGCTACAATTTTCTAATGCTGCAACTTCTCTGTGTACTACAGCATCATCTGCGAAAAGCCGCATGGAACTTCCGACACTATCTACTAGGTTATTTATATATATTGTGAAAAGCAATGGCCCCATAACACTCCCCTGTGTCACGCCAGATGTTACTTTGTCTGTAGACGTCTCTCCATTGATAACAACATGCTATGTTCTGGTTGCTAAAAACTCTTCAATCCAGACACACAGCTGGTCTGATATTCCGTAGGCTCTTACATTGTTTATCAGGCGACAGTGCGGAACTGTATTGAACGCCTTCTGGAAGTCAAGGAAAATAGCATCTACCTGGGAGCCAGTATCTAATATGTTCTGGGTTTCATGAACAAATAAAGCGATTTGGGTCTCCCACGATCGCTGTTTCCGGAATCCATGTTGATTCCTACAGAATATATTCTCGGTTTCCAAAAACAAGATACTCGAGCAATTTTAATTTCCACTGTGTATACTTTTAAAAGTAAATTCATAAAACTTCATCAGCATAACCAGGAAGGATTCAGGAAGTAGCAGCGGAAGTTCAAAAACGTAACAAAATAATTTTTTTTACATTTGAAATTTCACCATTTTTTCACTTGCTATTGGCAGCATTTGTTGGTATAGGTACACTTTTTTCATAAGTAACAGACTGTTTTTGCACAGCATACAAACTCTAGAATATATTTAATTTGTGGAAAAATGAATGAGCTGTTACATTTCAAACTTTAAATTTTGTAGTTAATTAGCTCAATTTTTACCACAGTTTTTTATAGATCTGGAAAATTCTAGAGTTTCATACACCTGTAAGTGTGATTTGTATGCTGTGCAAAATTCATCAAAGAATCTCTCTTCCTTGTGAAGAAATATGTACCTATAGCAACAAATGCCGCCAACAGTAAGTGAAAAAATCATGAAATTGCATTTCTAAAAAAAAGTTTATTTTGTTATGTTATTGTTCTTTCACTGCTATGAGTGTGAATCCTGAATCCTTCCTGGTCATGCTGACAAAGTCTTATGAATTTATTTGTAAAAGTATAGACAGTAGAAAGTAAAATGTCATGTGGTGCCTCCCCTGCTCCAAGTCAGCCTGTTTGACGTCCTACCCCCCTTAATTTAACTTACATAAAATTAAGAATTTATAATTAATCAGTGGCCATATGTAGAGTGCAATAAATGTAATATAAAGTATTTAATCTGTCCTTAGTATCCTGTTACACAGAAAAATGTGTATTACATGTGTAATCACATTGTAAAGTACATTTACGTGATAACCAAATGCTTTTTTTTTTCTTTTTTTAGGTCTCTCTAACTATTAAATGTTCATAAAACTTCTGTAAATCCATACAAAAATCAATACAAAATGTTGGTTCTAGTACTTTTCAGTAAATTTCATTCACTTCTGTGGTAGGTCACATTTTCAGCTGATTGATAAGACTTGATACTTTGGATCTGCAATATACATAAGTAGTTTCTAAATATTTACATTTTTGTGTTTATGGAAACCTTCCTATCACATGCTTCTGTTTGAGGAAGCAAAATGTCCTTGTTGGTGTAATATGACCATGCTTTCACTGATGTACTGGTATTGACTTACTCATTTGATACAGGGCTTAGCAAATATGTGCCCTTTCTTTTCTGAACCGTACTCACAGTACAGAAACTGGCGGGTTAAGCAATACTTCATTCTAGTTTTCTAGTGGATTTTCTTATTGTATCATTCTAGTTTTATAGTGTGTTCTCCCATTGTTTCGACTGATATAACAATCTTTTTGTAAAAAGGGATATACCACATTTCAAACTCTATTGCTCCACTTTGTTTTTGTTGCATAAATTTTAAATTGACCAAAATGGCTGGATTTGGGGATAAGTGACACATACTGATCTGGTCCCACATTCTTAAATTTTCTTTTCATGGCACCGAAGTCGTGATCAGATGGCAGTTAAGAGAGCCCTTTAATAGGGAAATAATGGCAGATTTTGTCAGCTCTGTTACTGTCTTACAAGAACAGTGACATTCTTATAACCATATGTTCCCCAGGGAAGCGTCCTGGGACCTCTACTGTTCCTGATCTATATAAATGACCTGGGTGACAATCTGAGCAGTTCTCTTAGACTGTTCGCAGATGATGCTGTAATTTACCGTCTAGTAAGGTCATCCGAAGACCAGTATCAGCTGCAAAGCAATTTAGAAAAGATTGCTGTATGGTGTGTTGGGTGGCAGTTGACGCTAAATAACGAAAAGTGTGAGATGATCCACATGAGTTCCAAAAGAAATCCGTTGGAATTCAATTACTCGATAAATAGTACAATTCTCAAGGCTGTCAATTCAACTAAGTACCTGGGTGTTAAAATTACGAACAACTTCAGTTGGAAGGACCACATAGATAATATTGTCGGGAAGGCGAGCCAAAGGTTGCGTTTCATTGGCAGGACACTTAGAAGATGCAACAAGTCCACTAAAGAGACAGCTTACACTACACTTGTTCGTCCTCTGTTAGAATATTGCTGCGCGGTGTGGGATCCTTACCAGGTGGGATTGACGGAGGACATCGAAAGGGTGCAAAAAAGGGCAGCTCGTTTTGTATTATCGCGTAATAGGGGCGAGAGTGTGGCAGATATGATACACGAGTTGGGATGGAAGTCATTACAGCATAGACGTTTTTCGTCGCGGCGAGACCTTTTTACGAAATTTCAGTCACCAACTTTCTCTTCCGAATGCGAAAATATTTTGTTGAACCCAACCTACATAGGTAGGAATGATCATCAAAATAAAATAAGAGAAATCCGAGCTCGAACAGAAAGGTTTAGGTGTTCGTTTTTCCCGCTCGCTGTTCGGGAGTGGAATAGTAGAGAGATAGTATGATTGTGGTTCGATGAACCCTCTGCCAAGCACTTAAATGTGAATTGCAGAGTAGTCATGTAGATGTAGATGATCATGATTTTACCTTCTGCATGCATCACTGAACAAGTTGAGTTCTTTCATTGTGTTTTTAATGACAAAGGCTTCAGTGTAATGATCCAGAACACACTTTTCATTAAGACCTCTCTTGCCTTGGCCTGCATGATAGCAATGAAACATATCTTCCTCTGTTTTTATGTTTATTTTAAAATTAAAAACCTACTTTCCTCAAGGGTTCAGCATTTATTTTCCAAGTACAAGCTTGTATATCCTCGGGTTCCTGAGCTGTGGACTTGTGCTTCCAGTCCTGTCACCGTAATCTCTGGACATGCTTCAGCAACCACCATATGGTGTGGTGGTGGAATGTTGTGTGTCTCAAGGAATGGGGTTCTTGGCTTGACAGTGTAGATTGCGAGGATGGGATAAACCTCTATAAAAAGCACTCGATCTCAAGGAGTGCCGTGTGCTGATGACGTGCATGGCTGTTGCAGGGGAACAGTCACTCTGAGGAACCTGCAACGCCTCAGTTTTATAAGGCTTCCTGAGAAGTTTGGTGGGGGAGGGGGCGCTCTGTTTGAGTGGACCCTTATTTCCATAGCTGCTCATGGGTCCGAAATGTACCCTCCGAAATTTTCTTTTCTTTCTCCCAGCTGAAAGGGTAGGTAGCTGGTAGGTACCAACACCCAATTGAATGAGATGTAGCCTGTCCTTCTGATTCAGGAGTGAAATCTGAGTTTCAGGTCTAGTAACAGAACACATCCTGACAGTCAGGATGGTTTTTAACTGTCAAAAGGAAAGAGGTCCCCTTCGAGAAAGTATAACCTTTCTGTATTCAGAAGGCATTGCGTTCAGTTTCAAATCTGTTAAGCAGTTGCGTAATGAGACACTGTTGGTGGAAACCGCTAGTTCCTAACAAGTTTAAGAACCTTCAGAATGCACATTGCCTGAGGGAATATACCATCAAAACTGAGCTGCAGACCACCTTGAATTACAGCAAAGGTGCTGTGACGTATAGTGATCTGGTGGACATTCCCAGGGAGGATGTGAAAAATGAGTGGGCTCTAGAAGCAATAGTTGACATTCAAAATATCATGCAGAGAGGGGATGGCGATCTTGTAATGTCAGACTCCTTTATTCTGACATTGCATAGCACAAAACTTTCAGGACATGTTTAAGTAGGTTTCCTTCACCTATGTGTGTGGCCTTATGTACCCAACCCAGTGCAGTGTTTCAAATGCCAGTGCTTTGGGCTTACTACTATTGGGTGTCATGGACAAGCTGCTTGTGGCAATTGTGGTAAAGCTGCGCATGAAGTGAAGTGTGTGAAATGCTCTGGATTTCACCTTGTCTGGAGTCAGGGCTGCAGTGTGTATCTGGAAGAATGGAAGGTACTGGAGCTTAAAACACCGCCGTTTCCTTTCAAGGGGGTTATGATTTAATACAGTTACGTGCTGCTTCCCAAAAATCTGTGTTGAATCTTACCAAGTATTTTTTTATGATTGATGGTATCAGAACTTATGATAAGTCTAGGAATGTGCTCAGGGTATGTTCCTGCCTATCTAGGCCAATTGTGTTTCGTACTGAAAAGAAAAGGTTGCTGCTTCAAACACAAAAGGTGTAATCGACATCCACAGCTAAACTTCACATTGAGTAAAAAGAAGCACTGTAATAATTAAAAAGCATGATCTGTTTTTTAAATTAGTTACCTCTTCAGGTGAAGTTGTGAAGAGAAAGAAACAGAGAAGTAACCCCAGAAAGTGACAATGTTAGATAAAAAGAAAATCACATCATTCCCTAAAGTGCTGAATGCAAGGAGTTGGCAATGCAAAAACTGGTAAACGGATCGGGTTATTATTGAGACAATCAAAACTAGCTAAGGTCAATTTGTTTCAATTCAACTTGGGTGTTGAAGTGTACGACTAGGAGATTTGCTTCAGATGCACCGTAAATCTAGTTTTTTTCTATAACACCAAGGACTTGCCCTTATGTTGAGTAACACATATCAGAAAAATGGGTACACAGAGCTGAGCTAGAGCAAAAGCCAGAAGGATATTCCTTAAACTAGACATAAAATGTTCTACCCCTCTGGCTGATATATTTGTATGGGCAGTTAATGGATCACTGTTTATTTTTTGACAATGTCCAAACCTGTTTGCCAACATGACATGAAAGCCTAACACAGTGTGGAACACTATTATACGAAACTCTATAAGTGGTAGACTTGCCTAATATAACTGATTTATTTACAACCTTTTGTCAGTCTTAAGGGTGAACTTGGAGAACCTTTAATATTCTTAAGAGTGATTCTATTGATATTCCGTATAAAGACAGAGCAGTATGCATTAGAAAATGTTACAAATTGGATTACTCTGTCTTACAGGTTGAAAGCTTTCAATGATAGTGGAGTGTTATGCAACCTCAAGAGCATAGTCTGAAAAGCAGTCTGTCTGTAATAGACCCTTTTGGACTCTGAAAGCTTTTTACTTGAAGATTTACCCAAAAATATTATACCATATGACATTATGGAACGAAAGTAGGCAAAGTATGCAAGCTTTTTTATTTTTATGTTGCCTATGTCTGCTAACACTCGAATTGCAAATACAGATTTGTTAAGGCGTTTCTGCAGGTCTGTGGTGTGCTCCCCCCAACTGAATTTATTATCAAGTTGTAATCCCAGGAATTTAAAACTGTCAACCTCATATGTATGGTTCCTTTTTTCTCCTCCCACTTCTTTTCCGCATGTGCACACAATGCAATTGCGGTACATGCAACTGCTGCGGTTAATAACAAATTGTTGTCAGTCATCTTGAACTTTGACGAAAAATTTGATGGCAGTGTAATAACCCTTCTAGCACTACGTCAAAGATCATTGTGAAATATATTTGACGGAATCTTTGATCACATCTTTGACAAAGAAATTTGATAGTGTAATACTGGCCTTTTGAACTTCGTCCACTGATCGTCAACACCATCTGTACTTGAGACAAAACTTTTGTGTTGAGCCATCAAGTACTCTGAAATCTGCTTTTTGTCACTTTTGCTAAACAGAAAAATTTTCCTACATTTTTCAATATTTCTATTTACAAGCTGAAATTATCAATGCAGTAATCGCTTTGATTGCTGATTCCCTGTTCTGCGTTAACTCTTTCAAATAGTTCAGGTCTGTTTGTCACCAGAAGGTATAATATGTTATCGCCACGAGTCGGTTCTCTGTTTAACTGCTCAAGGTAGTTTTCAGATAAAGCACTTAAAAAAAAATTTCACTGGATTCTTTGTCCCTGCCACGCGTTATGAACGTTTGAGTCAGCCAGTCTATATCCAGCAAATTAAAATCTCCACCCAGAATTATAACATGGTGGGGAAATCTGCTTGAAATATTTTCCAAATTATCCTTCAGGTGCTCAGCCACAACAGCTGCTGAGCCAGGGGGCCTATAGAGACATCCAATTACCATGTCTGAGCCTGCTTTAACCGTGACCTTCGCCCAAATTATTTCACATTTCGGACCTCCATCAATTTCCTTCGATACTACTGCACTTTTTACCACTATAAACACGCCTCCCCCTTCACTGTCCAGCCTGTCTCTGCGGTATACATTCCAATCTGAGTTTAGGATTTCATTACTGTTTACATCTGGTTTCAGCCAACTTTCTGTCCCTTGTACTATGTGGGCATTGTGACCGTTTATTAATGAGAGCAGTTCTGGGACCTTTCTATAGACGCTCCTGCAGTTTACTATTAGCAGATTAATATTGTTATTCCCTGTTGCATTTTGCCAACTCTTACCTTGCCGCGTCTCGGGAGGCGTCTTGTCAGGCCTTGGGGAGGAATTTTCTAACCTAAAAAACCCACATGTGCACTCCACATGTACTCCGCTACCCTTGTAGCTGCTTCCTGCGTGTAGTGCACACCTGACCTATTCAGGGGGACCCTACATTTCTCCACCCGATAGTGGAGGTCAAGAAATTTGCACCCCAGATCTCCGCAGTATTGTCTGAGCCTCTGGTTTAAGCCTTCCACTCGGCTCCAAACCAAAGGACGATGATCGGTTCTGGGAACAATACTACAAATAGTTAGCTCAAATTGCACCCTGCGAGCGAGGCTTTCCACCTTCACCAACTCAGCCAAACGCCTGTATGAATTGAGGATGACCTCTGAATCCAGAAGGCAGGAGTCATTGGTGCCGACGTGAGCAACAATTTGCAGTCGGGTGCACCCAGTGCTCTGTATCGCTGACGGCAGGGCCTCCTCCACATCTCGGATGAGACCCTCCCGGCAAGCAGACAGAGTGAACAGTGGCCCTCTTCCCTGACCTTTCTGCTATTTCCCTAAGGGATTTCATCACCCGCCCTGAAGACAGCTGACCATGGCTGTCAACATTTTTAGCTGTTCGCGAACAGTGGCCATCTCCTCCTGCGTCCGTACACAGCAGTCGCACATCCTATCCATCCTAAGAAATCAATTTACTGTAGAGAGTTAATCAACTTTTAACTAAACTGCTAATTCACCAAAGGCGGCTGATAGTTGACTAAACTGTGGTTACTAGACACTTCTTGTAGAAAACAATGAAAATAGCACTACTTGTCTCTGGACTGTATTCAAAACGAACACTAGCACTACTGGCACTATGGCTGACTGAAGGGACTCTCTCTGACTGTATTCAAAACAAACACGAAATCTATGGAACACTATTACTTGCACTCGACAATTAAATCTTCCTAAAAGCAAAAACACACGGAAGAAGAAGTGACAAGTAAGAAAAACAAAGTTAATACTTAAATTAATGTAGCTCGCTGCACAGCAGACATGATGCAGACGGCAGTTACGACGACGCAGTGGATACCACAGTCCATTTGACAGTTTGTGCATTGCCTCCTCCATTGTCTTTTCTCTCTTTCCCACTGTCTCTGGTCCTTCTACAGTTTGATATATTTCAAAGAGTGTTAACATTTAAAATGGTTTCCCACATTATGCCAATTATGCCTGCAAATAGTATGTCTTTCATATTTTCTGTTGTAGTATTTGTATTTGCAATCGTGTGGTCCCCTGATTCCTAGTATTTTTTCACACAATCTGCCCTTGGCTCCTCTGCACTTGCACCAGCTGTCTAGTGCCCCATCAAATGATTCTGCATTAGTTTTGTCATCTGTGGTGCTGTCCTGTACTCCACTCTTCAGATCCAATGGTATGGTTTTCTTCAGGCTTTTCCTTTTCTGTAGGTTCTGGCTGTAGGCCCAGTTTGTTAGTTTATTGTTGACTGTGACATGATTTTTGGAGTGAAATTGTAGGAATTGGCTGAGAAAAGTTTCATATTAATTGTACTCCAATATCATGTTGTAATTGCAAGTATTGGTCATTGCCATATTTTGGGTTACTTCAGCTAATTTTGGTAATTACCTAAGTTTTATTTGGATTTTTTATTAATTATTGTCATTTCTTGGTTTCTAAAAAGTTTCTCTATAATTTTGAGGGTGCACATAGTAGAGAAATAGGTCTAAAATTTGACATCTCTTCCTAGCTTCTTTTTTGTAGCTAATCTGTTATTATGTTTCTGGTTAATTATTAGAATTAAGACACTCATGTTATATCAGGTGCAAATGCAGTGGGTCTACTGCCAGATCACATTTGAACTTTCTCCAATTGTCCTCTCACTCCTGTTTATCGCACTTTCATTTACTATCTGCTGTTTTATAATTCCATACCTGGTTGGTTCTATTCTGTTTATGGTAGCACACAATGTGCTTTTCATATCTGGTGAAGATTTGCATGAGTGGAGAAAAAATCCCTGTGGCTCTGATATCACATTAAAATAGGTGTTTCCCCGTAGCTAGCTGAGTGAGTCATTTTTCAAACTGGATCTACCTCCAGTAGGATTCACATCTAAAAAAAGTGCTGAAGTCCAAAGCAACCTTTAGTTTTATCAGCTACTTTACACTTACGTATTATTTTGAATCTTTCCTCTCAGTATCACTTCTCCAATGTTGAAAGAATCATTTATTAAAATTTTATTCATTTGTTGATGTCATTCAATAATTCTTTACTAATATGTACATTCACTTTGTCCAGTGTTTCAAATAAAATAACACAAACCTCTCGTGTTTTGGAAACAATGTGAATTTGCAGGAAAAAAAAACTCTGGTATAGTCACTGAAATAGCATGAAACACATTTTGTTCTTATACTTATCATTAGGAGAGTGCAATGCATGACTCCAGGTCTCAAAACACTTATTACATAGCAGTGCATGTGCACAGTCTCATCTTGTAGGTGAATAGATATCCCTTTGGACCTCTTCATTACACATTATATGGCTCTAAAGTCTGCCATCAGATCATATATATATATATATATATATATATATATTCCATAATATTTCCTCGAAGCAACTGCCTTATTAAAATGTAGTGGGTAGAAGGAACTTCTGTCATTGGACAGTTTTGATGAAACCTGGTCCCTTTCATTACTTCACACGATCACCACCACCACTTACAGGTACAGTACACCAGCTTAAATGTTACTGTTAGCAATGATCAAAAGAGCACAATCTCATAAAACTTCCTGCTTATCTTTCCCATAATTTGTTTTTGTGCCACATACCCCCTCCTTACCAGTTCTTCTTGACCCGGTAGCAGCTCAGCTTGTGTCCTAATAAGGGGGAGAATTGTCTATCTTTTCTAAGAAGATAGAAAGCTGGAATGTCATTTTAATAAATGTGTGAATTTGAAATGGGGCTATGTTGAAGAATAAAGTAGCACTTTTTTAAAAACTTTTAAACTATACTTGCAAGTGGTGTATTGTATGGGGTGTTGGACAGTTTTGTGTTGAATTTATATTAAATTAATGGAAACTGTTAAATGTAAAATGAAGAATGATTAGTGTTAAGCTGTAGCATATGATACTGCACCAAACTGCATATGATACTGAACTTAACCTTCATCTTATTTGTGTTGTACATCTCCCTATTTGCTGCGACACCTTTTATTTCTTTCATTTAGCAGTAATCATTTCCCACTTTTGTGTAAACCTTAGATGGGTGGTAGATTGGCCTGTTGTTTTATACTGAATATTTATTTGCTGAAAGTTATGCAAAACCCATTCATTCATTTTGCTGCTGCTGCCAGTTGTCATTGGCACATGTAGTCTTCCATGTTGATTTACTATAATTTGTATTTTTCAGCTTACACTGTGTGATACTTGTGGTGGAAAGTGCCCTGTTTGGAATGTTTGTGTCTGCAATCTTGGTGGATCAGTTTCAAGCGATATTCAGTGATGAGACAGCAGTGGAACAGGTGCAGCAGCAGGGTCCATATAGACCCCATAAACACAAATGGGCACTTCTCACAGAAGTGTGCGGCCGCAGTCATCCTATCTTTTGGCTGCTGCCGTGTGCCAGTGTACCTAAACACTTGGAAGAGCCATTGCTCAACCACACTGTCTGAAATTGTGTACTGTGACGTGAAGTGTTTAAACTGGATATTTGTTATGTTGCTTTATAATTTAAATTTGCCGGGTGATTGCAGTGATAATCTCGAGCATATTTCATTAACTGGATGAATAATGTTTTAAAGTGCTATTGCGAGTCATATGGCTGAGAGTATATTAAGATTTTAATTTGTTATTATCATTTGTGATGTGATCCAAATGGTTTTTTAATTTCTTTTTATGTGAAGGAGTCAAGATAATCCTTTTTTATTTATTAATGTTGTTAATAAGTTAGATTTATTTATTGTTTTATAGCACATTGTGATATAATATTGCCTTGATGTGTAACTTGGAACAAGGTAACTAAAAGTTTCCAGGAGAGATGATTGGTTTGTGTGTATTATTAGCGTGTCATGAATTCATGAGCTAAAACAGTGAACAGGAATTCTGTTAACTTTAATTTATATCCTGTGTGTGTGTGTGTGTGTGTGTGTGTGTGTGTGTGTGTGTGTGTGTGTGTGTGTGTGTGTAAAGGGGGGAGGGGGGAGTGAGAGGGACATGAATCAATATGACACATATATTCATGGAATTACTTCATATTTTCAACTGTCTACATTGTACACAATATGTATTATGAAAGCTGAAGAAAAAGCAATTGTATGTTTGCTGTAACATTATCTTCTGTTGTAGGTGCAAAATGTTCTTTTACTTCTTGATCATCCCATGAAAGTAGCATGAAAATTAAGGAGAAAAGTATTACTCTTGCTTAAGTATGTTGTTTAGTGATTCAAGTGTGACAATAATTCTGTAACACTGCAGGCTATGTTTTTTGTATGATAATGGTACTCTCTTGTTTTGTGCAAATCTGAATTGTATTTATTACCTTACTGCTTTACCAGAGCATGAGAGAATTTTTTTTCCAGAATCTATGCATATTGCACAAAGCCATATCTTCTAATAGTCACAGTTTGTCAGTCTTAATTCATATTGTTGTTGAAAATGACATAATTATTTCATCTTCCCCATTAATTTGTTCACTGCTCACTTATTTTATTGGAAGACTGCCATACGTGTTTAATTTTGTATTGATATTCTTTAGTCCTAAACAAACAAATAGAATTTTTGGCTTGCCATATTATGTATCTGAATGAGAGATGTAATGAAAAGTATGTCCTGTACACTTGTAATGTCTACGTTTTTGTAATTGACTATTGCACCCTTCAGAGTAAAGATCTTAGTAGGAAAACAGCTATTTTGTGGACTCAACTGTATCATAGTTAAAGGCTTCCGTCATGTTTCACAATACTGTTTTTAAGGCTTCTATTGTTTCTCTTAGCAATAAATAAGAAATTGTATGTTCATCAGCAGCTGAATAAGTGATGTGCTTTTAAACAAATACTTATAAAAAAGATATGAAATTCAGTCAAAATGAAAAGTAACCATCCCCATCCATCTTTTGCCTACTTTTCCATATGATGTAAAACACCTGGGCAGGTTTTGCGTCTGGTGAGCAATATCATTATCTTAGGTCTTTGTTTGTGAATGAGGGGCTTATTACCATATATTTTGGCACCTTAAACCCTGCTCAACCAATCCATACCCAACCTGCTGCACTTTGTGTCTAGCCTATTTTTTCTGTTTCTCTGTCTTTGTCCTCCTGTCTTAAGTTTTTATTTTATTGCATTATATTCATTATAATTTTCACTGCCAAGGCATTTTGTTTTCAGACTTTTCAAGAGAATTCAGTTGTTTGGAAAAAACTAGATTATTCTTTTTTCTGTAAATGTTAAAATTCCATCACACGTACAATTTAATGAGTCAAATTGTAGTTGTTTCAAAAGTTGTAAACTTATCTACTACCTTTTACAACACTGCTGTATTCATGGTAACTGAAAAGTAAGTCTGTTAATAGTCTATGAAAGGAGATTATTTTCTACGTTATTTATCATGCTTAAGTTTTAAATATGTATTAATCTAATGGCCTTGATGAAGAAATGTTAAAAGCTTTTTTATTCCCATTCTGGCCTCTTTATATCATACTGTCTCGAATCACCTTTGTAATCCTTCAGTACACGTAATTGACTCCTACATTCACCTTTCTTTAACACAGTGTGCAGCAGTTTATTCTGTAAAATGTCAAGTGCTTCCTTTGTAGGCCTAAAGTAAAGGGGAAACCTACAGTACAAGTACTGCGTAAAATATGTGATATGCGATTTGAACGTAAAAGATTTGATTTATTTTTGTCATTCTTACTCCACAGTTTTCAGACGTGTATTGAATGATAGTATTCTTGTTCCAACACTGTAAAGTTATTAACAATAACATTTATTTAGGACAATCTGTTGTCCAGTTTTGATTGTAGAGCCATTTTTGCGTAGACTTGTAATGACTGTTCACCTGCAAGAACACGGGAAATGGCCAAAAGGGGCCAATAGCTACTATCAGTAATTTTACAGTGTTGTTGCAGCAGTATTGTCATTCAGTACAAAATTTATCGAGCTTATCTATTACATAATTTTGTTTAGTTTATTTTATATAAATCAGTGCTAGTGAATTCACTGCAGTGCTACAGATAGGATTTCCAAAGTGAACATGTGATGACAAAAGTTTTAATCAGTTATACGATTCTATATCTTTAAAGATATTTAGCATTATGTAATGGTGACTCACTTTATGCAAGGAACAGCCTCTGTAACGAACTTTCTACATAAGTGTAACTGAAAACTTGTTCTCGGTGGATAGTAATGCTTTTCTGTTAAATTAGAGCATATTCTTCATGTCAAAAGCTCCATTGTTATTTAATTTTTTTAGTTTTGATGTTGGATCAAATTGAGTGCATGTGTTAAAGGTTGCATAATTTTCAGTCACCATAAAGTACCTGTTTGTTCATTGTTGCTTAATAATATTGGCATGTACAAAGTTTTCAGCAGTTATTGATGTTAGCAGTTACCCTTAACTTTAATGTAACAAATGTGAAACATTCCAGTATGACTTGGACTTGGATGTAGAAAAGTGAAATAATGTGGTTTACTGGATTATACTCAGGATATTAACTCATATTCTGCTAATGGCAGCCAGACATTAGTTTGAGAATGATCCTGCTTTTTCACTGTAAAAACGTTTTGTCATTGTACAAATTGTGGAGAGAATAATGTATTTGTTAATGCAGATGCACAGCCTAAAGGTATTTTCCAAACATAAAACCCTGTATAATTGCTTTTGCTGTGTGCATTGTCATCTATACCTTAACATTTATTATATGAGAACATGAATATGAAACTAGAAATATTCAGATATGCATGTTCGATCACTGTTTACTTCAATTTTGGAGAGAATCAATTTTAATGTGTGTAATATTATGTGCATGCTCGCCTTGTAGACTCTGATGTTTTATTGTTTGTACATGTGCAAAACAATTTGCTTTGTTCATAGCATTTCATATTTACCAGTTACTTTTTAAAAAAGAGTGCATGGGAAGTATGATATTAATTTATCATCAGTATTATGTACTGAAAACTCAATTTTATACTTCATATTTATTTTATGAGACTGAAATGAGATATGCATATTTGGGCTTTATAAAAGGATGAATATTTGTATGATTGTTTCTCATTCTTTTTTTCCTTTGATGCAAATACAGTCTTTCATTTAATTAATTTCTTTCTCCTTGTAATGTTTCTGTTTTATATGAGCCGCATGTGTTGATATGAACTCCTAAAGCACATGTTGATGAAGCATTAATGAACAAAAGTAAAGAACCTGCACTGCAGTTGCAATTTTCATGGAATACCAGTTTCTGTATAGGTTGATTGGAGCTTGGTAGTACTTAACCACAACATAGGTAGCTAAAATTTTACTGACATGTTCGGAATTAATCCTCTTGAAGACTGTACTTCTGAAAGGATGAAGGGTGTACATCTGAAGCGGTATGTTTACATTTGTCAGGAATTTACTTATTCAATATGGGACTCTCAGATGTCCCGCCAGATCATGTTTTGTATATCCCAGAACATTTCCTTGAAGAAACTGCTAGACATAGTCAGATGGTGGCGGTTTGTTAGTGCTACCAGTAGCAAATTCCTATTACCCACCAGCAGTTGCCAGGAGGAAATATTGTGGGTACATAAAATGTATTCTTTCACAGGTCCAGGAGCCAAATATTGAACACATCTGTCAGAAAATCCTGAAAAAGGTCTCATTCTACTTTTTTATTGAGTATTCTTATTACACTCATTACAGGGGATCAGTTCATGGCAAGTCATGTAGCCGCTCACTGTGAAACCTAGTCCTGCGCCTCCCCCTCCCCCCTCCCCCCCCCCCCTCCGTTTTCAAGCAAGCACATTGTGTGTGTGTGTGTGTGTGTGTGTGTGTGTGTGTGTGTGTGTGTGTGTGTGTCAGATTTGTTATTTGTGCAAAGTAGTTATTTTTGGCAAAATTCGGTGTTACATTTTTTTGCTAAATTCTGTTAGATGTACCACAATATCCAGAATTCCACTGTCTTGATGGCCTTATCACTCGTTACATATAGATCTTCTGTGGTGCAAGGATCTGGCAAGTTTCTGCAGACTAGATGTTGTTATGGGTCCTACAGGTCACCACACACAAAACGTGTCTTCATTCATGAAGCCCCACTTCCTGAGGTTTATTTTGAATCTTTAAATTTCTGTCCTCAGTTGGTTTAGTGTCTTCCATGTCACATGGCTGATGAAATCTTGTGGCAGGCTCCTCTGTGAGAATCTGGTCAACCCTTTCAGGTAATGAATTTCATCATAGCTCTGTGTTAGGTTAGTCCCAGGTGCTGATGTAATTGCTGATGTATTCATGAAACTCCTCCTTGACCTCAGCCTAGGTTTTTGTGGTTCGTGTCAGAACATGGAGTGGTTGGGATTGATTTCCTGCTTCTTTTTCTCCATTTGTGCAGCAGTTCTGTGGATGTCAGATGGTGCTTTAGACGCCAAGAATCAATCTGGAGATGATTTGCCAACTTCACACCTCTCTCACATCAGTTGACTTACTTGGTATGCACAGCCGGTCTACCTCTCTGGATAGTCGGCCACGTTGATCTCCAGAAACCCCATCTCCGAAGAATAAAGCTGGTTATGGGAATTTACTAAACTCCCTACCTCCCTCCCCTCCCCCCTCTCCCCCCTCTCACTCTCATATGAGATAAAAAGTGGATACTCACTGAATGCTTTGTTTAGTCTCAGTATATTTCAACTTCCACAAAGAACAAATTCACCATTTCTCACATAAAAATACGAAAGTTTGCAAGTCAACCGATTCGTCTTGCATTAGACTCGATTAAATACATTCACAATATTGATTTAACCACCACATAATTTATGAACATGTCTTGCTTCTAGCAAGTCCAACTCGTGAATTACTTAAGTGTAATTTCATTTCTTCATTTGTCCTTAACAATTATGTCACTAAAAGCACTACATAATACATAAGCACTCCTTGTTCTCTACACATACACTGAAACTCTATGGATGGTACAGCAGGTACTGGTAGGCCACTGTTCGGCCACCACATCCACAATTTCCCCATGACTGTTTTTAGATCTGTGCACACAAATATGCAATGTGCAGTAGATTGGATTTGTCTCTCTCACACTTCTATTTAAAATATCGTGTGTTCGAGATGGAGGAAGGCCAAGTGGTTCTAGAATTTATGCAGAAATTCTTGCAGCACTACACACTGTACCCATGATTGATAAATTTTTGTAACAGGAGCTGGTGGTGGGTCACCATGCATGCAGTTTCATTTGACTCTGTGTCCACCTGTTTGTCATATGTGGAATTTTGCCAAACTAGTAATGTGTATTCTGCTGTAGAAGAGCATAGTGCCAGAGCAGATGCGTGGAGCATGTTTTCTTCTTATGTCCTCCATGTAGGTGTAGTTTTAGTAGCGGTTACCAGATTTGTCAGTTTCAGTTTTAATTTTACGTGGTTTTGATATTAACTTCTTATTGAAGTACTGTATGTGATAAAGAGCATTATTGGCTTAAGGGGAGTTGGAATGCCCTATCCTGACAATGTTAAATTTAGTGACTTGGCTTCCCTGTATTCCAGGAACCACTGTTGACATGAAACTTTTACAGGAACTTAAACTGTATGTTCTGAGTCTACTGAGCTACAGTAATTGCATTTCAGCCACTGCTTTCGGAAATACAATATTTTTCCACGGTTAAAATTTTGGACACCTAAATAATTTTAATTTTATGTAACACTATGTTCTTCTCTTAGTTCAGTAAACTCAGGATATTACTCCCTGAAAATTTGAATACTCAGTTGTTTCTGAGATTTAGGGAAAAATGCAACAGAAAGTGTATAGCTTCAAAAGACTGTAAATTAATATATGCTAATTTTTTTTTTTACATTTAGTTATTCAGAAGCACCCTGCACCACGCTGTATATCAACCTCTTAATCTTTTCCAAGTTTTTTCCTTCTTTTCTTCTTTCTGGACTCCTTAGTGGCAAACTGTGCTGCATACTCTGCTTTATCAATTTGAATCTTGTCCACCTGTTAACGTTCTCTGATGCAGTTTGCTCCAGGATTAATTACCACCCTGCCAAAGTTGTCATAATTAAAAGGAATAACATCATCACTGATCCCCCACTTTAATGGCTTCATTCCAACAAAACACTTTTTTTTTTGTAATAGAGTCCATATAAGATTATTGAACGACTCGTTGGGTCATTGAATGTGACCATGCATGCAGACACTTCTTCAGTAATTTAGGATTTGACAGGTCTCTGTAAATAGGTTTTGTGATATCCTCGACTGCTGCTGGGATGGAACGTTTATGGCTGTGTGAACTGTTTGAGCACTGGGATTGCAGTAATTTTGTGTGTGTGTGTGTGTGTGTGTGTGGGGGGGCGCGGGCGCGAACGTGCGCGCGAGTATATACCTATCCTTTTTTCCCCCTAAGGTAAGTCTTTCCGCTCCCGGGATTGGAATGACTCCTTACCCTCTCCCTTAAAAACCACATCCTTTCATCTTTTCTTTTCCTTCCCTCTTTCCTGACGAAGCATCCGCCGGTTGCGAAAGCTCGAAATTCTCTGTGTGTGTTTGTGTGTTTAATTCATTGTGCCTATCTACCGGCACTTTCCTGCATGTTAAGTCTTGGAATCTTTGTTTTTAAATTACATATTTTATTTGATTTTGAAGTAGTGCACGTAGAAATTTTAAAATTTTCAACCGGTGAAGACTACGTTAAAAAAAAATTCCCATGTGAGTTTGTAATTGACAATATATAAAATAGAAAGAAACTTCCACATGGGGAAAAATATATTAACAACAAAGATTCCAAGACTTACCAAGCGGGAAAGTGCCGGCAGACAGGCACATGAACAAAACACACAAACACACACAGAATTACGAGCTTTCGCAACTGGCAGTTGCTTCGTCAGGAAAGAGGGAAGGAGAGGGAAAAATGAAAGGATGTGGGTTTTAAGGGAGAGGGTAAGGAGTCATTCCAATCCCGGGAGCGGAAAGACTTCCCTTAGGGGAAAAAAAGGACAGGTGTACACTCGCGCGCGCCACACACACACACACACACACACACACACACACACACACACACACACACACACACACACACACACAGACACAAGCAGACATATTTCTACATATATGTCTGCACATCCCCCCCCCGGCATTCTACGGATCGGAGCGTGGAATGTCAGATCCCTTAATCGGGCAGGTAGGTTAGAAAATTTAAAAAGGGAAATGGATAGGTTAAAGTTAGATATAGTGGGAATTAGTGAGGTTCGGTGGCAGGAGGAACAAGACTTCTGGTCAGGTGACTACAGGGTTATAAACACAAAATCAAATAGGGGTAATGCAGGAGTAGGTTTAATAATGAATAGGAAAATAGGAATGCGGGTAAGCTACTACAAACAGCATAGTGAACGCATTATTGTGGCCAAGATAGATACGAAGCCCACACCTATTACAGTAGTACAAGTTTATATGCCAACTAGCTCTGCAGATGATGAAGAAATTGAAGATATGTACGATGAAATAAAAGAAATTATTCAGATAGTGAAGGGAGATGAAAATTTAATAGTAATGGGTGACTGGAATTCGAGTGTAGGAAAACGGAGAGAAGGAAACATAGTAGGTGAATATGGATTGGGGCTAAGAAATGAAAGAGGAAGCCGCCTAGTAGAATTTTGCACAGAGCACAACATGATCATAGCTAACACTTGGTTTAAGAATCATGAAAGAAGGTTGAATACGTGGAAGAACCCTGGAGATACTAAAATGTATCAGATTGATTATATAATGGTAAGACAGAGATTTAGGAACCAGGTTTTAAATTGTTAGACATTTCCAGGGGCAGATGTGGACTCTGACCACAATCTATTGGTTATGACCTGTAGATTAAAACTGAAGAAACTGCAAAAAGGAGGAAACTTACGGAGATATGACCTGGATAAACTGAAAGAACCAGAGGTTGTACAGAGTTTCAGAGAGAGCGTTAGGGAACAATTGACAGGAATGGGGAAAACAAATACAGTAGAAGAAGAGTGGGTAGCTTTGAGGGATGAAGTAGTGAAGGCAGCAGAGGATCAAGTAGGTAAAAAGACGAGGGCTAGTAGAAATCCTTGGGTAACAGAAGAAATATTGAATTTAATTGATGAAAGGAGAAATTATAAAAATGCAGTAAATGAAGCAGGCAAAAAGGAATACAAACGTCTCAAAAATGAGATCGACAAGAAGTGCAAAATGGCTAAGCAGGCATGGCTAGAGGACAAATGTAAGGATGTAGAGGCTTATCTCACTAGGGGTAAGATAGATACTGCCTACAGGAAAATTAAAGAGACCTTTGGAGAGAAGAGAACCACGTGTATGAATATCAAGAGCTCAGATGGCAGCCCAGTTCTAAGCAAAGAAGGGAAGGTAGAAAGGTGGAAGGATTATATAGAAGGCTTATGCAAGGGCGATGTACTTGAGGACAATATTATGGAAATAGAAGAGGATGTAGATGAAGACGAAATGGGAGATACGATACTGCGTGAAGAGTTTGACAGAGCACTGAAAGACCTGAGTCGAAACAAGGCCCCCGGAGTAGACAAAATACCATTAGAACTACTGACGGCCTTGGGAGAGCCAGTCATGACAAAACTCTACCAGCTGGTGAGCAAGATGTATGAGACAGGCGAAATACCCTCAGACTTCAAGAAGAATATAATAATTCCAATCCCAAAGAAAGCAGGTGCTGACAGATGTGAAAATTACCGAACTATCAGTTTAATAAGCCACGGCTGCAAAATACTAACGCGAATTCTTTACAGACGAATGGAAAAACTGGTAGATGCAGACCTCGGGGAGGATCAGTTTGGATTCCGTCGAAATGTTGGAACACGTGAGGCAATACTGACCTTACGACTGATCTTAGAAGAAAGATTAAGAAAAGGCAAACCTACGTTTCTAGCATTTGTAGACTTAGAGAAAGCTTTTGACAATGTTGACTGGAATACTCTTTTTCAAATTCTAAAGGTGGCAGGGGTAAAATACAGGGAGCGAAAGGCTATTTATAATTTGTACAGAAACCAGATGGCAGTAATAAGAGTCGAGGGGCGTGAAAGGGAAGCAGTGGTTGGGAAAGGAGTGAGACAGGGTTGTAGTCTCTCCCCAATGTTATTCAATCTATATATTGAGCAAGCAGTAAAGGAAACAAAAGAAAAATTTGGAGTAGGTATTAAAATCCAGGGAGAAGAAATAAATACTTTGAGGTTCGACGATGACATTGTAATTCTCTCAGAGACAGCAAAGGACTTGGAAGAGCAGTTGAACGGAATGGACAGTGTCTTGAAAGGAGGATATAAGATGAACATCAACAAAATCAAAACAATGATAATGGAATGTAGTCGAATTAAGTTGGGTGATGCTGAGGGAATTAGATTAGGAAATGAGACACTTAAAGCAGTAAAGGAGTTTTGCTATTTGGGGAGCAAAATAACTGATGATGGTCGAAGTAGAGAGCATATAAAATATAGACTGGCAATGGCATGGAAAGCGTTTCTGAAGAAGAGAGGTTTGTCAACATCGAGTATTGATTTAAGTGTCAGGAAGTCGTTTCTGAAAGTATTTGTATGGAGTGTAGCCAGGTATGGAAGTGAAACATGGACGATAACTAGTTTGGACAAGAAGAGAATAGAAGCTTTCGAAATGTGGTGCTACAGAAGAATACTGAAGATAAGGTGGATAGGTCACGTAACTAATGAGGAGGTATTGAATAGGATTGGGGAGAAGAGAAGTTTGTGGCACAACTTGACTAGAAGAAGGGATCGGTTGGTAGGACATGTTTTGAGGCATCAAGGGATCACAAATTTAGCATTGGAGGGCAGCGTGGAGGGTAAAAATCGTAGAGGGAGACCGAGAGATGAGTACACTAAGCAGATTCAGAAGGATGTAGGTTGCAGTAGGTACTGGGAGATGAAGCAGCTTGCACAGGATAGAGTAGCATGGAGAGCTGCATCAAACCAGTCTCAGGACTGAAGACAACAACAACAACAACAACAATGTCTGCACATATGTCTGCTTGTGTCTGTGTATGTGCGGATGGATATGTGTGTGGGTGTGTGTGTGCGAGTGTACACCTGTCCTTTTTTTCCCCTAAGGGAAGTCTTTCCGCTCCCGGGATTGGAATGACTCCTTACCCTCTCCCTTAAAACCCACATCCTTTCATTTTTCCCTCTCCTTCCCTCTTTCCTGACGAAGCAACTGCCAGTTGCGAAAGCTCGTAATTCTGTGTGTGTGTTTGTGTGTTTTGTTCATGTGCCTGTCTGCCGGCGCTTTCCCGCTTGGTAAGTCTTGGAATCTTTGTTTTTAATATATATAATCATTTTATTTGGAAAATTGCAATTTTATAATGAAATAAAAATCAGAAAATGCAAAAAACAAATTTTTCCATTCTAACTCCCCTTAAATTCATTCACCAGTTAGCACACGAGAGTTCAATCTTCATATAAGTCTATTAGGAATAAAAACGAGTTATTCCTCACTTTTCTCTAAGTTAATGTTTGCTTATAATCTTTTCATGCAACAGTGAATTTTCTGTTGAAAGCAACCAGTCAGTGGTTGAAACCTGGTAAAAGTAAAATTTTTGTCACAACTGGATGGCTGATGTACACTTGTCAAAAATAAGCCAAAACGTTTTGACCCCTTGCCTAATAGTGTTTCAGCCACCTTTGGAACACAATACAGAAATAATTCTGCATGATAGGCATTCGAAAAGTCCACTGTAGGTTTCTGGAGTTATGTGGCACCAGATCTCTATGCACAAGGTGCATAATTTCTTTAAATTACGTGCCTGGAATTGGCACCTGATATTCCATGTGCATTCAATTGGGTCAGGTAATGTGAGTTTGATGTACAAGACATCCCAAGTTGATTCTCATGCCCCTCAAACTTTTGTAGCAAGATCCTGGATTTGTGACATGGATAGTTACCCTGCTGGAAGATGGCATCTTAGTCATGAGTAACATAAAGCATGAAGGGGTGCATATGATCTGCTATAATGTTCATACTCCACAGCTGCTGTAGTACCTTAAGACTACTACATATCCCAGAGATAGCCAACTGAATGTCCCACATAGTGTAATACTGCCCCCATTGACACAGCACAGTTCAAGCAACTGTTTGGCTGGTTGATGGTGTATCCAACACAATCATTGACTGATGTGACAGAAATGTGATTCATCTAACCAAGGCACTAATCTCAATGGTCCCATGTTCATTGCATGAGTACTTGATGATGTTTGACCAACATAACACGGAGAGGTCATCAGCTACAGAGCCCCATGTTCAACAGTATGCGCAGAATGGCGTGCCCCGAAACACTTGTGCACACTCTAGCATGGTACTGTCATGAGACTGGCTGCCTCTCACACTTAACACAGTGTGCAAGCATCTGATATCCATGACACATGGACACCTAACACCTTGTTACCTTCTTGTGGTTATATGGTCTTGCTCTGCTTGTATAGTGTCTGTACCACATCTTGTGCCTACAGTTCTAGACAACATTGCATCTTGCATTGGATAGTGGTCATAATACTGTGGCAAATCTGTGTATTAGTGTTCCACATCTTTCTCCTCTGAGCTGAATATTTAATGTTACTCTGCAGTTTGTTTCCTGCCATTCATGTTACCCAAAAATATGTTCTTAGTTTTGTCATCATTCCCTGTAAAATCTGTAGCTACTGATGCTTTGTCTTATGATCTGATGCCCTCACAGGTTAGTTGTTTAAAGGCCCGAGTTCACTAACAACTGTCAATGCAGCAGTCAGACTGTGGCATCTGAAAATTTGATCATCAGCCAACAGCCTGTTGTGACCCTGAG
This sequence comes from Schistocerca gregaria, assembly GCF_023897955.1. NCBI lineage: Eukaryota > Metazoa > Arthropoda > Insecta > Orthoptera > Acrididae > Schistocerca > Schistocerca gregaria. The sequence goes on from NC_064925.1 coordinate 291,190,043, forward strand.
TCAGAAGCAAGTGGGTCAAGATTGATGTGGACTATATTTTAGTAGTTTACCTTTTTTCTCATAAGAAACAGAAAACAATAAGGAGGCTTATGGTTGTTCCTCTATTTCTGGAGCGATGTTGATTGCGTCTCCCAGCGGAGCAATTGTCATAAGGACAGAATCGTAGTACAATGCTTTCAAAAGCACAGTAGTGATCTCACGTTGATATGTCCCTCAGAGCATTTTTGTGGCACACTGGATTTTTTGGAAGGTGCAAGCAGGCGACTTGTGATTATAAGTGGAAGTGAGAGTAACTAACCTACTTGAAAAGAGATCTTGGATGCCATTGCAGAGCATTTATTAGCGGACACTGTAAAACAGGTACAATTAAATAGTCTGGAACAATATATATAAAATTAAAAAATAAAATTAAAAAAAAAAATTGGGAAATTCGAGAGCATGGTAAAACTGATTATTACATACAAAGAGAACCAGATAACATTCTGCCCTTGACTGAATTGGTTGTAAAACTTTGTAGCTATTTGTACGTAGCCAGTAGCTTGACAATATTCTTTTGTTGATGTTTTAACTGGTTTACTGCATAGTGCTTTTACCTTATTGAAGCTATGATGACACATTGGCTCTCCTAGTATTTGCTGTGCCAGAAGTGGACTCGGGTAACACCAAAAAGTATGTGGTTTCCGTGTGCATAGATCGCCAAACAAGTCTTCCTCATGGCTCCGATGAAACAGTACAGCACCGTGTGACCTCTCCGGTGTGCGAAACAGCATCTCACTCATTACTGCTGTATTCTGCAGTGCCACTTATGGGAGTGAAAAACTTCTGCCAGCTGCAGTGTCCAATAAAATGTAAAATTTAGAAAATAAGATTCTACTCAAAATAATAGGAAACTCATAAGCATTCAATGAATTCGAATGAAAAGTTTTGCTAACAAATCTGAACAAACACCATAAGAATGTTTGGTCTTCTGCAGAGTCACTAATTTGATCAAAATCATCTATTCATTTACCTAGAGGTGGACAGAATTCTGGATCCGATCTTCTAAAATAGTTCATCAGGGAATACAGTTATACAGTTCCTACATACAATCGTTGCATGAGCACAGAAATGGCAGATATAGAGGTAAGTAATTATAGAATAAAAAATAAACAATTGCTGAAGGATGGGTAGGCATCTGATCCAGATGATACATGTGAAATTATAGAGATTATGCAAAGAAACTTTCTCCTCTTATAGCAGTAATTTATCATATGTTATAGGAGCAACAGAAAGAACCAAGAGATTGGAAGAGATAGGTCCATCCTGTTTTCAAGAAGGGTCATCATACAGCTGCACATAATTACATTTGTACAACACTGATGCCATTCTGTTGTAGAATTATGTTAACATGGTTTATGCTCACACATTGTGATGTTTTTGATGAATCGTAATCTCCTCTTACAGATCGACATGGAGTCCATAAACGGAGAGCTTGCAAAATTCATCTTACTCTGCATGTCCATGAAATCCAGAGAGCCATAGATAAAGGTGTCCTAGTAGATTCCTTGTTCCTTGACACCCATAAAGTATTTGATACAGTTCTGAGTTTCATTTAGAGGATGCAGTACAGGGTTACTGATTATAACACTAGATTTGTGATTGGATTCAGGACTACCTGACAGATATGTTGTTCTTAATGTGATGAAGTTGATGCATGTAAAGGTAATTTGGGAATACCCCAAGGAAATGTTATAGGGCCCTTACTATTTACAGTATGCATAAATGATCTAATTGGGTCCTCAACAATGCTGTCATCTATTTGAAGGTTGCAATATACAGAAGACTATATATATATATATATATATATATATATATATATATATATATATATATATATATATATATATGTGTGTGTGTGTGTGTGTGGGGGGGGCGCTAGTGTACACCTGTCCTTTTTTTTTCCCCCTAAGGGAAGTCTTTCTGCTCCCGGGATTGGAATGACTCCTTACCATCTCCCTTAAAACCCACATCCTTTCGTCTTTCCCTCTCCTTCCTGAAGAAGCAACCATCGGTTGCGAAAGCTAGTAATTCTGTGTGTGTGTTTTGTTCATTGTGCCTGTCTGCCGGCGCTTTCCCGCTTGGTAAGTCTTGGAATCTTTGTTTTTAATATATTTTTCCCATGTGGAAGACTATACAATATTAGAGAAAGACTGGTGGAGGACTGATGATCGGTGCAGCTGCTGGCAGTTGAAAATAAATATATTGTATTTGTGTATAAATCGGTGAAGAGTCCATTTCTGTTGAATTTCACTACTGGCGATAAATCGCTCCGAACAGCAACACCAGTTACAAACTTAGAAGTGACAATCTGGAGCAACATAAAGTAGAAACACTTATAACTACATGTAGGAAAAGCAGCTGCCAGGCTGAGAGTTGTTGGAAGAACCATAAGGAAATGTGCAGTGGTTGCACAAAATATGGAAACACCATCAGAATTGTCTGGTTGAACATAAATGTCGATACTAGCCAAGTCTGCAGGTTGCACTGTTGTATTTGACCGTGAATGGTGCCTGTACAGTGTCCTCAGTACGTTGCAGGTATCAGTTATGGTCAGAACAGTGGTCTGTATAGTTGTGAGTGCATTAAGTCAAGCTTAATGAATTGGAATGTGGGAAATGGTTTGTGCTCGTATGGTGAGCACTTCCATAACCAAGATAGTTAGTGTTTGATGTTTCAAGAGGCACCACAATGAAGATTTATACTGCATACAGGGAAAGCAGAAAACCATCCGCTAAGTCGCAACATGGACAGAAGTGTCTGTTGCGTTGTCTTGAGAGACAGTCATTGAAGAGGACTGCAATGAAAAATAAGCAGATGGTGGATGTAAGAGGGTGGTGGATGCAGAAGTCCCTGCAGGACTTCGGAACTTAATGCCGCAGTCTTGAACCCTGTTGCCACCAAAATATGAATGGAGCTCCATAAGCAGGGAATTGTAGGGCAAGTTGGAATTCCAAAACAACTCATTAATGATGCAAACACCAATAACTGGAAAACGTGTTGCTAAAGGCATAAAATCTGCACTATAGAGCAATGGAAGAATGTCATTTGGTTAGATGAATGATGTTTCATGGTGTTTCCACCCTCTGAGTTTATGACCCAAGAGTGGAACTCGACAGTGGTTTGATGGTGATTTGGGTAGGCACATCATGGTATTCCATGAGACCCATGGTTGCTGAGCAAGATTATGATATTGCCAAGGATTATGTGACCATTTTGGCTGATCAGATCCCTCCCATGTTTGTTCCTCAGTGATGGGAGGTCTTCCAGGGACCTTGTTCACATGGATCCCATTGTCTAAGACTGGCTTTGTGAGCCCAAGAATGAACTTCTGGCCATGACAGTCACCAGATCTCAATATTATTGAGCTATTTTGGTCTAATTTTGACGGAAGGATGCATGATTGTTATCCATCTCCATCATTACCTGAATTTGACACTGTTTTGCAGGAAGGGCAGTATAGGATTTCTTTGAAAACCTTACAAGGTCTGTATTTATCCATTATGAGATTACTGGAAGCTGTTGTGAATGCCAGTGGTTTTCCTACACCATATTAGACAGGGTAGTGTGTTGTGTTCCTGGTGTTTCAATATTTTTGTCCATACCATGTAATTCATTCACAAAATAAGTGGCTTATGAAAAACTTGTTAAGAACAGATCTTGAGTATTGTTCATCAGTCTGTGACACCTGCCAGCCTGAATTAGTAGAAGGTGTAAAGAAGACCCAACACAGAGAACCATGTTTTTTCACGGGTTCATTTAGCAAAGTGTGCTATCATTTCGGAAGTGCCCAACAAATTCCCAGTGGCAGATGCTACACAAGGAGCACTGTGCTTCATGGAAAAATTCCTATTGAAATCCCAAGCGTGTATGTTCTAAGAAGACTTGGGCAACATATTGCTTTCCCCTAAATCTCTCTCAAAACAACGAAAATGAGAAAATCCAAACAATTAGAGGTAATAGAGAAGCATACTGACTGTTGTTCTACACTTGCGCTATTTGCAAATGGGGTAGAGACTTGGGGGGAAAGAGGGTGATAGTATTATTGGAAGTACTTTCCAACATACAGCATAAGTTGGCTTGCAGAGTGATGCCTTCTGTGGAGTTTTTATACTTCATGCCACTGATTCACAGTATACATACATGCTAGCTTTCTTGTTCTCAAGATCAATAGCATACACACACTTCCATGTTTATGAAAGAACTCAGAGGTCAATACATTCTGAAGGTGACTTGAGCTGGCTGCAACTGGTAACATGGGCCTAGTTTCGTGAGACGTTGTTAAATTTCAAGATTATTATATTCTGATATTTCTCCTTAGTTGAGTTTTAAGTCCGTCAAGGCTTGAACTTTCATAATTAAGTTAACAGTTGAATTCTGGACCCCTACACATGGACAATTACCAGAGAATACTAAAATTTGTAGTGTAAATTATTCTTCATAGCTTTATCAAAATCATGATCCACAGAGATGTGTTACAACATAATGAATGTACCATTTATCAATGTTGAAGAGCTATCCAGTAACTTTGTGTCAACGTGCTGTTGACAGTAACTCCTGTTTACCTGACAATAATATGGAACAGTTTTGAGACCCCACACGGTTCTATTTAGTGTCCTCCGATAGATGAGAAGTGGTGATCTTACCCGAAAATTGAGAGGTAAATCCCCTATATCTCCCTATTGACTGCTGCACACTCAGGTAGATCATAGAATAATTAACAATAATCACAGAAAAAGCCAGAATTCATTAAGAAATAAAGGCATCTTTTCTTAATTAAGGGGTCATAAAGGAAGGAGCCACGTAAGTCAGATTCCTTTCAATGTGACACATGCAAATTTACAGTATTTTCTTTAATAACAAAATTGTTAATTAGTTTCAGCTGTGAACAGGCAGGTCATTGCAGCAACCTTGGCAATAGTAAGTTCCTCTTTCAGAAGTGAAAAAAGAAAATTCCTATCTTCCTTAAGGTATTGTGACCCCAGTAGTCATAAATGTTGCATTATACATTCAGTTCTTGTTGTCTTCCTGTGTGTTAATTGTATCTAAATTATTGCCCTTCAGTCAGCTGAATATTTGCCAAAGACAACACACAAACACAAGACTACTGCATCTTCTTCTTCTTGTTCCTCTTCCACTCCCTTCCCCACCCCCTTCTTCCTTCCCATCAGATTTGTGTGTCGACAACTCACATTTGCATCTGTAATTGACCCATTCTTCTGAAACTGTTTCTATTTACAACAGTTTCTGTCTGTTCATATTCAACTTTCCAATTTATACAGGGTGTTCACAGGTATTAATAACAAATTTTGGATTATAATGTTGGCCAAATGATGTCTTGTAGTTGAGGTTAGAGCTGAGCATGAAGTGCCTAATCTAACATGAAAATGATAATGGAAAGTCCTGGATTTGCAAATAACTTAAGGAGTATGGGCAACAACCCACCTGTTAGTAGAGGTTTTACATTTTGAAAAGATACATAAACACAGCTGAAAGCACTGTTACTTTCAGATGAGTCTTTATTCACAGCGATAGAATGTGGGTTGTGTTAGGTGGAATGGGTGAGGGTAGAAAGGAAGTAGGGAGAGGATGGGTGATAGCTGGGAATGAGATGTAACAGATGCTTGGAATAGCAATGCAGCACCAGTGAGCTCCTATTCGCCAAAGGCTAAGAAAGTTGTGTGCACCCTATAATGATGCCGAGGAGTGGATTGGGAGGTAGTGATAGAAGAGGGGAAAGGAGGACTGCAGGGAAAAGATTGGGTTACCAGAGATTGATGCAAGGAGTAATATGAGACTGAGGGATGTGTTACATGGACTGTTCCCATCTACATAATTAAGAGAGAGTGGATGGTGTTGCGAGGAATTAGCCAGACTGCAAGAGATGTAAAGCCGCCATTGAAATTGACCATGTCGAGCAATATTCAAGCATTAGTTTAATAAGCACATCAGTCAGTAATAGGTTTGGTAAAGGAAATAGAGGCAATCTAAATGAGAGCAACACGTTTTGTTACAGGTCAATTTAGTAAGTGCAAAACACCACAGATGTGTCCTGCATCACAGTGTTGTATACTGTTAAAATTCTGAGAACATACATTCCTAGAAAAGTCAATCAATATATTGCTTCCTCCTACACAGAGCTTAAAAAGTCAATCAGTATATTGATTCCTCCTACATAGAGCTTACAAAAGAGACTATGAAGGAAAATTTAAAGAAATTTGAGTTCACATAGAGGCTTACCAACAATCATTCTTCACACGGACCATTTGTCACTAGAACAGCAAATGCAGAAAGTGGAGTGGTACACAAATCAATCTCCGTAACACACCATATGGTGGCTCGCAGAGTATAGATGTACATTTAACTGTAGATCTGTGCAGCAGTCACAGCAGGGCTGGTTCATGACATAACTGCATTCACAGATGGCTGAGTCTCTGAAAGGACAGGATGGGATAGAATAGGAGTGTGGTGGGTCTGGAAGAGGATGTGCTGTATTGGTGTATAAACAGGTCTTGTGCCTGGGTCTTCCACTAAGGTATGACAACTGTGGCAATTGGTTAGGAGCGAGTGTGGTGTGAGGATGGACTAGGATATTGCAAAGATGGGATGGGTGGTGTGACACTCTTTGAGAATGATGGAAAAGGTAGTGTGTAGGATGTTCCTTATTTCCAGGAACATGATAAATAATTGAAGTCCTAGTGAAGAATGTAGTTCAGTTGCTCCAGTTCAGAATGATAAGGGCAATGGTCCTTTGCATCTGTTTACTAGGGTGATCAGAGAATTAAGGGTGTGTGGGGAAATGGCACAGGAAATTGCCTGCCGATTTTGCCGGGGGATACCGTATTTACTAGAATCTAGGCCGCACCCGAATCTAAGCCGCACCTGATAAATCAGACTCAAAATCAAGGAAAAAGAATTTCCTGAATCTAAGTCACACCTGAAATTTGAGACTCGAAATTCAAGGGGAGAGAAATGTTTTAGGCCGCACCTCCAAATCGAAACAAATTTGGTCCATTGTAATATGAGACACAATTTAGGTCGAATGAATGACGATACAGCTACAGTAGTTTGGTTCGAGTCGTAAGCTTAGCAGTTACGTTTTACCAGGTAGCTCTTGCTATCCGTCAGGTGCTCCATCCGTATTTTGTACGAGTACCCTTCCTTTTCCTCGTGCTTCTTCTGGTTTGAATTGATTGCTTATTTTTCTTTGGTCTGCTCAGTGCCGTTCTCTTTGTTATAGGTGTTTATGTCACTCTAAGCTGAAAATGCATTACTGTACTGCATCATGCATTGTTTGCCGCATTCTGATAATGAGTGCTTACGGCCTGTCGCCCCTCGCAGCATAGCTTGCTTTTGTGCACGCTACCGCCGCTTACAAATAAATAAAAAAAAAAAGGATGAATCGTCTCATTAGTTAAACAATGGCAAGAGACTCCTATTTGTTGTTACACACTGCTGCTTTCTTTGATAATGATCAACAAGAACCAAATAATACACTGTGTACGATAGAAGATGTTCTGAATGAGACTTTAACGAAAACTTTTCTCAGTTTGAAAATCTTTGCAGGCACCTCTTTAGTACATTGCATTCTGCACAGAAATTACAGTCATCTTAGATTTAAAAATCTAGTCAATTGCCGTGCTTCATTTCTGACTGTATTACTGTTAGGCATAAGAAAACACGAATATAAACATGCCATGATATGTATATTCTTCCGCGTTTGCTGTTGCCTCACTTTAGTTTCGTAGTTTATTAGGCAGACAGGATTTAAATGAGATAGCAGCAAACATGAAAGAATTCATGGCAAAATGTTTATTTTCGTATTATTCTTATGGCGAACAGAATACTGCATGTGATTCACTATTCATAAAAGTTCCTATTAGCAACCATCTCTTCTCAGAGGTAGTAAAAAATTCAGAATGTACAGTTGGCCGTATTGACAAACATCCCAGTCTTGCCAGTCGGATTTTCATAGTACATTGAAATGCTACTATATTCGAAGATGAACGATACGGAATTTGAATTTACTTCATTGGATAATGTATGAAAATGCAGTAGTCAAAACTCGGGGCGGAGAAAAAAGCTCGTCTTCCACCATTTTTTAAATTTATTTTTCAACACAGAAGTTTTGGCGCCAATATTTATCTTTTTGCCTGCAAAGCATGCCTATGTAGCACTACAAATATTCAATGCTAGAAGTTAGTTGTGACGGCACCTACCAACATTTTTCAGAACTTCCACTTACTTTGCACTCGATTCTAAGCTGCAGGCTTACAAAAACCAGAAAAAAAGTGCGGCTTAGATTCGAGTAAATGCGGTAATGCATATCAGTGAAGGCCTTCAATATACTGGGCAAGGGAATATGCCATCTGTAGGTGGTCAAATTAGATAGTAATGATTTTTTTCATGTGTAAAGATGGCAGATTTCAGAATGAAGGTACTGTTGATGGTCATGGGCTTGATATGGCCAGAGGTTGTGATGGAGCCTTCAGAGAGGTGGAGGTTGACATCTAGGATGGTGGTACAGTTGTCTGAGGAGGACCAGGTGAAGTGATTGGGAAATATGATGAGGGTGTCAAGGAATGAGGACGGGGTTCACATCACAAAGATATCATCAATGAAACTGCACCAGATAAGATGTTTGGAATTTTTGATGTCCAAGAAGGTTTCCTCGAATGGCCCACAAACGGACTGGCCAAGGGAGCATGATGTGGGTGCCAATGACTGTGCAGTAGATTTCTTTGTATACCTTCCTATCAAAGGAGAAGTAGTAATGTGTGAGTATGTAGTTAGTTATATGAATAAGGAATGAGCTGGTCGATATGGAGTAAAAAGGACTTTTGGAAGAGGTAATGTTCCACAGCAGCAATACTAAGGTTGTGGGGACTGCAAGTTTATAGCAAGCTGGCTTCAACAGTAATGAGTAGGTATCTAGATGGTATTAGTGTGAGGATGGCTGTGTCTGTGCCTACTGTTTGGTGAGTTGTTAACCGTTTATAATCTGATGAAATCTTGCTTAAGTGCACTTCCTATCTCAAAACACATGGACAGCAGTTCCCTTCACAAGATGCACAGTGTGTTAGATTTTGTACCACAATCAGAAACATAATATGTAACAAGGTCCAAATTTAATCTGACCTGTGAATTCATAGGAATAAGTAACTGTGGTGATGGACTTGACATTAATAACAGAATGTTTCTGCCAACTACCAGTTCACATACGATAGTTGTAGCGTCATTGAAAGATACCTTAAATCTGATAGCACATAACTTCCGTAACCTGAAGCAGCTCTTGGTTTTAGTACTAGGGAAGACTGCTAATCTGTTACCAATGTGGTCAAGTTCTTGAATACTGGAGAGTCCTGCCAATTTTTGTCTCCTTCAGTCATGTCTCAAATTATATATTTATGACAGCTCTATCTAAAGCATACACTGTGAAAACCATCAAACTGCATCTCAAGTTTAAACAGAAATTTGCAGTCAGTGCCATTAGCAAGCAAGGAACTTATAAGAGGAAAGTAATGACACATTTTGCACTATCATTTCTTCTCACAGTTCATGAAACTCTTTCTAGGCAGTGACACTTGTGTTACCATATCCTGGTGCATTCTAGTGAGACATTTACAAACTTTGCATGCCCATATTAGAATGAACAGAACTGCTAATGCCAAAAATAAAAATGTATCTGTAACATTGTTAGTGTGGCCTTCAGTCTCAAGAAAGGTTTGATGTAATTCTCCATGCTAGTTGCTAGTTTATTCTGTGGAAGCCTCTTCATATCTGAATAATTACTACAACCTACATCCTTCTGAACCACCTAGATCTCCCTCTACAATGTTTACCCCTCAACTTCCCTCCATTGACAAATTAACTATTCCTTGAAACCTCAGGACATCTCATATCAACTGATCCCTTCTTGTAGTCAAGTTGTGCCATAAATTTCCTTTTTCCCAAATATGATTTAGTACTTCTCATTAATTATTTGATCTAACCATCTAATCTACAGCATTCTTCTATTTCAAAAGCTTCTATTCTCTTCTTGTCTGAACTGCTTGTCTTCCACGTTACACATCCATACATGACTAAATTCCAGATAAAGACAGTCAGAAAGACTTCCTAACACTTATGTTTATGTTATACTATCTGGTATAGCTTTGAATGGGTAGCATTAAGTATCTGTGGCCAGACGACTTGTGTGGTGTAACATACTTTGTATGGGGGCAACTAATTAGATTTATGAATAAATTAAAGAGAACAACATTACGTAATTGAATATCATCAATTTCATATACTTTATGTACTATGCATGGCAGGAAAGTTTTCTGCGGGCATGCCTATTGAGTGGTCCTTACTGAATTGTCATTTGGAGTGACAGCTTGTGGCAATGATGAGAGCACATCATGATGTAAGTAATAAGTCTACAACCAATATAAATATTGGAGTGTCAAGTATTAATGGTTTTTGGTATGATGTGGCCCACTCCATGCATGATCAATCACTCTGCTGATACTTATGATGATTTTTATCTTACAAATATCTTGCATTTTTCTTTCTTGAAGTTATTTTCTACGATGGACCTGCTATGCACAGTCACTACACCATGACATGAGACTTCATCTTTTTCAGTGGGCAGATGCTGAAAGAGAGCTCCAATCTGTTCAAGCTACTAAAATGACAATTAGTTTTGGAATAACTCTTCCGTATTATTATCAAAGTGATTTGTTTACAAATGTGGAGATATAGACAGTTTATAATGTGTAGCTCACAATAGATCATAACATGTACTGCTGTTCTGATTTTGCATTAGGAAATCACTGTTGCCATCTGTCATCTTTAATGTTCTGGCATTGATGTTATCATCAGCACCCTTTCCTCTGTGGCTTCCAAGTCACCTCCAAGCCATGGCACCAAAACATAAGTGGCCCTCCACAGCAGGTGCAGATGCATGCTCGCTCACTGTCGCACCTTGTCAATGTTCTGAGCTGATTTCTTTTATACCATTTGTGCACTTATGGGAAACCAGAGTGCACACAGTGGGATGTTTCACACCTATCTAAATGATGTTTTTGTTTTCCATGAACATCTTTCATCAGCCTAAATGGTAAATTGTTAGAACACAGAATTGACATGTTACACTAGAAAACTGAATGTGAATCAGGGCTGTGTGTGTGTGTGTGTGTGTGTGTGTGTGTGTGTGTGTGTGTAGATGTTAAGCTTATGTTACAGCTCTCCTATTGTGAAGATTTGTACACACTGTGATGTGTTGTTGAGACACATTGCTGCAATTCTTGGTCATGAAGTCTTTACGGCAGACTTATTTTCTGTGTCACAAAAAATCATGTCCACAGGAAGCTGAAAGTTAAGCCATGTACCTCACTGCTGAAAGAACATACTGTATGTAAATGAAGAAAAGTTGCTGAAGTAATTTTTCGGAAAAAGTTTTACTTGTAACATTAAAAATAAAACATCACATATTTTGGATTTGCTGTGCAATTGTTCTCAAATGATTGCAGGGAAACTTCTGGTTAAAAATGAGTCACTTAGATGCAAAACTGTCCATGTCCACTTATAAAAAAATTGAGTTGGCAGCTCTGGGTTGTAGAGCATGACATTTTACACATGCTTGAAATGCTTTTTATGCTCAAAGTTCTCTGTGTCCTATGGAAAACAGCTCACAAAAGTGTGGTTAGATTCAAAACTGTCCATGTCCATCAGTAAGATGGGTGCGAAACTTGCCTTGTCCCTTTTGACAAATCGCTTTGAAGGCTGGGGTCATGTGACTGTAATGCAGGGAGAAAACCTGTCACATGTATTTACCTGTGACTCTCAACATTAGAAAGATGTGGCGACATTACAATTCCGTGGTTACTCCGGAAAAGCGAGTCACACAAAATTTTTTTAGGAACATATTTAATACAAAATTTAACATTGGATTTGGGTCTCCAAAACCAGATGTTTGTTCCATGTGCATCAGACTTGTGGAGCAGATCAAAACTGAAAAGTGTGACGTTAAGAAAGCTCAACTTATGTGTCAAAAAAGACTTCATAACCTTAAAGCAAACAGTTTCTATTCACTGCTGAAGGAAAAGCAAGACAACCTTCTGACAATGTCCTTTGACTGCCAAAAGAATTTACCCTTGTCAAAAATACCTGATCAGAATGTCTATTACAGTAGGCAATTATACCCATACAATTTTGCCATTGTAGTAGGTTCCTTTAAGTCATAGTTAACCATTAATAATGTCTTCATGTACACTTGGCTTGAACATGAATGTAAGAAGGGGTCAAATGAAATATGTTCAGCTCTTTATCACCGCTTGTGCCATACAGATATGAGCAACATACAAACTTTGAGATTAATTGCCGATAGATGCCCTGAGCAAAATAAGAACACAATAGATGTCTCAATGCTGTGTCACTGGATGTACAAACATGCGCCAGGAGTAAACAAAATAGAAGTTATTTATCCCGTAACTGGACATTCATTCATGCCTCCTGATAGAGTTTTTGGGCTCATCGAAAGGCAACTGCGGAAACAAGAAGTGATAGTTCAGCCATTGGAGTACCATACCATCTTAGAACAGTATGGCAACCTTCATATTCTATTGGAGAGACTGGAAGGTAGTTGACAGGAAAGGAGCCATTCAAAACATCACTAAACCCGCATCATCATTCCCCTTCCAGATAACAAAAGTAAAATGAGTGATCATCATCCGTGAATCTCAGAATGCTATAGAAGTCCAAGGGGAGCCTATTTATAATTCTGAAATCAACCTACCAGTGTCTGTATGCAAAAATGGGAAACACTTAGGACACACAAACTCAAGCTGCATTACGAACGCGGTCATTCCTATTAATGAAAAGAAACTGGAGGATGTTTCAAAACTCCTCAAGAAACACTATGATGAGTCCTGGAGGGAACCTGAATCCCTGTCATTGTACATGACATTACTAGGTTCCAGTGGGTCAGGGGCATCAGTTGAATCAGAAGGCCTAGCAAGAGAAGATGATGACATTGTTAAAGATATGATGTAGTAAGTGGATTGTAGTTTGTCAGTTGTTACACCATGTACTTTTATATATATTTTAAAAAATTAAAACTGAATACACAGTTTTATGTTCACCCCTATCCCCTCCTTATGTATAACTAGTCAGGTTCAAAACTGTCCATGTGCATTTCAGTTGCACGCAAAAGTGGCCATCTGCAAAGTCAGATACAAAACTGTCCAAGTCCGTTTTTATTTTGCTTATATCTTACATGCATTGAGTTCCTGATTTTTTTCAATAGTCCAAATGATTTTGTACTAATCCATACTTATGTATACAACATACAGTGTAGGGCAGTGTGTATTTACCCAGTGGAAGCAGTTTTTCCACTTTTTCTCAAAACCGGTTAAGGAGGACATGGCCAGTTTTGCATCTAGGCGACTCAAATATTTGGTTATTTCAAATTGTAAGTCATACATCAAACAATGGAAAATCCTGGATGGAATATAACAATATCAGAGAAGGAAAGTTGCCACTCAACATATAGTGGAGATGCTGAGTCATGGTAGGCACAACAAAAAGTTTCACACAATTATAGCTTTCAGCCATCAAGGCCTTTGTCAGCAGTAGACACACATAAACACGTGGGCACGCATGCACACACACACACACACACACACACACACACACACACACACACACACACACACACACACATCTGCTGTCTCAGAGAACTGAAACCACACTGTAAGCAGCAGCACCAGTGCATGATGGGAGTGGTGACTCGGTGGGGGTAAGGAGGAGGCTGGGATGCGAAGGGGGAGGGATGTATGGTGGGAGTGGCGGACAGTGAAATGTTGCAGTTTAGATGGAGGGCAGGAGAGAAGGGGCTGGGGGGGAGGGGTAGAGGGTAAGTAGGGGAAAGGAGAGAAACGTAAAGAAAAAGCAATTAAAAGACTGGATGTGGTGGTGAGATGACGGTTGTGTAGTGCTGGAATGGGAACAGGGAGGGGGCTGAATGGGTGAGGACAGTAACCAATGAAGGTTGAGGCCAGGAAGGTTATGGGTATATAGTATGTATTGCAGGGAAATTTCCCACCTGCGCAATCCATAAAAGATGGTGTTGGTGGGAAGGATCCATATGGCACAGGCTGTGAAGCAGTCATTGAGATGAGGGATATCATGTTTGGCAGCGTGTTCAGCAACAGAGTGGTCCACTTGTTTTTTGGCCACAGGTTGTCAGTGGCCATTCATGCAGACAGATAGCTTGTTGATTGTCATGCCTTCATAGAATACAGCACAGTGGTTGCAGCTTAGCTTGTAAATCACATGACTTGTTTCACAAGTAGCCCTGCCTTTGATGGGATAGGTGATATTAGTGACCGGACTGCAGTAGGTGGTGGTAGGAGAATATATGGGACAGGTCTTGCATCTAGGTCTATTACAGAGGTATGACCCATCAGGTAAGGGATTGGGAGCAGGGGTTGTGTAAGGATGGATGAGTAAATTGTGTAGGTTCGGTGGATGGCGGAATGCCACGGTGGGAGGGATGGGAAGGATAGTGGGCAGGACATTTCTCATTTCAGGGCACGATGAGAGGTAATTGAAACCCTGGTGGAGAATGTAATTCAGTTGCTCCAGTCCCGGATGGTACTGGGTTACGAGGGGAATGCTCCTCTGTGGGACTTTGGGAGGTGGTGGGAGACTGGAAAGATAAGGCACGGGAGATTTGTTTTTGTACAAGGATGGGAGGATAATTACAGTCAGTGAAGGCTTCAGTGAGACCCTCAGTATATTTTGAGAGGAACTGGTCATCACTGCAGATGCAACGACCATGGGTGGCTAGGCTGGGGATTGGGAGCAGGGGTTGTGTAAGGATGCATGAGTATATTGTGTAGGTTTGGGGGATGGCAGAATACCAAAGTGGGAGGGGTGGGAAGGATAGTGGGCAGGACATTTCTCATTTCAGGGAATGATGAGAGGTAATTAAACCCTGTTGGAGAATGTAATTCAGTTGCTCCAGTCCCGGATGGTACTGGGTTACGAGGGGATGCTCCTCTGTGGGACTTTGGGAGGTGGTGGGAGACTGGAAAGATAAGGCAAAGGAGATTTGTTTTTGTACAAGGATGGGAGGATAATCACAGTCAGTGAAGGCTTCAGTGAGACCCTCAGTATATTTTGAGAGGGACTGGTCATCACTGCAGATGCAATGATTATGGGTGGCTAGGCTGTATGGAAGGAAGGGAGGAACTTCTTGGTACGGAATGGGTGACAGCTGTTGAAGTGGAGGTATTGCTGGTGGTTAGTAGGTTTGATATGGATGGAGGTATTGATGTAGCCATCTCTCAGGTGAAGGTCAACATCTAGGAAGGTGGCTTGTTGGGTTAAGTAGGACTAGGTGAAGCAAATGGGGTAGAAGTTGTTGAGGTTCTGGAGGAATGTGAATAAGGTTTCCTCACCTTCAGTCCAGATAGCAAAGATGTCATCAATGAACCTGAACCAGGTGAGGGATTTAGGATTCTGGTTTTTTAGGAAGGATTCCTCTATATGGCCCATGAGTAGGTTAGCATAGGATGATGCCATGCGGGTGCCAATAGCTGAACCGCGAATTTGTTTGTAGCTAATGCCTTCAAAGGAGAAGTAATTGTGGGTGAGAAGACTAGGAAGCAGTTTGTTGGTTTGGAATCTGTAGGGTGTCTGAAAAGGTAGTGTTCGCTAGCAGTAAGGCCATGGGCATTAGGAATGTTAGTGTAGAGGGGGGAGGCATCAATAGTGACGAGCAGGGCACCATGTGGTAAAGGGACAGGAACTGTGGAGAGTCAGTCAAGGAAATGGTTGGTATCTTTTATATAGGAGGATAGGTTCTGGTTAATAGGTTGAAGGTATTGGTCTATGAGAGCAGGGAATCTCTCAGTGGGGGCACAGTAACCGGCCACAGTGGAGCATTCTGGGTGGTTGGGTTTATGAACTTTAGGAAGCATGTAGAAGTTGGGAGTGCGGGGAATGGTACGGGTAAGTAGGAAGATGGACTCTGGGGAGAGGTACTGGGATGGGCCCAAGGATTTGAATAGTGACTGGAGATCCTGCTGGATTACTGGAATGGGATCACTGTGGCATGGTTTTTAGGTGGAAGTATCTGACAGCTGATGGAGTCCTTCTGCCACATAATCCTTGAGCTTCAAAACAACGATGGTGGAGCCTTTGTCTGCAGGTAGGATTATAAGGTCAGGATCACTTTTTAGATGGTGGACTGTGGTTCTTTCTGCAGATGTAAGGTTAGTTTGCATGTTGAGGGATTTTGGGAACGATGGTGAGGAAGGTTGGAGGTTAAGAAATTCTGGAAAGTTAACAGGGGGTGGTTTGGAGGCAGTGGGGGTGGATCACGATTGGATGGGAGAGTGAAATGGGTTAGGCAAGGTTCAATATTGGTCTTTGGTTGAGTCTGATTGGTCGGGTTGGTGGTGGAAAAGTGTTTCCACAGTAGGGACCAGCAGAAGGAGAGAAGGTCTTTATGGTTGAATTTGAGAGTGGGGCAAAAGGTGAGGCCTTTGGAAAGGACTGATATTTCTGTGGGACTAAGGCTTCTGGAGGAAAGGTTCATGGTCAGAAGCTATAATAGCGAGGATCTTTTTGTTGTGCCTACCGTGACTCAACACCTCCACTATATAGTGAGTAGGAACTTCCCTTCTCAGGTATTGTTGTCAGTCATTCATCATATCCTGATGATAAGGTGGTTATCTTTTCATTATTGGTCATATTTATTACTTTACATTAAAGCTGAGTAACACACTGCTCATCATTCAAAGATTTGCAGTGAATTAAGAGTGCAAATTTTGTTGCTAATCTGAGGGAAACAGATATTGGCAGTCTGAAATCGTCATCATATTTTGAAATGCTGATCTCCCCATCATTGAGGCATGAACACTTGGTTAAAAGGCAGAGTGGAAAAAAATTACCCAGCCAGGACTCGATCTAGTCACACACTCTACCCCTCCCCCTCAGCTCCCCTCTTTTTTTTCCTTATTGTTTTTTGACATAATATGACAACCATTCCAGTTCATTATTGATTCCTTCACTCAGGTTTCCCCCGTCCCCCACCCCCACCCATCACCCCCCTCCCCACCCCCCTCGAGGTTAGCCAACCCTCTGACAGAACACACTGAGCTACCGTGCCAGCACCTTTAGACCACCACACCAGATGCAAATTAGATCCTGCTTGCTGCATTCAGCACTGCTACTTTCCTGAATTACGGCACCTGTTTGCTGGGTGGCTGTCGCATTGTTTTCACAACAATTTAATTCATTAAAGTTCAGACAATTTGAGGGAATATTTTTAAATTGTATACATAAACCTTCCTTGTGAATCTGTGCATCTATTAGTCAAAACTGGATCAAAATCCCTACAGCAGTTCCTGAGATTAGCCTGCATATACTGACGAACATGAGCAAGTGGCTTTATAAATAAGTTATATAAAAGTAACCTTTGCTTGTAAAAAAAGGAAAATAACTTAGAGAAATGTGTGATACAGTTCTGAATGCAGTACATCTTCAAGCTTTATTTACAAATATTCACTGTGGCTACCTTTTGTAGAACGACAAATGTCCCATCTGTAATAAGTTTCCTGCCAAATCCTATATCTCGAGTCTTGATTTATGGTGGCAACTGCTTGTGTTATCAGCTATCATAACTTGTCAATGTTTCCTGGAAGTGGAGGAACAAACACTCTGTCTTCCATGTAACACTATATACAATAATCTATTAGTGTTAAATCAAGTCATTGTTGAGGCCAGGATAGTGTTCCACCCTGTTCAATCCAAGTTGGCACGTTCCTACAGAGACATGCAACAACTTCACAATGATAATAAGGAGTGCAGCATCTTGCTGGAAAATAAATTCTGTGCCCGTATCATGTAATTGAGGCATTAGATAATATTCAAGCATGTCCAGGTATGATTAGCCAGTTACCGGTGATTTGGCAAAAAGAATGGACCATAAACCTTTGCTACAACTGACTCGGCATCCTATATGATACACAGCCAGCTCTGGTGAAACAATTGTATCAATTAATAACATTTGGTCTTTGAGATGGTGGCTTGCGATATTTAGTCCTGAATTGCCTGTGAATTGTAGTAGCAGATCTGGATTCACGAAACCGTAAGCAGCACTGTGCATGTTTGGCACTGTTATATGACTCCATGATGACAGTTGGAATAATTTATTCATGCATGCCAGTTAATGGAAATGTCAGAAACTAACAGTGTTAAGTGGAAATAAAACTTGAAAATACACTGCATTCAGTGCTGTAGCAAACAGTTCTGTAAAATTATTTAGATAAAAAAAATCTACTCACCATGTGGTGGTAGGACTCACACATAAAAGACTGTTGTGATTGCCAAGCTTTCAGAGCCAGTGGCTCATTCTTCAGGCAGAAGAATTTTATCAATAATTGATTGTTTTTATTGAAACATTTCTTTAAGTTATTTATGCTTTTCACAATTAAAGGCTGTTAACAGCTTCATCTGTTTCAGAAATTCCTTTCTTGTTATTTACAGTCTGCGTTTAGCATTCACCTCCTTTGGCAACTGTCAGTTAATTTTCTCCCCCAATAGTAAAACTCATCTACAACTTATGGTGTCGCACTTCTCTCACTTCCTAATATAATTCCCTTAGCATCTCCTTATTTAATTCAACTACATTCCATTACCATTGTTTTGCTTTTATTTATGTTCATCTTATAACCACTTTTTAAGACATTATGCATTCCGTTCAACTGCTCCTCCAAGTGCTTTGTAATCTATGTCAGAATTACAATGTCATTGGCAAACCTCATATTTTTTATTTCTTCTGCCTGAACTTAAATTCCATTACCAATCTTCTCCTTGGTTTCCTTACTGTTTGCTCAATGTACAGATTGAGTAACATCGGGGATAGGCTGCAATCTTGTTTCACTCCCATTTCAACTTTTGCTTCCTTTGACTCATAACTGCAGTCTGGTTTCTAGACAAGTTTTAAATTACCTTTATTTCTGTATTTATGCCTACTATCCTCAAAATTTCAAAGAGTTTAGTCCAGTTAGCTTTGTCAAAATATTTCTCTAAATTTAGAAATGCTATAAATGTACGTTTACCTTTCTTTGGTGTGTCTTCTAAGATAAGACATAAGGTCTGTACTATCTCACATGTTCCTACATTTATCCAGAACCCAAACTGATCTTCACTGAGGTCAGCTTGTATTAGTTTTTGCAAATTTTCTGTAAATAATTCATGTCAGCATTTTGCAACCATGAAATTAAACCAATGGTTCAATAGTATTCACACCTGTTGCAACCTGCCATCTTTTGGAATTGGAATTCTTATATTCTTCCTGAAGTGTGAGGGTATCTCTCATGTCTCATAGATGTCACACACCTGGTGGAATAATTTAGTCATGACCAGCTCTCTGAATGATTTCAGCAATTCTGAAGGAATTTCGTCTGTTCCAGTGCCCTTGTTTCTACCTGTGCCTTTCAATACTATGTCAAATTCTTCTTGCAGTATTGTATCTCACATCTCATCTTCCTCTTCTCTTTCTATAATATTATCGTCAAGTTTGTGTCGTTCCTATAGACCCTCAATTTATTCCTTCTACCTTTCAGGTTTCCTTTCTTTGCTTAATAGTGGCTTAGCATTTGAGTGCTTGATAGTCATACAGCTGCTTCTCTTTTGTGCAAAGGTCTTCTTAATTTTCCTATAGGCAGCACTTATCTTTCCTCCAGTTGTGTGTGTTTCTACAGCCGTTCCTGCATAGCCATTTTACATTTTCTGTCAATTTCATTTTTTAGATTTCTATATTTCTTATCACCAGCTTCATCTGCTACATTTGTTAACCTTCTCATTTGGTTAATTAAATTCAATAGATCCTGTTTTATTCAAGGATTTCTACTACACCTTTTCTTTTTAACTATGGGATCCTCTGCTATGTTTGGTATATCGTCTCTCAAAGCTAGTCATTTGTCTTCTATTCTATCCCTTTCTACTGTTTCAGTCCAGTGTATGCTAATGCTCCCTCTGAAACTTTCAATAACCACTGGTTCTTTCAATTTATTGAGGTCTCTTCTCCTTAATTTTCTATCTTTTTGCAGTATCTTCAGTTTTACTCTGCAGTTCATAGCAAATAAATTATGGTCAGAGTCCACATCTGCCACTGGAAATGTCTTACAGTTTAACATTTGGTTCACAAATCTCTATTATACCACTACATAATCAATCTGAAACTTTCCAGTCTCCTCAGGTCTCTTCCATGTGTATAACCTTCTTTTATGTTTCTTAAACTAAACATTAGTGGTGATTAAATTATGTTCTGTGAAAAATACAACCTGATGGCTTTTCCCTTTATTCCTTTCCCCTAGTCCATATCCTCCTTCTGCTTTTCTGTCTCTTTCTGTTCCTGCTATTGAATTCTGTTCTATAACCTCCATTAATTTTTTTTCTTCCTTAAGTATCTGAATAATATCATTTTTGCTCATCAAACATCCTTTCCTTATCTTAATTATTTGCAGAGCTAGTTATCTTACAAAATTGTTGTGTTGGATGTCAGATTTGGGTTTATGTTGACTGTGGTAATGTGTTCATGACGCTTTTCACAGTAACTTACCTGCATTCCTATTTTCTTACTCATTATTAGGCCTATGCCTGTGTTACTCCTATCTGATATTGTGTTGATAACTCCGTACTGACCTGACCAGAAGTCTTGTTCTTCCTGCCAATCACTTATACCCACACTACCAAAACATTAATGGTAAATGCCAATTAAAGTGCAATAGAGATAGGGATTTGAGAGTGTAGGTTGAGCCACTAAGTGCTACCAGTTTGAAAAACGTCACTTGATATCAACATCTCTAAAAAGATTGACTAATATTATTTAAATCAATGTGGAAAAATTTTGAAATGCTAGCTGATCATTTAAATTCTGTTATACATTATTGAAAAATATATTTTAATATATCTTTTGGAGTGATTTCAATTGGCCTAGTATCAACTAGAAAAATCACATATATTAGTGGTACTAAGCCTTGTTAAGTACTACCGAATGCATTATCAAGCACTTGCTTTGAACTTGCCCTTCTTAGAGTGCCACCAGAAAGACAGGGATTAGTAGTGACCATGATGGCATGATATGCACACAAAATCAACACACATTAATTTTTACTCATGAAACCTGATGCAGGTACAATTCTGTAAAACATGTCTTGTAAGCCTAAATAAAGTGACTGATTACAGATATTTGTGTATTTTCATTGAAAAATAGCATTTAGAAAGTCATAACATTTGGTACTTGCATTTCTAACAGAAAAGAGAGAGTATGATTGGAGGAAAAGACTAATAATGCTTGCGTAAGGTTAACTAAATCTGTGATCAGTCTCTTAGTACCACACAGTACTGAATATTATATGACTCATCTTCTGCCTTAGGTGTCATTTGACTGCAATATAGAGGAACATGTCATCAGCACACTGTTCTACCAGCCAGACAACTTTCTGAACTACTCATTCATGTAGCTTTTCAATTGGCCTCTCAAGGCTGAGTGCATCCCACTAGTGCAAGTGCGTGTGCGCTGGTGTGTGTGTGTGTGTGTGTGTGTGTGTGTGTGTGTGTGTGTGTGTGTGTGTGTGTGGAGAGGTTATCAGCACCCAGAAAAATAACGAATGTTATTAAAATGTCATATAACAAAAGGAAGAGTAGATCTTACACAAAGACATGCACTCCGTCTGAACATCACTCACGGTCATCCACACAATCAAGCTAACTCACATCCTTTAAGACAGCATAAAAACAGGCAGATAAAACACAAGTAAATAATTACATAGAGGAATGTAACCAACAGATCACCGAGAAAAAGAAAACAAAGATGAGCTGTACCCCCTCCCCCTCAACCCCCTCGCCACCCCCCCCCCCCCCCAAGTAACAGATTAAAAGCTTTCCCCTAAAATTTTAGAGAACAAGTTGGGTGTTCTCGCAAACTCTTAAAAGTTGTGATGTGTTCATTTGATTGTCAGTTAAAATAGAGGAATAATATGTTGGCGATTGATCTGCTACTCTCTAGGCTGTATATAAAACACAGTTTCCAAAAAACCGTGATCTGCACTCAATGAGTTTGACACACTGGAGGATCCTCTAGCTAGAGCATGAAGCCCTGCATCAGAGGACTCTTAAGTGAAGATGAGTGAGAAGGACCTCATCCTTTCAGCTTGACTGGGAGGAGGTACACCATGACGAAGTTGTTGATTTCATCAGGTGCAGTTTATTGTCTGTCACTTCCAGCCACTCTTCTTCCCATCAATGCATGACTCACTTCCTCAACAGTGAAGAAAGCACATTGAATTGTCTGAGTATCTCAACACATCTCCTTGACAGCTACCTAACCCATTTTGTTTCCCTTAATACCATGTGCCCTGGCACCCAGCAGAAAAACACCACCTTCCTCAGCCTTTGTAGATGGAGGAAGGCATCCTGGGCGTCCTGAGCTATTTTATCTGTTGGATACAACCATTGTAGAGAGTAAAGGGCACGCAGGGAGTTGGAAAAGACAAGGAATTTAACAGGCATAACACATCTCATCTGCACTGGTACCCGCAAGATTGCATAAAATTCCTCATCAGATACCATGAATCCCTGAGGCAAATGGTTCTTGAAGACACAATCAGGAAAAACCACAGAGCAATCAGTGGTGTCCCCCTGCCTTCACCCATCCATGAATACAGCTATACAGTTGTGATGCTCTTTTAAAGTGTTGTAAAAAGAATATTAAAAGTAATTCAGCAGCCTCTTCTGTAGTGGTGGTGGTGGTTGTTAGTGTTTAACGTCCCGTCGACAACGAGGTCATTAGAGACGGAGCACAAGCTTGGGTTAGGGAAGGATTGGGAAGGAAATCGGCCATGCCCTTTTTAAAGGAACCATCCCGGCATTTGCCTGAAACGATTTAGGGAAATCACGGAAAACCTAAATCAGGGTGGCCGGAGACGGGATTGAACCGTCGTCCTCCCGAATGCGAGTCCAGTGTGTCTTCTGTAGTCCATTAAATCTAAAATTACCTTGAGTCTCTGCAGTAACCAGGGTTCCACCCAATTAAAACCCTGGATTTGGGTTTGTACCTACCCCACACCAAATGAATCCAGCACATGCTTCACATGATTCCCAAACAGCTTTGTTTCTCATGGACAATTGGAGAAAAGGCAGATTATAGTTGGATAAAGAACAGTATGGCATGCCAGTGAATTGGGAGGAATGAGGAAATTATATGCTTGATGCATCATGAGGCACTGCCACCAGAGAGGAGAAAGAAATTAGTGTTTAATGTCCCATCAACAATGAGGTTATTGAAGATGGAGCACAAGCAGATTGGGGAATGAAATCAGCCATGCCCTTTCAAAGGAACCATGCCAACATTTGCCTTAAGTGATTTAGTGAAATTACAAGTTGCCATCACGTGGAGAGTAGTCGTTCTCTCACCTCAGCATACAGACTGGATACAAGTCTGGTCCTGTAGGCACCCATGGCCAGCCTGATCCCCTCTTGGTGGCTTGCATCAATGATCTTCAGATAAGAAGGTCTTGCTGATCCACAGGCTGTGTACCCATAGTCTAACCACAATCGCACAAAAGCTCTAAACTGGGGTAGATGAGCCCTTTTCGCTCCCAAGGCCTCTGGCACAGGCAATTTATGATATTCATTGCCTTCTGGGTCCTTGTTTCCAGGTCCTTTAGCTATAGTAACCATGACAGTTTTAAATAAGAAATGTGACCCAGAATCCTCACCAAGTCTTTAAAATGTAGAATGGTGTCCCTCACATGCAAGTCAGGTAAATTAAAAAGACAATTCGTACACACTTACGTGCAGAAAATGTAAAACTCTTCTTTGCAGCCCAGTCCTCCACTCTCTTCACTATAAGTTGTAACTTATGAGTTGCTGTTGCAGTGTTGGAGAGGAACAGAAAACAGAAAAATCACCCACAAATAAAAAAGCATTGCGAATGACTCCTTGAGATGTTATACTGTTAATGGCTAAGGCAAACAAGGTGACACCTAAAACTCTTTTCTGGGGAACATCAGTCTCCTGCTCAACATTGTCTGACACCACACGAGCAAGTTGGTACTAAAGATGCATTTTAATAAGAAGGACTAAATGACTATGAGGAATTGTGCACAAAAGACCCACTAATAGAGCTGTTTAAGAATATTGTGCCTCCAAGTAGTGTCACCTTATTGACGTCAAGAAATATCCCTATGCAAAGCTGTTTGTGTAGGAAAGCCTGCTGGATGGTTGCCTGTAGCAAGTTCAAGCTGTTGACAGTAGATCATTATGTCCTGAATCTATACTTAGAGCAGTTAAGGAGCTGCCCTGATCAGAGGTCTTTCCTACATAGCTCAACAAGGTGACTATACAATTATGACTAAGACACATTCAGTCCTTTCCTGGTTTGAGAAAAAGTACCAGAATTGACTATCTGAATGAGTTGGGAAATTGCTCTGTCTCCCATACTGAATTGAAATATCCTAAGATTATTTCCTTTGATGCTGTTCGGAAGTTCATAACATCCTGTATTGAATTTGGTCACAACTGCGCACAGTGTGAAGAATGTCAGGCAGTGCTGAATCCAGCTCCAGCATGGAGAAAGGGCACTTGTATGACTCGTTACTGTTGGATCTCCCTCTCTCCATGGTCAGATGGAAGTGGTGGAAAGCTGAAAGGATCCTGGATGGCAGTGGCTGTAGTCATTGGCAGTAGGTACTGCAAAAAGCTCTGCCATTGTTTGGGTGATATCTATAGTGATTGTTTGGAGACACCTGCACCACTGCCTTATGTAACTGGCTGCATAAATCAGAAATCCTCCTGATAGCTTCCCATAGAATAAGTGGAGCGACTGACGGAGTCCAGGAACATGTGCTGCAAGCATTTCTTCCTCTTCTTGATTATGTGATGGGCTTTGGCTCATGTAACATGAAAAGCTGGGAGATTTACTGCTGTTTGACAACACTTAAACTGTCACAGAACTGCACACTTGACACAAATTGCTGATCAGCATGGCTCAGTCCATCAAGGTACAGGCTGTCATCTAGGATGACCTGTGTGCTTAGAGACAGGTAAGTCAGCAGCATGACGGCCTCCTTGTGTGACGCAGTCCACCCATTCCTAGATGCTGCCTCAGTGTTCAAACACAGTTAGCTGGTAGAACAGTGTCCAGTTAGATCTGCTTCCTTTCAAGGAGTGCTCTACCTAGTAGGTAGATCAAGCATATAACCACTAATTCTTATAATCAGAGTGCCTTTTGACTGTATATCCATACAACTGTTCCACATCGAAGTCGGCTGTTAGCAGCTGGTATATATCATAACATGACAGAAGAGACATAGCAAAATCATTGAGGAAGAGAGGATGGTCAAGGTGGCACACCACTGGACCAGCCAATCTTCTCTGCACTCGGTGAGTTGAGAACTGCCTGCTGAACAGCTGGGTGCTGGCTTATCTAGCCCCGGGCAGAAGGATATTTTGGGGACTATTTGCATACATGTGATCAGCAGGAAATAGTTTGTTGATCATTGTGCCTCCTTCCTCTGCTGCCAGTTGGTGCCCTCTGTTGGACATTGGCTTCACCTAAGTGTTTGTTGTCAACTGTGTTACTTGCTTGTAAACACTCTTGCGATGGCCAGACTTCGCAGTGGGGTCAGCAATCTGCATCGCTGGTCTGTCTGCTGTATTGCTGCTGCAGTAGGTGTCTGTGGTGGCTGCAGCAGAAAGGACACTGTTACTTATGAGCCAGAAGCAAAGACCATAAGTACATGAAGGCTTGCACTTCCTGCAAGAAGTATACTTGCCCTGCACACACCAAGAAAGTAGAAGTTTCTTGTATTGTAAAGTGTTCTGAATTTGAAAATGAGTAACCCTTGTAACTGTGAAATTAATATAAATACATGTAAAATCATTTTTTAAATAATTTATTTAAACACTTTTCTAAGTAATTCTTTCATAAAAACAAGTCCCAGAACCTCTTTCAGAGTAATAATAATCAACATTTTTAACTTCTAGCCCACCAAAAATATGGAAATACTTAAGACATATGGTTTATCCTAGATAGAGAAAGTTTAATGATAGTGAGGCCAGCTACTGACCCCTTCCATTGGCATTGGTCAGTGCAACATATTGAGCATTGGTAAAAAACTGTTATGAATAATTTTATTTCATCATGTGTTATTAATATTGCTTTCAGACAAGTTACTTTTGGCCATTAATGCTCTCACACACATCATATTTGATTTTTCAGAACAAAAATAGCAGGGATGTTAATTTTTAATGCTTCATCAATAATGAGATGACTACACAGAGCACAATCTTAGGCTGGAAAAGATAACATTCAGATATTTACATTAAAGAATTATGCCAAACCAAAAAAAAAATTAAGTCTGGATGGCAGAAAGGGGATTTTATGTCATCTGACTAACACAGTTACAATGCATAATATTTTGTACAAAACGAGACAGAAAATAAATGTCAGAAAAACATTTTCCTTATACTTGTATTGGGTGTTCACTTCAGCCACAACAATTTTCATTTGTTCAGTTTCCTAACAGATTAAAGCTGTGTGTCAGACCAGGAGTGAAATGCAGACAACTGCTCTACTGACTGAGCTGTCCAGTCACAAATCATGACCTACCCTCACAACTTTACTTCTCCCAGTACCTCTCTCTCCTTCTCTCCAAGCTTTACTAAAGATATCCTGCATATCTTGTGGGACTATCACTCCTCTCAGAAAGAATACTGTGGAGGATTGGCTCAGCCACAGTCTAGGGAGCCTGTTTCCAGAATGAATTTTCACTCTGCACCAGTGTGTGCACTGATTTGAATCTTTCTGGTAAATTAAAACTGTGTGCTGGACCAAAACCCAAACCAGGAACCTTTTCCTTTTGTGGTCAAATGCTATACTGGCTGAGCTATGCAAGCACAATTTGCGCCGCAAGCCCATTGCCATCCTTCTACCACTTTCATCTCCTTCTTTCCAAACATAAGAGGAAGGAAAGGAAGAAGAAAGAATAAGTTTAATGTCCCATTGACAGAAGGTCATCAGAGATGGAGCAGAAGCTGAGATTAGGGAAGGATATGGAAGGTAACTGGCCATGCCATTTAGAAAGGCACCATCCTGACATTTGCCTTAAGCAATTAAAGGAAATCACAGAAACCCAAATCTGGATGGCCAGATGGGGGTTTAAATTGTAATCCCCCTGAATGCAAGTTTGATGTGCTAACCATTGCACCACCTCAAAACATCACAAAAGTTTAATTGCATACATTGGAGGCACTATTTTGAAAAACAGTATGTAATCTTCTGTGATGTGTCCTGTTTTCATTTCATGTCTGGTTGTCAAAGATGGAGCATTACTCATTACAGGAACTTGCAGACTCTGTGCTGCAGTATGATGCAGTGTCCAGAAAGAGAAATTATGGTACAAAGAAAACTTTGCAATAGGTATGATACCAATTAAATGAAATTTGTCACTATGGATAGTACATACACGAAATTGTCAAGGAGAGGCAGTCAAGTTTCTTGACAAAGAATTGTTCATAAAATAGAATTTGAGGAGGTTCATCAATAAGCATCTGTCAGGTTGCACATTTCAAAGGGTAGTGTCAGAAGTACTGGAGTAGCAGCAATTATGTCTGTAGCAAATGTAATGTGCTCAAGTGTGTGAAATTATTATTAACAAAGCTTACAATTTGGTAGGGTGTACTCATCCATTTGCTTTATATCTGCTGCTGCCACAGGCTCATGTTGTTGACTGTAACATAGTTTTTACACCATGAGTAATAAATACAAACATTAAGTTTCAGAACCTTTATTCTAAGTCACTTCATAATTATATCTAAAAACAAAGATGATGTGACTTACCAAACGAAAGCGCTGGCATGTCGATAGACACACAAACATACACACAAAATTCAAGCTTTCGCAATCAACGGTTGCTTCGTCAGGAAAGAGGGAAGGAGAGGGAAAGACGAAAGGATGTGGGTTTTAAGGGAGAGGGTAAGGAGTCATTCCAATCCCGGGAGCGGAAAGACTTACCTTAGGGCAAAAATTGACAGGTATACACTCGCACACACCCACATATCCATCCGCATATACACAGATACAAGCGGACACTTTCCCTGCTTGTGTCTGTGTATGTGCGGATGGATATGTGTGTTTGTGCGAGTGTATATCTGTCCTTTTTTTCCCCTAAGGTAAGTCTTTCCGCTCCTGGGATTGGAATGACTCCTTACCTTCTCCCTTAAAACCTACATCCTTTCGTCTTTCCCTCTCCTTCCCTCTTTCCTGACAAAGCAACAGTTGGTTGCGAAAGCTTGAATTTTGTGTGTATGTTTGTGTTTGTTTGTGTGTCTATCGACATGAAGCACTTTCGTTTGGTAAGTCACATCATCTTTGTTTTTAGATATATTTTTCCCACGTGGAATGTTTCCCTTTGTTATATTCACTTCATAATTATACTGACATGCTTACAGCACTGACGTACATCTTTCAAATTTTGAAACTATAGTTAAACATCTATACATAATACATGTTTAAATCACCATTATCAAAAACCACCAGTATATCAAGTTGAAAACTGTATACTTGCTCTCAGATTAGCAAAAGTATATATACATCTATACATAATGGCATCTTTGGAACTATGGTTATACATCTATACATAATACATGTTTAAATCACCATTATCAAAAACCACCAGTACATAAAGTTGAAAACAGTATACTTGCTCTTAGATTAGCATAAGTGTATCATCAATTATCTATACATGTAACATCTTTGAAACTACGGTTCCTCTGAAATACTGTTCAGATCAAACTTAATTAATACATAAGCATGAACATATAGAAATAAGATACACAAATATCATATCAAATCACTACAAGTTTCAGATCAATAAATAGACAAAGTGGAATGCCTCTTTGGGCTAATCATCCAAGTGCGAAAAATGCTCACTTATGAATATGTATCATTTCTGGCCAGTATCTTCTTTCAGGAGGCAGACCTTGATACAAATCAAGTTACAGAATTCTGGTCCATGCATCACATATGTTCTCCTGTCTTACATTTCATAAGCATGGCTTACAAAATCAGCATAAAATCTTACCATCTTTTACCACAAAAATCTTTCTTACTCTGTTACATTTTACTGGTACACAGTGGCAAATTACAACATGTTGAATCTTAATAAGAAAAATGGATATCATTTTACTGGTGAAGATATAATGTTGTGTCTTACATGTTGCACACTGTATTCCCTACGATAGTAGAAGAAACCTAACTGCTCTTACTATCTAGATAGGATAGTAGAAGAGGAGTGATTTCAGAAAATAAATATGAAGTCACTGGCTGGGGTAAAGCACCATATGCCGCATGGTGAATCTATGAAAGTACCATAGATCCCCTAGCTGTTAAATTTCACCACAAAATTACTGCAAAAATGTTTCTGAGAGGATTTTCACCCCCAGATTTTGTCTTGACTATATAGTGCACAGAATGTAGTCTCAATTATATCAATTCCTCAAATCATTGTTTAACTCATAATTCATGATGGATGTAAGAACTGAAAAAAAAAAGTTCAAATATTCAGTGATAACAGAGATGACAATAAATTTCTTTCTATTAGTTATTTCACTTTCACTGAGTTAAATTACTCACCATAGGGTTTGCTAAAGTATACCGTATGATTTTGACTGTGTAATGTAAGATGCATTTCAAATAAATTTCTGTTGGTGCATCAAATATAAAGAACAATTATCATTATGCTAAATGGGTAATTAAGGTTGTCTGTACAATTTTAGCTGTGTAATACTCCTAGACTTTGGATCTACAAGTCTGTATGCATTTTGATGTGGGTTTTCAACAGTTTCAAATGGTCCTACATAAATATCAAAGAATTTTTTAATTTTGTTATTTAGAGCTTTAGATTTGGTGTAACTTTTTGTCAAAACTAGATCTCCAACTTTGAATTCTGTATTTTTTATGTGTTTATCATGCCATCTCTTTCTTGTTTTTTGTAATAGTCATTCATGGTTCTTCTAACTACTTCCTGTCTTTCAGCTACTGTTATGCTTTTGTATGCTGGAAACTCTATAAGTTCTTCAATTAAGTAATGTGACTTTTGATCAAACATGATCTCATAAACAGAGTATCCTGTCGTAGTATGTTGTAAAATATTCATAATATCTTCAAAATGATTGATATAATTTAACCATTTAACCAGTGAGTGTGATCCTTTTGACAGTAAGTTCTACATAATCTTCCAATTTCCCTCATATAACACTCAGTCGGGTTACATATTGGTGAATAAGATGAAATTAGGAGATGTCTGATATTATATTCTTCTACAAATCCCTTCCAAAACCTTGAAGTAAACTGACTCTCATTGTTTGATAAATTTGCTTTTGGTATACCCACTTTAATAAAGTAGTCTTTCACAAATTTGGTTACTATTTTCTTGCTAGTTGCTTTCTTTAAAGGATAAAATTTTACATATTTTGAAAATAAATCTACAATAACAAAAATGTAATGAAACCCTCCTTTAGCTCTAAGAAGTATTCCCTCTAAATCCAACTGTTTATGAGGTATCACGTTTTGTAAAAGACTCTTGTTGGTTTTGTTACTAAGTTTTGTTCTTTGACATCGATCACAACTGGTAAGTAAAATCCTAACCCTCCTAGACATGTTGTGAAAATATATACATTCTTGGATTTTTGAATACATTTCAAAGCACCACAGTATCTGAAACTTTCATGTGTATATTTTTTTAAAAATATTGATGTGAGAATCTGGCCAGCAGACTTTCCATACATCACTGTCAGCATTGTGTTTATAAAACAGAATTCCTTTGAAGACTTGGCAATTGCATTTGTACCTTTTCATGACCTTTCTTCCCTAAATAACTTTTAACAAGCTTCCAATGATCATCACCATTTTGGTATCTTCACAATTGATTACAGATTTTCCTAATTTCATTTTCTTCTTTCACATCTTTAAAGTACTTAATTTTGAAATTCTTCCCTTGACTATCATTTTCACAATCATTTACATTTCCCATTGGCATTCTTGACAGGGCATCAGAAATTACATTTTCCTTTCCTTTTATGAAATGAGCTGTATATCTAAACTGCTGTAAGAACATTAACCACCTGGTAATTCTCCCAGGATATAATTTACATTCCTGTATGTATGTAAATGCTTTATGATCTGTACAGACTTTGACTTCATGCCCAAACAAATTATTTTAAAATTTTTTGAATCCCCATACTACTGCTGAAAGCTCCTTTTCTGTAATCATGTAATTTCTCTCATGTTTTTGAAATGTTCTACTTGCAAATGCTGTAGAATGATGTTCTATTTCCCCATTGATTTCCTTTTCTTGGACCAAATGTACCGCAAAACCATAATCACAACTGTCAGTCATCAAGCAAAATGGTAATGATAAATCAGGCCTATAAAGATCTTTCTATCAACGCTTTCTTAATTTCCTCAAAAGCTAATTGACATTCATCAGACCAGTCCCACACTGCATTTTTTCTTAACAGGTTATGAAGTATTAACAATACTTTCACTATGTTTATGAAATGAAAAAGATACATGGGTCAGAAAATGTTCCTACCAATATCTATGTTTACAAGTCTCCCATTGAATGTGGCAAAATATGTCTTTTATTTATTACTGACAAAATACCTAAAGAACTATCTATGTTTACACTCCACTCATAACATTTTCTCTAATTATATTTTAATTTTCTAATCAATTTTGATCCTCTCAGGTTTTTTTTTTGTTGTTGTTTAAATACAACAGACTTTAATTCAGTTATTGTTTTAACAGAAATCCATCTCAGTTTCAAAGAAATGCCTTTGACCAATGCACTTGATCATTTCTTCCAGATTTCACCTAATTACGTTTATCCTAAATATTCCTACCAATTACAGGACGTATATACTTCAATACAATTATAATTTAATCATTGTAATAATTTTGTAAGTATAGATTTACCTATACCACTGCCTTTTGTTTACATCAGTGATTCCCATTTATTTCAAATACTTCTTTTAAGTGGGTTTCAATGAACTGTTTCATCTCAGGTCATAGGTACAAATTATTTTGAATTCAGTGTTTAGTTCTTTGAATGCATTATGATGTAATGCATGCAGTGAGACTTTTAGTTGTCACTCTGAACCATTGCTGTGATCTACATTATTCCTACAAGGTGTAAGTTTTTTCTGATAATAAAAGCTAAATATTGATTTCAGAATATTATTTTAAAATACTTAAATTTGAATTCTATACTATGTGAGTAGTTTTGATTCTAAAATACTGAACATTCTGTGTAAATATAAATGGCATATCATGAAACCAAGCCTATAATTACAATAAATCAGCTATAGAGCCAGCTGAAAAGAGTTAAAATAATCCCACTGATGGAGGATGGGATCCCTTGATCAAGACACTTGATTTCCTTTCGCATCATATCCGAGTTCATGTTCTGTCTTGGATAACCTTTTCAACTATATATTTTTAAATTCTAGTCCTCCTTCCTTCAAGAATGGAAAATACTACCAGTCCCAAGCCAGAGAGAAATGCAGCATACTAAATAGATTCGCTAGATGCTGGTGGGATGGTTATTTGCAAAGTGGTTGTACTGAGTAGAGAAAATATAGTGGTTGATCACATGTCCAGTGAAGGAGATGACCAATATGTTTTTGACAACACATGTTCCACTCCTTTTCTCAGTTGCTGTGTTGTAGGTGAAATTTTTAAATTTTCTAGTGTGAAAGGAGGAAATTGAGTGGCAAAGTACTCCACATTTAGCAAGCTGCCATAAAGCAACATTTGATTACCAGACGATGAACCACATTGCTTTTCAGTTGACTATTCATGTTCAGATTCTGTATAACTATTCAGCATTTGTACATGCAATAGACTTCATCAGTACATTTACTTAATAATATTACAAAATACTATTGACATTATTTACATTGTTGTGTTTGATATTTCTAAAAATTCTTCTAAAGAATAAGATCAGTTTGCTAGCAACAAGCTGTTCTGCAGTAAGAGCAGGGTAGTACTCATTCTTGTATTATAATCACGTCTCTGATTTGTTACACTTAAATTTGGTAGTTCAGTGAGTTTGTAACAATATGTAGCAAAAAGTAGCGATCAACACAACTGAAGGCCTTACTCCAATCACAGAAGGTTACCTGTGTATGAGCATGGTCCTCAAATGCTCATAAAATGTCTTTAACTAATTGCTCTACAACTATCTGACCATCAACCACATGGATTTTGCAGAACAAACAGACAGGCAAACAAACAGACAGACAGAGACACCATCTGCTTATTAGTGTTGACCAATCTCTGGAATGCAATTTTGCATTCTGACATGGATTTGAAAAGTCCTTGTAGATTTCTTGAGGTATATGGTGTAAGAGGTCTGGCAGTTTCCCATAAATCTGTTTTTGGTGTGGAGCTGGCATCAGATCAGGTAAACTTGGTGGCCAAGACATCAGTGTGAGCTCACTATTAAGCTCCTCAAACAGTGTAGCACATTCATGACTTTGTGAGACAGACAGTTATCCTGCTGGAAGAAGCCACTGCAATTGGGGAAGATATCAACCATGAAGGGATTCTGGTGGCCCACAATAATGTTCATGTGATCCACAGGTGTCATAGTGCCTTTGACTACTACCATAGGTCCCATGAAAGCCGAGGTGAATGCCCACCATAGCATAATACTGTTCCCATAGGATTATTTCCCTTGCACGGTGCTTGTTTTGAGAAGCTGTTGCCCAGATAAGGACATAACCAAACATGAATATCTACATCTAACTCCATCCTCTGCAAAACACTGTGGAGTGTATGGCAGAGGGTATGTCCCAGTGTATTTATTAGGGTCTCTTCCCTTTCCATTCACATACAGAATGACTGTTCAAATGCCTCCATGCATGCTGTAATTAATCTAATCTTGTCCTCATGATCCCCATGGGAGTGATATGTAGGGGATTGGAGCATATTCCTAGAGTCATCATCTAAACCTAGCTCTTGAAACTTTATACGTAGCTCTCTTGTGATAGTTTACCATCAGGAGTCTGCCTGTTCAGTTTCTTCAGCATCTCTGAGACCCTCCCTCAAGGGTCAATCAAACATGCAACCATCCATACTGCCCTCCTCTGTAATTATTTGACAGCAATCAGAGGGATTTCCAGATGCTTATTAACGTCAACTAACTTAGCCTATGTTCTAGAACGACATTCACAGTTGGATTGCATTGTGCTTGGTGCAATGTTATCTGTTGAGCTAAAAAAATTATATTTCCCTGTAAAAACTAAAGCAAATACACATAATGAGATTTCTATTAGAACAAAAGAAAAACATGAGGTAAAAAGTATTAGTTTACCAAAGCTTTTTGAGGTTAATTATGGTCACTAACAAACTTGAAAATAGAGTTAATTTATGAATAATGTACATGAATGCAATGAGAAATGTGATTTATCTAACCATGTCATATGTTTCCATAGATCCATGGTCCAGTCTTGATGATACTGTGCCCACTGCATATAATTCATGATATCAATGATATCACTGAGTCAATAGGGAACATTCAGGGGTCATCAGCCATGGAGCCTCAAGTTCAACAATGTTCACTGAACAATGTGCACTATTTTTCTACACCAGCAATGTAATCTGTCATTGGGTATGCAACAGATCTCTGCTATTGCTTCATAGAAGTGGCAAGTTTTGGACCTCCATGTTCTGTGATGAAGCATGGATCACCAAGACCTTGTCAGCTACTCTTGAGTTCACCATCCTTAAGTCATTTATTTCAGTGGGTTTCCCCATTTAATTTTTCCTTTTCCATATTGGTACTCCACTTACCATGGCTTAATTTTTTGATTGTCATTTTTTTTTGGAGTCCAGGTTGAGAAGTTGTACATGAGATTACATAATTAAAGTTTTCAACTGTGACTGTGATTTCTTGGCCAATCCTACTGTGTCATTTAAGCATGCTACACATATTTACAGATAATGAGCATGCCAATATGATATTCCTGTGTGGGATTTATAATGGAAACAGAGTTCACACTAGTAGAGAATACAGAGATGATTTCATAATGACAGATTATAAAATTCAAGAGCACTTACTTGTGTTTTCATTAAACTGCATGAGACTAGTGCAGTACCCAACAATCATATTTCCTATGAATGTGCAAATTAATAGTGTTTGGATGAAGTAGAAGACATTATTCAGGTGGTAGAACGTGTTCCATCAACAAGCAGATGGGAAATTTGTACTTGTATCAGTGTTCCACATACCATAATACGGTGGTAATTATATATACACAGTCTCTATTCTTATCATTTACAACACTTTTGAGAAGGAGATGAAGATTTTGATGTTGACTAACTGCAGATCACAAAGAAATCTCATTAATACAATTTACTAATGAAGCCATTCTCACTTACGATGGGACCAGTAACACCTGTAATACACATCAGTCATCCAACAAACATCTACATACCCTTGTGGAGACAAATTTACTAAATGTGTGGTATTGTACAAGAGATGATCTGTTGATTGGGCTTGTTGTGGAACCACATTGTCTTATAGGGTCCCATTATCTAGACTTTCTTGAAAGCAAATTTCTAGTATTATAGGAGAAGGTGCTTTGGCTATAAGGATGGGTATGTTCTTCCTGGATCCCTACACATTTTAGTCAACACAACAGCAAAACCTAACTTTCTCTGCCAGGTGGAACAGCCTGCTCTAGTTTTTAAGCACAAATTTTCATAAGCAATTAAGCCTTCAGTTAATGTAATTAAGCAGTTTAATATTTGCTCCAAATTTCTGCATTCAGAAAAATTGCATCCAGGATTTAATGGTTCAAAGGAACATGTTCGGATTTGTATTCTGTAGCTGCTTCATCTTAAACATTGTTATCTTCTGCATCATCTCCTAGAAATTATCTCGTCTATACAGAGAAAGTGATATGTTGTAACATTATCATCAGTCAAAAAGAGGGTCTTGAAACCTGCTGGTCTAAGTCATCAGTATCATTGAAATAACTTTTGCCCCCTTCTCATACCTACAAGAAAAAATAACCAGTCAGTTGGGTATTCTACAAAAACATTTCCCAAAACTTTCAAGTCTGATTAGTTTATCTCAAAAACTCCATATTCCAGAACTGTTTTCAATAACTTGAGGTTTCACAGCATCCAGTGCATCTAAAATAAGTCAGTGCATCCATGAAAGATGAGGACTCCACAACATTAATGTGCTGTAGATACTGCTGAAAAAGGCAGTTGTGATGAAAATGTTATTGTCCCTATATAAATCCTTGTACTATGGGCTGCAGTCAGCTGGTCATAATGGAAAGAGGTAAAGGTAGTTGAATAGTTTGCAGTGAAACATCTTTTGTGATCAGATGCTTTTAGTCCTGTAACAGATTGTTCTTCTGTCATCCAATTGATTGAAACAATAAATGACAATATCTTTAGTTTCCAAGGCACAGGTGACATAACATGGAATAATGAACCTGATTTGGTCCTGAGGCTATTTCTAGTACTACAGAGCATATTTCATTTCACACATCAATAATGGTTGATTGTATGTTGACTCATTATTTAAGAAGCAGCTTACCTTTTTTCACTTCATGATTCTGAGGATGTCAGGAACTCTGTAGGTATCTACAGGACTACTCTTCAGTTCCCAATTAAGTGCCTGGAACCATCTTCAGACAATTTCTCTACTGTTCTACTGCAAACAGTGCATGGGAAAAATGAACACTTAATTCTTTCTGCATGAACTCTGATATCTCTTATTTTTATGATCATTTCTTCCTTTGTAAATTGGCATCAATATAATATTTTTACATTCAGAGAAGAAAGTTGGTTATTGAAATTTTATGGAAAGAGCTTTCTGCAATAAGAAAGGATTTTGTTTTAATGATTGCCGCACCAACATGCATATCATATCCATGACTCTCTCCTTCTTCACAACACTACAAATCAAGCTGCCCTTATTTGCACTTCTTTGATGTCCTCTGTCAATTCTATGTGGTAAGGATCCCACACAACATAGCAATACTCTAGCAGAGGATGGACAAGCATAGCATAGGCAGTCTCTTCAGTAGACTGTTGCATCTTCTACGCATACTTTAAATAAAAAATAGTCTTTGGTTTGCCTTTCCCATAACATTGTGGTTGTTCCAATTTAAGTTGTTCATAATTGCAATTCCTAGGTATTTAGTTGAATTAACAGCCTTTAGATTTGTGGTGTATCATGTAACTGAAACTTAATGAATTCCTTTTCATACTCATGGGGATGACCTCACATTTTTCCTTATTTAGAGTCAACTGCCACTTTTTGCACCATTCAGATATCATCTCTAAGTCATTTTGCAATTAGTTTTGATCTTATAATCACTTTATTGTTTGGTAAATGATGTCATCATCTCCAAACAATCTAAGAGGGCTGCTCAGATTGTCCCCTAAATCATTTTTATAGTATGATGTTCTGATAACTCTTTACTATGACATCGAGTGATGGAGTAGTCTGTTTGGGAACTAAGACTTTCTGTTATTTAATCTTGCTCACCTTTTATTGTAACACATTTGCTAACCTCTTCTGATCGAATTTATTTTCTCAAAGTGCTTCAGTTACTGCTGGTAGTTAAATGTTTAGGACCAACACCCAAAGAAATGTGAAGCTTCTCATTAACAATATCTTGTATGTTGTGCTCTTGTTTGTAATAACTGTGAGTTACGAAGCTGTTATATTATAAAAACACTAATAAGGACAAACCCTAATTAACAGATTCCAACTGAGTATATCAAACTAAAAAGATTTTCTCTGTCCCATTAAATTATAGGTACTGCCACAGCTGCTCTTCCTCTACAGTGCACACCATATCTCCATGACAGGAACCAATGGTAGAACAAACTTTTCAACCAACAGGTATCACAAACATGGTACAATGTTTATTGTCTTCCCAGCATGCAGATACGCTGCATGCATCAATTTCATGATACATGTGCGTGATCTCATGATACATGTGTGTGATCTTATCATACATGTGCATAAATAGAACATGTACAAACAGTAGGTTATCTAATTCATTACCAAAATAAATTTTTATATTGGCGATCATCATCTGCCGGTTTGAAAAATGCTTTTTCAACACATCACCTCACCAAAGTGATATGTTACACTACAGATTCCTGCCGTTAGGCAAATGATGTCATCACTACTGTGAAATGTTAACGAAGAACTAAATATTCAGAATTCAAAATTAGTTTTATCCTTCTCATTACAAGCATTACTATCATTTGCTTCTTTCATGTACAAAGGCAATTATAATTGTATTTAATTTAAATTTATTAACTGTGGAATGCTTCATGATAAATTGTAAACCATTGTTCATATATGTATTTATCACATTGATTAAATGTCTTGACATTTATACCAGGTAATCAGTCTGTTGTTATGGATCTGGGACCTTAGATGACAAATATTTATTATCCATCTGGATCAATAAACAATTTTCTCTTGTGATTTACTCATTAATAAGACCTACAGTCCAGCAGCCATTTATTCCATATTTCATCTAATGAAATATTTATTCCAGAACGTTAGTTTTTCTAGCTATTCTTATAAAACTTTTAGAATCAATGGATGTGTGTTACACCTTGGGCGAAACAAAATTTTAGCAAATTAAACTCACACTACTTGTTAAAAAGAGTATATGAAACTACAGAGCTACACAGGGATAAGCCCTTGCATAGTTGTTACAAGTAGCACATTAATTGTTATAAGGCTATTTTTCTCATCAAACACCTTCAGCCTTCATAAATTGCCACCAAACCAGAGCTGGTAATAGGATTTGACCAGTTAACAAGTATTTGCTGTCAGACATTCTGTAATCAGTTTCCTACATTTCCAAACCTGGAGAGCTGCATACAAAACTCTGACACTTGTCTCTTTATGTCATCTTTAAAGTAGCATTTGGAACAGATTAACAAACTCTGGCAAATTCATTCACTGTGCTACTTTGCAGAACCTCAAAACTAGTGGTACCAAATTACTTAATAGCTATCAGGATACACCTCTTTTCACAGAAATATTATCTCTGTACACGGTGTTCCCAAAATGTTGTGACAAACGTCTAGGGTTATAGGGAATGTCTTGAAAAACAAATCAAAGCTAGAAACCTGTGTCCAGAACCATCATCCAATGACACTACAGAGTGCTATAGAGGCACTGGCATCCACCACTAGGCCACCTCTTCAGGAGCAAGCATGACTTTGTACACTGATGAACTGTAAAAAAAACTACAGAAAGCATATAAACTCAACAACAAAAATTCCATATCCATTAATGCAAAATTGAGGCACTACAACACTGTCTAACTTCTGGAGGCACTGTATGCATCTGAAACAACACAAATAGGTGGGCAAACGAAAATCAAAGAATTAGAGAAACAAGAAAGGAAAATTCTCAGGAAAATTTTTGGCCCTATACAAGAGCAAGGAATCTGGAAGAAGAGACCAACACCAGAATTATATAAATACACAGACAAGATTACGGACACAATAAGGAAAAGAAGAATGCAGTTCTACAGACATATCCACAGGATGAATGAAAACAGAATTCCAAAGCGAATTCTTAAAGTCATCAACTCAGGCAGGGGAAAAACAAAATGGATAAAAGAAGTTGAAGAAGACCTCAGACAAGCACACATAGCAGTAAATGATGCAGAAAATAGAACTGAATTCAGGAACATCATCAAAAACCATAAATTTGACACCACAACACAGAAGAGACCAGGATGCAAATGGACAGCTGAGCAAAAGAAACAACACAGTGAACACGTGAAGAAAATTTGGGCTCATAAAAAATATTAACAATCATCATAAAGGAATTCAAGTTCAAACGCTCTCTTAAATGGGAATAATCAATAATAATAATAATAATATGCATAACTTGTCTGAAAAAAGGAAGAACTGTTTTGTGGAATTTGTTGTTTTGTACATAATTAAGTATAGTTTATGGCAAGAATTAAATAATGTTTAAGCTTTCACTACTCTCTGTTTCACATTTTTGTGTAAGTGGGAGTTTTCCTGTTTTTTTTTTATCTTTTCTGACAAATGTACAAGATCCCTGTTTCATGTACTAGTTAACAATTTAACTTCTGGGTTGAAAACAGGCATTCTTCATTGCACCCACATATGCTTATTGTACACTCCGTTGTTAAATGTTTGCTTGTAGTCACACTTATTTGATTTTTTCACTTTCTCAGACAATGAATCTGGTCTGAAATGCCGTAGTTTCTTTGGAGCTAACTTTTCCTGTAATTTTCTTTTCCGTTAGCACTTAATACAGGTTCAACAGATTTCATGTTGACACTCCATAGGAAAGCCAATTCCTGCACAGTAGACAACCAATTCCAAATACAAACTGCCATTTGCCGAAATGATTAAATTCAAGTAGTACTATCTACCAACAAGGTCACTTCACGAGAATACAAATGAGGTGCTGAGAGCCATAAAGGCCAAGAGCACACCATCTTCACCCCCTCTTCCTTATTTAAGTGAATATCAAAGAAACCAGTGAGACAGCTTTCCGTGAATGATCAAATACATGTACAGTGTGGGCCAACAGTACAGATAAACCATAAGATCAACAGATGTGAGAAGCACACATAAATGCTACAGTCTCACACTCCCAGGTTTTTGTGTTGCCTTAATAGAAATCTCATTTTGTGTATCTGCTTCAATTTTTGTAGGAATTAGCAACAGATATAATTTAAAGTTATTTGTTCACTGCCTTATAATACACTGCAATAGGCAAAATGCAGCCCTACTGTGATGCTGTTCTCAAACACAGGATGAGTTGGTTGATGTTTATAAGCAGCTGTAAATCACCCTGACTACTATCAAATGAATGGCAGCTACTGCGAATCACTGTGTTGGAAGTGCTCTGAGAGTTGTATACCTGTGATATCTGTACGAGAGGTACCTCAAGTACCATCCTCTTCTTTGGATCCTGCCCTCTCTGCAGGTGGAACCGTATCGGTCATTACCCATCCACTTGACTGAGTGGCGTGTCAATGGTAGATCTAGGTATCCTGTACAGGCTGGACGGGAACCAGGGAGGACTCAGGGTGTTGTACCAATCTCCTAACGAACAAGTTTGAAGTACTGTCTTTCACTCTCATCAGCAGTTCAAACATACAGTAAATTATGGTAGCCATTAGGGAATTAGAGAAATGGCAGCACGGGATGGTAAAGGACAATAGGTGCACTCAGTGTGTATGCCTGGGGTCCTCATGCAATATGTTGAAGAGGCTATTCTGGCAGCCATTGAGGGAACAGTGTGCAACCAATTGCAGATTGTGCTAAGCTCACAATCTACAGCATTCTCCGTAGAACTGATTGTGGCCCTTTGGTTCTCAATTGAGTGGAAAGACTGAACCAGAGACTTCAATGGTTCTGTGACAAGCTAGGCTGCAATGTCGTGGACTTGCACCGTTGGCTTGAGAACTGTAGGGTCGTCCTAAATGGGTCAGTTGAGTACTACACATCAGAGGCTGCTACTCAGATAGCTGAATGTGTGGGATGAGCACAAGGGCTTTTTAGATTAGGTGACTCTCAGTCCAATCCAGATAATGATACCTGTCGGAAACCCAGAAGTATCAATGTAAGACTGAAAGAAGTGGCTCCCACAGGAGAGAGTATTAAAATCCTGGTGGTAAACTGCCAAAGCATTCACAGTAGAGTGCCAGAGTTTAAAGTGCACATGAAACGCAGTAAGGCTCACATAATACTAGGTACAGAAAATTGATTGAAACCTGAAATTGATGGAAGTCAGATTTTTGAGTAAATTTGAAGTGTATATCGAAAGGATAGGCAAATGGAAAATGGAAATAGCATATTTATTGCAGTAGGCAAGAAACTAAAATCCACTGAGACATAAACTGAAGCTGCATCTGAGACTGTTTGGGCAAGACTCAGTATCAAGGTTGGGCATAAAATGTTAATTGGATCCTTCTATCATCGAGAAGACTCATCTCCTGATGTAACTGAAAACATTTGAAAAAACATCAGTTCACTTGTACTTAAGTTCCTCAATTATACTTTAAACATTGGTGGAAACTTTAATCATCAAACAATTAATTGGGAAAATTACAGTTTTGTTAGTGGTGGGCATATAAGACATCCTGTCTTTACCAAATGTCTTCTCTGAAAACTACCTAGAACAGGTAGTAGGGCACCCCACTCATTATGGAAATATATTGGATCTAATGGCAACAAATAGACCCGACCTCTTTGAGGATGTCCACATTGAAACTGGTATCAGTGACCGTGATGCGGAAGTGGCAACAGTGATTACCAAAGTACAAAGGGCAACTAAAACAAGCAGAAAGATATATATGTTCAGTGAACTAGATAAAAAAATTAGTAGTGTCATATCTCATACCTCAATGAGAAACTTGAAACTTTCAGCACAGCTCAGCAGCATGTAGAGGAACTCTGGCCTAAGTTCAAAGGAATTGTTGGACACTTACTGGATAGATGTGTACCTAGTAGAACAGTTCATAATGGGAGTGAATCTCCATGGTATACAGTCACTGTAAAGAAACTTCTAAAGAAACAGAGAATACTGCATAATAGATGTAAAACAAAGTGAAGGGCTACAGATAAGAGAGATGCTGAATGAAATGCATTTGGCTATCAAGAGGCCAATGGATGATGCCTTCAGTGAGTACTGTAGCAGAATATTATCAAGTGATCTGCAGAACCAAAAGAAATTCTCGTCATATTTAAAGACTTTTAGTGGCACTAAATGAGACAGGAACTGAAATTGAGTGTAGCAAACCAAAAGCTGAAATCGTTAACTCAATTTTAAAATGCTCTTTTACAAAGGAAAACCCAGGAGACTTGGTCCAATTTAATCCTCATACCACTGAAAATATGAAGTATTAGTGTCAGTCAGGATGAGAAACAGCTGAAATTGTTCAAATTGAACAAAGCTCCAGGGCCCAATGCAATCCCTGTCAAATTCTATACTGAATTTGTGGCTGAATTTGCCCCTCTTCTAACTATAATCAATCATACAACCCTCAAACAAAAAACCGTGCCCAGTTCTCAGAAAAAGTCACAGGTTACAACTGTCTGCAAGAAGGATATTAGAAGTGCTCCACAAAACAACCATCCAGTATCCTTGACACTTATTTGTTGTAGCATCTTAGAACATATTCTGAGCTCAGACATAATGAGGAATCTTAAACAGAATGACCTTCTCAGTGTCAACCAGCATGGACTTCAAAAACATTGATCAAGTGAAAGGTAACTCACACTTTTTTCAAATTACATACCAAAAGCTTTGGAGCAAGGCTGTCAGATAGATGTAGTATTCCTTGATTTCCAAAAAGCATTTAACACAGTACTGCACCTACGCTTATTGTCAAAAGTGCAATCATATGGGGTACCAAGTGAAATTTATTACTGGAGTGAGGGCTTTTTGGTAGGGAGGATGCAACATGTTATCTTGGATGGAGATTCTTCATCACTTGTAGAAGTAACTTTGGGTGTGTCCCAGGGAAGTGTGTTGGGACCCTTGCTGTTCATGTTCTATATTAATGACCTTACCGACAATAGTAATAGTAAAATCAGGCTCTCTGCAGATGATGCTGTAATCTATAATGAAGAACTATCTGAAAGAAGCTG
The DNA here is from genome assembly GCF_023897955.1 of Schistocerca gregaria. NCBI lineage: Eukaryota > Metazoa > Arthropoda > Insecta > Orthoptera > Acrididae > Schistocerca > Schistocerca gregaria. Next base: position 291,233,850 of record NC_064925.1, read on the forward strand.
CATGAATATTCAGTCAGATCTAGATCAGATCTCAGAGTGATGCAGAAATTGGCAACTTGCTTCAAATGTTCAGAAATGTAAAATTTTGCACTTCACAAAACGAAAACATGTAGTATCCTATGACTATAATATCAATGAGACACTGTTGGAATTGGCCAACTCACACAAATACCTGGGTGTAACATTTTGTAGGGATATGAAATTGAATGATCACATAGGTTCAGTTTAGGATAAAGCAGGTGACAGATTTAAGCTTGGTGGTAGAGTACTGGGGAAATGCAATCAGTTTTCAAAGGAGACTGCTTACAAATCACTTCTGTGACCAGTTCTAAAATATTGCTCAAGTGTACCAGATAGGCTTAGCAAGGGATATTGAACATACACAAAGAAGGACATCATCAGTTTGTTTAATCCATGGGAGGATGTCACAGAGGTGCTCAGGAACTGAAGTGAAAGACTCATGAAGATAGGTGTAAACCATCCCAAGAAAGTCTATTAACAAAGTTTCAAGAACTAGCTGCAAATGATTACTCTAGGAATATACAATAACTCCTACATATCGTTCACATAGGGATGGTGAGATAAGGTTAGAATAATTACTTCTTATACCTGAATAGAACAGTAAGAAACCCTAATAACTGGTACATCTTCTGCCATGCACCTCACTGTTGCTTGAGAGTATGGATGTAGACACAGATGTAGAAATTTTTGTAAACCCCAAACTATGGATAATTAATCTTTTTCTGTGTCTGTATAATTTAATTCATGTTTGTTAAGACTTCTGCTGGCAAAAGCTGGTATATTACAATCTCACTTATTGAGCTCTCAATTCTGTCGAAGCAATGCACATCCAAACCCATATTCTAATGCATCTGTTGCCAATTTAAAGGTCTGATGCATCCTAAGATGGCTCAGAATTTTGGCTTGCAATAAAGCCTGTTTAATACTGTTAAATTTTTTCATTGCACCATCATCCCAGATCCAATGGGATCATCATTTCAAAAGTTATTTGTCATTCATAGATCAATCTTCTATAAAACACCTATAGAAGCTAGCTAACCACAGAAATGAAGGAAAAGTTTTACATTACATGAAACTGGACAGTCTTTCACTGACTGAATTCATTCTGGGTTAGGCTGTAGGCCTTTTAATTCTACAATATGCCCTAAAACTTTAAATCCATCTTTTCCAAAATGACATTTACTTAGATTTCTGTTATCTCACTCCCTTGCAATCTTTTTAACGTTTTAATGAACAGAGTGCAATGTTCTGTCCATGTTTAGAAACCAACAGTATATTGCCCACATACATGGCTATTTTCTGTATTACTTCATAAATGTCTTTTCTTATTACCTTCAAATAACATGCCCAATAACAAAGACCAGTAGCAAAGTCACCAACAAAAACAAAAACTAGATAACAACAGGTATTTTAGTCTCTAGAGACAAAATAAAAATATTGCACAGGATGTATAAAACCAGAAATTATGAAAAATTTTAAATTTATTACAGAAAATACAAAAAATTACATGCCAATGTACTGCACGCAGTCAAGCAACAAGAAACAAAATCGTACATAAGTAATGCTGACTATAAGGGCAAGGCTTACTTGTCTATTATAATTGCTAATAGTATACCATCAAACCGACAGGAACACAGCAAAATACAGTTGAGGATAAGCAGTAAGACGATAATAGAACAGAATAACACTGTCATTCTCTCCAACGACCATTTTGCCACAGTAGGCCAAAAACTAAGAGAAAAGACAAACTAAAGACACAATAGCACAATGAATACATACATTCATCCCATTCAAAAAAACAATGGCTCTATTTCCAGTGACAGAAGAAGAAACACTGTAGGTAAAAAAAAAGTCTAAACAGACAATATCATGTGGAACTGATGGAATATCATCCATGGAAATTAAATACTGTATGCAGGAACTCAATAAACCACTTACACAGCTAATCAACAAGTCATTGGAAGGATTTTTTCCAAACATTTTGAAGACAGCATTGATGAAACCAATAAATGAAAAGAGAAATGAATATCAACCAGAAAATAATAGACCCATAGCTCTTTTACCAGTCATATCAAAAATATTTGAAGGAGCCTATGCTCAGAGGTTCCATTGCATCTCTGATGAAATATGTGGTAATCAGTAAAAACCAGTTTGGCTTCCAGAAAGATAAATGTACTATAGACACAATCATAGATCTAATTGAGAATGTTATAACCAACTTAGACAGTATTAATAAAAGCGTAGGGGTATTTTTGAATTTAACAAAAGCTTTTGACTGTGTGGACCATAAAACGTTAGTAGAAATATTAGAGGCACACAGGATAAGAGGGATGGTAGGAAAGTGGAGCCTGTCATACCTAGAAAACAGGAACCAATACACAGAAATTTAAAAATAATGACAGGAGAGAAAATAAGATCTAAAACAAGAATTCTCCACTTCTCTGTCCCATAGGGATCCATAGTTGGCCAATTTCTCTTAATTTTATATACAAACCACATACAAAATACTGTAAATTATGGAAATGTAATTATTTATGCAGATGATACAGCTCTACTATTAAAGGAAAACAACAAAGAAAATCTGGAAATAAAAGCCAACGTGGAAATAAGTAATGTTATCCCAAGCTTTGCTGAAATAAATCTGTGTAACAACATTGCTAAAACACTTTGTTTAAATTTCACGCTAAAAACTAACACATTGAAGATATTAACATTTGTATAGCTGGGTGCCTTACAGAAAATTCCAAATACAGAAAAAATCCTTTGGTATAGTAAACTGGGCCAAGCACACAGAATACATAACTGAAAAGCTCAGCTCTAACATATATGTTCTCCACAAATTCAGCTTTCTAAAAGACATAAATATTATGAAAATTACATGCTGCTCAATAATTCATTCCATATTAAGCTATGACATACTTTTGTGGGGAGCACCTCCAAAACAAATCTAAACAGAGTATACAAAATGCAAAAAAGAGCAATAAGAATAGTAGCCAAACTTAAGTGGAGAGATCATGTTGATCAGCATTCAGAGGACTCAAAATACTAATGTGACCAAGCATTTACCTTTATGAACCCTTGTGATAGACAAAATTCAATTATGTATCTGATACTCAAGATACCAAGTCCCAGTATAACCATGACACTACAAAGTGAAACCCAAACATAACACCATGAGTTCAAAACAAAGCCATCCTATGCAAGTCCAAAAGCCCTTGAAAAACTTCCTTCACCCTTGAGAGAGATAAACAATTAAAGTATTTTCAAAAAGTCTCTCAAAACATTTTTGATAGAAAACTGTTACTATAGTATAAATGATTTCACATGCATAGCAGAATAATCCAAAATTGTCATTCTAATAGTATGTACTTTATAATACTTTAATTAATTAATTAATTTGTTCATTTAAGAAATTTGTTTAAGAAAATTCTCCGCTTCTTATTTAATTTTGATATTTTTAGTTCTGATTTTCATGGTTTTATTTAGGTTTTAGCTTCAGTCTTTTAAAAGCTTAAGTCTTTGGTTTTAAATACCACAGGAGAGCTAGATATATGACCTGCAGCATCAATCTTGCTGATACTCCTTGTTGGAATTGCTCCACCTGAAATCTCTGAAATGTTTATTTTGCTATGAAGATTGTTCGGCACAACTAGGTGTAATGTTGTATGATGTGTATGGATTGACGTGTCCAACTTTTTTATCAAAAAAAAGTTTATTGCTTCTGAGATATTCTCTTGAAGAATGTTGACCGTGAAAAGATGCAGGCTTGCACTATCATTCCCCACTGCACCTCCGATTGATCTATGTCATGTGATATCTGAAGAATGTTTGTCAAATCTTTTATAAATTGATAAATACAAACCTTGTATGCGTGTTATTTTCTTGAATTTGTTTATTGCACCATTGACTAACTAAATATTCACAGTGGAGCTTAATAGCATCACACAACAATAGCAAAATCTCCCCAACATAAAACACATCCAATCTCTGTAATCGTTTCACACAGAGTCCTCAAATATACACCTTTGCTTACTTATTCCAGAGAGATGCGTCCGTAGCATGAAACATCCAATTCTCGCAGGCGGTTTACACTACTCTTGGCATTAATAATTCGCTGCACCTGAGTCAAAGTTTTTCACCATTTACGATCCATTACAATGCTCCTTTTTGGCACGGATTTTCTTTATAAGACAAGATGGGGCCAAAACTGTAACAAAATTAACCCTACTGTTTCCTACAATATTACTGAGTGGAATATGCTACTGGCTGATGACAACCTTTGGTGCTTATGAACTTTGTGTAGGTTTCATAATCACTCACTGCTTCTCATAAGGTTAAATATTTTGACATTAGCCATTTAAGTAACTCTGTGAATGGCTCATGTGACCATGGACTTTCGATCAGAAGAGTCTTCCCATTTGGGCAAGGGTTCCTGAAGGAAACCTGGAACAACTCTAATTTAATCTTATGTTCCACCCAATAATTTACAAAAATTAATTAAAAGTTCAAATACCAGATCTGGCGCTGTCTTTTTATATGGTGTGCTTGCATTGGTGTAGCCGGGTAAATGTGAAGATGTCTTGGTAGTGATGTCGCTCGACATCTGATGGAAGTTACATGACAGGTGTGTGTAGAGATGGAGAATGACCCTCTTGCTAATGTGTGTGTATGGGATGGTAGGGGCGGTCAGGAACAGGGTTGATCCTCAGGTAGGAGAATGTCTGGGTCATACCCTCATAGGTTCATTCACAGGGCAGTAATGTGTGAACATGTAACATACCCTGGAACAAGTATCAAGACTAATCATTATGGATGGGAAAGCACTGTGAGAGAACAGGTTAGTACATATACTCTTCATTCTCATGCTACTGGTCTGAATTTAGTGATTCTTAAGAAGTTATATACATTTTATTACTCAATATTTGGGTAATCTTTTGCTGCAATTATCGATTCTTTTCTCATTTATACATTTGTTTATTAATGTCAGAGTAACATGTCCACACTCATTGTGCTTGTTAAACTCTAGTGATAATTCTCTTTCATGACTTCACCTTTTTCTTCAATAAGGCACAAAATTGTTTTAGAATATGATGTACATGAGTATATACTTTGCTGATTAGCACACAGATAACCACTCTTGTGTCTCGTCATCACTAGTTTCTTTTTATGGCACTGCACCAGCACGTGTTCATAATTTACCTGGAAATGTACAACACTTCACATGAAGTTTGCTGCTGTTCAAGGAATCCATCACTACTCCACACTTCTATCAGTCTGCAAAATTAGCTTTAACCTTTACAGAATATAATTATGAGCTTATCTACTCCCCCTGAATCTACACAAATTCAGCCCAGTTATTTCTCTTCATCATTTATCATACTTCAAATGATTACAATTTAATACCAAACACACCACAATGATCACACATATCCCTCTCAATCTGTTCCAGCATTTACCTTCCAAATACTTTCGATGGTAATCTATCTCAATAAAATGTCATCAAACTGCATCCAGTGAATTGAGTTTATTCTTTAAAATAATTAATCAGTTATACTGCTGAGTCAGTGCTTTGCATTTGCATGAAAACTGAAACAGATAACCAATATAACTATTTTTTTTACTGAAATAAAAGAAAAACATCATAATTACTTGTCCTTAAGAACATACAAAATCATGTTGCTGAAAGAAAACATATATATTTACATAATCATTATAATTCATCTCTTATGGATCCTTGTTGACCCATCATAATCTTATCTGAAATTATGAAAAAATTACTTACATTATTGTTGTGATAGTGCCACGACATTTAACAGTGCCGCCACGACAGTACGCACAAACGGCGATAGAGGCGCTCCGCAAATCAGATGAGCGCGGGAGCGCCACCTAGCTACGAACGGTACCGGCCGCATGTCACGGCACAGCAGTCGAATACGAGAGACTGAGTTGTAATCATGTGATCAGCTATTGTTTCTAAGAGAGAGTGTGAAAATCCACGCAATTATTGTGATTAAAGGTTATAACACTTTTTGGCGACGAGGATGGGATATTTTCACCGCGTTGTGGATTTGCGTGTTCGTGACGGGGCAGACATGGAACAGCTTATGCAAGCGCTCATTGAACAACAAACACAGCTGACGGCAGCGATTCAGGCGTTGTCGACGTCGCTTACTCATCGTCTGTCTTCCTCTTCTCCGCCTCCATTCCCTCCTTACGACGAGGCCGCTGAAGACTGGGAGAATTATGAGAAGCGTTTGCGGCAACACTTCTTGGCTTTCGGCGTTGTCGACGCTCCTATGTGTAAGTCGTTATTTCTATCTTGGATTTCCCCTCGGGTCTATCAGCTGCTATCTCAGTTAGCCCCTCTGCGGGAACCAGCCTCCCTGTCCTTCCAAGAAATGTGTGACTTATTGTCTGCCTATTATCGAACAAACACCCACGTCGTTGCCGCCCGCGTGGCGTTCTACCGGTGTCGTAAACAGCCCCATCAATCTTACCGGGCTTGGGCGGCGGAACTACATGGCCTGAGTAGGAAATGTCAGTTTGTCACGGACACTCATCACGAGTCTTATGCGGATTCAATGGTTAGGGATGCTATTCTACGGCTTGCTCCTGATAAAGAAGTTCGGCAACGTGCCCTACAACTGCCAAACCCGTCGTTGTCGGAAGTTCTAAGCATCGCTCAATCCTTTGAAGTGTCTCACGCTGCTGGCGCGCAAATAGACGCGTGGGGTGATGTAGGCGCTGTACAGCCAACTCTCGACAAGGACAATTTGCCTGTTGCACAGGAGAACGAAGATGTGGCGGCGGTTCACTCGCGTAAACAACGTCGCGTTGGGCCGCAACGCTCGCAGCGAAACCAGCAACCACAGAAGCCGGTTCGTTCCGCGCTTCCTTCTTGCCCCCGTTGTTTCGTACAGCACGACAGGGCAGCGTGTCCAAAACGTTGGGCCACGTGTAATTCATGTAGGAAAAAAGGCCACATTGCTTCTGTGTGTCAGTCCCATAAAGTTCCTGTCGACGAGGACGAGGCGTCGGACATGGATGTTCACTGTGTGCTTTCTCAAACAAATAAGTTGTTTGTTACTGTTCGTGTTCTGAATAAAGACATCCGCATGCAAGTGGACACTGGCTCTGCAGTAACTCTCATTAATTCTCGCACGTATTTGGCGTTGGGCTCCCCTCCTTTGTCTCCAGTTACGCGCAGTCTGAGGACTTATAATCAGCAGAAAATTCCTATCATGGGCCAGTTTGATGCTTCCACTGCCTACAAGTCTGTTGTTCGGCCCCTCACGTTTTATGTGGTGGATCATGCGGGCACTGAAAACCTGTTCGGTTATGATGCTTTCCAGTTGTTTGGGTTCTCCATTGATGATGATGTGCACCTCATATCTGAGGACATTCCGTATCAACAGCTTGATGGATTGTGTTGTGAATTTTCGTCCGTGTTCTCTGCTGGTCTGGGTTGTGCCAAGGATTTTGCAGCCCACATTACTCTTAAACCTACGGCTCGCCCTAAGTTTTTCCGGGCACGCCCTATTCCAGTGGCGTTGCGTGCACCTGTCAAGGCTGAGCTAGACAGGTTAACAGCTTCAGGGATTCTCCTTCCGGTTACCTCCAGCGAATGGGCATCGCCGATCGTGGTGGTTTCTAAACCAAACGGGAGTCTGCGATTGTGTGGTGACTTTAAAGCCACTGTCAACGCTCAGAGCGTCATTGACACTTATCCTCTTCCTCGTCCTGAGGAGTTGTTTACCAAGCTCGCTGGGGGCCAGTTCTTTTCCAAACTTGACTTATCGGAGGCGTACCATCAGTTGCCGTTGGACGCTCCTTCCGAGGAATTTCTCGTTATCAACACTCCTTGTGGGTTGTATCAGTACCAGCGATTACCATTTGGCGTCGCTAGCGCACCGGCCATTTTTCAGCGGTTTTTGGAACAGCTCACGGCTTCCGTTCCCGGCTGCATAAACTATCTGGATGACATTGTTGTCACGGGAGCCTCCACTGCGGAGCACCTTCGTAATTTACGTTCACTGTTTCGGGTTTTGCATTCGGCTGGGTTGAGGTGCAATCTGGACAAGTCACAGTTCTTCCAACCCTCCATTGAGTATCTTGGTTTCCAGTTGTCCCGTGAGGGCATACGCCCTCTCCGTGAGCACGTTGCGGCCATTAACGCTCTACCCCGGCCGTCTACGGTCAAAGAACTTCAGGCGTTTCTAGGCAAGATTGCTTATTATCACAAATTCATTCCATCCGCAGCAGCGGTAGCTTATCCTCTGCATCAGCTGTTACGCAAAAACGTCCCCTTCTGTTGGTCCGACGGGTGTGAGCAGGCTTTTGTCCGCCTGAAGGCTCATTTGCAGTCGGCGCCTTGTCTTGCCACATTCCGTCCGGGTCAGCACTTGGTTCTGGCGACTGACGCGTCACAGTATGGCCTAGGGGCTGTTCTCGCCCATCGGTATGAGGATGGGTCGGAACGACCCATTGCCTATGCTTCCAAGACCCTCAACGAGACGCAACGGCGTTACTCTCAAATCGAAAAGGAGGCGCTCGCTATCATTTATGCTCTAAAAAAGTTCAGCGTTTTTTTGTATGGTTCTAAGTTTCACCTCATCACCGACCACAAACCGCTGGTCTCTCTGTTCAGCCCCTCGGCGTCACTTCCGGATAAGGCAGCTCACCGCCTACAACGTTGGGCCTTATACTTGTCTCGTTTTCATTATGAGATTCACTATCGCCCCACGGCCCAGCACGCAAACGCGGATGCATTGTCGCGATTGCCGATGGGCCCCGACCCTGTTTTCGATCGCGATGAACTCCTCTGTTTCCACATTGATGAGGAAGAACGTCGTGCAGTCGAGGGCTTTCCACTTACAGGTTCGCAGGTCGCGTCAGCTACTGCGCGGGACCCGGTCCTGCGTCGGGTGATCGGTTTTGTTCAACGAGGTTGGCCAGACAGGACCGGGGGCCGGGCATCGGATCCCCTTCGCAACTACCATGCCTTGCGCCTTCGTCTGTCTGTTCGTGATGGTGTTGTTCTTCTGGCCACGGATGGCGCATCTCCACGGGTCGTGGTGCCAGCCTCTCTTCGCAAAGATGTTCTCAAACTGTTGCACGGAGGCCATTGGGGTATTTCTCGGACTAAGTCCCTGGCCCGCAGGCACGTTTATTGGCCCGGCATTGATTCGGACATCGCCCATATGGTTGCTGCATGTGGCCAGTGTGCTCAACAACTGGCGGCACCTCGTACAATGCCCTCTCCGTGGCCTGATCCAGCTCAGCCATGGGAACGGGTGCACGCCGACTTTGCTGGCCCCTTCCTCGGTACTTATTGGCTACTGTTGATTGACGCCTTCTCGAAGTTTCCATTTGTTGTTAGATGTCCGTCGCCCACCACTGCGGCGACGACACTGGCTTTGTCCAAAATCTTTGCGCTAGAAGGTCTTCCATCCACGATCGTCACGGACAATGGCCCTCAGTTCTCTTCGCAGGCCTTCCGTGATTTTTGTACTGGACAAGGGATTCATCATGTTACCGCACCTCCCTTCCATCCGCAATCGAATGGGGAGGTCGAGCGCCTTGTCCGCACTTTCAAATGCCAGATGAAAAAATTCCTTAGTGATTTTTCCACAGATGACGCCCTGCTGCAATTTCTGAGTTCTTATCGCTTCACGCCTCTGGGTGATCGCAGCCCTGCTGAACTCTTGCATGGCCGCCAACCGCGCACTCTACTGCACCTGCTTCACCCTGTCAGGCCTTGTACTGTGTCCCCTAGTGCGGGAAAATACTCGGTGGGCGCCGACGTGTGGGCACGAGGGTATGGATCTCGCCCTAAATGGATTCCAGGGGTGGTCAAGGCTCTTCGCGGCCGCCGGCTTTGTGAAATCCGTACGGGCGACGGCACGGTTGTTCGCCATTACGACCAGATGCGCCCACGAGTGGTGGCCACGCCTGTGCCACCGCCCCATCCTTCGCCTCCACCAGCCCGAGACGCCAGTCCAGTCGCTGCTGCCGATCTACCGTCCGTGTTGATGCAGCCGCCGTCGCTGCCGCTTCCAAGTACTCCGGAACCGGCCCCAGTCGCGACGCCGCCTTCTCCAGGACCCATCTCGCTGGAGCACACTCCCAGGTCAATGACACCTATGGATGCTGCTCCGGAGTTTTCACCCATCATCTCATCCAGGAGGCACGTTCCTCGCACGAGCTTCCGTCCTGGACATTTTCGACCATACTCCCGTGTCTCTGCGCGGGATCTCCTCGGGGCCTCACAAGAGGCCATGGATGTCTCTGCGCTGTCCATGTCTCCAAGGAAGTGAGTGTTTATTTTTTTCAAGGGGGGAAAAGTGTTGTGATAGTGCCACGACATTTAACAGTGCCGCCACGACAGTACGCACAAACGGCGATAGAGGCGCTCCGCAAATCAGATGAGCGCGGGAGCGCCACCTAGCTACGAACGGTACCGGCCGCATGTCACGGCACAGCAGTCGAATACGAGAGACTGAGTTGTAATCATGTGATCAGCTATTGTTTCTAAGAGAGAGTGTGAAAATCCACGCAATTATTGTGATTAAAGGTTATAACAATTATTATTAGAAAAATTATCTTCCTTTTCTTATATTTCTTCATTTCCTCAGGATTGAAACTTTTTTAAATCATGATGAGGATATAATCCCTTTATATTTCTGGTCTCAGGATGTCCTAAGACATATACTCCTGAATTTGGTATCCTAATCACTTCAAATGGTCCTTTGTACATCAATTGCCAGTTTTTATTTGTCTTGTTTGGCAGTGATGCATGAGGATGTGTATGTAACAATACTCTTTCGCCAACAACAAAGGATTGTCTGTGTGATATTCTTTTGCCAAAATCTACCTTCCTCTTTCTAGCACTTTCGGTCAGATTTATTAAAGCTGTTCTTATCTTATCTTGCCATTGGGTTTCTCCTTCCGATATCTTTGGAATCTTATCTATCCATTCATTTCTTTCTCTTCTCTCAAACATTAGTTCAGTAGGTATAAAGTTTGTGGTCACATGAGGCAAATTGTTCATGATTTCCTCAAACGTATTGAGATATTCTATCCTCTTTGTCCGCTTCATATGGCAATATGCCTCCATAAATCTATTTAATTTATGAAAAGTTCTCTCAATTAGGTTTGTGTGTGGGTTATAACTGGATGTTAATATTTATGTGATGTTGGCTCAAGCTAATGCATACCTCCACTTGTGTCCAGTGAAATTTGTAGCATTGTCAGATAACACTGTGTTCAGTTTTCCAAAGTGCAGTTCAGAATTGGCACTGCTGTAGCAATTTTCATTGGACAGAATTTGACATATTTTGTAAATATGTCCAGAAAGCTACAATGTATTTGCAGCCTCCTCTACCCTTCAGTAATGATTCACATACATCCACTGATAAAATAGCTAGTGGCTTTTCTGGGATAATGGAATGCCACAGGCCTTTACTGCCTCTGCTGTTTGGTTTTGTTTTGTGACATATTACACATTTTCTCAGTACTCTCCATACTTTTCTACATAAGTCTGGGAAGTAACAGTACAGTCTCAGTTTGTTCGCACATTTTTAACATTAAAGTGTCCCCAAGTGTTGTGAGTATACATTATTAACTTCTCCACATATTCCTTGGGTATACATACACACTAATTCTGACTCATATTACTCCGATGATGGAACAGTACATCATTCACTACCTTATAGTACTGGTTTTTTTATCTTCTTGTGCATCTTCTAATTTCTGTTGAATCTTCATCCATCTTGGATCACTTTGTTGGAGTCTTGTCATATCACCACATAACTCTAAATAGTACCTTTGGTTTACTTGACCTCTCATTAATAATATTGGAAATTCATCTTCATTTTTATCTGAGATGATGCCTTCTTCTAATCCTTCTGGAAGATGGGATAACACATCTGCTATTATATTCTTCTTCCTTTGTATATACACAATACGAAACTGGTACTCTTCCTAATCTTGTATGTAATAGCTTACAAGTTTGTAAAAAGCTAAGAGCTTGATGGCCACAATACACAGTGGTTCTTGCTCCATATAAATAATAATTAAACTTTTTGAATGCCCAAAGTACTGCAAGAGCCTCTTGTTCTGTGGTGGTATACAATCTCTCGCAACTTGACAGTGTCCTACTAGTGATAGCTATTGGGCAAAAGGTAGGCTTGCCATCTATTTTTCGAATTTGGAACAAACAAATGCCCAAACCAACAGATGAAGCATCTGCCATTAATCCAAATTCCAAGGACATATCAGGATGATACAGAATCTTTGCATTAGACAAAGCTTGCTTGATTGCTTCAAATTCTCATTGACATGCCTCAGTCCAATGCCAATGCACATTTGTCCTCAATAAATTTAGTAATGGCACAGTATTCATTAACCGATCTTCTATAAACTGACAAAAAAACTATACAAGACCTAAAAATCCTTTTAACTACCTTTTCATTCTAGGAACAGAAAAATTTTTATCACATTTTTCTTCTTTTCATCTGGTGAGATGCCTCTTGAATTTATTAAATGCCCTAAGAATTTTATTTTCTCCAGGCAAAAATGTTACTTTTGGAGATTAGCTGTTATTCCCCCACTATAAAATCTCTCTAATACTTGTGTCAGTTGATTCATATGTTCTTCCCAGGTATTTGTTGCTATCAAGATGTCATCCACAATGTTAGATGACTCCTTAGTTCAGGTCCCAATGCTGCATCCAATGTGGATATGAATACTACTGCACTGATATTCAAACCAGACGGAAGACCCTTGAAATGATAACTTCTTCCAGCATATACAAATGCAGTATACTTTCTTGACTCTTCATCTAACTTGACCTGCCAGTATGAATTACGCAAATTGATTGTTGTAAAATACTTCACTCCATTGAACTTTTGGATCAACTCATCTATATTTTCTGGGTGGGTACATACTGACTGGTACAATAATTGTGTTAATTACATGAGCATCATGCACAAGATGTACCTTTCCACCTGATTTCAGCACAACAAGAAGTGGACTGCAGTAAGGACTGTTTGAAGCTTCAGACAAAGTAAAAGCCTACAGAATATCAGACCAGCTGCCTGGCTGGATTGAAGAGTTTTTAGCAAACAGAACATAGCATGTTGTTATCAATGGAGAGATGTCTACAGACGTTAAAGTAAATTCTGGCATGCCACAGGGGAGTGTTATGGGACCATTGTTTTTCACAATATATATAAATGACCTAGTAGATAGTGTCAGAAGTTCCATGCGGCTTTTCGCGGATGATGCTGTAGTATACAGAGAAGTTGCAGCATTAGAAAATTGTAGCGAAATGCAGGAAGATCTGCAGCAGATAGGCACTTGGTGCAGGGAGTGGCAACTGACCCTTAACATAGACAAATGTAATGTATTGCTAATACATAGGAAGAAGGATCCTTTATTGTATAATTATGTAACAGCGGAACAAACACTGGTAGCAGTTACTTCTGTAAAATATCTGGGAGTATGCGTGCAGAATGATTTGAAGTGGAATGATCATATAAAATTAATTGTTGGTAAGGCAGGTACCAGGTTGAGATTCATTGGGAGAGTCCTTAGAAAATGTAGTCCATCAACAAAGGAGGTGGCTTACAAAACACTCGTTCGACCTATACTTGAGTATTGCTCATCAGTGTGGGATCTGTACCAGATCGGGTTGACGGAGGAGATAGAGAAGATCCAAAGAAGAGCAGTGCGTTTCATCACAGGGTTATTTGCTAAGCGTGATAGCGTTATGGAGATGTTTAGCAAACTCAAGTGGCAGACTCTGCGAGAGAGGCACTCCGCGTCGCGGTGTAGCTTGCTGTCCAGGTTTTGAGAGGGTGCGTTTCTGGATGAGGTATCAAATATATTGCTTCCCCCTACTTATACCTCCTGAGGAGATCACGGATGTAAAATTAGAGAGAGATTCAAGTGCCCACAGAGGGTTTCTGGCAGTCATTCTTCCTGCGAACCATACACGACTGTAACAGAAAAGGGAGGTAATGACAGTGGCACGTAAAGTGCCCTCCACCACACACCGTTGGGTGGCTAGTGGAGTATAAATGTAGATGTAGATGTAGAATTAGATTCTAATCTAACATCCTCTGTATTTCTTGGTCCACTGCATTGCGTTGTTTCCAGGTAATTGGATAGGAACTATGGCAATATGTTCTGTGTGGATTGAAATTCAAATGACATGTATAACCCTTAATGATACCAGGTTGTTCTTGAAACACTCTCATATACTTGCTTAATAGGTCAGACAATTGTGACCTATGATCATCCTTAAAGTGCTCTGGCTCACTCAACTTCTGTTTTATCTGCTCAGATATTTCTACTACTTGGATGACTTTAATCAAATTTGTTTTGCATTGCCAGTGCTCTTTCATTATCAATTGCAACTTTGCCCTCTGCAGTATCTTCCATGTTTTCCTTCTTTCCTTATAGCAAATCTACCTGGGCTAGGGCTCTGTCAATCTAAAAATTTACTTTCCCAGTAGAGAAGTCTAATTTTGTGTCCTTGTCCTGGATAGTTTCTAATCCCAGAAGACAGTTGACTATTAATTTATCCACTACTAGGAGCACGTATGTTATCACTGCATTCCCTAGATTCAGTTTTAGCATTGTCTGTGCCTTCACAGGTTGTGATTGTCTGCCAAATGCTCCTAGTATTTTACAATGTTGTGCAGGAAATGTTGGTAATGGGGTCTTCTTCATTATTTTATTAAATAAACTCATTGATATTGGATTTACTGATGCACCCATATCCAAAACTGCTGTTACTGGAATACCCTCTGTTTCAACCTTCATTGAGGAAACGAGTTCCAATGAGTATTCCCCATACATTTAGTTGCGTCAGCACAAAGCTCCTCCACTAATGATCTTCCTTCATTGTACCTCATTATATTTATATTCTGCTCTTAGCCCCTGTTCCTTTCCTCGACCGCTCCTCCAGGACACGATTTGGCCGGAATCAATTTTCCGAGCATGATTCATTTGCATGAAGCGCACCCTCTCTCACTTCTTTAATAATTAGTGTTCATTGTCTCCGGTTGTTATCCATCAACACAGAAGATTGTGTCTGCCTATTATTGTTTTGCCAATTAGTAGAATTCAATTTCACATTATAACATGGATTGTGCCTTCTGTCATGTTGATTCTGTCTGTTTTTCCTGTATCTGAAATTGTTTCTATTACCGCTGCATAGTGGATTACAATGTTGGTCATAAGTATTGGAGTGTGGCAGAGCACGATTTGCATTTGTCTCCTGAATCAGCTGATTGCTCACTCGGCCGCCGTAAGCATTATTTGACTGTGAGTATGCTCTGTGTCTGTCTGGCCTTGCCTTAATATCTTCTTGGATGAAATCAATGGAGCCCAAGACTGACAGGAATTCTTCTAAATTCTCCTGCAATGTGTGTATTAACTACTCTCTCGTCTCAGCTGGAAGTTTCGCCTTCAGTATCTGCAGAATATCCTTGTGTGTTATAGGTTCATCCCAGTACCTTGCTTTATTTAAATACTTCTCAAAGTATCGGCATGGACTTCCTGTTTTTACACAGAACAGCTCCAGGTTAAAGACTTCTTTTCTTAATCGTTCTTGCACACCCCATGACCAATACTTAGCAAGAAATGGCTTCTCAAGTTCCTCATGTGTTTTGCATGTATCCATCATATCCGTGGCCTGTAACGCACCATCACCTTGAATATATCTTGAAACGTAACTGATCTTTTGCACTTCAGTCCATGCCCTTGATAGTAGTCTAAAAAATCCTCGTATAAATACCACTGAGTTTATGGATTTTCAGACAGGTGAGAACGTTTGAAACTGCCTATGTTTCAACAATTTTTCCTCCATTAGCATTGCAGCGTACACATTATTAGCTTGCGGCTCTGCAAGCATTTGCTATAATTTATATTTCCCTCCGACGAAGCATGTCCGTTACCGTAACATGATTCATGGATTGAGCCCTCCGTTCGTTCTACTTCACGCAGCTTGTTTCTACAGTCTTTTACTGCCCCTCACATCTGTTCCATATCTCTGGACATATTTTCAAAAGAATTGACTATTTCGTCCATCCATTGTTTAAAATTCACGCCTAATTGTTCTTTTACCTCTTTAATGTCTTCTTTAATATTTTCTGCAATTGGTAAGCTGTCAATAGGCAATTTGCTTACTGCTTCTTTTATACTTGCATATATACATAGCATCACCTGGTTTTCCTTAGCAGGTGCCTATACATATAATTTATTTGAGAAATCCTGTTGATGTTTACTGAAATTCTCTCGTATCAATTGATCACATCCAGAAGCTATGGTAGTCACAGTTTCTGTTAATTCCACTATGAAAGTTTCTTCTTCCTCCTGCTCCAGTTTCATGTTTCACATTTCTTCGGTAATCCTTTTGATTTCCAAAGGAAACTGCTGCTTTTGCGCATCTCAGTACTCAGTTATCTCATTTGAAATTTGTTGTTGGTGGCCTCGTAATGCCTGAATTGCAGCTGACATGCCCATTTGATTTTGACACAAGTCTGCTTGCTTTTGTGATACTGTTCATACCACCAATGACATATCAATTTGCTTCTGTGACATGTCTTCTTGCTTTTGTGATACTGCTTGTACCACACCTGACATAGTCATTACCGATACTGACAAAAGTCTTATTTGTTCTAATATTTGAGCCATAGGATTTGTCTCCTGTTCAGACGAAGCTGCTATCTCCTATACACTCGTATTTTCACCAATTTCCTGAACATCTAACACTTTTTCTTTATTGAGTTAAAACTGTGATCTAGTTTTGACCATAACAAAATTATAAAACACAAAATACCTATATGTTTGTGCACACTTAATTACACTATCTCATATAAAAAATCCTCCTGAAAAGAATGCACCAAATAAATGTCTATGACTACTTCTGAAGAAAATACGCAAATGAAGTGAAAATATAGAAGTATACTACACTATAAAGATTGAGATTATATTCAGCTTCAAAGATCAGATTGAGGTGAGATTACTGATAGTTGTGTGTGCTTGCCTTATCCAGCTTGCAGCGATATGAAGTTCTGTGGTGGGGATTGAGACTGCTTAGCTCACATGATGGGACTCCACCAATTATATTGTACTTGAAACACACACACAATATGTGGATGCATTGCGGCCCTACTATTGAGTCATATACTGGCTAGCTTTTGAACAGCAGTGAATTGAACTATTTATTCAAAAGAAACACTTTAACTTTGTGGCCATGCATTTGTAAGTTCACAAATAAATCAAATCTGTACAAATAATAATCAGTGCAATTTGAACACTGTTTGTCCCACACCTACACACTTTGACGTTGTTCCTTCACATACACTGACGTCCATGCTTACACTCGCAGCACTTTGCTGCTCCCTACTTACCACCACAACGGACCAATGACAAAAGAACCGATTTTCCCGCTCATATCCACAATCCTGAGTCGGGTCACGTGACCCTACATTAGTCAAAATAATCCCTAAACATTGTCCACAATTCGTTTACAAATTTTTTTAATAAGATTTAAATACTCAAATCTAAATACACTATATAATTTTACACTTTTATTACCACAATTATATAATTCGTTTCAATTAAAAGAAAACTAAAACTCTATGCAACAGAACTAAGATGCCCATCAAAACACAAAACAACTATTTTCCGGTCTATTTTGCCCAACATATTATCTCTGCTGCTGTGCTTTAAATTTAAATTACGAACTACTTGAGAGAGCTCCATATTATCCCCTGTTACCTCACATGGATCAATACATGCACAAATACATATATAGACACACACACAACAATTTTAAATGCTGGCCGTCCTGTACTCAGCTTCCATTTTATTATATTTTAATTAATTAATTAATTTAAGAAATTTGTTTACATAAATTCTCTGCTTCTTATTTATTTTTGGTATTTTTAGTTATGATTTCCAATGGTTTTATTTAGGTTTTAGTTTCAGTCTTTTAAAAGCTAATGTCTTTGGTTTTAAATACCACAGGAGAGCTAGATATGTCCCACAGCACCAATCTCACTGATACTCCTCATTGGAACTGGTCCACCTTATCTCAAAATGTTTATTTCACTACGAAGATTGTTTGGCACAACTAGGTGCTATGTCGTATGATGCGTATCGATTGATGTGTCCAACTTTTATACCAATGAAAAGTTTATTGCTTCTGAGATTTTCTCTAGAAGAATATTCACTGTGAAAAGATGCAAGCTCGCAGTATCATCCTACACTGCACTTCCGATTGATCTATGTCACATGATATCTGAAGAATATTTGTCAAATCTTTTATAAATTGGTAAATACACACCTTGAATGCATATTATTTTCTTGAATTTGTTTATTGTACCATCACCTAGCTAAATATTCACAATGGAGCTTGATAGCATCATACAACAATAGCAAAATCTCTTCAACATAAAACATGTGCAATCTCTGTAATCACTTCACACAGAGTAGTCAAATATACATCTTTGGTTACTTATTCCAGAGAGTTGCGTCTGTAGCACAGAATGTCCAATTATCGCAGGCAGTTTATACTACTCTTGGCATTAACAATTCGCTGCACATGAGTCAAAGTTTTTCACCATTTACGATCCATTACAGTACAAAAAAAGTAGATGTAGACAAGTTTGAGATGTAAGAAATGTACTAAAGTAAGACAAATTGCAATGTAATAGTGTGTACAAAATACAATGTATCATACAAAACCACAGATGTGTAAAATATACAGGTTTATTTTACATATTTTGTGACTTTGTATCATACATTGTGTTTAGTACATGCCATTATATTGCAATTTTTAGTACATTTCTTACATCTCAAACTTGTCTACATCTATTTTTTTTGTACATACTATTAAAATGCCAATTTTGGATTATTCTGCTATGCATGTGAAATCATTTTGTGTGTGTGTGTGTGTGTGTGTGTGTGTGTGTGTGTGTGTTTTGTCTAGAGATCCAATAAAATAAATAAATAAAGTTATTGTCCAAAACTTTATCTAAGACCCATATGAAACTTCTACAGATATACAGGGTATACATAAAGTCCCTGAACACTTTCAATTATTTATTTCACATGAACTGAACATTGTACAGATATAATACGTATGTCATTTTGGAGAGAAACCCTGAAAGTTTTTTTCATATATATCACCACAGCGTAGTTTGGTAAGTCGCCAATAGTCAGCGCTAGTCACAAACATGGCGAGTTCTGATGCAGATAGAGCTTTCTGTATGTTGAAGTTTGACAAAACAAGTGTACTACAGCTGTTCAATGGATGTTTAGAACCACGTATGGTAAGAAGCCACCAACAAGGAAGGCCATTTACCACTGGCACAACAAATTCGTTATGATGGGTTGCTTGTACCCAGCAAAGAGAAGCAGACATCCCAGGGTGAGTGAAATAAATGTGGAGCACATACGAGAGACATTCATAAGGAGTCCAAAGAAACCTGTGCGTCATGCATCCCATGAACTCGAAATGGCTCCAATGACAGTGTGGAAAGTCCTGCAATAGATGGCATTGTTGGTTGCTTAATTTTTAGCAACACTGCTGCTTTTTACACTAATGGAAAAGTGAACAGGCATAATTGTCGAATCTGGGGTAAAAAGCATCCACACAGATGCATTGAATTTGAGTGTGATTCCCCAAAGGTAAATGTTTTTTGTGCCGTGTCACATCAAAAACTGTACAGGCCATTCTTCTTTGCCAAGAGGGCACTGTCACTTGATATTCCTACTTGGGCATGTTGCAGCAATGGCTGATGCCTCACATGCAATAGGGCTTTCCATTCATCTTTCAGCAGGGTGGGGCTCCACCTCATTTTCATCGTGAAGTTCATGGGTACCTGAACAGGGAGCTGCTCCATAGATGGATGTAACATGCTACAGAAGGGGACAGCTGTTTCATGAAATGGCTCCTCAATCACCAGATTGTGACTTTTTTCTGTGGGGACACATTAAAGGTCTGGTGTACATACTGCCTGTAGCAAATGATGTAGTAGAGCTCCAGGAGAGAATATGGGAAGTGACTGCCACAGCCAACAATGTTATGCTGGGATGGGTATGACAAGAATTCGATTACTATGTTGACATCTGCTGGGTCACTCATGGTCCGCATATCGAATGTTTGTAAAAAAAAACTTTAAGAGTTTCTCTTCAAAATGCAATATGTATGACATCTGAACAATGTTTAGTTCTTGTACAATAAATAATTGAAAGAGTTCCCAGACTTTATGTACACCCTGTGTTAAAATCAAAAGGATGTACTCTGAACTGATAAAGACTTACCATCAAACAAAAATACTGTACAAAATCTGGAATCCTTATGGAGGGGCACCTGCCAGTATTCACCTGTCAAATCCACCTAACTAAAAAACTTTGCTAGTTCAAACTTTTCCATACAGGCCTATCTCTTTCCATCTCAATATGTTCATTTAAAGTCCTGGCATCTAAATCCAAATGAATATACCCCCCTCCCTCCCTTTTCTTCTTTTACGGGTGCAAGAACTGAGATCATAAGTGCCCATATCATAACTTTAGAAAATCAAGAAAGAAAGCAAGTTAAAAGTGATTATGCATTAAGCCCAACCGACGGAAGGAAAGAGAGCTAAAAACAAGGACTTCCCCTTGGAGAAAGGTCCACAAAATATGCCATAGAGGCAGCAAGGTTCCCAAACCAAAGATTAAGTATCCTTCACCATATAGCCACAAAGGATAAAAAGTAAAACACAGTCGACACCCCACGTATTGTTTGCTAAAATGGCAGATAACTCAGATGACAAACATACACTAGAACATAAGTAGTTGAAAAAAGGGCACTGGGTCAGGTAGTAGTAAACCATCAAAGGTTAACGACTATGAGCACCAACTGGCAGGGCATCAGCACGTAACAAATTTATTTATTTATTTATTTATGTATTTATTTATTTATTTAACCTGGCAATGGCAATGGCTAAAACGACAGTGCCCAATATGTAAACTAGCTAAAATGATCTCCTCAGGATGAGAGGGCCAAGCTGAAATTGGTCAAGCCATTGGGAGAGGTTCAATTTCCCAGAACTTTTCCTGTGAAGAAAAGACCAGTGGTGATATCAAAATAACACAGTCTGCAGACAACATGGAGATCATCCGAAGATCTAGCAGATGGAGGTAGGAGGACTGCAGCCTTGGCAGCAGAGTCAGCAGCCTAATTTCCTGTCAGATCAGCGTGACTAGGAATCCACATAAACATCTTGGTGGCTTCCTCAACAGTGAACAAGTGGAGACTGTCTTGGACCTGTTGCACTAAGGATTGGACTGTGTACAACACACAGAAGCTCTGAAGGGCACTGAGAGAACTGGAACATATGACACAATTAAAAAGCCTGCGTCACTGGATGTACTGGGTGATCCGGTAGAGGGCAAAGAGCTCTGCTGTAGAAATCAAGCAGTTTTCTGGAAGCCGATATCGAAAATGGTCAGTGGCAATGATGAAGGCACTCCTGACACACGGTCAGTCTTAGAGCCATTAGTGTACATGAATGTGCTATTGCTAAGTTGCGTGTGAAGGTCAAGAAACTTACAGTGATAGATTGAATTTAGAGTAGTGTTCTTGGGAAGCAAATGAAGTCTAAGATGAACGTGGGCCTCCACACAAAGCCAAGGTAGTGAAGGGTTCACATCCACCAGGAATGTGGCAGGTAGTGTGAAATTAAGCTACCGGAGCAATAGCTGAAAGCAAGGTAACAGAGAAGAAGGGCGCACCCCATACTGGCCATCAAGGAAATCATGAAAAAAGAGGGCATATTATATGTGGCCAGACATGGCAGACAAATGGCACGCTTATCTGCTGAAGGGGACTCATGCCAGTATGACAGTGGTAGTTCGGCAGCTTCTGCAGAGAGACTCTTAACCGGACTAGTGTAAAAGGCGACAGTGGCCAAACATATTGCATGATGCTAGATTGTGTTGAGATAGTATAGGGTGGATGGATGTGCAGAGGAATAAACAGAACACCCATAGTCTAGTTTTGAATGGACAAGTGATTGGTATAAATGGAGGAGGGTGGTCCAATCCACCCCCAAGAAGTACTACTTAGGACACATGGGACACTGAAGGACCGGGTACAGCGTGTGGCCAGGTAAGACACGTTGGAAGACCAAGAAGGTTTTCTACCAAGCATGAGCTTTGAGAATTTTGTAGTTTCAGTGAACATAGGAGCAACAAGCCCAAGATGTAAAGACAGTGAAAGAAACCCATTGCACCACCAGAAATTTATACAAATAGTTTAGTTAGTGGAAAAGCGAAAGTCATTGTCAATGTTCCACAAGTAAAGCTGATCAAGACATCACTGAAGACGCCACTCAAGGAGATAACTCTGTGGACATTTGCAATAGATTGCAAAGTCATCAGCAAAAAGGATGCCTGGCAGGAGACAGTCCATAATAGACTTAATGGCTATAGCAAAAAGGAAGATTCTCATGACAGAATCTTGAGGCTTCCCATTCTCCTGGATAAAGGTGTCTAACAAGGCCAAACCCACATGTACCTTGAAAACTGTGTCTTTTAAAAATTTCAGTGTAGAGTATGGAAAATATCAGTCCTCCAGCAGGTGTCAAGGGCTTTCTCCAAATCATAAAACTCCATCACAGTCTGGTATTTCTGCAGGAAACCACAGATGACATGGGTTGACAAACTGATGAGATGGTCAATTGCATAATGGCGTGCTCAAAAACCACATTGTGCAGTGTTTAGTAGGTTGCGAGACTCAAGTGACCGTACCAGCTGATTATGAATCATAGATTCCATCACCTTGCAAGCACAAATGGTGAGGGAAATGGGGTGGTAGCGAGAAGGAAGGTGTTTCTCCTTACTGGGCTTAGGTATGGGTATGACACTGGCTGCATGCCAGCCTCTAGGAAACGTGCCATCTGTCCCAAATGTGACTGTATGTACGAAGGAGAAAGTGCATGCCTTGCAAGAGAAAGGTGTTGCAACATCTGAATGTGAACTGGGGCAGAAGATCTGGATGAAATGAAGGCATGGTCTAGGCTGACTCACAGTAAAAGAGGCATTCATGATTCTGAGAGGAGAAGGATATCTCCTGAGCCTCTTCCACTCAGTTCCCAGAAAGAGAGGTGGGGTGATAGTGGGTGTAGTTTGAAATCTCCACAAAATATCAGGCCAAGGCATTGGAGATAACAGTAGGGTCTGCTACTGTCAGGCCAGAAGCTGGGGAATGGACCTGGGTCCCAGATAGCCATTATAGGATGTTGAAGAACATGGAGAGCACACCTCTGCATGCGAATTGCATATGGCATACCTCAGTCCACCAGGGGACATGGACACTGTGCGGTAAAGAAGAAGTGAGAGATACGGAACATTCTGTGGCATTAAGGATAACATTTGTAAGGTACCCCTACCTAGTCATCACAATTGAGGAAATGTTATGCGTCAAAGGTTGTCAGAAAGGAGTAAAACCTCCAGTTGGCCTTAGAAAGCTACCAATCGGGTTTACACGCAGGTGGGATAGGAAACAGTAAATGGATAGCAAATGGGAAATGGTTTCTTGACTACATTTCAGAGAGAATGGACCACTCAAGATGACAGGCAAGTTGGGCAGTGCAGAATGAGAGAATGAGAGGTCCAAATGGGAATAGGCGTGCATGAGTCTGAAAGTAACATGGGTGGGCCAGATGAGATTGAGTTGATTGAGAAGGTCAGCCAAGTGGGAACCTCTTGGACAGGCTCTTGAAGAGCCCTTAAGGGGATGGTGGGCATTAAAGTCTCTGAGCTGATCCATGAGGAAACTCTTCAGTTTTGATTTAAAGCACATGGATTACTGCTAAGACTTTTGAATTCTTGTGGTAACTTATTGAAAATGGATGCAGTTGTATACTGCGCACACCTTTCTGCACATGAGTTAAGGAAGTGCGACCCAAATGCAGATTGGATTTTAACTGAGTGAAAGCTGCTAATTCTTCAGAAGAAGCTGATATTGTTAACAAGAAATGACAGTAAAGAATATACATACTGTAGGTGCCCCAGTTATACCGGTCGCCTACGGTGGAATGGAAGCCAAGCGGTGACCTCTCCAGTTGATAGGATGCTAGGAAATGACTGTGGATGTGTCAGAAACGCCGAAGAAACATTATTAATTCATGACACCTTTATTCCTGCCAAGTACAATGTTGCCCGCGTAACACAGGCTGGCTGAGCTTGGTGATATCAACGACCAGCTCCGGGCAGCACTAGTCTTGCTAGAGCAGCGCCGCGTGCTGTGATGTAGCGGTGGAATGCCCTTACGTTGGCCACTCGTGGCTGGTGGCGCCTGGCTGGCAGGCCGGCTCAGTGGAGGACAGCATGAGAAGCATTCTCATAGTGTGGAGAGTACTCTACCCCACCCTGTCTTCCCCCCTGCTCCTCCTGGTGGCTCGTCCGCGGTGGACAGGCGGAACGGGCTGCAATCCCCCAGCATCATCGGCTCACCCAGTAGTGATGGCGGATGCACAGGGCCTAGGTCCTGCACGATCTCTATGACGGCTCACTGATGTGGTCAGCATTGGCAGTGAGCGAGTCTGCCATGATGTCTGCTAATCCTGGGTTGATGATGGACAGCGGCAGCAGAGAGGACCAGAGCTGGTACTGTCCCCTCACGTCTGCTGCTGGATGGGCCCCCCCTTACTGCAACATCTCCTTAATAAAGATTAACATGTCGATCACCAAGCTGAGTGCTACTGAGCGACCCAATACACATCTAACTGCAAGTCTAACTGCGAGTGCCTTGTTGCTATCAAAGGTGGCGTATTTAAAGCAAGCACAAGCAATGTCCTGACGTCATGCTCGTTTGTAAGGAATGCATTCATTCCACTTATACTGCTGATTTATCTGTCGTACTCGCCCCTTAGGTGTTCTTGTGACAGAGTTACATGTTGTTACAGCAGACTTACGCGAAGTTATGAAATGCAGTACAGCTGATGCTATACCTCTGTCATACATTCTACGAAAGTCTCCGTCTAACACAAACCTGCGTGCTAAGCAATTCTCTCTCGCCTGTTGTGTGTAACCAGGCCACTGCCCCTGCGTGATGACACATTCCGATACATGTGCAATCATCTTACCTCTTGGCTAACCTACTGTCTCTGGCTCTCGGCATAGGCAATGAAACTTTGACAATATTCCACGTTTCAAGTCTTTACTATTCCACGACACTACAATACTGAGAAGCCAATGTCAGAATACCTAGACTAGCGAACTTACACCACTTGTTGCCCCAGCTGCCTGTTTCTGAGCCAGTAATATCCTTTGAGAATTGGAAGAATTATCCCAAAATAAAATACTGTATGACATAAATGAATGAAAATAAGCAAAGTAGACCAATTTTTGTGTCAAATGATCACTTACTTCACACACTGTTCGAATAGTAAAAATGGCAGCATTGAGTTGTTGAAAAAGATCTTGAATGTGAGCTTTAGAAGACAGTTTACTGTTTATCTGAACAACTAGAAATATGAACTGTTCAGTTTCACTAATCATATGCCCATTCTGTGAAATTAAAATGTCAGGTTTTGTTGAATTGTGTGTTAGAAAGTGTAAAAACTGAGTTTGGAACTTATACTGCACTATTTGAAACAGAGCCAATGTTGTGCACAACAGCCTTTACTACCAAGCTAGTGTTATCAGCAAACAGAAATATTTCAGAATTATCTGTAATACAAGAGGACATATCATTTATGTAAATGTGGAACAGGACTGGCCCCAACACTGATCCCAGGGTCACCCTCCATTTGACAGTACCCCATCAGACCCCACATCACAGCCATACTCAACACTGTGAATAATGACCTTTTACTGTCTGTTGCTATAGTAAGAGGTGAACCAATTGTGAGCTACTCCCCTTATTCTGTAATGGTCCAACTTCCGGAGCAATATTTTGTGATCAACACAATCAAATGCCTTAGTTAAATCAAAAAATTATGCCTATCATTTGAAACCTTTTGTTTAATCCATCCAGTACTTCACAGAGAAAAGAGAATATAGCATTTTCAGTTGCTGATCTACTTCTAAAGCCGAACCGTACATTTGATAGCAAACTATATTAAAAACAAAGATTCCAAGACTTACCAAGCGGGAAAGCGCCGGCAGACAGGCACATGAACAAAACACACAAACACACACACAGAATTACGAGCTTTCGCAACTGGCAGTTGCTTCGTCAGGAAAGAGGGAAGGAGAGGGAAAAATGAAAGGATGTGGGTTTTAAGGGAGAGGGTAAGGAGTCATTCCAATCCCGGGAGCGGAAAGACTTCCCTTAGGGGAAAAAAAGGACAGGTGTACACTCGCACACACTAACACACACACATATCCATCCGCACATACACAGACACAAGCAGACATATTTAAAGGCAAAGAGTAAGGGCAGAGATGTCAGTCGAGGCAGAAGTACAGAGGCAAAGAAGTTGTTGAAAGACAGGTGAGGTATGAGCGGCGGCAACTTGAAATTAGCGGAGGTTGAGGCCTGGCGGATATCGAGAAGAGGGGATATACTGAAGGGCGAGTTCCCATCTCCGAAGTTAATCCCCAAACCACCTTCCCTACCCTCTGGCTCCTACCCTTGTAACCGCCCCCGGTGTAAAACCTGTCCTATGCACCCTCCCACCACCACCTACTCCAGTCCTGTAACCCGGAAGGTGTACACGATCAAAGGGAGAGCCACATGTGAAAGCACCCACGTGATTTACCAACTGACCTGCCTGCACTGTGACGCTTTCTATGTGGGAATGACCAGCAACAAACTGTCCATTCGCATGAATGGACACAGGCAGACAGTTTTTGTTGGTAATGAGGATCACCCTGTGGCTAAACATGCCTTGATGCACGGCCAGCACATCTTGGCACAGTGTTACACCGTCCGAGTTATCTCGATACTTCCCACCAACACCAACCTATCCGAACTCCGGAGATGGGAACTCGCCCTTCAGTATATCCTCTCTTCTCGATATCCGCCAGGTCTCAACCTCCGCTAATTTCAAGTTGCCGCCGCTCATACCTCACCTGTCTTTCAACAACTTCTTTGCCTCTGTACTTCTGCCTCGACTGACATCTCTGCCCTTACTCTTTGCCTTTAAATATGTCTGCTTGTGTCTGTGTATGTGCGGATGGATGTGTGTGTGTGTGTGTGTGTGTGTGTGTGTGTGTGTGTGTGTGTGTGTGTGTGTGTGTGTGTGTGTGTGTGTGTGCGCGCGAGTGTACACCTGTCCTTTTTTTCCCCTAAGGGAAGTCTTTCCGCTCCCGGGATTGGAATGACTCCTTACCCTC
This sequence comes from Schistocerca gregaria, assembly GCF_023897955.1. Taxonomy (NCBI): domain Eukaryota; kingdom Metazoa; phylum Arthropoda; class Insecta; order Orthoptera; family Acrididae; genus Schistocerca; species Schistocerca gregaria. The sequence goes on from NC_064925.1 coordinate 291,261,222, forward strand.
TCCCTTAAAACCCACATCCTTTCATTTTTCCCTCTCCTTCCCTCTTTCCTGACGAAGCAACTGCCAGTTGCGAAAGCTCGTAATTCTGTGTGTGTGTTTGTGTGTTTTGTTCATGTGCCTGTCTGCCGGCACTTTCCCGCTTGGTAAGTCTTGGAATCTTTGTTTTTAATATATTTTTCCCATGTGGAAGTTTCTTTCTATTTTATTTACATAATCATTGATAGCAAACTATGTGATATTAAATGATCAATTATCCTTATATACACAGCTGTTTCAATAACTTTAACAAAGATTTATGACATAGAAATAGGTGTAAAATTGTCTATGTTATCCCTTTCTCCCTTTTCATAAAGCAGCTTTGCTACTGAATATTTTAACTGTTCAGGAAACAGATCATTTGTAAAGGAAAAATTACAAATATGGCTGAGTACAGGGCTAACATGTGCAGCACAGTAATTTAATGTCCTGCTAGGCATTGCATCATATCCGTGAGTGTCCTTAGTCAAGTATGATTTAATTATTGACTCAGTCTCCCCATTGTCAGTATCACAGAGGAGTATTTCAGACATCAAGCTCGGAAAGGTGTTTTCCAAGAGAGTTATATGATTCGCTGTAGGAACTTAGTTTTCACTTAATTCACCAGCAATGTTCAGAAAATGATAGTGAAATACTGTACATATATCTAACTTGTCAGTAAGAAAAATATTTTTATTACGAACTGACTTTATATCATTGACCTTGCATTGCTGACCAGACACTTCCTTCACAACTAACCATACGGTTTTAATTTTATCCTGTGAATTACCTATTCTATTTGTGTACCACATACTCTTTGCCTTCCTAATAACATTTTTAAGCACCTTAAAATACTGTTTGTAATGGGCTTCTGTAACTTCATTGTGACTACTTATAATATTCTGATATAATTCCCACTTTGTTCTACATGCCACTATCCCACTAGACAGCCACCAACGCTGCCGTTTACTTCTAGTACACTGTTTAGAACGTTCTAATGGAAACAAACTCTCAAAGAGCATGAGAAATGTGTTAAGGAAAGCATTATATGTGTCATCTATGTTATCGTCACTATAAACATCCTGCAACTCTTGTTCCTTAACAAGTTTTAAAAACTAAACTCTCTATATTGCCATTGGATAAGTTTTCCTACATAATCTGTCATTATACGTAACATTTGTTTGGGTACAAATGCCTTTTAGTGTTAAAATTTGTGCATCATGGTCTGAAAGGCTATTACACCCTTTGCCCATCTAGAAATGGAGAATGAATAAAAATATTATCTATGGCTATGTTACTGTTCCCCTGTACCCTGGTTGGAAAAAACACAATCTGCATCAGATCATATGAGTTTAGGAGTCTCACCAACATCCTTTTTCTTGCACAATCATCTACAAAGTTAATATTGAAGCCACCACATATAACTAATTTTTGGTGTGTCCTATAAAGTGAACCAAGAACCCTATCTAGCTTGAGCATAAATGTCCTGAAGTCAGAGTTAGGAGACCCATAAACAACAACTGTAAGTTTAGTTTTGCTAAATTCAACTGCCCCTGCACAACCTTCAAGTATCTGTTCAGTGCAGTGCTGTGTTCCGTCTACAGACTCAATTGGATTATTGTTTTTATGTACTTGGTCATTTCTCCACTCCACAAGAGCTCCTTGAAAAACAGCCAGCTAATCTGTATCCTAATAAAGGAAGCCTCTGAACAGTCAAATTATTTAAGTGGTGCTCTGATATGCCAATAATGTCAGAGTCAACATCTATAAGCAGTTCACCAACTTTGTCTCTACTACCTCTTATATTTTGATTAAATATGCTAATTCCTTCTCTACTTGGATACCTGACCTCCTCTGAAGATGATTCCTTTGTTAGAAGGACTTCCTTTAAGCAGCTATACCTATCAGATGACTTCAATCTAAAAAAAGGTGCTGTTGTAACACAAACTACTATAGGAATTTTTCTATGAGTGATCTCACCACCACCCACTACATTGCCACCTATAAGATTTGTTGCCAGCCTTACCTTCCCATACCTCTTGAGGTGCAGGTCATACCTAGTGAAACCCAGTCTATTGATAGACTAAATTGGCACCACTGCAATGTGAGCCATGCCCTCTGCCATCCTTGCATTCGGGAGGACGACGGTTCAATCCCATCTCCGGCCATCCTGATTTAGGTTTTCCGTGATTTCCCTAAATCGTTTCAGGCAAATGCCGGGATGGTTCCTTTGAAAAGGGCACGGCCAATTTCCTTCCCAATTCTTCCCTAACCCGAGCTTGCGCTCTGTCTCTAATGACCTCGTTGTCGACGGGACGTTAAACACTACCCACCACCACCACCCTCTGCCATCAGTGCCCCCTCCAGCCCAATGTTAACATACCTAACAGCAGCATTAAGATGAGGCTTATCACGATGCTGAAACAGTTGCACAAAGTGCACAGTAGTGCCACTGGTTTAAGTAGCTATCTTTACCAGGTCACGACCTACATTATATTCCCTGCTGCACCCATGATCACTGCCTGATCCTCTTTCGTAAAATTTTTACATAACACCCCTATGTTGATAGTCACCTGAGCAACCCTGCACTAGGCTTCACAATGTTGGTGACCTGGTACTCACTCCCCAACACTTTCTGCAACTGATGGCCTACACATCTACCATGCAAACTACCTAGCAGCAAAACCTTCTTCTTTCTGTTAGAATTTGCAAATGACTTAGGATTCCTACTTGCTGAGGACTGCTAAATTTTTCCTACACCTACAGTTACAAGTGGTTCCTCTCCACTCAACTCTGACAATTAGTCAAATCTACTGCACATGCGCAAAGTACAACTGTCTGAATAACTCCTCCTCCTAGCTGCCTTTTTACCAACAGCCAGTTCCCATTCCCCAGCACCCTTCACTCTCCTCAACCTATCTAGTTCCTCCTTTGCATCTTGTAACTACACTTGAAGGGCACAGATTTTATGCTCCTACTCTTCTATCAATTTATTTCTGCAACAGATTTTGTGTTCCCAGGAGAGGATCTTGCTAGAATGCCCACTGGCTTCCCCACTGAATTTTCCCAATGAAAATTCTTTGAGCAAATCCCACACTGTAACCCACTAGTCACAAACCTATGGCAAAGCCCACACATCTCAATCATGGGAAAATTTCAACAGATACTGGAAAAACTAAACATCTATGTTACCTAAGTTCAACTACCACAATAGAACTGTTTAAAGAATTAACAATGGTGGTCTCACAATTCTCTCACTACTAAAAAGCAACAACTTTTCTAATAGTACTAAATCACAACTAATACCAATACCACCAAAACTTCACCACACAATTTCTTAGTTAAAACCAAAAGTTCAAGTGGCCACTGGAACACTCAACAAAGTTAAAACAGTGAATGAAAATTTTACTGAAATATTTTACTAGAAACAATGAGAAATGTCAGCAGAAAACTATCACAGGAAATTCACTAAACTACTTCAATGTGCAGACAACTCTAAAATACACAGTGAGCGAATGTTTCCAAAAGTCTATTATACCGTTATTTTGACACAAACAGCAAGAGATACCATTGAAAACTAATAAATTTAATAACTGTGTAACAGTCCAAAAACAACTTTGTTAGAACTTAACTTATGTAAACACACTGCTAATATTTGCATGGATGATTGAAAACTACTAAATTTAATATTAGAAAACAGTGCACAAATAACTTTGACAATAACTGCTACAGCTGTAACTGCCCACCACAAAATGTGAACACACTGCTGAGGCCTGAGACTTGGATGAACAACATAAATGGACTCACAAATAACAGAACACTCGAATCAATAACACACAAAGGAAGACTGAGATGAATGAAAATCCACTAATAAGTTACTTTTATAGCAAATATTAACACAAATAAGCTTTCAGATGAATAACTGAAGACTGAAACTTTTAAAAATATTGGCGAGCAATTTCAACAGCATTCCAGCACACATGACGTCACAGCAAAAAGACTCAATGAGATGGTTTGGCTATGGACATCATCCCACATGAGCAGCGTAACTCTCCCATGAGATGGAATACCATATATGGGTGGAAGGCAAACTGGACCGGAAGGAAATGCAAGAGGACAAAGCAATCATGGGGACACAGTTTTTCTTCTTGGAGGCGGAAAACAACCAGTTGCTGTGGTTCCAAGACCAGCTGTATTTCTGCCCTGTTGGATCTAATGCCACAAACATTCCATTGGAGAAGAGTCATAATAGGGACTGGGGAGGAGTCGACAAATGAAAGTCAGTCACCTCGGTGGCTGCCGAGTGCCAGCCTCTGAAGACTCACTGCTACAGGGCACAGAGCCTGGAGGATCCTGTTCCATGAAATCTACAAAGGCATCGCCATTCTCCCTTGTTTGGCCTACAGATTACAGGGCAGAAAAATGGTAGGTGGTGTGCACCAGCAAAATGTAGTATATCACGTGGCAACAGCGTTTAAGAGGGTTTCTAAATTGGAGAAGGAGAAGTCTATTTGCCTTTGTTCAATTTCTTAGAGTCTTTACAGTTGGCAGACAAAGACTCAGATGTTTGTTGGTGGGAGGGAAGTAAAAAGTCTTTGCAGGAGTATTCCTTTTGTTCTTTCTGGCTTGCCTGTTGTGTAGCAGGTGATTTTGCCCCTGGGGGCGAAGATTTGGAGGCTTGCTGCACAGCTGTAGGAGAAGGAGATGGGTACACTACCATGATACTGGGCAATTTCACAACAGCAGTACTGAATTGGAGTTCACATGTCTGAGCAGCCATGTGCTTCATGGAGAGAGGCATAGGAAGAATGATATTATAAGTACCGAATGGTACAATGCTTGGCTTTCAACTAACTAACAACTTGCGAGTGATAGGGTAGGGTACTTTTCCCCTTACCCAGATCTCCTGGACAGCCCACTCAACAGGATGAGGCAACATGGTCGCCATTACAACTGAGAAAAGGAGGTGGGTAATCACCCTCAGAATCTCTGCCACAAGAAACATATTTGGCCACACCTCAGGTCACAACTCCTGAAATCTTGACAGAGGGACCAATTGGCATTTGGAAAGGTAACAGCTCAGGCAGTTGTAATATAACGTGGCGGAAATGTTTTTGTGGTGAAGTTTGCGATGTGTATCATTGCTTAACACAAGAAATACAAATACACCATGTCTTACTACAGATATCCTCCACCAAAAAAAAAAAAAAAAAAAAAAAAAAAAAAAAAAAAAAAATGCATCTTGTATAATCCAGGGTGCTTCTTCTTGATGCTGCCATGGGTTAATCTTGATGTTACTGCATCACAACATGGGAATCATGTAATGGTATGAATAAGTTTCATTACTTCTTGTTGTTCACAGAGAATTTTATTTCACGTGCTAGATGTTCAGCGGCAAATGTACAAAGTCTGACTACACGCTGTTGATGCAAAATTTGGTCCAAGACTGATTTATGGTGGCATACAAATCACCTCTATTTATATGATTTTAAACAATCACTGTTATTGTTACATATTGCAGTTTGCATATTTAACAATTTAAATTTTTACATACATCTTTCCAAATTATATAGAAAATTACATGTAATAACAGTGAATAATTTCATACAAAGACAGGAAAGAAACTGTTTCTATTTAGATTATAAATTACACATTTTATCATTGCAACAATATATTTTGTTAATTTGTATATATTATTTTATTAACTTAAAGGAAAATTATCCTACCATTTACAGGTGAACAGAGTGATTAGTTTTATTGAATGGAAGGTGCAGATTCAATTAATTTTGTACGAGTAAAATTTTACATTTCTGTATGATCGAAATTACAGTTCTATTAACTAACACCAATTAGAAAATGAGCATGTTTAATTCTGACTGAAAAATCATCGTGTCATATTTCTGCTAAGGCTAATAAACAATTTCTGCCCTAAAAAAAAAAAAAAAAAAAAAAAAAAAAAAAAAAAAAAAAAAAGTGGCAGGAAAATAGGTGTTTCTCAACGACTTGAAATATCGGAACTTTAATCATTAATTACTCCATAACTACAATAGCAAATTTATTCCTACCATGTGCCAGTAGTTTGTATTGTCTGTAAATTATGTGGGTACATTAGTTTTTAATCCAATATGTTTCCTTCATTCTATATACTGGTGAGGCACAAAGTTGACAATGTCAAAGCAACAGTTTAAATTGGTGTAAATTACTAATATTATATATATATGCCTTCTTCAGGGGAGTGGAGATGAGATTGGAATAGGATACAGGATCCCAAAGGGACTGTGGTATTACACAGTCATCCCTCCCTTGGCCTGGCATGTACCAGGGGGTACATGTGAATCCTACCTGTCCACCAGGTCGTGGCAGTTACGCATTACCCAGTCATCTACTAAGCGTCAAACATGTGAGAAGGCCTTTTCAAGTGCGAAGGGAGATTGAAGAAACAAAGAGAGATTTCAAATGCTAAAGCACAGGAAGGAGAGGAGGTGGAGCATGAAGGAAGAAGGAAATAGCAGACAATCCGAAATTCAGGACGCATTCCCGAATCTACCCAAGATGTTTTCCCCATGGGAGATGAATTAGAATAGCAAGAGGATAGACATGCAGCACGAAAAGAGAAGAGCTGCTGCAAAGGTTGGGGTCCCATGCACAAACTCACCAAAGACTGGTGAGTTCCTAGGTGGACAAACACACCTCTTCGGCTTTCCCATTACTATTAACGCACTTAGACTACATTCTATAACAGCCTTTTCAATCATTTCTGTACTACTGCTTGTACAGCTATGTGAAGACTCATAGGAACAGCATATGGTTGGCAAAAAATGTCTTATTGTATTAAACATACAAGTGTAATCACCAATCACTCCAGGTTTTTTTCAGAAAATACAGCTTGAAACTTACACAATATTTCATTTAGTTTGTTTCTCTCTTCCTAGGTTAGTCTATTAGATTCCTGTGACTTAACTAATTCCATGAGAGCAGCCTCTGTTGTGTTATGTTGACACATTGCTACTGAATTGGGAATAGCAATGTCTGCTGAAATTAAAATTTGGTAATGGTTAATAGTAATCTTTTTTCTGCTCCCAGTCATTCAAAATACATAAACTCCAGTTATGGTCAGTGTTGGGCAGCTATATTTATGATACATATTTATCATTAACTACTGTGATACCAAAGACTGAATATCCATCTCCTACTGTAAATTTTTCCCTGTATTTTTCCTCTCTATAAATTTCTTTCCTCCAATAACCATTCATGCACATGCCTGAAGTTAGTGAAGGATACACATTTCTTTTTCTGGGGCCTGTTGTATCATCATCATATTCCGGATTCTCGTGCAGTCTCCAGAATGTATGTGGTTTACCTACGACTGATTCAAAATCAAATTCTTCAGCATGAGCAGTTCCCCACTCTGTATTGTTTATATTATTTGTGGAAAATGTTGGTGACTGGTTACTCCAAAGACTACTTCAACTATTGATATTTTGGTTACTTCACACTATGTGCTTGCATTCTTTTGTTAGAGTCATGGATGATAACTTACCTTTATTGTAATTGGTTTAATGAGTTTCTCCTGATGTACAATGTCCACATTCTTTGTTTAATGTATCCAAACCTTTGATAAACATCAACAAGCGACTAGTAATTTACCATCCCCTATACCAAATCTCTTTTCTTACATGAAACAGTAATCTATGCACCAGAACTTTAATGAATTGATGCTTTTTTATTGGGCCATCTAAATATTTAAATCATGCCATTCAATATATTTCTTATAAGCTCCTTAACTATTATTATAGTAGTGTGGTGTAACTATCTCAAGTGTTAATTTTTCTTGAGTAATAGGAGACCAGTACTTCCTTTCAAATTTTTACTGAAAATCATTCCAGGATAAAATTCTTCAGCATGAGCAGTTCCCCACTCTGCAGAATCACACTCTAAATAACTTAATGAGAAATCAATTCGCCTCAAACCATCCCATCTCTTGGGCAAAGACTTAATAAAACTCTCAAAAATACCTTAAAAATACGTCCCCATCTGGCTTAAATTTAGGGAATTGTTTGGATATACTAGATTCATTTCCTAGCTGCAATTCCTCTATTAGTTCAGTGACAGTCCACTATTTGCACTAAACTTCCTTTCATTTAATTCCTTTTTAGTATTGGTTAACTCAACCAAAATTTTCTGTGGTTCTCTATCTCTCTCTCTCTCTCTGTTCTATCTGTTTCCACATTAGAATGAGGTGTATCTGTAGACAATTCAGTCCTTCCTCATACTTTGTAAGTGACTAGGTCAACTACACGCTCATGCAAAATAGCAAGTGTAGAGTTTGAAATAGTGGCTACCACTGAATATTTGATTTGTGCCAACAATTTCATCTTCGAAATATCAGTGCACACTATGCTGCAGACTGAAAATTTCACTCTGGAAACATTCCCCCTTACTCCTGTCTACATCTACATGATTACTCTGCAATTCACATTTAAGTGCTTAGCAGAGGGTTCATCGAACCACAATCATACTATCTCCCTACCATTCCACTCCCGAACAGCGCTCGGGAAAAATGAACACCTAAATATTTCTGTTTGTGCTCTGATTTCTCTTATTTTATTTTGATGATCATTCCTACCTAAGTAGGCTGGGCTAAACAAAATATTTTCACATTCGGAAGAGAAAGTTGGTGACTGAAATTTCGTAAATAGAGCTCGCCGCGACAAAAAACGTCTTTGCTTTAATGACTTCCATCCCAACTCGTGTATCATACCTGCCACACTCTCTCCCCTATTATGTGATAATACAAAATGAGATCTTTTTTGCACCCTTTCGATGTCCTCCGTCAGTCCCACCTGGTAAGGATCCCACACCGTGCAGCAATATTCTAACAGAGGACGAACAAGTGTAGTGCAAGCTGTCTCTTTAGTGGACTTGTTGCATCTTCTAAGTGTCCTGCCAATAAAATGCAACCTTTGGCTCGCATTCCCCACAATATTATCTATGTGGTCTTTCCAACTGAAGTTGTTTGTAATTTTTACATCCAGGTACTTAGTTGAATTGACAGCCTTGAGAATTGTACTATTTATCGAGTAGTCTAATTCCAACAGATTTCTTTTGGAACTCATGTGGATCACCTCACACTTTTCGTTATTTAGCGTCAACTGCCACTTGCCACACCATACAGTAATCTTTTCTAAATCGCTTTGCAACTGATACTGGTCTTCGGATGACCTTACTAGACGGTAAATTACAGCATCATCTGTGAACAACCGAAGAGAACTGCTCAGATTGCCACCCAGGTCATTTATATAGATCAGGAACAGCACAGGTCCCAGGACGCTTCCCTGGGGAACACCTGATATCACTTCAGTTTTACTCGATGATTTGCCGTCTATTACTACGAACTGTGACCTTCCTGACAGGAAATCACGAATCCAGTTGCACAACTGAGACGATACCCCATAGCTCCGCAGCTTGATTAGAATTCGCTTATGAGGAACGGTGTCAAAAGCTTTCCGGAAATCTAGAAATACGGAATCAACTTGAGATCCCCTGTCGATAGCAGCCATTACTTTGTACGAATAAAGAGCTAGCTGCATTGCACAAGAATGATGTTTTCTAAAACCATGCTGATTGCATAAGATCACTCCCTTCGAGGTGATTCATAATGTTTGAATACAATATGTGCTCCAAAACCCTACTGCGAACCGACGTCAAGATTTGATGGTGTATTGTATTAAATACCTGCTCCGTTAAATCTTAATTGTTTAAAGTATTTATTCACATCTTTAAACTACTCATTTACTTCCTTTTGAATTAAATCCCACTGTTTCAAAATTTCTGAATTTACCTCCCCTAGTAAGGTGGAAAGTTTCATCTGTAATAGCAGTATGCTACTTCAGATTTCTTCCTAGTCCTTAAGTGACTCCGAAATATGCTGTTCTAGCTTGGTGTCAATTGTTTTTATTCCATTTGTTAATTCTATTTTAGTATTTTTTATATCATTACCCCATTGTTCACTCAATACTTTGAACCAAAGTGAGAATTCTGTAGTAATTTTTCTCATCAGCAAAGGCATACAATGTTCATTAGCAAAGGCATACAATATATACAATAACGTACATTTAATGAGTCTCAGCTTAATATTGCAGCAAGGTTATCTAAACATCTGTTGCACACACATACACTCCAGTTGCAAAAACCATTTGCATTTCACCCCATGACACAAACATAAGGAAAAAAAAAGGGGGGGGGGGCACTTTTGGAAATTAATGAACCTGGATTATATGCAGCTGACCAGAATTTTGGTGTAAGTAGAAGAGTGAACAGTGTTTTATTCGTCTCATAACATACAATTTCTAATCATATGATTAGTGTACAGGAGACACGTCAAAAAAATGGATAACACAACTTGTTGTTGCTGTTGTGGTCTTCAGTCCTGAGATTGGTTTGATGCAGCTCTCCATGCTACTCTATCCTGTGCAAGCTTCTTCATCTCCCGGTACCTACTGCAACCTACATCCTTCTGAATCTGCTTGGTGTATTCATCTCTTGGTCTCCCTCTATGATTTTTACCCTCTACGCTGCCCTCCAATACTAAATTGCTGATCCCTTGATGCCTCAGAACATGTCCTACCTACCGATCCCTTCTTCTGGTCAAGTTGTGCCACAAACTTCTCTTCTCCCCAATTCTATTCAACACCACCTCTTAGACCTGCCTAATTGGAACAAAGAATTTTAACATTAATATAAACTTTTATTTTTCTTTCCTCCCTTTTGTGAAGGACAGCTACATTTACACACAAGACTATATGTAAATTTATCCTGCTCAAATGTTCAGTTCATCCTTCATGAACTCCTCAACGGTGTAGCAGCAGCGTTTGACAAGTATATCATATAACTTTGTTTTCAGTGTCTCTAGATTCATACTCAGAACATTCTTTCCTTTTAGCTTGTTATGAATTTTCATTGCCATATACTGAGGAGACTGCGCATATAGGTTTAAGCAATGAGTGGGAAGCATAAAATTGTCTTTGTTTTTTGTGTTATATGTGTGATTGAAACAGTTTTTCTTGAATAACTCTAAATTGCTATGCAGAAAGACGGTAATATCATAGATGTATAAGGAGGGAACTGTCAATAACTGTTGTTTTTCAAATGATGTCCTTGGATGGGCAGTACACATGTTCCTTATTATTCTTTTCTGTAACTTTAGTATGAGCAATATATAGCTTGAATTTCCCCAAGAAATAATACCATACCTTACAACTGATTGAAAGTAGCTGTGGTATGCAATTTTCCTTGTATTCATATCTGTTGCACCAGCTAATATTTGCATAACAAATGCAAAGCTACATAATTTGTTTAACAGGTAGTCAACATGTTTATTCCAACTTACATTTTTATCTAGGTTTAGCCCTCAAAACTTCACAAAATCCACTTCTTCTATATCCTGATTTTTATGAGTTATTTTAATTTCTTGGGGTTTTGACTGTTTTGTTCTGAACTGGGCCATGTGGGTTTTGGGGATGTTCAATCTTAATCCATTCAGTTGGAACCATGTTTCTAGTTTGTCATTGTGTTTATTATGTAGAGATGGATGTTTTCTGGCTCCTGGTTTTCAATTAATACAGATGTGTCATCTGCAAATAAAATCGATGGAGCATTTATATTGTTTGGCAAATCATTAACATGGAACAAAAATAAAATGGGTCCTAGAATCAAGCCTTGAGGGGGCACCCTGGGCTGCTGTTTTCCATTTTGAATAGTAATTTGCTGCATTTGATGAGACAATCACTCTTTGTTTCCTATTTGATAAGTATGAAGTAAGCCAATTAAGAACATTACCCTTGATTCCATACTTGTCAAGCTTATAGATGAGCAGTGCGTGATTTACAGAGTCAAAGGCTTTTGTGAGACCACAAAATATTCCTGCAACTTTATTACGGTTGTCTAATGATGTGCTGATCTTGTCGATAAACTTGTTAATTGCATCAGTAGTACTTTTGCCATGCTGGAAACCAAATTAGTTTTCCGTAATAATATCACATTTCTCTACAAAATTTCGAATCTGCATAGCAGCAGCATTTTCATAGATTTTTGATAGGACTGGAAGGAGGGAGATGGGACGATAATTCCCCATATCCTCTCTTGACCCTTTTATGAGCAACGGTTTTATTTGTGCATACTTCAGCACCTCTGGGAAGCTTCCTTGTTCAAAGGATTGATTTATTATTTAGGTAGTGGGTATCCTATTATATTACATGGAAATTTTTAGTTTTAATATAATTTTTTCTACATCTATTGTTGAAACTGTTTTGAATTTTGTGAGGCATTCAGAATTATGATTTAGTCCAAAGGGACATACATTGTTCTCATAATTTGCAACATTAACCTCTGGTTTCACTACATTAATAAAGAACTCATTGAAGCATTCTGAAATTTGAGCCGGATTTACAATGAACTAATCTTCAAGCTTAATTGTACTAATCCCATGTCTAGAGGCTTTGGTACCTCATTCGTGTTTTACAACTGACCACACTGCCTTTGAATTTTTCTCATGTTTTAAGATTATTATCTGTCATTTGCTTTGCTGCTTTGACAACTTTCTTAAATGTACTTTTTTATTGTTTAACATATTCAATTTTTTTTTATTATGTCTTAGTTCCTTATGTAGCTGCCTTTTCTTAGCACTGGAGATTTTTATACCTTTAGTGATCCATTTTAGTTTTGTCATTTTATTAAAATAAGTTTTTTGTGGAAACATTTCATTGAAAACACTTAGAAAATCCCTTAGAAATGCTTCAAAATTTGCTGTGCATGAAATATTTTTATCAAAGTAGATGCCAAGAGGAAGCTGGATCATTGTGTAGAATTTGTTACGTTGCTGGAAGTTACTGCACCGAAGATACTACTGCTGCTGTAGGTTGATGTGCCACAGCTGTGATCTATGACTGCTGTTGATATCAACTCCCATAAATATAGCTACTCAAAATTCACCAATTCTCTTTAATATTTCAGATTTCTGTTTACTATTTGTTCTTTGTAAATTTTAGGTACTCCAGTCGTATTTGTTCCATGTTCTGTCACGCTCACCACATTTCATGTTCCGTTGGTCCTTTACCATGATATTGGGTGGTGAAGTAAAGTCTGATCAGGAGCTAAGACATTCTGTTATTTAACCTTGCTCACCTTGTTATTTCAGCACACAAGCCAACCTCTTCTTACCAAACTTCTTTTCTTGAAGTACTGCAGCTACTGCTGGAAGATAAGACTACAAGTCCAATATCCAACTTTGGAAACAAAAACGAGGCTTCCCGTCAACATCTTGTATATTGTATTATGAAAATAAACTTTTTCTAGTGGCATTTGTTACATGCTGGTTTGAAAACTGCTTTTGCAACACCTCACTTCACAAATGATCTGTTGCAGTACTCAGTTAGGAATGGCATAGGACCTATTAACATTCCTTTGGGGAACACCAGATATTGCTTCTGTTTTACTTGGTGTTTCCACTGATTACTACAAACTGTGGCCTTTGTGAGAGGAACTCACGAATCCAGTCACATAACTCTGACAATATGCCATGAGCATGCAATTTGATAGTAAGTCTCTTTTGAGGAATGGTGCCAAAAGCCTTCTGGAAATCTAGAAATATGGAATCAATTTGAGATCACCTGTCAATAGCACTCCTTACTTCGTACTAATAAAAAGGCAGTCATGTTTCACAAGAACAATATTTTCTGAATCTGTGTGGACTGTGTGTCAATAAACTGATGTCTTCAAGGTAATATAGGGTTCATATGCAGTATATGTTCTAAAATCCTACTGCAAATCGACATCAGTGATGTGTCTGTAATTCATCAGATTACTCTTATTTTCATTCTTGATTATGGGTGTGACCTGTGCAACTTTCCAGTCTTTAGGTACAGATGTTTCATCAAGTGACTGGTTGTAAACGATTACTAAGTATGGAGCTAATTTACTGTCACGTCCTGAAAGAAACCTAACTTGTATACAATCTGGACCAGAGGATTTGTCCTTATTAAGTGATTTAACCTGTTTTGCTACACTGAGGATATCTACTTCTAAGTTATGCATGTCAGCAGTTGCCTCGATTCAAATTCTGGAATATTTACTTTGCCTTCTTTGGTGTAAGAATGTTGGAAAACCATGTTTAGTAACTCTGATTTAGTGGCGCTCTCAACAGTAACATTACCATTGCTATTGCACAGAGAAGGTATTGTCTCTTGCTGTTGGTGTACTTTATATGCATTGTGGAAACTATTAAAAGCATCTTGCCATGCTAAGTTTTGAGCTTCAGTAAAACATTGTCAATCTTGAAGATTTAATTAAATATGGCATCCTGTTTTTGTTACTTCCACAACAGTGATCTGAATTATTGTTTGCACCACAGGTGCTAAAACGAACTTTTATTAATTTAGTTGCCATAAATCTCTCAATTGACACCAATACCGTTTCTTTGAATCTGATGTAGTGATGTCAAAAACAGCTCAGCCACTGATTCATCATTATATGCCACTGTAGAATGGCCAATTTTTTTATATTTCAAGCATCACACCAGTTTTGGGATATATGGTCAAACTTAAAGGCGGATATGACCAGATATATTATATCAGGTGGTACAGGTGTACCAAAGGTTAAAATAATTATTGCTATTTTTCCCAACACCCCATATGCTTGTGATGTCCCAGTTTTCTAGGCACAACTGATTAATAATATGCTTCCAGGTGTTCTGTGAGTTGTTGCTTCCATATTCTGCACTAAAGAAAATAGAAGCAACTCAGGCGGAGCATCCAGGAACACACTATCGCCATTTACTCTAGCATACAGTTTTTTTTCTCATTTCCGTGATGCTGAGGTTTTCCCCTTCTTGCAATTCTGTGCAATACATCTCCATCTCGGTGGGAACCTACCAACTCACTAAAGTTAAAGGTGTTACAGATTTCAGCTATTATAAGGTAGTCATCTAATTTCTTGCACCATAGGATCTAACACACTTTGTGTAGCCAGACTGTCTCTACTAGTACGATACTATTACAAACAAGTTTTACAGCCTCCAGACATACAAGAATGCAGAAAGGGAAGATCTTTCCAAAATTCCTCTCCTCCTCCATCTACGACTGGCACCTATGTCTACATCCATACTCTGCAAACCACCATCAGTAGCACTGCAGTGGGTACATCCCATTCAACCAGTTATTAGGGTTCCTTCTTGTTCCATTCACATATAAGAATGATTGATTGAATGCCTCTGTGTATGCAGTAATCATTCTAATCTTATTTCATGTCCCCTAAGTGAGCGATATGTAGGGATTGTTATATATTCCTAAAGTAAGCATTTAAAGCCGGTTCTTGAAACTTTAGAACTGGTCACATGAGTGATTTGTAAGTAATCTCCTTTGTAGACTGATTGCACTACCCCAGTATTCGATCAATCAACTGAAGTCTACCACCTGCTTTACCCCCGACTGATGTGATCATTCAATTTCATATCCCTGCAATGTGTTACACCCAGGTATTTGTATGAGTTGGCCAATTCTAACAGTGTCTCATTGATATTATAGTCATAGGATACTACATGTTTTCATTTTGAGAAGTGCAAAATTTTACGTTTCTGAACATTTGAAGCAAGATGCCAGTATTTGCACCATTTAGAAATAATATCAAGATCTGGCTGAATATTTATGCAGCTCCTTTCGATGCTGTTGTTTTTGTGGTCAGAGACTCATTTGATGCAGCTCTCCATGCTACTCTATACTGTACAAGCCTCATCTCAGAGTAACTACTGCAACCTACATCCTTCTAAATCTACTAACTGTATTCATATCTTGGTCTTCCTCTATTATTTTTATCCTCCATGCTTCCCTCCAATACTACGAGGGTCGTTCAATAAGTAATGCCCCACTTTTCTTTTTCTTTTTTAGGCAGAACATATTTATTGTTGTAGTTGATAGGAGTACAGTTGGGTGATTGGTAAAGAAAGTTACAGCCTCAGGAAATGCAGAAACAGAACTCCCTGATCATCTTTTAAGTGTGTGCCCTGAAGAGAACCTTTAAGCGGCTCAAAGAGATGGAAGTCCGAGCGTGCCAGGTCTGGACTGTAGGGTGGATGAGGCAATGAAGGGGCTGGGACAGGACGTTCCAAGCATGGCTGATCATGGAGTTCTGTTTCTGCATTTCCTGAGGCTGTAACTTTCTTTACCAATCACCCAACTGTACTCCTATCAACTACAGCATCGAAATACACTGCACACAAATGTTTATGGATGTGCACCATGGTTTATTTTTCTGCACACAAGAATTCAATAATAGCATGTTGCTTGTAACGTGAGTCATATGAAGACACCATTTTGACACTGTACCATGGATCTGCCACCTGCCAGAATGGTTCAAAACTTCGCCAGCACACAGAACAAACATCAAATATGAAGCACCGACAAGGACATGACTGTTCACACTTTCCTGGCAGATGTGTTGTAAAAAGCCTTCACAGGTTTGCTGCCGGATCACGTTGTGCAAATTCCACAATATTTCCTTGGAGCAACTGTCTGACATCTTCCGGTGGTTCAACCTTGCTGGTGGCTAAATACGACTGATGGTATCTGCACATCGACGCCCCGTACCTAGAACGCGCACAGAAATTGCGCATGTGCAATGATTTGCAGATAGATGGTGCCATATTCAAACCCCTGAAAATCACAGAGCAACTCTCCTGTGCATGCGCTGTTCACTGCATTTGCCAACAGTGCGGCCAGACGTTACTCGCCAAAAGACACACTAGACCAATGTTATGAAGGGCCTGTTATTGAAGAATCTCGATTTTCATGACGTAACTTAATAGCAGCCAGTGCAGGATTCCAGACTGCACTCAGTTGAAATCCCGCATCCTTGTTGATGAGATCATCAGCTGTATGGATACGTATTGCTTCCTTAATGATGCAACCCCAGAAAGATGATTCTGGGGATTAAACTTCCATCTTTTCATAAAGCATCCAATGTCCTGTATTCAAACAGTGTTCCACAATTGCCAACTTTTCCCGTTGACAAAGGTGTGTATGATGCTGATGTTCATCACAATGTTCTTGTACTGTGCGGCATGTCTGGCCTATATACGCTGTCCCACATTGACAAGGAATCTTGTACACAGATTTTCGCAGGCCAAGATCATCCTTCACCAAACCCAACAGGTTTCTCAGTTTTGCAGATGGTTGAAAAACATAATATTATGAGAGCTCTTCCGATTCTTGATGACATGGCACCAAAATACGCCAAAAAGGCCAAAGTGGTGGGTGTCTTTGTATCTTCATTCTGATTCATAAATTGAACTCGCCTGTGCCCGAATGCATTAAATATCTGTCTCTCAGAATAACTGTTTTGTCGGAACACTGTCTTCAAATAATGTATTTTACTCAACAGGCTTTCAGGATCAGGTACCACATCTGCTCTATGAGCTAACATATGTAATGCACTACTGCATTGTGCAGGATGATAGCAGCTTGTGACCTGCAGATATACAGGGTGTTACAAAAAGGTATGGTCAAACTTTCAGGAAACATTCCTCACACACAAATAAAGAAAAGATGTTATGTGGACCTGTGTCCGGAGATGCTTAATTTCCATGTTAGAGCTCATTTTAGTTTCTTCCACCTACGCTCAATGGAGTACGTTATCATGATTTCATACGGGATACCCTACCTATGCTTCTAGAAAATGTGCCTTTACAAGTACAACACAACATGTGGTTCATGCACGATGGAGCTCCTGCACATTTCAGTCGAAGTGTTCGTACGCTTCTCAACGACAGATTCGGTGACTGATGGATTGATGGAGGCGGACAAATTCCATGGCCTCCACGCTCTCCTGACCTCAACCCTCTTGACTTTCATTTATGGGGGCAATTGAAAGCTCCTGTTTACGCAACCCCGGTACCAAATGTAGAGACTCTTCATGCTCGTATTGTGGACGGCTGTGATACAATACGCCATTCTCCAGGGCTGCATCAGCTCATCAGTGATTCCACGCGATGGAGGGTGGATGCATGTATCCTCGCTAACGGAGGACATTTTAAACATTTCCTGTAACAAAGTGTTTGAAGTCACACTGGTACGTTCTGTTGCTGTGTGTTTCCATTCCAAGATTAATGTGATTTGAAGAGAAGTAATAAAATAAGATCTAACATGGAAAGTAAGTGTTTCCGGACACATGTCCACATAACATATTTTCTTTCTTTGTGTGTGAGGAATTTCCTGAAAGTTTGGCCATACCTTTTTGTAACACCCTGTAGACCTGTATGCGCTGGCTTGCGGTAGACGCTGTGTCCAAAGCTTCCATCTGCTTTACCTGTTCTTGATGTTTTGGTACAAAGGAAAGTACCATTTTTTCCACTCCCATTGTGAAGTTTATCTTTGGATGGAACAAATTCAGATGCTGAAGAAATGTAGGTAGAGTATCAAATCCATGTGCCCAAATCACAAATGTATCATCCACATACCGCAGAAAACAAGAGGGTTTGAGAGTGGCTGACGAATGATGTGCTTTTTCTTCACAGTCCTCCATAAAATAATTATCCACCACAGGAGACAGAGGGCTTCCCATGGCAAGACTGTCCACATGTTCAAAATATTGGTAATGAAATAAGAAGTATGTTGAAGTAAGCATGTGTTTAAATAATGCTACTATGTCCTCCTCAAACTTGTTGCTAATGAGTGCCAAATAGTCCTGTAAGGGCATCTTTGTAAATAAAGCCACAACATTGAAACTTACTAAGAGATCCGATGACTGCAATCTAAGAGTTTTCAGGTGACTTATGAAATCTTCAGATTTTCAAATGTGATGGTCGCACTTGTCTATGAGATGTCCCAATAGTGAAGTCAGGTATTTGGCAACAAAATAAGTAGGTGCGCCTATGTTACTTGCAATGGGACAGAGAGGCACCCCATTCTTATGGATCTTGCCAAGAAAACGTACCATGTTTAATCTCATGGAGAAGACTTTGGATGACACTGTAGTTTTGGTGCTAGAGAAGGGTCTGAATTTTGCACCTACACCAGAGACCATTCCCATTGAAGATGTGATTAGTGGAATAGAGCAAGCTGTTTTGAAACTTCCTAAGGATGCTGCCCGAGAGATTAGGCGTGACACATGCCACATCTTGACTAAAGCTTCATCTAAGAGGTCCAACTTTAATATTACCTCAGCTGAAAGAAATGCTGCACGACAATTGAGAGAAAACCAAGACATCGTCATCTTACCTGCTGACAAAGGAAATGCTACTGTGCTTCTCTCCCACACAGAATATAACAGAAAGATATACAAACTGTTTGGCAATTCTGCATATAGTAAATTAAAAGTGATCCGACAAGTAGGATCCACAGAGACTGTGGAACTCATCACGAAGAGATTGATTCCAGGGAAAGTTGCTAAGGGTTTGCATCAACATGCTGCAGTTCCTCCTAGACTCTACAGCCTATCCAAGATTCATAAGAATGGGGTGCCTCTCCATCCAACTGTAAGTAACAACATAGGAACACCTACTTATTTTGTTGCCAAATACCTGACATCACTATTGAGACCTCTTGTAGGTAAGTGCGATCATCACATCCGAAACTCTGAAGATTTCATAAGTCGCCTGAAAACTCTTATATTGCAATCATCAAATCTCTTAGTAAGCTTCTATGTTGTGTCTTTATTTACAAAGGTGCCCTTGCAGGACTCTTTGGAGCTCATTAGCAACAAGTTTGAGGAGGACATAGTAGCATTATTTAAACTCACACTTACTTCAACAAACTTCCTATTTCATGACCCAATATTTTTTGAACAAGTGGACAGTCTTGCCATGGGAAGCCCTCTGTCTCCTGTGGTGGACAATTATTTTATGGAGGACTTTGAAGAAAATGCACTACAGTCAGCCACTCTCAAACCCTTTTGTTTTCTGTGGTATGTGGATGATACATTTGTGGTGTGGACACTTCGACTTGATACTCTAACTACATTTCTTCGGCATCTGAATTCACTCCATCCAAATATAAACATCACAATGGAAGTGGAAAAAGATGGTACTTTACCGTTTTTTTTTTTTTTTTTTTTTTTTTTTTTTTTTTTTTTAAGTTTTGGTACAAAGGGAAGCAGATGGAACCTTGGGATGCAGCGTCTACCGCAAGCCAACACATACAGATCTGTATCTGCAGGCCACAAGCTGCCATCATCCTGCACAATACGTAAGTTCTTATAGAAGATGTGGTATCTGACCCTGAAAGTCTGTCGAGTGTAATACGTTATTTGAAGACAGTGCTCAGACAAAATGATTATTCTGAGAAACAGATATATAATGCCTTCAGGCGCAGGCGAGTTCAATCTATGGAGCAGAATGAAGATACGAATACACCCACCACTTTGGCCTTTTTGCTGTATTTAGATGCCACGTCGTCAAGAATCGGAAGAGCCCTTGACATATATGGAATGAAGTGTGTTTTTCAACCATCTGCAAAACAGGGAAACCTGTTGGGTTCGGTTCAGGATGACCTTGGCCTGAGGAAATGTGATGTGTAGAAGATTCCTTGTCAATGTGGAGCAGCGTATATAGGCCAGACATGCCGCACAGTACAAGAACTCTGCAATGAACATCAGCGTCATACACGGCTTCATCAATGGGAAAAGTTGGCAATTTTGGAACACGGTCTGAATACAGGACATTGGATGCTTTATGAAAAGATGAAAGTTTTATCCCCGACATCATCTTTCTAGGACTGCGTCATTAAGGAAGCAATACATATCTGTACAGCTGATGACCTCATCAACAAGGATGCAGGATTTCAACTGAGCACAGCCTGGAATCCTGCATTGACTGCTATTAAATCACGCTGCGAAAAATCAAGATTCTTCAATGGCAGGCCCATCATAATATTGACATAGTGCAGCCGCTGGTGAGTAATGTCTGGCCATACTGTTGGAAAATGCAGCATACAGCGCATGTGCAGGAGAGCCACTCTCTGATTTTCAGCACAGGGATTTGGAATATGGCACCACCTATCTGCAAATCATCGCACATGAGTGACTTCCACGCTGGCACATTCTTCGCACACTCGTTCAAGAAACAGATTGTCGACATGCGGATACCATCAGTCGTACCTAGCCACAAGCAAGATTGAACCGCCTGAAAATATCGGACAGTTGCTCCGAGGATATATTGTGGAATTTGCACAATGTGATCCAGCAGCAAACCCATGAAGATTTTTTACACCAGCAAGGACATTTGTCTTTGTACATTAATGGACTTTTAAAGGAATGTGGGGCATTACTTATTAAATAACCGTCGTAAATTGGTGATCTTCCCTTTTAGTCAAGTTCTGCCACAAATTCGTCTTCTGCCCAATTCTGTTCAGTACCACCTCATTATTTATGTGAGCTATCCATCTAATTTTCAGCATTCTTCCGTAGCCCCACATTTCGAAAGCCTCTATTCTCATCTTGTATGAACTATTTATTGTCCCATGTTTCACTTCCATACATGGCTACCCTCCATACAAATACTTTCAGAAGGGACTTCCTTACACTTTATACTCAATGGTAACAAATTTCTCTTCTTCACAATGCATTCCTTGCCATAGCCAGTCTACATTTTATATCACCTCTACTTTGATCACCATCAGTTATTTTGCTTCCCAAATAACAAAACCTACCTACTACTTTAAGTGTCTCATTTCGTAATCTAATTCCATCAGCATCATCTGATTTAATTTGACTACATTCCATTATCCTAGTTTTGCTTTCGTTGATGTTCATCTCATATCCTCATTTCAAGACACTGTGCATTTTGTTCAACACTCTTCCAGGTCCTTTGCTATCACTGACAGAACTACGTCATTGGCAAATCTTGAAGTTTTTATTCCTTCTTCATGGATTTTAATTCCTACACCAAATTTTTGTTTTGTTTCCGTTACTGGTTGCTCAATATACAGATTGAATAATACTGGGTATACGTTACAACCCTGTCTCACTCCCTTCTCAATAATTGCTTCCCTTTCATCCCCTTCAACTTTTATAACTGCCATCTTTTTCTGTACAAGTTGTGAATAGCCTTTTACTACCTGTACTTTACTCCTGCCGCCTTCAGAATTTGAAAGAGAGTATTCCAGTCAACATTGTCAAAAGCTTTCTCTAAGTCTACAAATGCTAGAAACGTAGGTTTGCCTTTCCTTAACCTAGGTTCTAAGATAAGACGTAGGGTCAGTATTGCTTCACATTTCTATGGAATCCAAACTGGTCTTCCCCACAGTTGGCTTCTACCAGTTACTCCATTCGTCTGTAAAGAACTCATGTTAGTATTTTGCAACTGTGACTTATTAAACGGATGGTTCAGTAATTTTCACACCTGTCAACACTAGCTTTGGTATTGAATTATTACATTCTTCTTGAAGTCTGGGGGTATTTCACCTCTCTCGAACATCTTGCTCACCAGACGGAAGAGTTTTGTCATGGCTGACTTTCCCAAGACTATAAGTAGTTCTAATGGAATGTTGCCTACTCCCGGGGCCTTGTTTTGGCTTAGATCTTTCAGTCCTCTGTCAAACTCTTCACGCAGTATCATATCTCCCATTTAATTTTCATCTATGTCTTCATTTCCCTCAAGTACAGCACCGTTGTATAGAACCTCTATAGATTCCTCCCATCTTTCTGCTGTCTCTTCTTTGCTTAGGACTGGTTTTCCATCTGGGCTCTTGATATTCATACAGGTGGTGCTCTTTTCTCTTAAGGTACCTCTAATTTTCCTGTAGGAGATATCTATCTTGCCCCTTGTGATATATGCTTTTGAATCCTTACATTTGCCCTCCAGTCATCCCTGCTTAGCCATTTTACACTTCCTGTCAATCTAATTTTTGAGACATTTGTATTCCTTTTCGCCTGCTTAATTTATTACATTCTGTCGATAGTACTTCATTACAGATAACTGTACCATCTGCATAAAACCTGATTTTACTATTAATATTGTCTGCAAGCCCATCACTAAAGAACATGAACACTAAGTTTCCAACGCACTTCCCTGGGGCACACCCAAAGTTACTTTTACATCTGACGAAGACTCTCCATCCAAGATAACATGTTACATCCTCCCTGCCAAAAGGACCCCAATCCAGTCACAAATTTCACTTGATACCTACTTTTGGCAATAAGCATAGGTGCAGCATTGAGTCAAATGCTTTTCAGAAATCAAGACGCATTTCATCTACCTGACTGCTTTGATCCAAAGCTTTCAGTATTTCATGAGAGAAAAGTGTGAGTTGGGTTTCACATGATAGATGTTTTCGAAGCACATGCTGATTGACCTTGAGGAGCTCATTCTGTTCATGATACCTCAATACATTTTAGCTCAGAACATGTTATAAGACTCTACAACAAATTGATGTCAAGGATATTGGACGACAGTTTTGTGGACTACTTCTACTACCCCTATTGAAGACGGGTGTGACCTGCACCTTTTTCCAAGAACTGGGCTTGTTTGTGGGATCTATGACAGATTATAGTTACAAGAGGTGGTAACTCAGCTGCAAACTCAGTATAGAATCTGACAGGATCCCATCATAGCCTGAAGCTTTGTTCAACTTGAATGATTTTAGCTGTTTCTCGACACAACTGACACTAATATTTATTTCATTCATCTTTCCAACGGTATGAGGATTAAATTGTGGCAATTCTCCTGGGTTTCTCTCTGTAAAGGAACATTTGAATATGGAGATAAGCATTTGAGCTTTTGCTACTCTCAATTTCAGTTCCTGTCCCATTTGCTAGGGACTGGACACTAATTTAGGTGCCACTAATAGCCTTTACACACAACCAGATTTTTTGGGTTCTGTGAAAAGATCACTTGACAGTATTCTGCTACGGTAGTCATTGAAGGCATGACGCATTGCTCTCTTGACAGTCAAATGTGTTTCATTCAGCCACTCAGCATCTCTCTATCTACAGCCCTGCGCTCTGTTTTACACCTATTATGCAGTAATCTGTTTCTTCAGATGTTTCTTCACGGTGACTGTACACCATGGTGGTTTACTCCCATTAAGAGCTGTTCTGTTGGGTACATATCTATTCAGTGCATGGTCAACTATTCTTTTAAATTTGAGCCAGAGTTCCTCTATATTCTCCTGGCCTGTGCTAGAAGTTTAAATTCCTTACTGAGATATGACACTACTCCTCCTCGATTATGTATGTATGGTGACAAACTTGTACCCCATTTCTATCGCTTTGATACTTCTCAAGTGAGCTGACCACCTGTGCTCTCTTTGATAGTTGAATGTAGGTGCTACTTGTCTGTCACTGTCCCATCATGAGTAATTTTGGTTAGATTTGGTTTCCCTGGAATCCCACTTCAGTGTCCTGCTAACCTGTGAACGTTTACAGGTTTGTGAAATATTTGACCACTTGACAGACATGTCACACGTACAACATGTTTTAACAATAATGGAAATTCCTGGGTGCAACAATACATAACACAAAGAAACGGCAACCGCTCACCTATAGCGGTCTGACATGTGGAGCTCAGAAACATGTAACAAACACTATTCACACTAGCCATCTGGCTCTTGCTGTTTTTATGGTAAAAGTACACACATTCACTAACACAACCACAGACACCCAAAGACACACTCTTGTGGGAACGGCAGGATTTATTTTTGATTATCGATTACTGAAATCAGTTGCCTGGGCCGAAGAAATTGGGGACAGGGTAGCAAAGGACACAGGGAGGGGATAGCAGGAAAGAGGCAGGTCTTTCGACAGATGAATCAGTGGCTGCACAAGTTTAAAGTACACGGGACAGAGCATTGAACAGATACAAAAATAGGGGGAGGGGGCACAGAAGTTGGACATGAAGTGGGTGACAGAGAGAGGAGAGAGCAAGGGAGATGTGTGGGATACCTCCCACACTCTTCTGTTTACCTACTTCCCAAGCACTTCTACTTTTACCTACTTACCAAACTTCATAAACCTAACCCCTTAGGTCTCCCTACTGGTTGTTCCATTGTGGCTGGACAGAATGCTCTACCTGAATGTACATCTATCTGCCTTTGTTGACTGGCACCTGAAGAGTGTTGTCCGTAACCTACCATACTAAATTCAAGACACTGTTCACTTTCTTCACTTCCTCTCCACACTTCCTATCCTGTTGGTCACTGTGCATGCGATGTCCATATACATCAACCTTACCCCATACCCATGGTTTACAGTGAAGGAACACTACCTTTCACATCATCATCCTGATTCCAAACCCATCACCTCTTTCCTAGCCCTCATAACCACACACTGCCCCACAAATATTTCAATTTTCGAAGCCCAAATTTATAAACAAATCAGTGGTACTGCCATGGCACCATACTATGCCAACTTATTTATGGACCATCTGAAGGGATCCTTGCTATCCAATTAACACCTAAAACCAATTGTCTGGTTCAGAGATACCGACATTTTTATGACCTGGAGTCATGGCAAAGACAACCTTTACTCTTCCCCCCATAACCTCAACAACTACTCCAAAACCCACTTCACTTGGCCCTTCTCAACTTCTTAGATGCAAACCTCCACCTCTCAGGTGGTTCCATAGCTATGTCTGTTAACAGTGAGTGCATCAACCACGAGCAGTACCTTCACTTTGACAGATGTTGCCAATTCCATTACAGACAATCTCTTCCTTACAGCCTTGCCAGCTGCAACACTGCACCTGCAGTGGATAACAGGAATTGTCGAAATATACCAATAATCTTATCAGAGCCTTCATTAGCAGACAATAACCCACCCAGTTCATCCATAAACAGATCTCCCGTGCTGCCTACTCCTTTGACAAAAGTTACCCTGTTAGTCACCAACAGCACTTTTGTGATCAGCCAGTATCAACCTTGCCTCGAAAAGCTTAACCACATCCTTCACCAGGGCTTCAACTACCTCTTGTTGAGACTTGAGATGAATACCCTATACAAAATCCTACCCAGATCACCCACAGTAGTGTTGTGCTGCCCACTCGGCTTACAGAATATCCTTATCCATCACTATTCCAATCCTGCAACCCATAGGTCATTCCCTTGTTGTTGACCCAGGTACAAGACCTGTCCCATACATCCACCCATCACCTTCTACTGTATTACATTCACAAGCATTTCATGCCTAATAAACGACAGCCATGTTACAATCAACTCCCTCTCTACTTTTCTATTCTTTTATCCCCCCCACTCCCTCCACCTCTCTTTCTCTTTTCTCTCTTTGATGCTCTATCCTCTGTACTACTCCATCTAGTTGTGCAGCCACTGAGACATCTATCAGAAGACCTTCTTTCCCGTAACCCCCTCCTTATGTCCTTTATACTCAGTGCTAAAGTTAATGCAAAAAATGCTTTGTCTGCCTTGGTAGCCATTACCACTAGTGTCAAAATACTTCACGACAGGTACAGCGTCTGCTTCAGAAGTGAGGTTAAATTGACAACCTTTTTTCGTATGTGTACAGGCTTGTCTGACAAATTCATGGGTAGAAAAGAACGAATTTAACAAACAAGTTTGATTGTGTATGGGGCCGTTTATAAATCTGGACTGTGGCAGGTCTCCACAGATTGTCCTCTAGCAAATTTTTCGCCTCAACAACTATCCACTCCATCATCCTGTATATTAAAAACAAAGATTCCAAGACTTACCAAGTGGGAAAGCACCGGTAGACAGGCACAATAAATAAAACACACAAACACACACACAAAATTTCTAGCTTTCGCAACCGACGGTTGCTTCTTCAGGAAAGAGGGAAGGAGAGGGAAAGACGAAAGGATGTGGGTTTTAAGGGAGAGGGTCAGGAGTCATTCCAATCCCAGGAGCAGAAAGACTTACCTTAGAGGGAAAAAAGGACAGGTGCACACTCCCGCGCGCGCACACACACACATATCCATCCGCACATACACAGACACAAGCAGACATTTGTAAAGGCAAAGAAGTTGTTGAGACAGGTGAGGTATGAGCGGCGGCAACTTGAAATTAGCGGAGGTTGAGGCCTGGTGGATATCGAGAAGAGAGGATATACTGAAGGGCAAGTTCCCATCTCCGGAATTCGGACAGGTTGGTGTTGGTGGGAAGTATCCAGATAACCCGGACGGTGTAACACTTTGCCAAGATGTGCTGGCCGTGCACCAAGGCATGTTTAGCCACAGGGTGATCCTCATTACCAACAAACACTGTCTGCCTGTGTCCATTCATGCGAATGGACAGTTTGTTGCTGGTCATTCCCACATAGAAAGCATCACAGTGTAGGCAGGTCAGTTGGTAAATCACGTGGGTGCTTTCACACATGGCTCTGCCTTTGATCATGTATGCCTTCCGGGTTACAGGACTGGAGTAGGTGGTGGTGGGAGGGTGCATAGGACAGGTTTTACACCGGGGGCGGTTACAAGGGTAGGAGCCAGAGGGTAGGGAAGGTGGTTTGGGGATTTCATAGGAATGAACCAAGAGATTACGAAGTTTAGGTGGACGGCGGAAAGACATTCTTGGTGGAGTGGGGAGGATTTCATGAAGGATGGATCTCATTTCAGGGCAGGATTTTAGGAAGTCGTATCCCTGCTGGAGAGCCACATTCAGAGTCTGATCCAGTCCCGGGAAGTATCCTGTCGCAAGTGGGGCACTTTTGGGGTGGTTCTGTGAGAGGTTCTGGGTTTGCGGGGATGAGGAAGTGGCTCTGGTTATTTGCTTCTGTACCAGGTCGGGAGATTAGTTGTGGGATGCAAAAGCTGTTTTCAGGTTTTTCGTGTAATGGTTCAGGGATTCAGTACTGGAGCAGATTCGTTTGCCACCAAGGCCTAGGCTGTAGGGAAGGGACCGTTTGATATGGAATGGGTGGCAGCTGTCATAATAGAGGTACTGTTGCTTGTTGGTGGGTTTGATGTGGACGGATGTGTGAAGCTGACCATTGGACAGATGGAGGTCAACGTCAAGGAAAGTGGCATGGGATTTGGAGTAGGACCAGGTGAATCTGATGGAACCAAAGGAGTTGAGGTTGGAGAGGAAATTCTGGAGTTGTTCTTCACTGTGAGTCCACATCATGAAGATATCATCAATAAATCTGTACCAAACTTTGGGTTGGCAGGCTTGGGTAACCAAGAAGGCTTCCTCTAACCGACCCATAAATAGGTTGGCATACGAGGGTGCCATCCTGGTACCCATGGTTGTTCCCTTTAATTGTTGGTACGTCTGGCTTTCAAAAGTGAAGAAGTTGTGGGTCAGGATGAAGCTGGCTAAGGTGACGAGGAAAGAGGTTTTAGGTAGGGTGGCAGGTGATCGGTGTGAAAGGAAGTGCTCCATTGCAGCGAGGCCCTGGATGTGCAGAATATTTGTGTATAGGTAAGTGGCATCAATGGTTACAAAGGATGGTTTCCTGGGGTAACAGACTGGGTAAGGATTCCAGGTGTTCGAGAAAGTGGTTGGTGTCTTTGATGAAGGACGGGAGACTGCATGTAATGGTTTGAAGGTGTTGACCTACGTAGGCAGAGATACGTTCTATGGGGGCTTGGTAACCAGCTACAATGGGGCGGCCGGGATGTTTGGGTTTGTGAATTTTAGGAAGTAGGTAGAAGGTAGGAGTGCGAGGTGTCGGTGGGGTCAGGAGTTTGATGGAGTCAGGTGAAAGGTTTTGTAGGGGGGTCTAAGGTTCTGAGGATTCCTTGAAGCTCCGCCTGGACATCAGGAATGGGATTACCTTGGCAAACTCTGTATGCAACAAGCAACAGTACCTCCATTATGAAAGCTGCCACCCATTCCATATCAAACGGTCCCTTCCCTACAGCCTAGGCCTTCGCGGCAAATGAATCTGCTCCAGTCCTGAATCCCTGAACCATTACACCAACAACCTGAAAACAGCTTTCGCATCCCTCAACTACCCTCCTGACCTGGTACAGAATCAAATAACCAGAGCCACTTCCTCATCCCCGCAAACCCAGAACCTCTCACAGAAGAACCCCAAAAGTGCCCCACTTGTGACAGGATACTTCCCGGGACTGGATCAGACTCTGAATGTGGCTCTCCAGCAGGGATACGACTTCCTAAAATCCTGCCCCAAAATGAGATCCATCCTTCATGAAATCCTCCTTACTCCACCAAGAGTGACTTTCCGCCATCCGCCTAACCTTCGTAACCTCTTGGTTCATCCCTATGAAATCCCCAAACCACCTTCCCTACCCTCTGGCTCCTACCCTTGTAACCGCCCCCGGTGTAAAACCTGTCCTATGCACCCTCCCACCACCACCTACTCCAGTCCTGTAACCCGGAAGGCATACACGATCAAAGGCAGAGCCACGTGTGAAAGCACCCTAGTGATTTACCAACTGACCTGCCTACACTGTGATGCTTTCTATGTGGGAATGACCAGCAACAAACTGTCCATTCACATGAATGGATACAGGCAGACAGTGTTTGTTGGTAATGAGTATCACCCTGTGGCTAAACATGCCTTGGCGCACGGCCAGCACATCTTGGCACAGTGTTACACCATCTGGGTTATCTGGATACTTTCCACCAACAACAACCTATCTGAACTCCGGAGATGGGAACATCTACATCTACATCTACATCTACATCTACATGACTACTCTGCAATTCACATTTAAGTGCTTGGCGGAGGATTCATCGAACCACAATCATACTATCTCTCTACTATTCCAGTCCCGAACAGCGAGCGGGAAAAACGAACACCTAAACCTTTCTGTTCGAGCTCGGATTTCTCTTATTTTATTTTGATGATCATTCCTACCTATGTAGGTTGGGCTCAACAAAATATTTTTGCATTCGGAAGAGAAAGTTGGTGACTGAAATTTCGTAAAAAGGTCTCGCCAAGACGAAAAACGTCTATGCTGTAATGACTTCCATCCCAACTCGTGTATCATATCTGCCACACTCTCTCCCCTATAACGCGATAATACAAAACGAGCTGCCCTTTTTTGCACCCTTTCGATGTCCTCCGTCAATCCCACCTGGTAAGGATCCCACACCGCGCAGCAATATTCTAACAGAGGACGAATGAGTGTAGTGTAAGCTGTCTCTTTAGTGGACTTGTTGCATCTGCTAAGTGTCCTGCCAATGAAACGCAACCTTTGGCTCACCTTCCCGACAATATTATCTATGTGGTCCTTCCAACTGAAGTTGTTCGTAATTTTAACACCCAGGTACTTAGTTGAATTGACAGCCTTGAGAATTGTACTATTTATCGAGTAATTGAATTCCAACGGATTTCTTTTGGAACTCATGTGGATCATCTCACACTTTTCGTTATTTAGCGTCAACTGCCACCTGACACACCATACAGCAATCTTTTCTAAATCGCTTTGCAGCTGATACTGGTCTTCGGATGACCTTACTAGACGGTAAATTACAGCATCATCTGCGAACAGTCTAAGAGAACTGCTCAGATTGTCACCCAGGTCATTTATATAGATCAGGAACAGTGGAGGTCCCAGGACGCTTCCCTGGGGAACACCTGATATCACTTCAGTTTTACTCGATGATTTGCCGTCTATTACTACGAACTGTGACCTTCCTGACAGGAAATCACGAATCCAGTTGCACAACTGAGACGATACCCCATAGCTCCGCAGCTTGATTAGAAGTCGCTTGTGAGGAACGATGTCAAAAGCTTTCCGGAAATCTAGAAATACGGAATCAACTTGAGATCCCCTGTCGATAGCGGCCATTACTTCGTGCGAATAAAGAGCTAGCTGCGTTGCACAAGAGCGATGTTTTCTGAAACCATGCTGATTACGTGTCAATAGATCGTTCCCTTCGAGGTGATTCATAATGTTTGAATAAATCCAAAACCCTACTGCAAACCGACGTCAATGATATAGGTCTGTAGTTAAATGGATTATTCCTAATACCCTTCTTGAACACTGGTGCGACCTGCGCAATTTTCCAATCTGTAGGTACAGATCTATCGGTGAGCGAGCGGTTGTATATGAGTGCTAAGTAGGGAGCTATAGTATCAGCGTAATCTGAAAGGAACCTAATCGGTATACAATCTGGACCTGAAGACTTACCCGTATCAAGCGATTTGAGTTGCTTCGCAACCCCTAAGGTATCTACTTCTAAGAAACTCATGCTAGCAGATGTTCGTGTTTCAAATTCTGGAATATTGCATTCGTCTTCCCTGGTGAAGGAATTTCAGAAAACTGCGTTCAATAACTCCGCTTTAGCGGCACAGTCATCGATAACAGTACCATTGGCACTGCGCAGCGAAGGTATTGACTGCGTCTTGCCGCTTGTGTACTTTACATACCACCAGAATTTCTTCGGATTTTCTACCAAATTTCGAGACAATGTTTCGTTGTGGAACCTATTAAAAGCATCTCGCATCGAAGTACGTGCCAAATTTCGCGTGTCTGTAAATTTTAGCCCATCTTCAGGATTTCGCGTTCTTCTGAACTTCGCATGCTTTTTCCATTGCCTCTGCAACAGCATTCGGACCTTTTTTGTGTAACACGGGGGATCCGTTCCATCTCTTACCAATTTATGAGGTATGAATATCTCAATTGCTGTTGCTACTATATCTTTGAATTTGAGCCACATCTCGTCTACATTCGCATAGTCAGTTCGGAAGGAACGGAAGTTGTCTTTTAGGAAGGCTTCTAGTGGCACTTTATCCGCTTTTTTAAATAAAATTATTTTGCGTTTGTTTCTGATGGATTTGGAAGAAATGGTATTGAGCCTAGCTACAATGACCTTGTGATCACTAATCCCTGTATCAGTCATGATACTCTCTATCAGCTCTGGATTGTTTGTGGCTAAGAGGTCAAGTGTGTTTTCGCAACCATTTACAATTCGCGTGGGTTCGTGGACTAACTGCTCGAAATAATTTTCGGAGAAAGCATTTAGGACAATCTCGGAAGACGTTTTCTGCCTACAACCGGTTTTGAACAAGTATTTTTGCCAACATACCGACGGTAGGTTGAAGTCCCCACCAACTATAACCGTATGAGTGGGGTATTTATTTGTTACTTGCCCTTCAATATATCCTCTCTTCTCGTTATCCACCAGGCCTCAATCTCCGCTAACTTCAAGTTGCCGCCACTCATACCTCACCTGTTATTCAACATCATCTTTGCCTCTGCACTTCCAACTCGACTGACATCTCTGCCGAAACTCTTTGCCTTTAAATGTGTGTGTGTGTGTGTGTGTGTGTGTGTGTGTGTGTGTGTGTGTGTGTGTGTGTGTGTGTGTGTGTGTGGGGGGGGGGGGGGGGTGTCCCTCGCGCGAGTATATACCTATCCCTTTTTCCCCCTAAGGTAAGTCTTTCCGCTCCTGGGATTGGAATGACTCCTTACCCTCTCCCTTAAAACCCACATCCTTTCATCTTTCCTTTTCCTTCCCTCTTTCCTGACAAAGCAACCGCCGGTTGCGAAAGCTCGTAATTTTGTGTGTGTGTTTGTGTGTTATTTTATTGTGCCTGTCTACCGGCGCTTTCCCGCTATATATATACAGAGGTTTGTACCCACCTCACAACTCCAGTGGTTAAGCCAAGATCCTTTTCTCCGAAGCACAATGTTCTGTTGTCACACCTACACACCTAACTATGGTTTCTGAAGAATGCTCAGAGTTTATCATAGAAGAGGGCCAACAGCCTTGATCAGTCCCCAGCTTGTGAATCTTGGGCTCATCATGCTCTTTTCTAACCTTGCTGGTCCATCTTCCTAGGAGAAAAAAAAAAAAAACACACACACACAAACACACACACACACACACACACACACACACACACACACACACACACACATACAGTCCCTCCATACTTAAAGCATGGGACAAAAGTTCAGCCTCTGCTGATGCCTGTCTGACTTGGGTGGCCTGATCATTTGCTACACTACCACTGCCATAGCCCTCAGCTTCACTGAGGCGCACAAACCCTTTGCATGACACTGAAGGTGCTTATGGTAAGGTGGGTATCCCCAAACTTGGTTGAGATGAAGGGATGGGGGAATCAACCAGAAACTAGATAAACCCTTTTAGTTCCTAATCTGTCTAGTTGATAGACCAGACACTGCCCTCAGGCCCCCTACATGTTAATCCAGATACTTGCTTTTATTTTACTGTAACAGTATAGAACTCTTGTTGACTGCCAGTCCCGCAACACTTCTAAATACTCTCACAGTTGTTGGGAATATTACGTAACTACTACACTTATTAAATACTATTACAGAATGTAAGAACTGTACACGAAAAAACTATTTCACTTTATGGTCAAGAACTGCAATCAAATGATGGCTTTATTTTTGTGGTGATGTTGTGTAGTACCATGGAAGAACATTAAGTGAAAGTTAGGTGATTCTATTTTTAGAATTTCTTTTCACTGTCTCTTACTGCTTTTGGAGAGTGTTTCTGAAAATGATACAATTCAGAATCAGAAAATCTACTTGGAGAGGAAAAAGGGTGTTATTTGGATTTGTAAGAAGTCCCCTGGAAAAAACACAACTACTTCAAACAGGTACAAATGTATTTTGGTTTTAAAACCTCCTACTCACCAATCTTTGATTACTTTTTGTTCCTTTGTGAGTGAAATTCTGCTAAAAATAAACTGATAATACACTTTTCTCACAATGTAAACAAATTGGTTCTTAAGAACAAGTGAGCGAGCTCACCTGCAAAATACATGGGTCAGTAGGATACATTCCCATTTCATATAATGTCCTAATGCAGACAGTATGCTCTCAACAACTGGAAAGTAGATTATGACCCAACATGAGGATCTCCGGGCGGGGACTACTCAGGAGGATGTCGTTATCAGGAGAAAGAAAACTGGATTTCTACGGATCGGAGCGTGGAATGTCAGATCCCTTAATCGGGCAGGTAGGTTAGAAAATTTAAAAAGGGAAACGGATAGGTTAAAGTTAGATATAGTGGGAATTAGTGAAGTTCGGTGGCAGGAGGAACAAGACTTCTGGTCAGGTGACTACAGGGTTATAAACACAAAATCAAATAGGGGTAATGCAGGAGTAGGTTTAATAATGAATAGGAAAATAGGAATGAGGGTAAGCTACTACAAACAGCATAGTGAACGCATTATTGTGGCCAAGATAGATACGAAGCCCACACCTACTACAGTAGTACAAGTTTATATGCCAACTAGCTCTGCAGATGATGAAGAAATTGAAGAAAAGTACGATGAAATAAAAGAAATTGTTCAGATAGTGAAGGGAGACGAAAATTTAATAGTAATGGGTGACTGGAATTCGAGTGTAGGAAAAGGGAGAGAAGGAAACATAGTAGGTGAATATGGATTGGGGCTAAGAAATGAAAGAGGAAGGCGCCTAGTAGAATTTTGCACGGAGCACAACTTAATCATAGCTAACACTTGGTTTAAGAATCATGAAAGAAGGTTGTATACGTGGAAGAAGCCTGGAGATACTAAAAGGTATCAGATAGATTATATAATGGTAAGACAGAGATTTAGGAACCAGGTTTTAAGTTGTAAGACATTTCCAGGGGCAGATGTGGACTCTGACCACAATCTATTGGTTATGACCTGTAGATTAAAACTGAAGAAACTGCAAAAATGTGGGAAATTAAGGAGATGGGACTTGGATAAACTGAAAGAACCAGAGGTTGTACAGAGTTTCAGGGAGAGCATAAGGGGACAATTGACAGGAATAGGGGAAAGAAATACAGTAGAAGAAGAATGGGTAGCTCTGAGGGATGAAGTAGTGAAGGCAGCAGAGGATAAAGTAGGTAAAAAGACGAGGGCTGCTAGAAATCCTTGGGTAACAGAAGAAATATTGAATTTAATTGATGAAAGGAGAAAATATAAAAATGCAGTAAATGAAGCAGGCAAAAAGGAATACAGACGTCTCAAAAATCAGATCGACAGGAAGTGCAAAATGGCTAAACAGGGATGGCTAGAGGACAAATTTAAGGATGTAGAAGCTTATCTCACTAGGGGAAAGATAGATACTGCCTACAGGAAAATTAAAGAGACCTTTGGAGAGAAGAGAACCACGTGTATGAATATCAAGAGCTCAGATGGCAACCCAGTTCTAAGCAAAGAAGGGAAGGCAGAAAGGTGGAAGGAGTATATAGAAGGTTTATACAAGGGCGATGTACTTGAGGACAATATTATGGAAATGGAAGAGGATGTAGATGTAGATGGAGACGAAATGGGAGATACGATACTGCGTGAAGAGTTTGACAGAGCACTGAAAGACCTGAGTCGAAACAAGGCCCCCGGAGTAGACAACATTCCATTAGAACTACTGACGGCCTTGGGAGAGCCAGTCATGACAAAAATCTACCAGCTGGTGAGCAAGATGTATGAGACAGGCGAAATACCCTCAGACTTCAAGAAGAATATAATAATTCCAATCCCAAAGAAAGCAGGTGCTGGCAGATGTGAAAATTACCGAAGTATCAGTTTAATAAGTCACAGCTGCAAAATACTAACGCGAATTCTTTACAGACGAATGGAAAAACTGGTAGATGCGGACCTCGGGGAGGATCAGTTTGGATTACATAGAAATGTTGGAACACGTGAGGCAATACTGACCTTACGACTTATCTTAGAAGAAAGATTAAGAGAAGGCAAACCTACGTTTCTAGCATTTGTAGACTTAGAGAAAGCTTTTGACAATGTTGACTGGAATACTCTTTTTCAAATTCTAAAGGTGGCAGGGGTAAAATACAGGGAGCGAAAGGCTATTTACAATTTG
This sequence comes from Schistocerca gregaria, assembly GCF_023897955.1. Classification (NCBI taxonomy): domain Eukaryota; kingdom Metazoa; phylum Arthropoda; class Insecta; order Orthoptera; family Acrididae; genus Schistocerca; species Schistocerca gregaria. The sequence goes on from NC_064925.1 coordinate 291,296,947, forward strand.
TACAGAAACCAGATGGCAGTCATAAAAGTCGAGGGGCATGAAAGGGAAGCAGTGGTTGGGAAAGGAGTGAGACAGGGTTGTAGCCTCTCCCCGATGTTATTCAATCTATATATTGAGCAAGCAGTAAAGGAAACAAAAGAAAAATTTGGAGTAGGTATTAAAATTCATGGAGACGAAGTAAAAACTTTGAGGTTCGCCGATGACATTGTAATTCTGTCAGAGACGGCAAAGGACTTGGAAGAGCAGTTGAACGGAATGGACAGTGTCTTGAAAGGAGGATATAAGATGAACATCAACAAAAGCAAAACGAGGATAATGGAATGTAGTCAAATTAAATCGGGTGATGCTGAGGGAATTAGATTAGGAAATGAGACACTTAAAGTAGTAAAGGAGTTTTGCTATTTAGGAAGTAAAATAACTGATGGTGGTCGAAGTAGAGAGGATATAAAATGTAGACTGGCAATGGCAAGGAAAGCGTTTCTCAAGAAGAGAAATTTGTTAACATCGAATATAGATTTATGTATCAGGAAGTCGTTTCTGAAAGTATTTGTTTGGAGTGTAGCCATGTATGGAAGTGAAACATGGACGATTACTAGTTTGGATAAGAAGAGAATAGAAGCTTTCGAAATGTGGTGCTACAGAAGAATACTGAAGATAAGGTGGATAGATCACGTAACTAACGAGGAGGTATTGAATAGGATTGGGGAGAAGAGAAGTTTGTGGCACAACTTGACTAGAAGAAGGGATCGGTTGGTAGGACATGTTTTGAGGCATCAAGGGATCACAAATTTAGCGTTGGAGGGCAGCGTGGAGGGTAAAAATCGTAGAGGGAGACCGAGAGATGAGTACACTAAGCAGATTCAAAAGGATGTAGGTTGCAGTAGGTACTGGGAGATGAAGCAGCTTGCACAGGATAGAGTAGCATGGAGAGCTGCATCAAACCAGTCTCAGGACTGAAGACAACAACAACAACATGAGGTCAAACTGAAATTTCACTATTTCATATTGCTGATTCATAAAGTGCAAGATGCTCAGCTCTCTCAGCCATGTTAATAAATGTGAGATCAGTGAGAAAATAATTATGAAATTTAAGCCCACAATAAACACTTATTTATATGCAGTAGTGGCATTTCCTCTCTTATTAATAATCATATTGATACTAATGTGTGTCATTCATGGGATTTGATCATTGGTGTCAAGAACGGGTACAATTTTGAAACTGTGTTTTTACAGTCATTAATTTGGCATTCAAGTTGCTCTGTGTACATTTAAGTCACGAAAGTCATGTCAGAAGAGTAGTCAAGACGTATAGTTAATACAGGAGTAACAATACAGAACATTTTATTAAAAATTTATTTTAATGTACATAGCAACTTAATACAAATTTTCTGTAGAACACACTTTGGAATACAGAAATATTCAAAATGCTTGTACAGCACAGTTGGTGCTCCAGTGACAAAATTTGTATGAAAATAAAAACGGTGCACAAAAGAACATCATACTTCAAGCCCCCTTTAGCATACGATTAGCCAGCTGTGCTCATGGATACAATATATCATAGTGACCTGGTCGGTACAAAAGATGAACAGCTGGGCTGCACCCTTCTGGAAAATCATGAGCAATCACCTCCGCTCCTTCTCCTCTGTCCATGCATCTTACACGAATACCTATGTCCAAAGCTGAGCTAAGGGCTATGATATGGATGTGGTCACTCTCCTTATACATAGGTTCCACTTCCTAAAAAATAATCAAAAAATCATTTCTTCTATTATATAGGTACAACATTTCCATGACATAAGTAAGGGGGAAAAAATTCACAAGTCTGGACAAAACGATAAATAGATTTAATCATCTTACATACACATTTATGAAAACTTTGGACCATCTCTCACCTTTACAACAGTTCTTATTAGTCTAAGAATTGCGTTACATGAATTATGAAATTTGGCGTAACTCTTTGTAGGATAGGTTACTAAATCAATTTTAATAACAACAAAATTTTACACATAATGGACGTTATTAAAAAATCCTTGACGACATAAAAACATGTGGTACATATAATGAGGTGACAAAAGTCATGGGATACCTCCCAATACCTTATCAGGCCTTTTGGCCAGCAATGTGCAGCAACTCAACATGGCATGGACTCAAAAGTTGTTGGAAGTCCCCTGCAAAAACACTGAGCCAAGCTGCCACTTACAGCCATTCATAATTGTGAAAGTGTTGCTGGTGCAGGATTTTGGAACTGACCTCACAATTACATGCCATAACTGTTTGATGGGATTCATATAAGGTGTTCTGAGTGGCCAAGTCAATCACTTCATTGGTCCAGAATGTTGTTTAAACCAATTGTGGCCTGGTTTGGAAACATGAAGTCCACGAATGGCAGCATCTATGCTATATGGTGAGTAGCAACTATCCTTTTTGCAACATTGCTACAGTCCATCTTAGCTTTTCCATTGTTAGAGTTGCTTGTCTGTTAGCACTGACACAACTCTATGCAAAAGCCACTGATATCAATTATTAAGTTATGGTTGTCGGTCACTGTGTTGTCTGTGGTAAGAGGTAATCCCTGAAGTGTGGTATTCTCGGCACTCTCTCGACACTGTGGATCTCGAAATATTGAATTCCCTAATAATTTTCAAAATGCATCCAGCTCCAACTACAATTCCTCATTCAAAGTCTGTTAATTCCCACGCTGCTGCCTGATCCACTACTGCACCCACTCTTGCACTTCCTCATCTGACAAACTGTGGTCCACGTATGTCTCACCTCCAGTTGCCAAAGATGTAAAAATCATACAGTGATTCCAACAGACCAATGGGAAATGGCAAAGCCAACACTGGAAACATCCCAAATTTCCCCAACCAGAAATCCAAAATTGTTCACATAAGTTCCAGTAAGCTCGTGATGGCCACCTCTGCAATGTGTCAAAGTCATAATGCCCAGGAATCCTGTCGGAGAATCATCCTGTTGCACGATAATGCTCATGAGGACATGTAGGACATTGAGGAACGATAATGCTCACCCCCTCACTGCCAATCAGATGACAGCTACACTTCAGCAATTTTTAAATCTTTGGCAACCTGAAAGAGAGATGTGTGAAAATCCATTTCAGTTGTGCAAGGAAGAGTGGGTGCGGCTGTGGATCCATAAACATCAAACCATGTTTAACAAAACAGGAATTGATTGTTTTGTCTTCCAGTGGGATAAATATCTGAACGGTTCAGTGATTCTTTTTGAATGGAATCATTGGTCCTGTTGTGGCGGGTGTTCAGTTTTCATTTGACTGTTCCCTACAGAAAAAACAGATGCAGACAAGAGCAAAACATTTTCTATCAACATGTTGCACAAGATTGATTTCTACCATAAACTGTCAGCTTCCATACCCTCTGTCTCACAAGCTCTAGTTTGGGCTATGAGCCATTTGACATTCACTGCTATATATAGCAATACACGTTAGTAGGAAGTTGGACAATGGAAACGCCAGGTTGGAATATCAACAATATTAGGGAAAGAACAGATTGTTACATGCCACAACTCATCAGGACATCTGTAAAATTGCATAAACAATATATCCATAGAATTCAAGTTATCTCCTGGAAATACTACAAGTCAAACTAGTTTAAATTTCACAAATAACACCAAAATCATTTCTGAAATACTGTCCAAGACAGTTACTGAAATTAGTCACGATCTTCAACAACAGCATAATTATCAAAGGCTTAGCTAATAAAAACATGGAAAGCTAATTATTATGGCTGCTTATTATTTAATAGGAAGTTTTCTTTTTTAATCTACGAAATCCAGTAAATTTATATACTTTAAACTTAAGTGTAACTACGTTTTGAAATTCTGACAACACTTTACCCTTACATAAATAAAATAGAAAGAAACTTCCACATGGGAAAAATATATTAAAAACAAAGATTCCAAGACTTACCAAGTGGGAAAGTGCCGGTAGATAGGCACAATAAATAAAACACACACACACACACACACACACACACACACACACACACACACACACAAAATTTCTAGCTTTCGCAACCGACAGTTGCTTCTTCAGGAAAGAGGGAAGGAGAGGGAAAGACGAAAGGATGTGGGTTTTAAGGGAGAGGGTAAGGAGTCATTCCAATCTCGGGAGCGGAAAGACTTCCCTTAGGGGGAAAAAGGACAGGTGTACACTCGCGCGCGCGCGCACACACACACACACACACACACACACACACACACACACACACACACACACACACACACACACACACACGTACACACGTGTGTTGCGAAAGCTAGAAATTCTGTGTGTGTGTGTGTGTGTGTGTGTGTGTGTGTGTGTTTCATTTATTGTGCCTATCTACCGGCGCTTTCCCGCTTGGTAAGTCTTGGAATATAACTTGTTCTCACCTGATGACAAAAATCAGCAATTGAACGATCTCCCTCTATAAAATGTTGGTAAAATTCTGAATCCTTCTGAAGCTGTCCAGAAGTTATTAGGCGGAGATACACTACAATATAATCTGAATAGCCTTGTTCATTAAATAGTTTATGTAAATCTTTCTGTGAAAATACATCACTGCCTTCTCCAACACGATCCAATACTTCCATGAACTGCAAGAAAGGAAATTTCATAGGTAATTTAACCAAAACTAAAGCTTATACTTCACATAAGAGTACAAAATGTCTCCATAGCATCATGAGGCATCACACAAAAACTCAAAATAATGAACAGCATGTCAAAGAACAATTGCTTTCTCCCAAGTGCTTGTCACAAAAACAAAATAACCAAAAGAGAAATTCTTTGTAATACACAAATGCCACGGAAGTGTGAATAGTCTCCCATCATGCATGCAACCTCTTATTCAAAGTTCTACGAGTGTACTGAAACAGACAGAAGAAGATAACTTATTATCAGTATTTTATAACTGCAGGGGCTTTTCCACCTATCTTCCCACTATACACTGTGTCTTATACGCATGCAGTCTATCAACTGTTGAGTGTTAACCATTTGTTTGACTGGTGGCTCTTCAAACTGAGGACAGACCTCCAACTGCATTAGTGTTATCCCATCACGCAGGAGACCTCCAACTTTATTACTTTTACAAAAATTATTTCACCTGTTATTAACTGATACTATACTAAAGGGTGGTTTTGAAAAAGGAGAAAGAGAGAAAAAGAGAGAGAGAGAGAGAGACACTTGGTTTTGTTTTGCTTTGGGGTCCAAAAAACAACTTGGGTCATATGTGCCCAAGTCAAAACTATAGAACATGAAGACAGAGAGGAGTTAACAAATGACTATATGTGAGTCCCAAGTGACATAAGAGAAGACAGCTAAAAACAAGCATGTGGAAAAAGGGCTAAAATAGACACCATACAGAAACGGAGGTCCAAAACTATAAATTAAATGGCCTTCACCATATTGCTTTGGCGCATAAGAAGTAAAATGCGGTCGTCATCCCATGCATAATTAACTAAAATGGCTGATAACTCGGGCGGCAAATCCAAGTGGGAGAGCCGAGAGGAGGTTGTCCAAGTCACTGCGAGAGGCTTAGTACGCCAGAGCTTATTCCCGCGAATGGAGGACCATTGGCAATGCCAAAGGAACACCACCTCCTGACATATGGCAGCACAGGAACTTGTGGGCCGAGGTACGAGGACTGCAGCCTTGGCAGCAGCGTAAGCAGCCTCATTTCTTGGCAGACTGACACAACCAGGAACCCACAGATACATCACACTGGCCCCACAAACAGTGATCAAGTGACAGTTTTCCTGGACCCGCTGCACTAAGAGATGGGCAGTGTACAGTGCACAACTTTGAAGGGCGCCAAGTGAGTCTGAGCAGAGGACACAACTGAAAAGTCTATGTTGCCAGATGTACTCCATGGCTCAATACAGGGCGAAGGGCTTGGCTGTAGATACTGAGCAGTGTGCCAGAAACCAATCGAAAGACAGGGGTGTCAACGACGAAGGCACACCCAACCCCACAGTAAATCAGAGAGCCATCAGTGTATACAAAGGCACTATCGCAAAGTTCCATGTAAAGATTGTGAAACTGAAGGCGATAGAGCGAGGCTGGAGTAGTGTCCTTAGGAAGTAAATGAAGGCCAAGGTTAACATGGGCCACTTCACGAAGCCAAGGTGGTGAAGAGTTCACACCCATTAGGAAAGTGGCACGTAGCGTGAAGTTAAGCTGCTGGAGCAAGAGCCAAAAGCAAACTCTACTGGAGGTAACAGAGAAGAGGGACATGCCCATACTGGTGATCAAAGGAATCCTTGAAGGAGGCGGCATAGGATGGGTGGCAACGCATGGCAGACAAATGGCATGCATACCTGCTGAGGAGAAAGTCACAGCGGTAGGACAGTGGTAGATCAGCAGCTTCAGCATACAGACTCTCAACTGGGCTAGCTGGGCTAGTGTGAAAAGCACCTGTGGCCAAATGGATGCCACGATGGTGGATAGTGTTGAGCCGGTGTAAGAGAGATGGACATGCAGATGCATAAACAAAGCAGCAATAGTCTTGTTTTGATCGGACAAGGGACCCGTACAAACGGAGGATGGTTGTTCGATCGGCACCCCAGGAAGTACCATTGAGGACATGTAGGACATTGAGGAACCACATACAGCGGGCAGCCAGGTACGACACATGAGAAGACCAAGAGAGTTTCCTACCAAGCATGAGCCCCAAGAATTTCACAGTTTCAATGAACGGAAGGGCAAATGGCCCAAGATGTAAAGACTGTGGGAGAAACCAATTGCGTCACCAGAAATTCAGACAGACGGTTTTGTCAGTGGCAAAGCAAAAGCCATTGTCAATGATTCAGGAGTAAAGACGATCAAGACATCGCTAAAGACGCCACACAGTGAGACAGGTCTGTGGAGAACTGCAACAGATGGCAAAATTGACAACAAAAAGGGAACTAGAGATGCCCAGTGGGAGACCGGCCATTATATGACTAATGGCAATAGCAAAAAGGACGACACTTAGGACGGAACACTGAAGCACACTGTATTCCCGGATAAAGGTGTCTGACAAGGCAGTACCCACACGCACTTTGAAAGCTCTGTCTTTTAAAAATCCCTGAAGGAAACGGGACAGGCGGCCAAAGAAGCCTCATGTGTAAAGAGTGTGGAGGATATCAGTTCCCCAGCAGGTTCTGTACACCTTCTCTGAATCAAAAACCACAGCCACAATCTGGATTTCCGCAGAAAACCATTCATGACAAACATGGACAAAGTAAGGAGATGGTCAACTGCAGAATGCTGCACTTGAAATCCACATTGTGCTTTCGTCAGTAAGTTGTGAGACTTGAGCCACCATACCAGCTGGGCATGAAACATATGTTCCATCACCTTGCTAACGCAGCTGGTAAGAGAGATGGGGTGGTAGCTAGAAGGAAGGTTTTTGTCCTTACTGGGCTTAGGCATGGGTATGACGGTGGCTTCAAGCCAGCATCCGGGAAATGTGCCCTCTGCCCAGATACGGTTGTACATGTTAAGCAGAAAGAGTCAGTCTGCAAGAGAAAGGTGCTGCAACATCTGAATGTGGACGGCGTCTGACCCTGGAGCGGAGGATTGGGATGAACTGAGGGCATGATCTAACTCCCTCACAGTAAAGGCGGCACTGTAGGCTGACGATTCAGAGAAGAGAAGGGTATCGCCCGAGCCGCCTCCACTCATTTCCTGTGGAGGAAGGCAGGGTGACAATGGGAAGAGCTCGAAATGTCTGCAAAATGGAGGCCCAAGGTTTTGGAGATAGCAATAGGGTCTATGATGACATCGTCTGCTAGTGTCAGGCCGGAAATTGGGGAATGGATCACGGTCCCATAGAGCTATCGGAGGTTGGCCCACATGACAGAGGAAGGAGTGGAACTGTTAAAAGAACTAGTGAATGAAATCCAGCTAACTCTTTTGCTATCCCAAAGAACACGACGACACTTTGCACGCATCTGTATAAAACGAATGCTGTTTGCCATCGTAGGATGATGGTTAACAACGCAGAGAGCACATCTCCATGTGTGAATTGCGTCGCAGCATGTCTCAGTCTACATCTACATCTACATCCATACTCCGCAAGCCACCTGACAGTGTGTGTTGGAGGATACCCTGAGTACCTCTATCGGTTCTCCCTTCTATTCCAGTCTCGTATTGTTCGTGGAAAGAAGGATTGTCAGTATGCTTCTGTGTGGGCTCTAATCTCTCTGATTTTATCCTCATGGTCTCTTCGAGAGATATATGTAGGAGGGAGCAATATACTGCTTGACTCCTCAGTGAAGGTGTGTTCTCGAAACTTTAACAAAAGCCCGTACCGAGCTACTGAGCGTCTCTCCTGCAGTCTTCCACTGGAGTTTATCTACCATCTCTGTAACGCTTTCGCGATTACTAAATGATCCTGTAACGAAGTGCGCTGCTCTCGATTGGATCTTCTCTATCTCTTCTATCAACCCTATCTGGTGCGGATCCCACACTGTTGAGCAGTATTCAAGCAGTGAGCGAACAAGCGTACTGTAACCTACTTCCTTTGTTTTCGGATTGCATTTCCTTAGGATTCTTCCAATGAATCTCAGTCTGGCATCTGCTTTACTGACAATCAACTTTATATGATCATTCCATTTTAAATCACTCCTAATGCGTACTCCCAGATAATTTATGGAATTAACTGCTTCCAGTTGCTGACCTGCTATTTTGTAGCTAAATGATAAGGGATCTATCTTTGTATGTATTCGCAGCACATAACACTTGTCTACATTAAGATTGAATTGCCATTCCCTGCACCATGTGTCAATTCGCTGCAGATCCTCCTGCATTTCAGTACAATTTTCCATTGTTATAACCTCTCGATACACCACAGTATCATGTGGAAAAAGCCTCAGTGAACTTCCGATGTCATCCACAAGGTCATTTACGTATATTGTGAATAGCAACGGTCCTATGACACTCCCCTGCGGCACACCTGAAATCACTCTTACTTCGGAAGACTTCTCTCCACTGAGAATGACATGCTGTGTTATGTTATCTAGGAACTCTTCAATCCAATCACACAATTGGTCTGATAGTCCATATGCTCTTACTTTATTCATTAAACGACTGTGGGGAACTGTATCGAACGCCTTGCGGAAGTCAATAAACACAGCATCTGCCTTTGAACCCGTGTCTATGGCCCTCTGAGTCTCGTGGACGAATAGCATGAGCTGGGTTTCACACGACAGTCTTTTTCGAAACCCATGCTGATTCCTACAGAGTAGATTTCTAGTCTCCAGAAAAGTCATTATACTCGAACATAATACGTGTTCCAAAATTCTACAACTGATCGACGTCTCTTCTTGAAAATGGGGATGACCTGTGCCCTTTTCCAATCCTTTGAAACGCTACGCTCTTCTAGAGACCTAAGGTACACTGCTGCAAGAAGGGGGGGGCAAGTTCCTTCGCATACTCTGTGTAAAATCGTCTTGAAGTGAAGAGAGTGGGACATGATGATGTAAAGAGGAAATGAGAGTAATGGAACGTTCTGCAGCAGTAAGGATAATGTTTGTGAGATATTCCACTGGTCATCACAGCTGGGGAATCTTGTTCTTCGAAAGTCGCCAGGGAGGAGTAAAGCTGGCAGTCAGCCTTAGTAAGCTGTCATTTGAGTGTGCACACAGATGGAGTAGGTGTCAGTAAATCGACAGCACACAGGAAATGGTCACTTGAGTAGGTGTCAGGAGAGAATGGACCACTGAAGATGACGGGCAAGCTGGGCAGTGCAGAAGGATAGGTCCAAATGGGAATAGATGTGCGAGGAGCCAGAAAGGAAAATGGGTGCTCCAGTGGTACGACAGCAGAGGTTAAGTTGGTCAAGGTGGTCAGCCAAGAGGGCAACTCTCTGATAGGTCCTGGGAGAAGCCCAAAGGGGACGATGCACACTGAAATCGCTGAGTAGCAAAAATGGGGGAGGTAGCTGCCCAAGAAGATGAAGGAAGTCTGTCCTGGTGACACCGAATGACGGAGGGACATAAACGGTATAGAGGGAAAAAGTCATGTGGGGAAGGAAAAGGCGAACAACAGCTTGAAGATGGGTAGTCAGGAAGATGCTGAGACTATGAATGTCATCCTGTATGAGCAGCATGATGCCCCCAGGAAATGGAATGCTGACCTCAGGCAGGTCAAAACGAACTAGTAAGAAATGTGGAAGCTCAAAGCGGTCATGGGGGCACAATTTCATTTCCTGAAGGCAGAGTACTAGGGGACGCTGCAATGCTAAAAGCAGCCGTAAATGCTCCTCGTGTGATCAAAGGCCATGAAAGTTCCATTGGAGGAGAGTCACGATGAGGAAGAGATGGAGCGTTACCTCAGTGACTGCTGAGTGACAGTCTGTGAAAAGTCCCTACTACAGGGCACAGAAGCAGGATGATCCTGCTCCATGGGGTCCACAGAAGCATTGACTTGCTTGTGTGGTCGGTCTGTGGAGTCTAACACTGAAAAACGGCTGGTGGTGCACACCGGCGACACCGTCTAAGAGGATCTGCGAGATGGCGAATGAGAAGACCATTTGCCTTTGGTGGACTTCTTCGAGCCTTTCCGGTTTGAGGCGAAGTCTGCTGGTTTTTGGTTGGAGGGATGGAGGAAGTCTTCACAGGAGTACTACTCTTGTTCTTTCCGGCCTACCGGTTGTGTAGGGTAGCTGTTGCTTTGCCCCTTGAGGCGAGAGACTGACGGCTTATTGGAGAGCTGGATGAGGGGGGTGGCGATGCTACCTTGACACTGAGTGATTTCACAAGCTCAGAGCTGAATTGGATATCACCATTTATGCATGGCCACGTCCTTTGTGGAGCAAAGGGTAACAAGAAAAGAACTATAGGCACCAGACAAGAGAACACAGCGTTTGCGACTAGCCAGTAACTTGAGAGCGACTGCGTAAGGCACTTTTGCCTTTACCTGGATCTCTTGGACAGCCCGCTCATCAAGATAGACGGGACAATCCTGAGAAGAGGTGACATGGCCACCATTACAGTTGATACAGTAGGGATAAGGAGGCAGTCAATCACCCTCATGCAAATCCCCACCACAGGTAGGTAAGTTGGTTGGTTGGTTGGTTGGTTGGTTTAAAGGCAGGGGAAGGGACAAAACTACAACATCATCAGTCCATTGTTCCTAATAAAACAATGCCACAAGTGTGAGAATAAAATGGACGAAACATACAACACAAAACGGAAAGAAAGGAAAAGCCACTAGAATGAAGGGAAGGCAATGAACATTAAAAGGAACAAAAGAGGGCAAGAAAACAACAGAGAGACACTAGAAACAGAAGAGAGTAAAACATGAAAGCAGATTACAGTGGCTGGCCAACCACGAAAATAAAAAGAAAAAGCCAGCAACTCTTTAACACACTAAAACCCCCACCCTAAAAGCACTAGGGTGGAGGATGCAGAGGGACAAAGCACATGCGCTAAAAACCTCATGGATAAATGTAAAACTGAAGCAGATGTGGAGGCACTGTCGCCCAACACCAAAAGCAGGGTGCTGGGTAGTTAAAAGTCTGCCGCAGAGCGGCTAAAAGTGGGCAGTCAGCAAGAGGTGGACAACTGTCATTTGGGAGCCACAGTGACACTGAGGTGGGTCCTCGCATCGGAGTAGGTAACCATGCGTTAGCCACTTATGGCCAATGCGGAGCTGGCAGAGGACAACAGATTCCCTGCGAGAGGCCTGCATGACAGACTTCCACACTTTCATAGTCTCCTTAATGACATGCAGTTTGTTGTGCGTGCTGTTATGCCATTCCGTCTCCCAAAGCCAAAAAACCATGTAGTGTAAGACAGAACGCAGGTCAGCTTTGGAGATCCCTATCTCCAGAAGTGGTTTCTGCGTCGCCTGTTTGGCCAGCTAGTCGGCAAGTTCGATGCCAGGGATTCCTACGTGTCCTGGGGTTCACACAAACACCACGGAATGGCGGGACTGTTCCAGGTATAGATGGACTCCTGAATGGGCGCTACCAGAGAGTGGCGAGGGTAGCACTGGTCAATAGCTTGTAGGCTGCTCAATGAGTCATTACACAATGACTTGCCAGGGCATGAGCGGATGTACTCAAGAGCACGAGATATGACCACCAGCTCTGCAGTGAAATCACGGCAGCCAACTGGCAAGGAGTGCTGCTCAATATGTCCTCCATGAAAATACGCGAATCCTACATGACCGTCAGCCATCGAGCCGTCGGTGTAAACCACTTCAGAACCCCGGAACACGTCAAGAATTGAAAGGAAGTGACAGCGGAGGGGTTAACAGAGTCCTTAGGGCCATGCAAAAGGCCCAGACAAAGCTGTGGCCAAGGCGTACACCATGGAGGTGTACGTAAACGGACCATAAATACAGGTGGTAAAGGTAAGAACTCCAGTTCAGAGAGAAGGAACCGCACGCGGACCACAATCATTAGCCCCGATCTGGGCCGCCGATGCAGGAGATTGACTGCCGCGGGCGGGAAAAGGAGACGGTAATACGGATGCTCAGGGAAACTATGAATGTGCGCTGTGTCACTGGCGAGCAGTTGCGTACGTCTGATCTGCAGTGGACGGACACCAGCCGCCACCATTACGCTGGTCACCGGACTCGTCCTAAAAGCTCCTGTCACTAATCAAACCCCACAATGATGCAGAGTCGAGTAAATGCAATGCTCAAGGTGCTGCTGAACCATAAACCACACTCTCATAGTCAATCCAGGATTGGACAAGAGCTCTCTTGAGGTTCAGCAACATACAGCGATCTGCACCCCAATTGATGTTGCTCAAACAACAGAGGGCATTGAGGTGCTGACAAAGATGAGAGAGCCAAGTCAATCGAGCTTTGAAAACCAGTCCTAGGAATTGATATGTCTCCACCACAGTCAGTGGATCGTCATTAACATGAAGTGCGGGTTTCGGATGAACAGTACGACGCCGACAGAAGTTCATGACACACAAACTTTGTGACTGAAATCCAGAAGCCGTGGGCTAGAGCCCCTGACTTCACCTTCTGGATGGCTCTCTGGAGGTGCAGTACGAAATGCAGAAGTCGTCTATATAGAGAGCGCGTGAGATGGATGGCCCTACAACTGGTGCTAGACCGTTAATCGCCACTAAGAATAGAGAGACACTCAATACAGAGCCCTGCAGGACTCCATTCTCCTGGATATGAATGGAACTATGGGTGTCACCAACTTGAACACGGAAAGTACAGAGCGACAGGAAGTTTTGGATAAAAATTGGGAGTGGTCCCAGGAGACCCCACTCATACAATGTGGCAAGGATATGATGTCACCAAGTCGTGTCGTAAGTAAAAAAAGACAGCAATCAGGTGTTGCAGTGGTAGAGCGACCCTGGCGGAAGCCGCCCTGACATGGAGCCAGCAAGTCACGCGTCTCTAGGACCCGACCCAACCGTCGACATAACATACATTCCAGCAGCTTACAAAGAATGTTGGTGAGGCTAATGGGCCGATAGCTATACACATGAAGTGGGTTTTTACCAGGTTTGAGCATCAGAATGATGGTGCTCTCCTGTCATTGCGATGGAAAGACGCCATCACATCAGATCCGGTTGAAGATGATGAGATGATGCCGCTCATAGTCATATGAGAGATGTTTAATCATCTGGCTGTGGATGTGATCAGGCCCAGGAGCTTTCTTTTTGTTTTTTTGTTTTGGTTTAAGGACGCAAAACTGCTACGGTCATTAGCGCCCGGTCTGTGGCTTAGGGAAAAAATAAAACAAAAATTGGAAATCAGCAGCAAAGGGAGCGAAACTCAAAAAGTGGGGAAACTAAAAAAACAGAAGGAAAGCTTAGAAAACCACTATAGAAGGGGAGGGGGTTGTTTTCCCCAAAAAGAGCTTCAAATGACCGACATCATCTCACTGACACTAATGAACTTGAGGACACGATTGGCTGAGCGCGTGTCATCTGCTAAAATGGAAGATATATCAGGCGACAGCTGTAGACGCGCACGTCACGGAGTAAAATAGGGGCTCTCAATTAAAAGGTGTCTCACTGTCTACAGTTCAGAGCAATGGGGACAAAGCGGGAGGAGCATCGCCACTTAAAAGATGTCAATGGCTATAAAGACAGTGCCCTATCCAGAGTCTAATTAAAATTACCTCCTCCAACGACAAGTTCAGGAGGAAGAGGTCCAAGCACAGAGAAGAGCTTTCACGTCCCTCAATTTATTAGTGGGAAGCGTAGACCAATGTGTACGCCATAAAAGAGCAACACAATGACATAAAACACTGTAGATCGGCGAAGGGAAATATGTGAACATCAGGCTGAAGAAGAGAGACAGCAGACTTGGCTGCTATATCGGCAACCTCATTTCCACAGATACCAACATGTCCTGGGATCCAGAGGAATGCCACAGAGACGCCCCTCAAGTGGAACAAGTGGAGGAAGTCCTGAATCCGGTGGACCAGAGGGTGGACAGAGTAGAGAGCTTGGAGACTGAGGAGAGAGCTGAGCAAATCTGAGAATATAATATACCGTACCCGCTGATGGCGATGGATGTATTGGACAGCTGGAGAACAGCGTAAAGCTCTGCAGTAAAAACCGAACACTGGTCAGGAAGCCAAAATCAATTAGGGGTGTCGCCAACAATACAGGCACTCCCAACACCAAACTATGTTTTTGAGCCACCAGTGTAAATAAATGCAGCATCCTTCATTTGTATGCATAGAGCAGCAAATGCCCGACGATAAACGAGAGAAGGGGTACCATCCTTGGGAGGCTGACAAAGGTCACAGAGCAGGTAGGTCCGCGTGTGGAGCCAAGGCGATGCTGTAACCCCAGCTGTCTAGAAAGTTTTACGAAAGTGGAAGGAAACAGAACGTAGTAGTTGGCGGAAGTGGACTCCTGGTGCTAGTAGAGAGGAAGGGCACTGAGGGGCTCCCACTCTGTAAATCGGGCATTACAGGATTCACTGAAGCGTGTAGTGAATGAGAGGATGTTCCCTTCGAGCCGCCATTTCAGTGTAATTCTCGGACACAGAGGCTCGAGCAAAATGCTCAGCAATCGCGTTTGCGTTGGTACATACCTCACCATTTATGGTAACAGCGGCGACAGCTGTTGGGGCCTGGTACCCGAAAGACATTTGATCTTTGCCCAGACTTGGGAAGGTGACGTGTGGCACCCAATGGTGGAGACATATCTCTCCCAACACTCCTCCTTCCCTTGTTTGATAAGGTAGCGAACACTGGAACGGAGCCATTTATAGGCTATGAGGTGCTCCAGGGAAGAGAGCTGCTTATGCCACTTTACAGCTCGCCGACACTCTTAATTCCTTCAGCAACTTCCGGCGACCACCAAGGGACTGCCTTACGCCTCAGGCACCATAAAGAGCGAGAGATCGTGTTTTCTGCCGCAGAAACAATTGTGCTGGTCGCCTGCTCAACAATCACATTGATGTTACCATGTAAGGGAGATTCAGCGGTGACAACAGAGGTGAATTTCTCCAGTCCGCCTTGTTCAAAGCCAATCTGGGCAGGCATCCGTGTACCTGACACTGGGGCAGTGACAGAAAGATGGGGAAGTGGTCACTACCACACAGGTTGTCATGTGCTCTCCAGTGCATGCATAGGAGAAGTCCTGGGCTTCAAATTGATAAATCAAAGGTTGAGTAACTACCATGTGCTACACTGAAATGTGTGGCTGCCCCAGTATTTAAGAGGCAGAGGTCAAATTGCGACAGTAAAGTTTCGACATCTCTACCTCAGCCATTAAGCATGGTACAACCCCACAAGGGGTTATGGGAGTTAAAATCTCCCAAAAGTAGGAAAGGTTTAGGGAGTTAGTCATTCAGTGCAGCTAATACATTCAGAAAGATGAACATTCTGGAGGAAGATATACATTGCAGGCAGTTATTTCCAGTGTCATCCTTATTCTGACACCCACAGCTTCAAGAGGGGTTTGAAGGGGCACAGACCAAGTTTAGGACATAAACACAAACTCCACCAGACACTTGATTATAGTCGCTACAGTTCCTGTAATATACCTTATAGCTGCGGAAGACAGGGGTCCACATTGCTGGGAACCACGTTGTCTGGAGGGCAATGCAGATAGCGGGTGTAAAGCTTAACAGATGTCGTAGCTCAGCCAGGAGGTGGAAAAAACTGCCGCAATTCCACTGGAGGATGACATCGTGGAACTGGGCTGCTGCCACCAATTTATGGCCTGAGCAGTCTATATCCATTGTGTCTGAGGGTATGGCGAGATCTAGGTCCTTATCGGACGCCACAATTCCACCCCATCCTCAGCCGCAGAACTTGTAGGTAGCCGTAGTGTAGGTGCCACCGCAATTTCCTTGGTCTTAGGGGTTTTCTTTTTGGATTTCTCTCACTGCTCCTTGGGTTTCCCTGGCTGAGAGGACTTCACTGGCTCAGTCTCCAGGACTTAGGATGAGTGTGAAGCCCTAGTACCAGCTGCTTTTGAGTTCTTCAGCCACTGGTGGGTGTTGTTTTTCCCACTAGAAGAAACCTGGGAAGGGAGTGACCCAAGGGACCACTTCCTAGTGAGAAGAGGCAAAGAACACTTACACTTCTCCAGCTTAGAAGTTGGGATGGATGTCCCCGATGGATGAGGGGGGGGGGGGGGGGGGGGGGGGGGGGGAATGCAGGAGCAACAGGGAGGGAAATGCCCCCTACCATCAAGGGGGCAGGTGTAGTCTTCCGTCTCTGAGAGGTGACCTGGGTTGATGGAGCTGATGGTGCCAGAACTGTTGTAGCGGCAGCATAAGACGATGTCATACGCACAAGATGCACACGTTCAAATTTTCTCTTAGCCTCAGTGTAAGTCAGTCTGTCCAGGGTCTTGTACCCCATGATTTTCCTTTCTTTCTGGAGAATCCTGCACTTAGGCGAGCAATGCGAATGGTGCTTTCCGCAGTTGACACAGATGGGAGGTGGAGCACATGGAGTATTGTGATGTGATGGGTGTCCGCAATCTTGGCAGGTGATGCTGGAAGTACAGAGGGAAGACATATGGCCGAACTTCCAGCACTTAAAGCACCGCATCAGGGGAGGGATCACACCGGTGGCCCATCACCTTGACCTTCTCAGGCAATGTATCACCTTCAAAGGCCAAGATGAAGGCACCGCTGGCAACCTGATTATCCTTCGGACCCCGGTGGACACGCTGGATTAATGTACACCTCACCACTCTAAATTGGTGCAGCGCTCATCGTCGGACTGCAGAAGAAGGTCTCTGTGAAATATGATGACCATATTTAAGCTCTTATGGGGTGTGATGGTTACAGAAACATCCCCCAGCTTGTCACAAGCGAGTAACTCCAATGACTAGGCAGAGGATGCTGTTTTGATCAAGAGTGACCCAGATGTCATTTTGGACAAGCCCTCCACATCCCCGAACTTGTCCTCTAAATGCTCAACAAAAAAAAAAAAAACTGAGGCTTCATCGTCATGAAATATTCCCCATCAGCTCTCGAACATACAAGGTACCGGGGCCAATAACATCTGCTGCCATCCTTAGCCTGATGTTCCTCCCACAGTGTGGACAGGAAGAGGAACAATTTGGGGTTGTACTTCTGTGTGTTGAATTGAGCTCGTGATCACTTACGGATTGCTGGTGTTTCACCACCAGCAATAGATGATAGACTACGCTTCATCACGTGTCATCCGCCCTGATGCCATCCACTCCGACCAGGGGCTCTCCCCACGGGCACCACCCAGCTGAAGCAGAGGCCACCTGGCAGGATGGCCACTGCCGGGAGTTGGTTGGGTGTGGGATTGAAGGGACCAGACTGCTAAGGTCATCGGTCCCTTGTTCCACGATAAAATCACACGAAATAAAAACTGTCAGTCGTTAAAAACGGAGAACTGAGACAAGGGACGACACAATACAAGACAGACAGACAAAGACCAGATAAACGGAACTAAAATCACACCGAGTGTGAAGGTGGTTGGCCGACCATGAAAATAAGGAAAAGCCAACCACCAAACGACATTAAAACCCACAGTTTAAAACCACAGGCCAAAGGAAAAGCCAACCACCAAACGACATTAAAACCCACAACGCAAACGTCTGCCTGAGTCCTGTTAAAAGCGGGCAGTCCACCAAAATGTGGACCACCGTCAGAGCTGCCCCGCAGCGACATAGCGGTGGGTTCTCCCGGCGCAACAAATGGCCGTGCGTCAGCCACGTGTGGCCAACGCGCAGCCGGCAGAGGACGACAGAGTCCTTCCGAGAGGCCCGCATGGAGGAGCGCCACACACCGGTCGTCTCCTTCACCGCCCGAAGTTTGTTGGGTGTGGGCAGGGTGCGCCACTCGTCACCCCAGGCACCAAGCACTTTCTGGCGCAAAAGCGACAGGAGATCACACTCCATAAGGCCGAGTTCCAGAGCCGGTGAACTCACTGCCTGTTTAGCCAGCGTGTCAACCCGCTCATTGCCCGGGATGCCGACATGACCTGGGGTCCAAACAAAGACCACGGAGCGGCCGCAACGGGCAAGAGCATGGAGCGACTCGTGGATGGCCATCACCAGACGGGAACGAGGAAAGCACTGGTCAAGAGCTCGTAAACCACTCAGGGAGTCACTACAGATGACAAAGGACTCACCTGAGCGGGAGCGGATATACTCTAGGGCGCGATAGATGGCAACCAACTCGGCAGTGTATACACTGTTCCCGAGTGCCAGCGACCGTTGCTCACAATGATCCTCTAGAGTAAGAGCGTAACCAGTGCGACCAGAGACCATCGAACCGTCGGTATAGGTCACGGCAGATCCGGGAAACTCGGCAAGGAGAGCAACAAAGCGGCGGCGGAGGGCCGGAGGAGGGACCGAGTCTTTCGGACCCTGTGCCAAATCCAGCCGAATGCATGGTCGGCGCACACACCAAGGGGGCAGACGGAGATTGGCCCGGAAAACAGGTGGGAGAGGAAAAAACTCAATCCCACACAGTAGAGCCCGGATGCGAACCGCGATCGTACACCCTGACCGGGGCCGCCTGTCTGGAAGATGGACGATCGAGTGCGGGAACAGGAGACGGTAGTTGGGATGCCCTGGCAATCTACAAACGTGGGCAGCATAAGCCGCCAGAAGTCGGTCGCGCCGGATCCGCAATGGAGGAACACCAGCCTCCACAAGTAGGCTGGCAACAGGGCTTGTCCGAAATGCTCCTGTGGCGAGTCGGATCCCGCAGTGATGGATGGGATCCAGCAATTGCAACGCTGATGGCGACGCCGAACCATAAGCCACACACCCATAATCAAGGCGGGACTGGATCAGCGCTTGATACAGCCGGAGAAGGGTGGGCCGATCGGCACCCCATCCGGTGTGGCTAAGGCAACGGAGAGCGTTTAAATGCCGCCAGCATGTTTGTTTAAGCTGCCTAATATGAGGCAGCCAAGTCAACCGGGCATCAAATACCAGTCCCAAGAACCGATGCGTCTCTACCACAGCAAGAGGTTCACCGTCAAGGTAAAGGCGTGGCTCAGGGTGAACCGTGCGACGCCGGCAGAAATGCACAACGCAGGTCTTAGCGGCCGAAAACTGGAAGCCGTGCGCTACAGCCCACGACTGCGCCTTGCGGATAGCGCCCTGCAGCTGGCGCTCAGCAACTGCAATGCCAGCGGAGCTGTAGTAGAGGCAGAAATCGTCTGCATACAACGAAGCTGCGACGGACGATCCCACCGCCTCAGCGAGCCCATTGATCGCAATTAAAAACAGGGAGACACTGAGGACAGACCCCTGTGGGACCCCGTTCTCCTGGACCCGGGAGGAACTATGGGACGCAGCAACTTGCACGCGGAAGGAACAAGACGACAGAAAATTCTGAATAAAAATCGGGAGCGGGCCCCTAAGACCCCACCCATGAAGTGTGGCCAGGATGTGATATCGCCAAGTCGTATCGTACGCCTTCCGCATGTCGAAGAAGACGGCAACCAGATGTTGGCGGCGTGCAAAGGCTGTACGGACGGCAGACTCTAGGGAGACCAGATTATCGACGGCAGAGCGGCCTTTGCGGAACCCACCCTGAGACTGAGCCAGAAGGCCTAGAGACTCGAGGAGCCAACTCAACCTCCGGCTCACCATACGTTCTAGCAACTTGCAAAGAACGTTGGTGAGGCTTATGGGGCAGTAGCTGTCCACCTCCAGCGGGTTCTTGCCAGGTTTCAACACGGGCAGGACGATGCTTTCTCGCCATTGAGACGGGAACACACCCTCAACCCAGATGCGGTTGAAAACATCTAGGAGGCGTCGCTGGCAATTCACAGAGAGGTGTTTCAGCATCTGGCTGTGGATGCGGTCTGGCCCAGGAGCCGTATCAGGGCAAGCAGATAGTGCACTCTGGAATTCCCAGTCACTGAAAGGAGCATTGTACGACTCCGCGTGGCGCGTGTGAAAGGACAGCCTCCTACTTTCCAACCGCTCTTTCCGGGACCGGAAGGCCAGTGGGTAATTCGTAGATGCGGAACACTGAGCAAAATGTGCTGCTAACCGGTCCGCAATCGTGTCTGAGTCAGGACACACCACTCCACTCAGCGAAAGCCCAGGGACAGAGACAGGCGGCCGATAGCCATGGAGTCGCCTAATCTTAGCCCAAACCTGCGATGCAGAGGTACGGACACCAATGGTGGAAACATACCGTTCCCAGCACTCCTGCTTCCGTTGGCGAATAAGGCGTCGGGCACGGGCACGGAGCTGTTTAAAAACGATGAGGTTCTCCAAGGACGGGTGCCGCTTATGGCGTTGAAGAGCCCGCCGGCGATCTCTAATCGCCTCTGCGATCTCGGGCGCCCACCAAGGCACAGTCCTCCGCCGAGGGGACCCGGATGAACAGGGAATCGCAGATGCCGCCGCAGAAACGATGCCGGTGGTGACCGACTGAACCACCGCATCAATGGTGTCATGGGAAGGAGGTGCGATAGTGGCGAGAGAGGAGAACAAGCCCCAATCAGCCTTATTCAGAGCCCATCTGGAGGGGCGTTCAGAAGAGTGACGCTGTGGTAGTGACAGAAAGATGGGGAAATGGTCATTACCACATAAGTCGTCATGGACACTCCAGTGGATGGATGGTGAAAGTCCGGGGCTGCAGATAGAAAGGTCGATGGCCGAAAATGTGCCATGGACTACGCTGAAATGTGTCGGCTCTCCTGTGTTTAAGAGGCAGAGGTCAAGCTGCGAGAGAAGAGTCTCGACATCTCTACCCCGGCCAGTAATCGCGGCGCTACCCCACAGGGGGTTATGAGCGTTGAGGTCGCCCAGTAACACAAAAGGAGAAGGCAGTTGTGCTATCAATGCAGCCAACACGTGACGCGAGACATCACCATCTGGCGGAAGATACAAACTGCAGACAGTAATAGGCTTAGGGGTCCACATCCTTACAGCGACAGCCTCTAAAGGTGTGTGAAGAGGTACACATTCGCTGTAGACGGAGTTAAGGATGTAGACGCAGACTGCACCAGATACCCTCTCATAAGCTGCCCGGTTCTTGTAATAACCCCGATACCCACGTAGGGCAGGGGTCCGCATTGCTGGAAACCAAGTTTCCTGTAGGGCAATGCAGAGGAAAGGGTGACTGCTGATGAGTTGGCGAAGCTCAGCAAGGTGGTGGAAAAAAGCGCTGCAGTTCCACTGGAGTATCGCTTTGTCCATGTCCGAAGGGAAGGGGCCGAGGAGGCAGATCACGCCACTGGGTCACCTGTTGCCACCGATGGAGGACCAGTACAATCTGCTTCCATGGTGTCTGAGGGTCCGGCGAGATCCAGGTCCTCAGAGGACGCCCGGATCTCCACCTTATCCTCGGGCGCAGAGCCTGTAGGGAGCAGTGGGGTGGATGCCACCGCGTGTTCCTTGGCCTTAGAGGTCTTCTTCTTCGTCTTGTCTCTCTGGTCCTTGGGTATCATTGGCTGGGAGGGCTCCAGTGAGTCAGTCTCCGGGACGGAGGAGGAGCGGGAAGCCCTGCGACCAGCCGCTGGTCTGCTTTTCTTCCATTGGCTGACGTCACCCTTCCCAGAGGCGGAAACCTGGAAAAGAAGGGACCCAAGGGACCCTTTCCGTGCTATTCGAGCCGGGGAAGTTTGAGGCTTCCCCAGCTTAGAAGTGGGGACTGATGTCCCCGATGGTTGGGGGGGTTGCTGCTCCTGAGGCAGGTAGTGCAGGAGCAGCAGGGAGTGAAGTGCCCCCCACCATCAAGGGGGCAGGTGTAGCATTCCGGCTCTGAGAGGTGGCAGTCTGAGGGAGAGCTAATGGGGCCATAACAGTAGTAGCCGCGGCGTAAGAGGCAGTCATTCGAACAGGATGGAGGCGTTCGAACTTCTGCCTGGCCTCAGCGTATGTCAGGCGGTCCAGGGTCTTATACTCCACGATTTTGCGCTCTTTCTGGAAGATCCTGCAGTCCGGCGAGCAAGGCGAGTGGTGCTCTCCGCAGTTTACACAGATGAGAGGCGGAGCACATGGAGTATTGGGATGTGATGGGCGTCCACAATCTCGACATGTGAGGCTGGAAGTACAGCGGGAAGACATATGCCCGAACTTCGAGCACTTAAAGCACCGCATCGGGGGAGGGATATATGGCTTGACGTCACAACGATAGACCATCACCTTGACCTTCTCAGGTAAAGTATCACCCTCGAAGGCCAAGATGAAGACACCGATGGCAACCTGCTTATCCCTTGGACCACGATGTACGCGCCGGACGAAGTGAACACCTCGCCGCTCTAAATTGGCGCGAAGCTCGTCATCGGACTGCAATAGAAGGTCCCGATGGAATATTATGCCCTGGACCATATTAAGACTCTTATGGGGCGTGATTGTAACCGGAACATCCCCCAGCTTGTTACAATCGAGTAACCGACGGGACTGGGCGGAGGACCCCGATTTGATCAAAACCGAGCCCGAGCGCATTTTGGACAAGCCCTCCACCTCCCCGAACTTGTCCTCTAAGTGCTCGACGAAGAACTGAGGCTTCATGGATGTAAAGGATTCACCATCAGCTCTCGTACACACCAGGTAGCGGGGCGGGTATGGTTCGGTGGCATCCTTAGTCTTTCGTTCCTCCCATGGTGTAGCCAGGGAGGGGAACGATTTGGGGTCATATGTAGTTGCGTTTTAGTGAGCCCTGGAACGCTCAGAAACTGCTGGCGGCTGGCCGCCAGCAAGAGATGATGTACCACGCTTCATTGCGGGTCATCCGCCCTGATGCCACCTACTCCGACCAAGGGCCCTCCCCACGGGCGCCACCCAGCCTCAACAACGACCACCTGGCAGGATGGCCATTGCCAGGAGTCCCAATGCCCCAAGGAGATAGGCATCTACTCCTTGGCATACGTGGGGAGTTAACGGCACTGGCATCAGCAAAGCAATCCCTGTGTTGTCAGGGGGCTACAACCAACAGAGTACATGGCGGCCCCACCACAAAGGACTGGCTACCGTGGTGGATATCAAGTGCAAAAAAGTCCATGGTCATCGTCAACACAGAAATCGACACTGTATAGTGCATGGTGAAAAACGTACACAGGTAGGTGTCCTCGCCCGAGAGATGGAGAATGGGCAGGACAGCAATGCGATGACGAGAATGGGGGCTAAAGATCTCAATGCACGATGGACACAATGCACCTTGTAAGGCACCCTTCCCCAACTGGCTCACTCTTCGGGAAAATTTTGAAGAATGGAGATCAAATTCTAAAGGGGACCATCACAAAACGTGTAAAACTCTTTTTAGTTGCCTCATACGACAGGCAGGAATACCTCGGGCCTATTCTAACCCCCAGACCAACAGGGGGGGCAGGGGGGGGGGGGGGGCACCACTGGTTACACATTAGGCCGGGTGTCGCTAAGACATACTAGTGTGGTTGAATCGATGATACTGGAAGCAGCGCATCAGGATCGGAATGTACGGCGGGACTGTGATAATTTCTTAGCCTGCTTTGATCTTGGATGGAAGCAGCATGCTATCAAAAGTGAGAAAAGGAATGCAGGTGGGCACTAAGGAGGAATCTACCTTTTTCATTACACAATGGACGGCAGTGACACCTTGATCAGAGAGGTAAGATTGGATTTTGGCCTCAATCAGAAAGCCTAGCAGCTTAGTGTAAATGACACCACAGGAAGAATTCAAAGTTTTATGGACTTCGAC
Source organism: Schistocerca gregaria (assembly GCF_023897955.1). Taxonomy (NCBI): domain Eukaryota; kingdom Metazoa; phylum Arthropoda; class Insecta; order Orthoptera; family Acrididae; genus Schistocerca; species Schistocerca gregaria. The sequence continues at coordinate 291,321,032 of NC_064925.1, forward strand.
ACGAATAGGGTAGCCGTGGAGAAGGGAGGCAGCAAGCAATTGTTGTGCTTGAGAATCAGAAGCAGTCTCCATATGCAAGGTGCCATTCCATACACGAGAGCAGGATTTCACAGGGCCAGTAATTGCAGCAACACCTTTCTGAATAATAAACGAATTTACTGTGGCGAAAGATTGACCATCTTTGGTACGTGATACAACGAGGAACTATGGTGCAGCAGGAAGGGTCTTTGAATCATTAGCCTCATTATGTTTACATTTTGTAGACTGATTGTGAAGATGATTGACTCATTGCGAGACAATCCCCCATGATTGCCAGCATCTCTGATGGCGCACTCCTTCCAACTGGGGGACCTCTTCACGAGGGGCCACAACCGCCGTAGGTGATTGTTCACACGTCCCGAACACCTGACAGTGGGACCAATTGGCAATTTGGGAAGGTTGTAGCTCAGGCAAGCACCACTCCCTGGGCCTGGCCTGTACTAGGGGGTACACGCGTACCCTACCAATCAACCCGAGGCTTGGAATTATGTGTTACCCAGTCACCTGTCAAGTGTCAGATGCGTGAGCCGGCCTTCAGGAGCGAACAGGGAGGAAGTAGAAAAAGAGGAACCTAAAACGTCAAAGTAGAGGAACAAGAGGAGAAGGGAAACAAAGAAAGGAAAAGGGAGCAAGAATCGAAGGTGAGACTGTTCTTACAAACAATGCAGAACATTCCCAATAACAACCCAGACACATTCCCCAAGGGAGGGGGAAAAGAATAGCAAGAGGATAGACATGCAGCATGGAAGGGAAAAAATGCTGCAGAGACTGGGGCCCTCTTGTAGCCAAGCACGAACCCGCCATAGAGTGGTGAGACCCCAGGGAGGAAGGGGGGATCACAAACATAAGTTTGGCATCAGTTAAATTACATTCCAAGGATATTCTTCCCAAATTTCAGAATAAATTGTTTCCCCTCGTCCTCACAATAGGTGGGACCCTCTCATCCTTGGGATTCTATCCATCTCGCCTCTCTGAGTAAGGAACTATTAGTTCTCCAACCTAGGATAGTATATGTCCTTTTGCAGTATTGTCCATTGGTGGTACTGACTTTTCTCCCATAGGTACGTCTGGCCATCAATTCTATCTCATATTGTGGAACAACAGGGCAGTTATTTTGAAAATTGCTCTCAAAGCATTGGTGTTTGATGAAATTGAAGAACTCAAAGCAGTAGCTTAATATTGGCTTATTGAGTACAGAATGGGTTTTAGGGAAGACCATTGAACTGATACCGATTTTAGTTTAGAACAAGTAATTAAAAATTTTGAGATTTTTACTAAACAACTCACTAAATAGTTATATGTGTACTTTACAAAAGCCTTTAACAGTGTTTTATTTTTTAAAACAATTGAATACAATGAAGTATCTGATATCAGTAATGGACAGCATGCACAAAAACATATGATTCGTGTCTAATCTGGTGGAGAGGTAAGTGATCTGGGGGGAATACAATAGATGAAGTTCAGTAGCAATGAGGAGGATGGGCAGACATGGTAGGATGCATGGACTAGGCCTATGGCATTTTTGCTAGATGGTGTCCAGACAGCAGTTTAGGATGACACGAGAATTACGGAAGCAAAGGATGTGTTGCAGGGATAGCTCCCATCTATACATTTCAGAAAAGCTGGTGCTAGAGCGAAGGCTCCAGATGGCAGGAGATGTGAATCAGCCAATGAATTCTTTGTGCCTAACAGCGTGTTGTGCTACTGGATGGTCAACATGGTTGTTGGACAGTTTTCCAGTAGCCATTCATTCTGGTGGACAGTTGATAAGCAAGGAGAAGCCTGTGACAGGATGAAATGACTGCAGTAGAATGTGCTGGGTTAGTGAAGGCAGGTCTTTCACCCGAGTCTTCCACAGGGATATGACCATTGTGGCAAAAGGTTCAGAACGGGCGTGGCATAGGCATGGACTACGACATCACATAGGTTGAGTGGGCAATGGAAAACCACTTCAGGAGAGGGGGTCTTGAGTTGGATGTTCCTCATTTCAGGACAGTATGAGAGATAATCAAAGCCCTTGGGAAGGATATGGTTCTGTTGCTCCAGTCCAGGGTGATGCTGGGTGAGGAGCAAGGTGCTCTTCCATGGCTGATTCTTGAGGGGTGGTAGTATGATTAGGGTTATATGAGGAAGTAGCAAAGGAAATCTGTTTGTGGACTTTGGGTAGTGCCTATCTCATTTGTAGGGAAGCGATTTTTGTGTGTGAAAAGAGTGACAGCTGTCAAAATGCAGACAATGCTGATGGTTAGAGTGATTAGAATGGGCAGGTGTGTGGATGGAGCCATCAGGGTTGGACGTCAACATCCAGGAAGGTGGCACACTGGGTTGAGAAGGACTGGTTGAAATAGATGGGAAAGACGTTTTCAAAGGTGTGGAGGAACGACAAGAGGGTGTCTCAGCCTTGAGTCCGGATCATGAAGATAATCAATGAAACTGAACCAGATAATGACCTTAGGAAGCTATTAAGATTTCCTCTAGATGGCCCATAAACAGACTGGCATAAGAGGGTGCATGCAGCTGCCTATGACTGTGCCGTGGATTTATTTGTATACCCTCCATTCAAAGTAGAAGTAGTTTTGTGTTAGAAGCAAGTCGGTAAGGTGTATGGGGAATGAGGTAGTGGGTCTGGAGTCTGAGGGACGTCGGGAGAGGCAGTATTCAGTAACAGCAAGACCATGGGGCAAGAGCAGTGTTGGTATAAAGGGAAGTTGCATTAACAGTGACAAGTTGGGGTTTTGGACGTCAAGGGATGGGGATAGTGAAGAGTCGGAGAAGGAAACAGTTGGTATGTTCGACATGGGAAGCTACATTTTGGCAATGTGTTGGAGGTGTTGGACAGTGAGTGCAAAAATTCTTGTCAGTGGGGGCACAATAACCAGCAACAATGGGGCATCCAGGATTGTTGGGTGTGTGGATTTTGGGGAGCATATAGATGGTGGGTGTGCAGAGTGTCACTGGGAGAGGAAGGAAATGAATTCAGGGAAGAGGTTCTGGGAAGGGCCTAAGGCTTTAAGCAGGAATTGGAGGTTATACTGGACTTCTGGGATGGGATCACTCTGGCAGAGTTTATAGGTGGAGGAGTAAGACAATTCGCAGATGTCACCTACCACGTGGTCACTGAAATTAGAATGACAGTGGTGGAACCTTTGTCTGCAGGTAGTATATTATGTGAGGCTCTGTTTTTGGAGGCTGTGTAAGGACGTCTTTTCTTCTGCTGGAAGTTTGGTGTTTTTAGGAACAGACTTGGGGAAGAATGGTGAGGGCAGGTTGGAGGTGAGGAATCCCTGAAAGGTGAATCAGGGAGGAAGGAGGGAGAGGGGGGGGGGGGGGGAGGGGGAAGAGTTAGGATAACAGTTGGTTGGTGGTATGATCTGGGAAAGGCATGGTTCAGTGTTGGAACTAGGCTGGCTTTGGTTGGTGGGATTGATGGCAAAGAACTGTTCCCATTGCAGAGACCAGTAAAAGGAGAACAGGTTTTTGACAGGTCCAACATGATTAAGTTTGGATTTAGGGCTGAAGGTGAGGCCTTTGGGTAGGACAAACTTCTGTGGGGCTAAGGATTTTGTGGATAGGTTAACAACCATGTTCCAGGATTGTTTTGGCTCTGGATTTAGTGGCATGTTGGAAGGAAATTTTAGGGAATGTTGCAAGTTGGGAAGGTCAGCTAGGCAGGGTCTGGGTATCAAGAAGGGTTCATAAGGTGAAACACTGTGGGTAGGATACAAGTAGGATAGTGGTGCCCCAAGATGGCAATACAATGTCAGCAGTTGGATAACTTATGGAAATGATGTCTGTAACACTAATTGAGGTGCTGGAAAGCATGGGATTCAATTTCAGAGATGTGATGTATTTAGTAGGGATGGCACACTAGCATTATCTTGCACAGGGAGCAGAGATGTTTCTGGGATGCCTGTGCCATGGAAATGTGTTTTTGTAGTACTAGATATTCTAAATTGTTTATGGCGAATGCCAGGACGGACTGTACTGTAAGAGCATTGCTAACTACCTGTCCATCCATTTCAACCTAAGTCTGGAAATGCCTACACATATAAATTATGTTGTTTTATTTCCTTTTCTTAAGCTTTAATATTATGACACTATGATGAAGCAAGCTGGGATATTTCTAATACCCCCCTTGTTTTGCCATCTGCCTACTTAAATTCATTTTTTCAATTTTAACTAATTACCATTAACAAACGACGAGATTGTAATCTGTATTTTCATAAAAGAGAAAGGTTGGCCATAAGTTTTAAAGAATACAACACCAGATCTAATTTTGTGCTTATTTTATGTATGTAATTGATTTTCTAATTTATTATGACTATGCCTAGTTAGTATCTTTTGTTATAGGGTGAAATCAGTGATTGTTTCGTAACTTAAATTCTATTTTTGACGTACAAACAAATATAAATTCTGTACTAATTATAAACATTTGGCGCAACAACTAATAACAATCTTAAAGGATCTATCTGGCTCCATTCGAAAACATGTCAGTTACATATGTTAATTTCATGATTTAAACAAATAATTTGGCTTAACTCTTGTAGTAGAAGAAACTGTTAAAAAGAACCAATTTTTTGATGCATTCAGTTGATTTAATTAGTTAAGTTTTAATTGCAATTTCTGTGAATTAAACATCGAACAATGTGTAATTTCATGGCCTATTATTGTGATGATATATAAGAGCCTGATTTTTGGTCACGAGACAGTCAGTACATGGCCGAGTTTCAGACGAGAAACCTCTGTTTGTTAGAACAACAACAATGCTTCAACTTAACTGTGAAATAAGCATTACACAAGTAGGCCGAGTGTTAAAACAATGACAGAGTCTGCTCCATACGTACCTTTCTATTCTTCTATTCTTACTGCTCGTAGATGTTCAATAGTAAACTATTGTAGCAGTATGTGGAGGTCTGCCTGCAAACTATTAATGAGGCTCGTCGAAAGTTAAACAATAGTGCACTGACCATATATCTGTGTATTATTGGGGGGTTGTAAACAGTGAAATTAATGCACTGTGAAACTTAACTGTGCACCTGTCTGCTACATTAATTACAGTAGTCAGTGTCAGAATTACAAACCCCATATTTCGGCCAGCATAGCAAGGCAGTACGTCGACACACGAGGACAATCAATGAAGAAATAAAGAAGGCAAACAGTCACAACACGTCCAATATCCTTGTAAAACTGATCCATAGAGAAATACCCCCACCACCACAACCACCACATCAGGCATTGTACTTCATTGCAGCAGCAGCAGCGATCTATTACCTATTACATTTTGGTGTCTCTCTCTGAACTTTCCACATGAGCTTTGTGCAAGTAGGTCTCTTCCCATACAACAGTGTTTCTGTCTAATTATCCTATAAACAATTAAACTACAATCTATTAAACAAGTGCTTCACGAAAAGTTTCGCAGCCTTAGCTTGTATCATATAAAGATAAGACCTTACAAAGAATTCTTGTTATACTGTCCACAATAACGTTCCACGATTCACTAGATATCTGTGGACCTCAGCATGCCATTACTACTGTCTGTATCTCACACCCCAGATTCACAACAGGCAAACCCTGCATAATTAAAATAAGGGAGAGTACATATGTGGTGTATCTACTATCCTTTGAAGTCCTGCCTTCACTTCTCCATGTTTTTCCAAGCATTCTTGTTTGCCTTATACTTACTTTTGCATTCACTCTGTACATCAATTATTATTTATACACTGAAGATATTACTATTACTATGTTTATTTTATTTTATTTTTCTGCTGCTATCTCCCCCTACCTCATCATGTTCTCACTTCTGTTGTCCCTTTCTAAGTCTTATTTTTCCATATGCTTTGCATGGTTTAAGAATTTAACTCTTTCTGCTTATACCTTTCTAGCAGTTTATTGTCAGTATTTAGGAATTTCAATTTTGACTTGTTACTTTAGGGCTAATCCTGCATGTTTTGTTTTCACATCTTCCTGGTTCTGGCCGAATTCCTGTTTCTTGTTTGACTGCACAGGTTGTGTATTAGATGCACTGCTACTCTAAGGATCAGAGTTCTGCTACTCTTATTGTTATTTCAATTTCCCTTCCGGCGAATCCATACTTGTTTCTTACTGTTTTAATAAAAGAAGGCTTCCACAGTCTGCTGAGCAGTTACTTTTTATCACTTCCATTTATAATGTTCTGCATCGGTTTAATCTTGTCTACTTCCTATGAGAAACTGCTGTCTAGCTGAGGCACCTGCATGTTTTCCCCTAAATCCTAATGTGTTCAAATCTCATCAGTAGTTACACTAACAGTAATCTAATAATGCTGATTATGAACTAACCAATTTCCATAGTACTACAAATCAAATTGCAGTAATGACATGGTGTACTGGCAAGAGATTCTTTATATACCAAACTTATAATAATTGTTAATATTTTCTTGAGTCTGATGATTTCACAGCAGCCAAGGTAAATGTAATGCCCTACATATATAAAATACTGTTTTATCTTTGAAATAATATTCCTGAAGCAGGCACCAATTACAAGGTTATTTTCCACTTTTTTTCCTGTCTTAGTATTACAGAGTATGTTTAGTTTGCCACTGTCTTTCAGTTCAGAATCCAGTCACATCCAGTTTCGGGAGGATAAGCACCATGGACTACCACCTTTAAGTTACAGTTTCCCTGTCACCTTTAAGTCAAAATTTTCCTGTGGTGTAATGTGCAAGTGTGGCCACACACACACACACACACACACACACACACACACACACACACACAGGAGGGGGTCTTTTTACACTTCCATTTATTGTTTAGTAATAAATTTATGAATGTCTTGCTTCTGCTATTGCTAAATGTGACAGGCAAAAAGTAACAGTCTTCATGTTTGGGGTATACACTCAGATACTGAAACATCAATATCTGTTGTGCGAAAATATGCAAGGAACCTTCTAGGGAACATACAATTGTGATTCATTTATTCCCAGGTATGTCAAGATAAGAGCAAGAGAACTCTGATTTAGTTTCCAAGTTTCCAACAGTGTTAAAGGGAGAGCACTTAAACTGGAAACTGATACTACAACATATTAACGAAGACAGTAAGCCATATTTTAAAATACTGTATCAACCCCATCCTCCCCTCCCATTAAAAAATTTTTGTGACCATTTTTAACCTACAAATTCAATTTCTGAACATAATGGATTAGCAACTATTACAATCTCCTTTGATAAAACCTATTGTTTTACAATTATTGAACATTAAGTAAATTTCTTTCCTACCATTCCAGACCTACTTTGCCGCACCCCCCCCCCCCCCCCCCCCCCTCAAAAAAACAACATTCAATTCATTACCAATGCCCATTTACTTTCAACTCATAAAATGCATCCCAAAGAACAATTTTTTGTGTCATATCTTCTCTGAAGTACAATCTCAACGGTGTTGAAGTGTGAAAAAGTACTGTTTTCACAATATTATGAAAAAGATAAGATTGCTACTCACCATACAGTGGATATGTCCAGTCGCAGACAGGCACAACAAAAAAAAGACTGCTATACAAGCAAGCTTTCAGACAAAAGGCTTTCTTCTGAATTAGATGCGTGCGTACACACACACACACACACACACACACACACACACACACACACACACACACACACACACGACAACTGTCTCAATGCCGAGGCCTGTCGGAGACTGTGGTCATGTGTGTGCGAGTTGTGTTCGCATGAGTGTGTTTGTGTAGGTTGTTTAATTCGAAAGATGGCCTTCTGACTGAAAACTTGCTTATACAGCAGTCTTTTTGTTGTGCCTGTCTGTGACGCAACCTCTCCACTATATGGCAGGTAGCTTTTCATAATATTGTCACTATTCCATTCTGGATATTTCAGAAATACTCTTGCAAGTTATCTTGTTTATTATAATGCTAGAGAATATTGTGGCGATGCATTTTTCCCCTTTACCAAAGCTTAATAAATAGTATCATTCTTACCACATATTATTCAACATTTTAATTTCTTCATAAACTTACTTACAGTATCGTGAAAATCTTCAACTGTGAATTCTGGAAAACCCAGAGCCACTAAATTATCCTTGCTTTTGAGTGCCCAATCACGAAATCTGAAAATTAAAATACCTTCATAACATAATGCAAACAAAAAGGCACTGCTTCACAATTTGTAGCTACAAATACACACTGATACGTCCAGATGAAAAACTATCTATACATGAAATTATTATTAATGACTAAATTTTGTTTTGCTTCTTGATTCTCCACTCCTAAATCTACGTAAGTCACAAGACTCTGGACAAAGAATACTATGTTTCCAGCAACATCTGCAGACCTGTGACAGTAAACAATAATGTAATACAACAGCAGACACAGTGCTATTGTTGACCTCATTCCACCTGCTGTGCAACATTTCCAGAATTCATAGAAAAATAATGTTTGATGCAATTCCATGTCTATCCTAATTAATTTTCAGAGAGAGAGATTCAAGTACATTTGGCAGCTCAGCATGTTACTTTAACCTTGTGTTTTTTGTGCAAATGACATAAGAACATACATACTGTCCTACATATTTGGGTTAAACCCTCCTATAAATCATGGAGGCCAAAATGAGATGGCTTCAATGCCTCAACAATACATATAAGTCCACAACAGGTGCAGCCCCATGGAGAGTTCTCTGTGGTGAGGCCACTTAAACATATGGTTCCTGAAAGAGCAGCAACCTTTTCAGGATAATTAACTTTACTGTCCCTTTGACTTTAACCAACATGGCCTCATCATGTTGGTACTGTGAAGAGGCAAAAGCAAATGAAACTACAGTCATACTAATTCTCAATTACATGTAGCTCTACTGTTTGGTTTAATGACGGCGGCATGATGAGTAAAAGTTTCCAGATACAAAACAGTCCCTCTCTGGGACATGAGTTCTCAGAAGAATGGTGTCATTATTATTATTATTATTATTATTATTATTATTATTACTAACAACAACAACAACAACAACAACAACAACAAGACATAACATCCGAGAAAGGAAAGAAATAATAATAATAATAATAATAATAATAATAATAATAATAATAATAATAATAATAATAATAATGCACTGTATGGGATGGAATGTTAAAACCCTCAGCACTAGAATAGCAGGAGAGGTCAAAAGATACCTCTCAACTTTTTTTTTTCTACAAAATAGAATTCAATTTTTAACATCTTTCTTCCAAAATTTATGATTTTTTCTACTTTTGCCAACAGCATACTGCACTTTGTTGAATTTTCACAATTTCTACATCTACAGGGATACTCTGCAAATCACACTTAAGTGCATGGCAGAGGGTTCATCAAACCAACTTCAAAATAATTCTCTATTATTCCAATCTCAAACAGTGCACGGAAAAAACGAACACCTATATATTTTCGTGTGTGCTGTGACTTCCCTTGTTTTATTATGATGACAGTTTCTCCCTATGTAGGTCATCAACAACAAAATATTTTCACATTCAGAAGAGTAAGGTGATGATCCAAATTTCATGAGAAGATTCAAATGCAACGAAAAACTACTTCGTTTTAGTGATGTCCACCCCAAATCCTACATTATGTCTCTCCCTCTCACAAAATGTCCAGCTGATCTTTAAACTGTCTCAATGTACTCCATTAATCCTATCCGGCAAGGATCTCGGACCATACAGCACTACTCCAAAACAGGATGGACAAGCATAGCGTACACAGTCACTTTAGTATATCTGTTACATTCTCTAAGTGTTCTGCCAATGAAACACAGTCTTTGGTTTGTGTTCCCACATTTTCTCTGTGCTCTTTCCAATTTAAATTGTTCGTAATTGCAATTCCTAAGCTAATGGAATTAAATGTTGAGAGTGATTCCACGAAGTTCATGGAAATGTAATGAACAACTTCTAGAACTGACACCTAGTATAACAATTCTAAAATATTGCTATGCCCATAATTACAAAGGTACTTGCTTTGCATTTTGATTTGGTCAACAATCACAGCCTCAAATGATGATTCTACATCTACATCCAAACATTATTGGAGTTCTTACAATTAACATTGTAACATGATCTTTCAGTGGTATTTCGTAAGTTGTCACTGCTACTCGCCTCTTCAGTTAGTGTTTTTTTGCCTGAAACAACAATTTTCAATTTATCCTGCCAGATTTTGTGTATTCTGGAGAACTCAGATACTGCATCATAAAGTGATTTATCAGATTCAGATGGTGATTTCCTGTCAGACAGCCAATTATGAAGATAGTGAGTCTGAGGAGGGGTTAGTATCATTAGATGTCTCCTCATCTTATTTCTTGCCACCACAGACTCGGTAAAGTGGCACAACAGTAAAGATGATGGGTATACAAGGATTGGAATAGAGTGTCGCTAACACACTGTTGCCTTGAAGAGGAGCTGCTTTGAACATCCTGAATAAGATAGAAGGGCCCACTGGATGTACCTCCATGAAGTAGATGACTGTCATTAATGCCTCCTGAATTCTTTTTGATGAATCGATTTTGTGTATTATAAAAAGCACACAGAATAAAATGTTTCAGGGAACTGAGAGGCAATGATAGATATCATGTACACCAGAGGCGCTGTTTGAATTACAATTGTTTCCTTGGATAACCATTCTTGGGGAGTGTAATTTTACAATGGATAAAATGTTAAGAGTGATTCCACAAATTTATTACACTCCTCTGCTTCAATGAGAACACCTGAATTCAATCCACCCAAACATTTGTTTCATGATGGAGATGGAAAAGGCCTGGCTGCCTTCCCTTCCTTTATGTATTGGTCAGAAAGAAGGTTGATGGTACTTTGGGACATGTCACTTATAGGAAGCCTACTCACCCTACTTGTATCTACAGATCGATGGCTCAGCATAAAGGTGTACTTCGTAGCTTGGTTCACACTGCCCACATCCTGTCAGGCAGTGAGAGAGTGTTAGATGAGATATCCTATCCTGAGGTAATCTTTTGTCGGAATGGTTATACTGAAAAGACAGATTGACCAATTGTGCACTGAGTGAGAGATGATAATACTGAGATGGCATCAAAATTCTATGACCTTTTAGCTTTCAAAGGGAGCATTTCCAGCAGGATTGGTCATATTTTGCAAAAATATAATGTGAAATGAATTTTTCAACCACCATCTAAAATTAGGGTCCGTTTAGGTTCCATAAAGAATGATTTTGGTTGGTGTTAGGTGGCTGTCTACTGTATTTGTTGGATTGGCGTACTGTGCATTAAGTGTCACACACGCTTATAGCAGCCGAGCAAATCTGCTACTGCCGAACATTGTCTTGGCACCAGTCGTCCTATGGAAATTAGCACGAAGGAGATTCTAGCATGCATTTCCAACTAATAGGGATAAATTATTAAGGAAGTAGTTGAAATTAAATTAAGTGACCTTTAGAGATAGAGGTCTTGCTTAAATTCTGCATGGAGTCCTGCTTTCTCCCTTGTCAAACACAGAGGGACAGAATTAATGCTACCTCACCTTGGTTGTTAATTTTCACTATCAATAACTTCATCAGTCATCTTTGGTTGTGTGGTGGTGCTAGTGTTTACAGTATTTTGTATGCTTTTTGGCGCGCGCGCTTGTGTGTGTGTGTGTGTTACAGCTTTCTGGTATTGTTCTGCAAACCGAAGTTTTAAATTCGCTTACATAGTGCTTACTTACTGCGGTTTTGTCTTGAAAATGAGAGGGTGTGGTCCTGTCAAAATATCTGCAGTTGTTGACAGTGTCACACAGCTGCATTCCTGTAAATTATTTGTTCATTGTATATGCCAGGAGAAACTCAGGTCTCAAATTTAAGTTTAAATTTGCCAGGATTATCTTGATTGTTTAAAACTGTACTATGCACCTATCTGTTCATCCTCTGCATAAAAAAAGATACAAAATAAAAATTTAAAAAAAATGTCAGTGAGGCATTTAAAGGTAGTACCCTAAAACTGTGGAGACTTTATGAAGATAGTGTTGTTTAAAATAATGCTTTTTATCAACAGTGCCTAAAAGTATGGCCCAATCATGAATCTGACACAGGGTCAAAATTGTAAAAGTCTCCTAGGGCATTCTAACCACATAATTTACGTAGATGACGCAAAACCCACCGAAAATATATTTCTGATTCAGAACTCAACCAACCAACTTGTCTGTTAATTCTTTTCTCCAAATGCAAAGTGTCTAATTATTTAACTACTGTCCCCTTCACCTACAGCAGCATTCCAGTCACCCATTACAATGAGGTTTAAATCACCCTCAGTACCACTAGCGACTTCATTCAGCTCAGTGATAATTTTCCCTCACTGTCTTCATTCTGAGTGGAGGCACGCATAGAAGTTTACATTCAAAGTCACTGATGGTTTTGTGTTCTCCTGGTGTATTAGTTCTTCAAACAGTCCACAGGTGTACTGCTTGTATCCTTTCACTATCTGTCCTGACTCACTCTGCCTAGCACACCACCACTTGTTCTGCTCTGTTCTTTATTTTATTCCAAATGAAAATTTATACAATTCCTACTGCAGAAATCACTGTTATAAGGCAATTTCTTTTCAGCTATTGTAATTACACCCATCTCAAACAGGCTTTTTTTCTTTAAGATTTTAACTTTTTAAGAAGAGTGCATTTATTGCAGTTTCCTATTGTTCTACACAAGGTTACTGAGATTTATTCGTCTCTCTATTCCCCCCCCCCCCCCCCCCCCCCAACACACACACACCCAGTAAATTCAGAGAGGGTGGGTGAGGGAGACCCCTTATTACACAAAAATTTTCCGCATTTGTCATCGTACTTTAATGGGGAGTATCCATATGGGTTTCCGATTGATGAATTTATTCTTATGTTCTTCATTTTGTGCCATTAATCGATGTCCACTCATAGTTACAAGCAAGATTCTCATCTCCAGGACAAAACAATGCCTCTAATTTCATCTATTTATCTGTCCTCTATAAAGTCATTAAAACTTATCCCAGAACTGGAACCCTATTGGTGTTCCCTAGACTCTCAAATACATACAGAAATGCATAAGATTACAGTTGCTTATGTGGCACATCAGCTACCACTCTTCCACTAAGTCATAATAACATACAAATCTTTTGAATTTTGCCTATAATTTTCTACTGTTGTCATCTTTGTGTATACAGTAGTGTTGGCTGAAACAATACTAAGAGTGGTATAAAAATTACATGTATGTGCTGCGAATGAACATTTTCTGGAGAACATTTGATCCTACTTCACTGCACTGCCTAATTGATTTTCAGCGCAGTCTCATACAGAATTCAGTAATCTAGAAGTATTTATTATTTTGGGTAAATGACAAACTTTATCAAAGACTATTCAACGTGAGCATAACTGACTAAAATGCTTTTGAATCTTGTGAAAAAACTTGAGGAGCCTGTCTCCGCACAATCACAGCCTGTGGAATCTGCAGTGCTCATATATAAGAACTGTTAGTTTGTATTTCATGTTTTAAGAAAGGATCGTAATTACTCAACACGGAACTGTTTTAACTTGAAGTTGACCAAATATATTTCAAGGACGATGCAATACATGAAAGTCACAGATCACGTAAACAGAGTAAGACATGTGTCACTTTAACAGTCAAATCATCACTGAGTCCGAGTCTAACGGCCGCTGGCTGGCTGACCACATAGGTGGCGCTATTGCTGCATGGCTGGCAGGCAGCATCGCATGTAGAGGATGCGCGTAACTGCGTGGTGGCACTTTGAAAGATCGGCGAGTCACAACACTTTTCTCCCCTTTGAAGTTTTCGCACAGGTCTTGATGGAGGTGGCCTGTAGATTGCTAACGTCCATAGGTGTTGATTGACTGGCCGTAAAGTCTCGAGGAGGCGGCTTCCCGTACGGACGGAAGTGTCCCCGATGATAATGGGTCGAGGTGACAGGAGACGTGGGGGTAAATCTGCTGGGGCCCCGTGCACCAATCTGCCCGTTGCAGCAAGTCCGGTTGTTATAACAGGAGACATGGGCGATGCGTCCGCGTCCATAGGAGAAGAAGGCGAGTAGAGTTGCTCTGACAGATGATGGTCATCTGGTCCCTGCATGGGCACATCTCCTGTTGGCGTCAGTTCTTGTGCTGGCACGAATATGATGGTGAGAGGACTGTGTTGTGAGTAATGAGAGATTCCAGGATCCTGAGCTTCAGGTAGAGCCGAAGGAGGTGTCGCGGCATCCGGAACAGGCGTTGCCGGCACGCGAGGCCGAAGCTGGTCCGAATGACGCACTGCAACACCCGCGTCCATCTGGATTTCATACAGGCGTCAGCCACGGTGTCTTAAGATGCGACCAGGAGTCCATTTTGACCGCCTGCCGTATCCCTGTACCCATACAAGGTCGCCGGCGGTGAACCGGCCAAGTGAAGGCACCCGCGGCCGTGATGTGGAATGCCGCACAAGATGAAGTAGTGTGTAGGGCTGTCGGCCATGTAAGAGCTCAGCCGGGCTGTGGTCGCCTATGGGGGTGAAACGGTAAGAAGCCAGAAATTGGAGAAGCGCATCATCAGCAGCAGAAGATGTCAGGAGTTTCCTCATCTGAGCCTTAAATGTGCGGACCAGTCGTTCAGCCTCACCGTTTGACTGTGGATGGAATGGAGGGGCCGTGACATGCATGACGCCGTGACGGGCACAAAAATCCGCAAAATCGGAAGAGGCAAATTGCGGACCATTATCAGTAACAAGAGTAGAGGGAAGGCCTTCCAAAGAGAAAATGCGAGCTAGAGCATTGGTTGTTGCCGCTGTGGTAGGCGACGTGCAACGGACAATGAAAGGAAATTTAGAGTAGGTATCAATAACGAGAAGCCAATAAGTACCTAAAACAGGTTCTGCGAAGTCAGCATGAATACGCTTCCAGGGCTTCTCAGGCGAAGGCCACGGTGACAAAGATGACTTCAGGGCGGCGGCCTGTGATGATCAAGGGCCACAGACAGTAACCATGTGTGCGATTTCAGAGTCGATGGTGGGGCAGTACACATGACGGCGCGCCAGAAATTCTGGGCGAGAGACACTCCAGTGCCCTTGGTGAAGGAGGCGCAACACCGAAGCACGCAAAGATGCACGTACCACAACACGCGGCGAAGCACTTTCGGTGGAAAGAAGGATAACACCATCCCTAGCCGTGAGGCAGTAATGCAAAGCGTAGTAGTTCCGCAACGGATCAGAAGTCTTAGCCGACGGACGATCTGGCCAACCCTGCTGAATACAGCGTAAAACCCGGGAGAGGGCAGGGGTCAGAACCCGTAGCAGCCGCCAGCCAGTCCCCGGTGATGTGGAACCTGTCCACAACCCGCTGCTCGGCAACATCCAGGTGGAAACACAGAAGTTCATCCCTGTTGAATGCCATATCAGGACCCATAGGATAGTGAAACAGTGCATCAGCATTTACATGTTGAGCCGTCGGCCGGAAATGAAGCCGCATCGCATGACGCGAACCAGTGAAAAGGCATGATTTTATGCAACAGGCGATGCAATGGCTGAGCCACCGAAGCAGCAGACAGTAAAAACCTGTGATAGTATGCTATTCTCCCCAAGAAGGCCTGCAGTTTCGTAACAGATGTAGGGCGAGGAAGGGCATTGATCGCAGCGACAGTTTGCTGAAGCAGACGAATACCATCCCGAGAGAGTTGAAACCCCACGTACGTGATAGATGCCTGAAAAAATTTTTATTTCTGAATATTACACTTAAGACCGGCAGTTTGTACGACATGAAAAACTGTGCGGAGATTCTGACGATGTTCTTCAGTGGTGAAGCCAGTGAAAACAATGGCGTCCATGTAATTTATACACCCAGGGACAGAATCTCTGAAAAAGAGCATGGGCGCTGGCAACCACGAATGGCAATCGTTGGTATTGATAGAGGCCGAAAGGCGTGTTAAGGACCAGAAACTTCTGGGAATCAGCGTCGAGAGGAAGTTGTTGGTAAGTTTCTGACAGGTCAAGTTTAGAAAAATACTGGCCTCCAGCAAATTTAATGAACAATTCTTCAGGTCAAGGCATATGGTAAGTGTCGATAAGGCATTGAGCTTTTACAGTGGCTTTGAAATCGCCACAGAGACGAATATCACCATTTGGCTTAGCAACGACGACAGGAGAGGACCACTCACTGGAAGTGACAGGGAGCAAGACCCCTAAAACAGTGAGACGATCCAACTCCCATTTGACCTGACAACGAAGGGCCACAGGAATGGGCTGAGCCTGAAAAAACTTAGGCCGAGCAGTGGGTTTGAGCGTAATATGAGCTTCAAAGTCATTTGCACGGCCTAACCCAGGAGAAAAAAGGGACGAAAATGTCGTTGACAAGGAATCTAATTGAGCCTAAGGAATAGCATTAGAGATGATATTGACAGAGTCATCTATGGAGAACCCAAAAACGTGAAAGGCATTGAAACCAAAGATTCTCCGCATTACTATGGTCAACCACAAATATGGGAACAGTGTGAACGACAGATTTGTAAGATACCTCAGCATCAAATTGTCCCAAGAGAGAAATCTTCTGTTTATTGTAAGTCCGTAATTGCCTAGTGACAGGTGACAGGATTGGAGAACCCAACTAAAGATATGTCTGAGAATTGATGATAGTGGCAGCAGAACCAGTATCCACCTGCATGCGAACATCTCGATCAAGTATTTGGACAGTGAGGAATAACTTCCCTGAAAGGGAAGAAGTACAATTGACAGACAACACAGAATGAGAATCAGCGCCATGTTCATGAACATCATGTATAGGGTCGAATTTGCAAACGGATGACACAAGATCCCCTTTTTTTGCATTTGTGACACATGGCCCAATGTTGTCGACAATTCTCTTGTGAATGTTTCGTAAAACACCGTGGACATGAAGGAAGTTGCCGTGGGTTTTGCTGCAGCTTCTTAGAGGTCTGTTTATGGTTAGACCGAGGCTGTGCTTGGGAGCGTACTGCAGCCACGTCGGCCGGAGGGGACACGCCATACGCTTCGTCAACTGCGCACAGAGGTTTTATTTCCCCCATGTCACCCCATACCTCTATTTGCGTTCCCACGGCGAGAGAAATTTCAAAAGTGAGCGATGGATAGGACTTGATCTAGAGTCTGATTTGCCAACTGATGTGTACGTTGCCTAACTTCTTTGTCGGGCGCCGATTGGATAATAGCATCCCGTACCATAGAATCGGCGTAGGATTCTTTGTGAACTTCAGTAACAAATTGACACTTTCTACTGAGGCCATGAAGTTCAGCAGCCCAAGTGTGATAGGATTGATTTGGTTGTTTTTGACAACGATAAAAGGCAACATGAGAGGCTACCACATGCGTATACTTTTGAAAATATACAGACAGAAGTGAGCACATTTCAGCAAAGGACAAAGACGCTGGATCTTTCAAAGGAGCCAATTGTGACAACAACCGATACATTTGAGGTGAAATCCACGAAAGGAACAGAGACTTACATGTTTGGTCGTCCGCGACATGAAATGCCAAGAAGTGCTGTCGAAGACGTTTTTCGTAATCAGACCAGTCTTCCGTCGTCTCGTCATAAGGAGGAAAAGGATGTACAAAGAACGACGAGAGAGGCCCCGCATTTGATGAAGCGACGAAATCACAAATCGCATTTGTGAGAAGCATTTACTGTTCTATGAGATCTTGCAATAGTTGCTCTAAAGTAGCCATGGAAACATGTGGATCAACGATGAAAAAGAAAAATTCACTACCTCGTCTCCAATTGTTTTAACTTAAAGTTGAACAAATACACTCCTGGAAATGGAAAAAAGAACACATTGACACCGGTGTGTCAGACCAACCATACTTGCTCCGGACACTGCGAGAGGGCTGTACAAGCAATGATCACACGCACGGCACAGCGGACACACCAGGAACCGCGGTGTTGGCCGTCGAACGGCGCTAGCTGCGCAGCATTTTTGCACCGCCGCCGTCAGTGTCAGCCAGTTTGCCGTGGCATACAGAGCTCCATCGCAGTCTTTAACACTGGTAGAATGCCGCGACAGCGTGGACGTGAACCGTATGTGCAGTTGACGGACTTCGAGCGAGGGCGTATAGTGGGCATGCGGGAGGCCGGGTGGACGTACCGCCGAATTCCTCAACACGTGGGGCGTGAGGTCTCCACAGTACATCGATGTTGTCGCCAGTGGTCGGTGGAAGGTGCACGTGCCCGTCGACCTGGGACCGGACCACAGAGACGCGCGGATGCACGCCAAGACCGTAGGATCCTACGCAGTGCCGTAGGGGACCGCACCGCCACTTCCCAGCAAATTAGGGACACTGTTGCTCCTGGGGTATCGGCGAGGACCATTCGCAACCATCTCCACGAAGCTGGGCTACGGTCCCGCACACCGTTAGGCCGTCTTCCGCTCACGCCCCAACATCGTGCAGCCCGCCTCCAGTGGTGTCGCGACAGGCGTGAATGGAGGGACGAATGGAGACGTGTCGTCTTCAGCGATGAGAGTCGCTTCTGCCTTGGTGCCAATGATGGTCGTATGCGTGTTTGGCGCCGTGCAGGTGAGTGCCACAATCAGGACTGCATACGACCGAGGCACACAGGACCAACACCCGGCATCATGGTGTGGGGAGCGATCTCCTACACTGGCCGTACACCTCTGGTGATCGTCGAGGGGACACTGAATAGTGCATGGTACATCCAAACCGTCATCGAACCCATCGTTCTACCATTCCTAGACCGGCAAGGGAACTTGCTGTTCCAACAGGACAATGCACGTCCGCATGTATCCCGTGCCACCCAACGTGCTCTAGAAGGTGTAAGTCAACTACCCTGGCCAGCAAGATCTCCGGATCTGTCCCCCATTGAGCATGTTTGGGACTGGATGAAGCGTCGTCTCACGCGGTCTGCACGTCCATCACGAACGCTGGTCCAACTGAGGCGCCAGGTGGAAATGGCATGGCAAGCCGTTCCACAGGACTACATCCAGCATCTCTACGATCGTCTCCATGGGAGAATAGCAGCCTGCATTGCTGCGAAAGGTGGATATACACTGTACTAGTGCCGACATTGTGCATGCTCTGTTGCCTGTGTCTATGTGCCTGTGGTTCTGTCAGTGTGATCATGTGATGTATCTGACCCCAGGAATGTGTCAATAAAGTTTCCCCTTCCTGGGACAATGAATTCACGGTGTTCTTATTTCAATTTCCAGGAGTGTATATTTCAAGGACGATGCAATACATGAAAGTCACAGATCACGTAAACAGAGTAAGACATGTTGTCACTTTAACAGTCAAATCATCACTGAGTCCGAGTCTAGCGGCCCCTGGCTGGCTGGCTGCTTAGGTGGCGCTGCTGCTGCTGCATGGCTGGCAGACAGCACCGCATATAGAGGCCGCGTGTAACTGCACGGCAGCACTTTGAAAGGTCGGCGCGTCACAACAGGAATTTATTCCATTAAAAATGGGTTCTGTATACATACACAGTCCTGTAATTTTTGTAACTCCACATTTCATGCCTGAAAGATGATAAAAAGAGGCAACGATTTAACAATGTTTTTCCTTACATATATGTCTGAAGAAATAAATCTCAATTTCAGATTACATTATTTTTCATTTCAGTACCTATATAGTCGATAATTAACTGGATTGCTGCTTTGAGTCCTCAGAGCCGTGTGTTTATGCAATACAGAATACTGCTGTGCGGTGTGGGATCCTTACCAGATAGGACTGACGGAGTACATCAAAAAAGTTCAAAGAAAGGCAGCACGTTTTCTATTATTGCGAAATATGAAAGAGAATGTCACAGAAATGACACAGGATTTGGGCTGGAAATCATTGCAAGAAAGGCGTTTTTCGTTGCGACGGATTCTTCTCACGAAATTCCAATCAATTTCTCCTCCAAATGCGAAAATATTTTGTTGACACCGACCTACATAGGAAGGAATGATCACCACGATAAAATAAGGGAAATCAGAGCTCGTACAGAAAGATATAGGTGTTCATTCTTTCCGTGCGCTATACGAGATTGGAATAATAGAGAATTGTGAAGGTGGTTCGATGAACCCTCTGCCAGACACTTGAATGTGATTTGCAGAGTATCCATGTAGCTGTAGATGAAAGAAATTTATATTGTTTACCAATACAGATACAGGAGGAATGGTCAATATTTCAAGGATATGACAAGAATTATTATTTGAAACAAAAAAAGACTAGTGAACATGGGTTCTGAAATGCATACATTAAGAGTTATGAACACATTTTCCATAGAAGAGATGTGCTGCACAATAGTAAAGATGAATAAGTGCTCATAGCTGTTAAGGTATGCATTTTAGAACCTATGTTTACTGGACGTTTTTGCTTTGAATGATCATTCCTGTGATATACCTGAATACTGTCCATTCCTACCAGGATACTCTGTGTATATCATTAAACATATTCCTACGAAGTTCCATTGTCGACTTCGCACAATATCTAAGGTATATTTTTGACACAGCTGTATATTTCCCAAATATATTAAGATTATTACAACTATTTTGATACAGTGAGCTACTCTCCTAAAGACAAACGTGTTTCCATTGACATCCTTACTCTGAAAACAACTGATGTGCATGGCATAGCATCTTCCCATTGTACCTGCTTCTCCCATTCCATTCACTTGGAGTGTACAGGAAGAATGGATGTTTAAACGTGTGTGTGTGTGTGTGTGTGTGTGTGTGTGTGTGTGTGTGTGTGTGTGTGTGTGTGTGTGTGCTGTAATTAGTCTAATCTTGTCATCACAATTCTTATGGGAGCAATAAATACGACTGTAGTACATTCCAAGTAATTTACAGCAGGTACTTACTTTATTTAAGTTTTTTTTTTTTTTTTTTTAATAGGCTTTCTCAGGATAGTTTGTGTCTGTTATCAAGTTCATGCCAGTTCAGTTTCTTCAGGATCTCTGCGTACAGAAGAAACAAACTTGTGACCATTTAGGCTGCCCTTCTTTGTACGTTCAATCTCCTGCTAGTCCTATCTGATGCGGTTGCCATATACTTGGGCAATATTCTAGAATGGATCACAGGAGTGATATGTAAGAAACCAAAGTCTGTCATCTGCTTTACCAACAACAGTGATCATTCGACTTCTTCTTCTTCTTCTTCTTCTTCTTCTTCTTCTTCTTGTTGCTTTGTCCCACATTGGCACTAAATTGTCAAGGTTATTAATGGGTTTGGTATGGTTAGTTTAAAAGGCAATCGTGCTGGTGGTAAAGTGATCATTTTGACAGATTTTTCTGAGCTCTATTCATTTGTCATTCAAGATAATGTCAGATGATTTGATTGGGAGAAGAGCCAAGACACATCACACTCCTTTATGGTTCACTACATCAGCATTATTAGCAACTGCCTTGTTACGATATCACTATAGTTCATATGTTTATAATGAAGTTAATTAAATATTTGGGAATAACAATAGGAGAAAATCAGACACATTTACTACTTTAGTGACGAATTTGCAGCCTGTACTGAAACTGGAATAACAGCTGAAAGACTGGTAGCTCATGCTAGTTTGAAGAAGTCTTTAAATAAGCAAATATTGATGCATCTTGATCTGCTTAAGTTCTGCGATGACAATGTTTCAGGTATCATTCTTTTATGTTACATAGACAGAAATTTAACAAATTCAGTTTGATCAGGATTGAAGGTTTGCAAAGGCCACACAACAGCTGGCACAAGAGAAAAATCATCAGTTAAAGGCCACTGGTTTATATAAGATCAGGCTAAGCAATGTTTCCAATGACACTGCAGCAATCACAATTAAAGTATTTAAAGCAGATGAAGAAATTTCAACATTGATCAGCTTTATGCCTCCCCATGCTCTCATCCATTTCTTCCCCTATACATCCACAAAAGATATTTGCTGGATTCTAGAGAATCACATATTTAAAATGATAAAAGCACTATCAACATCAGGAAAGCAATATATTTACTCAGAATGTTAACAAGACAGCATTAGCAGTTTATTCAATATGAAGTGCAGAAGAATTATTCTAGCCATACAGCGTGTTTAAAGTTCAAACTTTCTGAATTTTTTTTTTTTTTTTTTTTTTTTTTTTTATTGCTGCTTATTGCTTGAATTTGATTTGTACACAACAACAATTACACTTTGATGGACACAAAACCAGTTTTAATTACTTTTCTTTCCATTTACTGACAAATGGCACTTTCAAGCATGTAACTGTGTATGAAAAGTAATAACTTTTTAAGTGATGTTTTCCAGCCACAAGCAGGCATGGATCAAACATTAAACTATATAGCTTCTGAAGCTTAAAGACTATTATCTCAATACAGCAAGATAAAAAAGGTTACAGAATGCACAGTTGCGATATGGGCCCCCAAAGCTACCCAAATTTGGCACCCAAAAATGTACAATTCTTGGCCCAATCAGCGCATAAAATTATGATTTACGGCTGGTTAAAGATGAGGTCTCCAAGTCACAGAATGTATTTTCTGCCATTTTTGAAGTAGTAGAGATGTCAGCAGATGCATTTAAAAATTTAATCAGTAATGTATTCTAATTCACCATAAAAAGTTGTTGAAGAATACAAAAGCAGGGGCTCCTACGTTAAAAGTATCCTTAACAAAAGTTATCCAATGTTGGCACTTGGTTTGTTTACAGGTGATGCAAACTTGGGACCACTATCTACGAGAGGCTGAAGAAAAGGAACCAAAGGAGATATCGAGCCAAAGCTTTGCACATATCTATTCAAGACACTGTTGAACCAACACAAGAAATTTCATTGCATTCAGAAATAGTCAACCGGGGACCACCTGTCAATCTGGTCCACTTCACGTAGAATGACCCGGTTGCTACCACTGCATGAGAACAGTTCCAAACATAGAAAAAACTACTTAGTATGGAAAACTCTTCGAAAAAAATCACTGAAAGGACATGGTGTCGACAGCAATCGACAACAAATGATTAACTGCGAAGCAACAAGGTAGGAAGCTCTACTACAAAGAATTGTGGACAAAACTTTATTCTTGAGTAGTAGTAGTTTAGTTTCCCAAGGGGAAAATACACAGAATGGTGATTTTGACAATGGAAGTTTTTTGGGAATATTGGAAAATACAATGAAGTAAATTGTGAAACCTCCAGCCAAAGTACAAGAAAACTGATTGATAAACAAGAGTACGATGAGTCAAGCCCACTATCATGGTAGTTGCATAATGAATTTATTTCTCTATGTGGTTAGACACTATTGAAAGTCATTTTACATCAAAGAGAGAGTCTGTCGTTTATGGAATTACATTTCCCAAAAATGAGCTGAATGTACTCTTCTGTGATATGTATTTCAAAACATACGGGAGCGGAACATAAGGTCATCCAAAGTTTGTGAAAGAGTATTGAGTTTATGACTATTAGCTGTAAGTAAAACAGGTAAGGCCATAACTGATGAAATACTGTACACATTAGAAACTCTTGAGAGTTCCACTCGTGGACTGTTGTGCTCAGAGCTATGACAATGACTCAAAGATGCAAAGTTACTAGTGGTGTTTAGTCAAGAATAGTTGAAAAAGAAAGTCTGCCATTTATTCTCCCTGTGGAGTACGCACTTCAACGGAGTTGGTGTCAATACTGCTAAACTGAATTATGATATGGTGACATTTTTTGGAAATGTTGAAAAATTTTATTCTTTGTTCTCTGGCAGCCCCAACTGCTGAAACAGCATATCCATTTGTCTGCACAAAGCCTTTTTGAAACTCGGAGTGAAAGACTACAAGCTGTGTGCTCAATTTTGAAGCACTATCCTTTGATCCTCAAAGTTTTAGACCTGTTCCTGATGAATATGGTCGTCATATTAATTCCATCATCTCTCTTGGAACTCAAGGAGTAGTTTGGGTCTTTCAATCGAGGATATATAGGAATGTTTGATCTGAGTTGCTGGCTTTGACCAGTGACATAAGAATCATGCAACATACATTGTAAACAATATGGCAACTGTAACGTAATGTTATTGTCGATTTCTTTCAAATGGGCTAAGCTACAAATCAGTCTGTCATCACAAACAGGTATTTTAGTAACACATTCATTGGTTTCACTAACTCACAACCAAACTTATCTTCGAAGCTAACCTATACCTAGGGCTAAGCTACAGATCAATCTGTCACCACAACCAGTTCTTTTTTTACTCTGTTTTCTTTTTTCCTTCATATTCGTTGGCTTCACTAACAACAAAACTGTGAATGTATGCATGAAAACTTGAGTTGACACTAGCCATTAACATTAGATCATTGGGCAAAGGTGACAACTTGTATCCAGCATTCCTCTGATACTCAAAGGCCTCTCAATGTCAACATTTTCGCACAAAATTCTGGGATCTATTGGGCACAAAAATGTCATTATACAGAACAAAGGAATTTCCCTTAATGTAGAGATGCAACTAATTAAAGACTTACATAATCAGATGCAAGTTCTAAAAGATTCATGGGAAACACTTTTGCAAAAGCAGTTGCCCGGGTAGTTCACATTGCACAGAATTTGTTATCGGGAAGGGGGGGGGGGCAATGAAAAAGACTTCTGAACAACTTCAGCTGGAAGCATCAAATGAATTCAAATGAACTACTGTCCTTCATGGTAGATTTGACAACATTTGTAAGCTGTGCACAAATTTGTGACTGTTCCCATGAGTTTTGGCTTTCATGAACCTAGAAAATTATGAACTGGAAGTTAAAAGCACCAATCTTGTCTAAAAGTATCCTTCAGACTTGGCAGGTTCAGACAGCTTAGTTGAAGAAATTCTACACATGAAGAACATCTACAGTACAGTCTTTCAATCAGAAAAGGATCTAATGGTATGAGAAAAACCTTCAAGAAATAAATTTCTTTGAACCAGTGCTCTGCAATTACTTGTTTGAACAGTTCCAGTAACAGTATCTATAACTGGTTATGAGTTGTCCACGTCTCAACTTTTACAACGTAACTGAGCAGCTCAGAAGACTGTATTAAGGGGTCTTATTTTGAAGCCACCATCTATGACTGACATAGACCCCAATTTTAGTAGTTTTTGTTTTTGTTTTTGTTTTAATTTTCATGCATTAAATATAGTTAGTAAGGATGCAGAGGCTTACCTACCTCATGAGGGGCAGGACAGATACTGCCTACAGGAAAATTAAAGAGACCTTTGGAGAAGAGAGAACCACTTGCATGAATATCAAGAGCTCAGATGGAAACCCTGTTCTAAGCAAAGAGAAAGCAGAAAGGTGGAAGGAGTATATAGAGGGTCTATACAGGGGCGATGTACTTGAGGACAATATTATGGAAATGGAAGAGGATGTAGATGAAGACGAAATGGGAGATACGATACTGCGTGCAGAGTTTGACAGAGCACTGAAAGACCTAAGTTGAAACAAGGCCCTGGGAGTAGACAACATTCCATTAGAACTACTGACTGTCTTGGGAGAGCCAGTCCTGACAAAACAATACCATCTGGTGGGCAAGATGTATGGGACAGGCGAAATTCCCCTCAGACTTCAAGAAGAATATAATAATTCCAATCCCAAAGAAAGCAGGTGTTGACAGATGTGAAAATTACCGAACAATCAGTTTAATAAGCCACAGCTGCAAAATACTAACGCACATTCTTTACAGACAAATCGAAAAACCTGTAGAAGCCGACCTCGGGGAAGATCAGTTTGGATTCCGTAGAAATGTTGGAACATGTGAGGCAATACTGACCCTGAGACTTATCTAAGAAGAAAGATTAAGGAAAGGAAACCTACGTTTCTAGCATTTGTAGACTTAGAGAAAGCTTTTGACAATGTTGACTGGAATTCTCTCTTTCAAATTCTGAAAGTGGCAGGGGTAAAATACAGGGAGCAAAAGGCTATTTACAATTTGTACAGAAAGCAGATGGCAGTTATATGAGTCGAGGGGCATGAAAGGGAACCAGTGGTTGGGAAGGGAGTGAGACAGGGTTGTAGCCTCTCCCCGAAGTTATTCAATCTGTATATTGAGCAAGCAGTAAAGGAAACAAAAGAAAAATTCGGAGTAGGTATTAAAATCCATGGAGAAGATTAAAAACTTTGAAGCTCGCCGATGACATTGCAATTCTGTCAGAGACAGCAAAAGACTTTGAAGAGCAGTTGAACGGAATGGACAGAGTCTTGAAAGGAGGGTATAAGATGAACATCAACAAAAGCAAAACGACGATAATGGAATGTAGTCAAATTAAGTTGGGTGATGCACAGGGAATTAGATTAGGAAATTAGACACTTAAAGTAGTAAAGGAGTTTTGCTATTTGGGGAGCAAAATAACTGATGATGGTCGAAGTATAGAGGATAGAAAATGTAGACTGGCAATGGCAAGGAAAGCGTTTCTGAAGAAGAGAAATTTGCTAACATAGAGTACAGATTTAAGTGTCAGGAAGTCGTTTCTGAAAGTATTTGTATAGAGTGTAGCATGTATGGAAGTGAAACATGGACGATAAATAGTTTGTACAATGAAGAGAATAGAAGCTTTCGAAATGTGGTGCTACAGAAGAATGCTGAAGATTAGATGGGTAGACCACATAACTAATGATGAAGTATTGAATAGAATTGGGGAGAAGAGTATGTGGCACAACTTGAACAGAAGAAGGGACCGGTTAGTAGGACATGTTCTGAGGCATCAAGGGGTCACAAATTTAGCATTGGAGGGCAGCGTGGAGGGTAAAAGTTGTAGAGGGAGACCAAGAGATGAATACACTAAGCAGATTCAGAATGACGTAGGCTGCAGTAGGTACTGGGAGATGATGAGGCTTGCACAGGATAGAGTAGCATGGAGAGCTGCATCAAACCAGTCTCAGGACTAAAGACCACACAACATCATATAGTTACTGTGGTCATTTTTAAGTAAAATTATTTTCTAAATAAAGTTTAGTTTGGAATTGCAAATTGCTACGATTATTATCCCCTGTGTCTTCAGGTTCGTAAGTTCTAAAAAGAGTGTGGGAAAGAAATAGCCATGCAATATTTATGTAGCATGCGACTGTAAAATAAGGGTAGCCTGTCTCTGGTCCTGGGCTCCAGGACACACAACTGAATGTGGGGCCACGACAGCATGTGTCCCGACAAAACTTCCCTGGGGCACACCGTAAGTTTCTCTTACACATGTTGATGACTCTCAACACGAGATGAAACACTGAATCGTCCCTACCAAAAAATCATCAATGCAGTCAAACTTTGTCTGATAACCCATACAATCACACTTTTGATGATAATTGTAGGTTTAGCACTGAGTGAATTATTATCCCCCCCCCCCCAGCGAAATTATCCGGCAATACCTACTCAGTTGATGAGACAAGATTAAAAATTACCATTGTCTAGTTAATTAGCTACTTACTGAGCACTTTTATCAAAATTACACTCAGTTACAAAAGACGGGTTTGTTCCCTTTCCACATTTTTAAAACAGAAGAATCAGACAGTAACAGGGAATATAATAAAGAACCTGATAATCTAAAGTGAGCAACACTTTTCGAGACACAAAAAAGGCACCAAGTTTCACCATTTACCAGATGTTTTATACTGATAACTTATTTAAGCTAATTCTTTTCAAGAAGGCAGAAAGTGTTTATATCGTCATCCAAGTAGAAGCGTGTCCTGTCCCCATAACATTTATAAAATCCAAAAACTCTGTACAGATTACACAATGAGTCCTAAGGTATATTTCATGATTGGCATATGTACATAATATGCACAAGTCATCAGATTACAGAGAGAGAGAGAGAGAGAGAGAGAGAGAGAGAGAGAGAGAGAGAGAGAGAGAGAGAGAGGAGGGGGGAGGGGAAACATACAGGTCAAATGAACAATTTTATACCACCTCAGGGAAGGATGACATGTCTCTTCCCATGTAAAAACAGTTATCACAATTAACATACCAACAGAAACATGGTTATGACATACAGTAACTGTGAAAAACTCCAATTAAAAAGTTTAACATTAATTTACCTGTATCTGTTAAACGATGTCACAATTGCGTTAACAGCGTTAAATGACTGCAAATACTTCTTTTAAATAAACAAAAGACCAGTGCAATCACCCTGCAGTAAATGCAATGCAAGTTACATATAATTCATTGCTAGTGACTAAATAATATATGGAATGAAAATATTTATCTTAAGTTACTCACTGTTCCGTTCAAATAAAACTATAATAGTGATGTTTGAAATTTTATATCACCTTTCATATTCCTCGCGGTTCCCGAGCAGACGTTCAAGATAGGCGTAACTAAAGGCACGAAAAAAGCAATTTCCGTCAGGTCGCGTTCGCCGAATACTCTTATATTTTTTAGCTAAATCCAGTACTTTTTGCCTATATATGTCGTCGGCCGAATATTCGCTTTCCAACGAAGAAATACTTTGGATATCACCAACAAGAGGCGTTGTCTCTGAAATCTAAACAGAACATTTTCTTCTGAATGAAACTACCAAGTCACATCATCTTAACATGCAGAGTATAATTTGATGAGTTACTTCTTTTTCTATTCTTCTTTGTTGCTGCAAAATCAGCTCATCTTGGTTGGCACCTGTACAGTGGGAATACAGAAAATCGCTCTTAATCAGTATGTTTATAGTAATAAGGCAACTGATCTTCAAACTGTTTGACAATACGCGAGAGTCTTTTGACAACCGACTAACAACTTACTTGGATCGAATTTATTATTATGCAAATCATTACCGTCCTCCATCGTACACTAATTAAAATAGTGAAACAATTACTCAGGCATAGTACGCTTCAATAAATCATCAGCATTCAATAATTCGCATCACCCCCCCCATAGAATCTTCCAGCGACACACATTTTCGTTTTCGACATAGAGTTTTAAGCACAAAGAGCGCAGATTTGATATCATGTTAAATAACAAATGGAAGTGCTTGTATTTATCGTGGCAAAAATTAATTGCATCGGGAGTTAATATGTCTCTAAAAATTGCAAAACGGTGGGTAGAGAACAGAGTAAATAATTTCCACATAAATTAAGAATATGTCATGCAATCGAAGATCTTTGGTTCGTATACACCATGTGTTGAGCACGTGGTGAAGTTGTCAAAAACATTTGGGTTTGTAGTGGTGCTGCGTTTTGTTGTGAATTGGTGTCACGACAACAATGGCAGATACTGGATTCAGGGATTGTTGTTCAACTAATTTTGTGCTGTTAATTGAAAAGCTGCGTCCTGAAACAGCAAAAAGCCTTTTTACTGATTTTCTTCACTATTCTGGGTCATATTTGTGTTCGCAAAACCTTTTTAAGCCTAGTGACAGCTGCAAGAAACACCTGGGATTGTTAGCTACAGTCCTCAAAATCGCCCTTACAGAACCAAAACGCGAAGAACATATTCATTTTTCGAATGACGACATTGAAGTTTTCCAGAGCATCATTACAAAATGCAAAACTATACTCGAGACTGAAGAAGAAAACTTTGAATTAAAACCACTTGTGATTGACGTGTTGTCATACTGCCTTGTTTTGCTACCAGATGACAAAATAATTGCCCATGTACAAGAAATGTTGCTGTTTTGTGAAAATAAACTCTCTTTCTCTGCTAGTGAATCCGATTTTGGTGACATTTCTATGCCAGCAAATTTTTTAACAGCCTTGTACCTTTTAGAGACCATTATTCAAATCTTGTATATTTTAGAGCAAAATTGTTTACCGAATAGGGAAAACATGAAAGACAAATTTTTGACTGGTTTCAGTATCCACATGTCAGTTGTAAGACTTCTTACGAACTCTAATTACGCTGTAGTAGTGCACACACTGAATTGCGTAATTCCAAAACTCCTGAAATTTGTTAACAGTGTCGACCTACTTAAGCAGGTGTGGACGCAATTGTCCATAAGATACTGTTCAGCAGCATATGTTGATTCTCATTTATCTGTTCCATTTCTGATACTGTGTTCACTGTCCAATATGTATTTGCCATGTTCAGAGTCTACTGATTCCTATTCACTCACTCAATACAGTGATTTTTGGAAACTTTGCCAGATAGGTTTAATGCATTCTGACTTATCGGTGAGGAAACAAGCTCTCTATTTAACTAAAAGAGCAGTAGATATAACTTTTCAAAGAGATAACTGCAATAGTGAGAATCTTCCAGAATCACTTGCGTGGAGAAGTTGTCAGATGAGGTCAGATTCTTTGAAACTGTGGCATGACTTGTTCTTGATATTGGAAACTTTGGAAGAAAAACAAGTTCATTTAATAAAACCAGTGCTACCCATGATTCAGAGATTGTCCACAGGTACGTCAGAATGGCATAAGTCGTGGACTCTGTGCATATTTCAGAGGTTACTGAAGCATGACAACAATACAGTTGTGAAGTGGGGTGTAACCCATTTCATTAACCTGAACTTGGTGTACTTCACTGCTTTGGGTGATATTTGCACCAATATTTTATTTGGTAATTTCATGGATGCAATAAATAACACTGCTTTGTATGCCACTACAGATAAAACACTAAAACTATCTGATACAGCAGAAAGCTTGATGACACTGTTTCATGCAATATGTCAATTGCATATTAAGAACTGTCGTTTATATTTTGCTAAGTTTATAGAAGAATTGACCAAAAGATCTTGGGGTCCAGTACCTATGTTCTATATAGCAAAGGCACTAGCATCATCACCTATAACACCAGTATGGAGTGACACTCATTTGCTGTTGTGTGGAAAATTAGCCAGAAGTGCTATTGTAAATCAGAATGTATACATTCGTGCAGCTATTGAGTGTTCATTGCTTGAGTGTGCTATTAGATTTGCAGACCGGAAACTTATCACAGTGAAAAGTGTTTGTCATTTTCTAAATAGTTTCAGTTCAGAATTGTCGCTGAAACGAGGTACTTTCATATGGAATGAAATTGTGAATTGGCTAAAATCATTTATCACAAAGGCTGATGCTGAAGATTTTGTCATAAAATTTGCGTTCACTTTCGTGGACAATATGACTTTGAGTGAAGAACAACAAACGGGTATTTCTGTTAAGGCATTTGGGAGGATGGTAGTTCTGCTTTTGGAGAGTGAATGTTTGACGTTAGCTGAAGTTAAGGGTAACTCTGGAGACATTGTGGCAGAAGTCTTTAGAAACACATGGAAAAGCCTTTGTAACATTGACAGTAATGGTGATGATTTGCAAGCTGTCAGTATAAGTCTTTTAGCCACTATGTTGGAAGAATGTGTGAGTATAAAAGTTGATCCTAATGACAGTGTGAGAACAACACTCACAGAAATATTTCAAGGTACTGTTAATGATATATTTTTACTCATTAGCAAGAAAATCACAAATTTGTTAGGGTTACAGGACATTCAAACAGTAAATAATTATTTACTTGCATTGAAAGCTTTCTCTGAAGACCAGAATATTCTCCCACTCGTAGAGCAACATGTTTATCTGCTACATAATGCAGTGCTACAAATTTATGAAAGTAAAGCTAAAATTGGATCAGCTTTGAACATGTTTTTTGCTATGAAAGTTATTGAGTGGGTATCCAGTTGTCTCAAAAATCATATGTCTTGTTCCCACAATGATTCAAAAAATGAAATTATGTATAAACAGTGTTTGTTCATTGAAAGTCTAGTGCAGAGTGGTGAATTAGACATTCCTATATATAAAAGATTTGACGAAATAACTGAAGCCAGTAACCTACGACTTCGAGGCAAATTGGCATGTGAATACACTTCTGCTCTTTGGAGTACAGTGAGTTTGTGTACAGAAATTTCTCATCAAACAAATCTTTATGTCAGCCCATTTAAGTTTGTTGATAAATCATTGCTAGAAACAGCTATAAATGCTATAGAAACTGGTGGCAGGGGAGTGTGTATACCTGTGATGAACACTATTAGGATAATATTTCATTACTGGCATGACAAAGAAATGTTGTGCGACATTGGCCGATTTCTGTCAATATGCTGGATGAACATATTTGAAATGAGGTGGACAGAATACTTCTGGGGCACAACAGAGGTTTTTATGAAATTAACATTCCACCCATCATTTCTTCAGGAAAGAAGAATGCATCCTTATATACTGCAGGTACGTTCCATTAAATTTCAGAATTTTGTTTGTCATTTGATCATTTTACACAATAGTGTGGGACATGTAAATACATTATATAGATATTTACACATGTATATATGTTAACAACATGTACAGTCTACCTTTAAACTCTGGTGGAATAGACAGAATCTCTTAAGATTAATTCCAGCAACCTCCATGTAGAGTGTCAAGTTAGACTGTACACATAGGATACGGCGGTGAAAGCTGATGCTAAGGAATGATGGGGTTGGAGTTCAGGGACATCCTTAATTACTTCATAATAAGCGTTATGGGAGCCAACCAGAGTAGATCCCAATGGCCAACCCAGACATTCACACAATGCAGGGTTTAGTACCCACGAAGGCAGTAAACTTGATAGATCACTTTATGAATATGTAAGAATATTCTGATAGACTGTAAATAACGTGGGAGTAAAGGAGACTACCCACCAAATAACAGAAGTGTCAAGTTGTACACAGGCGCATACAAAACAGAAAGAAAACTTGCCAGCTTTCAGAATCATCCTCATTTCTGGGTATGTAACCAAAACTCTAGTAAAGGATGTGATTCAGTTGTTCCAGTCCAGGGTGATATTGGGTGACAAGGGAGGTGATCCTTTATAGCTGATTCTTGGGAGTGAGAGGAATGGAGTGTCTACAAATATAACACAGGAAATCTGTTTGCGGACCAGGTTTGAGGGGTATTGCCTGTCTGTGAAGGCCCTTGTGAGACCTTCTGCAAACTGGGCAAGGGAATGCCTGTCATTGCACATGATCGTGTATCTGAAATGATGAGAACTCACTTGGCTGGTATGCTGAAGGTCTCGTGACAGCCTTAATAGACATACAGTGCCCTCAAAAATTGTCCCTAAACAGATTTATTGCCCATGTCCTCCATCACTCCTAAACCCTCCACACAGCAATTCCAGGTGACAATCAACAAGCTGGTTGGGAGGATTATACACATTGATTTCACGTTTTCACCTAATTGTCTGTCCATTTCCACCATTCAGAGCCTATTTACAGTCCGTGAAAAGTGGTCACAAGAGGGAATTTCCCTAAGCTTAAGTCACAGAGTTTTTTGGGTTTTATTTGATAAGAAGTTTTCTTGCCTACCACACCTTGAGGATGA
Organism: Schistocerca gregaria; assembly: GCF_023897955.1. Taxonomy (NCBI): domain Eukaryota; kingdom Metazoa; phylum Arthropoda; class Insecta; order Orthoptera; family Acrididae; genus Schistocerca; species Schistocerca gregaria. The sequence goes on from NC_064925.1 coordinate 291,354,185, forward strand.
AAATCTCAGTCCCTCAAAGTACTTAAAATGTCTTAGCCACAAGTTCTGGGATGCAGGTACAGCACATATACCCCAGTTTTATAAAGCCTTCATGTGATTCTGGGTTGATTGCATGTGCATGCTGTACAGATCAGACTGGCCATATGACACTATATACAGCATGCCTTGTCTACTCATCAGACTTCTGCCCATCAGTCAGCAGAATGTTTGTGATCATTGTTCCTGGATTTTTTCTTCAACATTACACATGACAATCAGACCATTTATATCATAATTTTAACACAACTCGGCAACATGAAGATGCTCTAAGAAAGAAACCAGCCTAACACTATAAATATGTAATAATACAGGTGAGATAGTTTCCATTAATTATTAAAATGAGTATCTCAATTGACACCTGGCTAATTGAGGTCTCCTCCAAAGATGCCAGTATGATTGGGAACATTCGTACTAGGAAATTAAGATTTTCTCTAAGGTTTCGGCTACATCTGGGGGTGAGCCTGGTGGGCAATAGAAAGGTATGATTATTAGATTATGGCCACCTCTGATTCTGAGCCTTGAATAGATAATCGCACATACACCTTAAATTTCTACATTTGTGGATTTGAGTTTCTTGTCTACTGCCTGTCCCACTGATACTTAAATTTTCCCCAAAAAACTGACTGCTATCAATTTTAGGTTATAACCAGCTTTCTATGCCTAGTATATATTTCACTTTTCATTTGTCTTACTCTTACTCCACTCTTTATTTCTCACCCTGTCCATTCCATAATGTTTTACTTGAAACTGGCAGGAAGCTTTCCAGTGTACTATCACCGACGTACTGCCCTTCCTGACACCATCATCTTTTTTTTGTCCCCTTCGCCCACGTAACAAAATCTGATATCAACTGATGTGCCCCTCCTTTCCAAATTTTCCCGTTCAATCTTTCTTTCCTTCCTGAGAAAGGAAAATGCATGTTCCAAAAGCTTGGGATATTGTTTTTTTCTTAAAGGTGTTTCTTTTGGCAGTATTTGAAATTTTACAAGATGTACAACTTTGCTTCCACCGTTTTTTCCGTAACATTTGAGTCTCAAATCAAACAAATTGGTTACACGTGTATCATCCAAAGTATTTTCCAACACTGGCCACTACTTTCTCCCATCTTTCGGGTAGTGTACGAATCCTGCGTTGAAAAAATTGTTTATCTTTTGAAGCGATCCACTAATCGATCCAATTTATGGCTTCTTCATGAGATCGGAGGTGTTGGTTAGCCAGGTCATGCGCCATTGATCTAAACAAGTGATAGTCAGAGGGACCAATGTCTGGAGAATATGGCGCGTAGGGTAGGACTTCCCATTTAAATGTTTCAAAGTACGTTTTGACCTCTTTTGCAATGTGGGGTCGAGCATTGTAGTGCTGCAAAATCACTTTATTGTGCCTCTCGCTGTATTGAGGCCGTTTGTCTTTTAATGCTCTGCTCAAACGCATTAATTGCGTTCGATAATGAGCACCTCTGATTGTTTCACTTGGTTTTAACACCTCATAGTACCCGACGCTGAGCTGGTCCCACCAAATGCAGAGCATGATCTTGGAGCCTGGCTGTCGAAGTGGAAGCATAGCCAGGATATCCCCATGATTTTTTGCATTTAGGGCTATCGTAATAAACCCGTTTTTTGTCCCCCGGTAACAATGCGATGCAGAAATCCCTTCCGTTTTTGCCTCTGAAGCAAATGTTCACAAACACACAAACATCGTTCAACGTCTCTTGGTTTCAGCTCACACGGCACCCAAGTTCCTTCTTTCTGAATCATGTGCATAGCCTTGAGATGTTTTTAAATGGCTTGCTGTGTCACTCCCACTAATCATGCCAATTCGTCTTGAGTTTGACACAAGTCTTCACTCAGAAATGTCTCCAGTTCTGAATCTTTGAAAACATTCTCTCTTCCACCACTAACCCAGTCTACGACATTAAAATCACTGTTCTTGAAGTGTTGAAACCACTCATGACACGTTGTTTCACTAATAGCATCCTTACCATACGTACTTGATAGCATTTGATGAGACTTATCCACTGCCTTCATATTGAAACAAAACAGTAACACCTCATGCAAATTACGAGAATTAGGCTCGTAAACGGACATTTTCAATCAAGAACAACTTTATGATGCAGACATAAATCGACTAATGTTTGAATGAGGTTATGTTGGCTGAGGTCCAAGCTAACTGCCTGATGTCAGCGATCTGTTTCTTTCGACCGCTGCTTACCCTTGTCGCCACCTATCAGCAAACGGCGGAAGCAAAGTTGTACACCTTGTACTTCCTGAAGGTAAGTACTGACCAGCAATTCTGTCTCCAAGTGTGCTATATCACACAAAAGATGCAGGAAGTCAGATGAAAGCAATATTTGGATGCAGAATAAAATAAGACATGACACTGCAAAAAAAAGGAGTGGGGGCTAGATGGCTACTGTGTTTATAACTATGTACGTCTACATGAGAACTCTGCAATTCACAATTAATTATCTGCCAGAGGATACACCAAACCACATTTAAGCTGCTTCTCTACTATTTCACTTTCGAACAGCACATGGGAAAAACGAACACCTAAAGCTTTCTGTGTGAGCTCTGATTTCTTGTATTTTATTATGATGATCATTTCTCCCTATGTTGGAGGGCACCGACAATATATTTTCACACTGTGAGGAGAAAGTTGGTATTCAAAATTTTGTGGGAAGGTCCTGCTGCAGCGAAAAAAGCCCTTGTGTTACTGACTGACACCCCAATTTTTGCATCACATCCGTGGTACTCTCTCCCTTATTTTACAATAATATGAAATAACCTGCCCTTCCTTGAACTTTTTCAGTTTTCTCCATCAATCCTACCTGAAGTGGATTCCACACCACACAGCAATACTCCAGAAGAACTTGGCACGTGTAGCGTAAGCAGTCTCTTTAATAGGCATGTGTTCTGCCAATAAATCAGTTTTTGGTTCGCTTTCCCCACAACATTATTAATGTGATTGTTCCAGTTTTGTCAATTGTTACTGTAATTCCTAAATATTTAGATAAATTTACGGCCTTTAGTTTTTTGTGATTTATCATGCAGCTGAAATTTAGTGAATTTTTTTTAGTACTCATGTGGATGACTTCACACTTTCATGATTTAGAGTCAATTACCACTTTTTGCACCACACAGATATCTAGTCTAAATCATTTTGCTATTTGTTTTGATCATCTGCTGACTTTACACGATGGTAGGCCTAAATGACATCATCATCTGCAAATAATCTAAGAGGGCTGCTCAGATTGTCTCCTAATTGTTTACGTAGATCAGGGACAACAGAGAGCCTATAACACTTCCTTAGAGAATGCCAGATATTACTCAATGACTTTCCATCAGTTACTACAAAATATGACCTTTCTGACAGGAAATTTGGTATTCCCTGTTGATAGTACTCATTACTTCATGAGAGTAAAGAGCTAGCTGTGTTTCACAAGAATGATATTTTCTGAACCCATGTTGGCTATTTGTCAATAAATCGTTTTCTTCGGGGTGATTCATAATGCTCACGCACAGTGTGTGTTCCAAAATCCTACCGCAGATCTACTTTAGTGCTACGGATCTATAATTCAGCGGTTTACTCCTAATTCCTTTCTTAGGTATTGGTGTAACTTGTACAACTTTCCCATCTACAGAATTGGACAACTAAAAAAAAATGTGCGACTAGGGTCTCCCGTCGGGTAGACCATTCACCGGGTGTAAGTCTTTCGATTTGACGCCACTTCAGCGACTTGCGCATTGATGGGGATGAAATGATGATGATTAGGACAACACAACACTCAGTCCCTAAGCGGAGAAATCTCCAACCCAGCCGGGAATCGTGCTCGGGCCCTTAGGATTGACATTTTGTCACACTGACCACTCAGCTACTGGGGGCAGACAATTGGACAAGTCTGGAAACAGTGCTGACAGGTGTACTGATAAAATGACATTTAGACAAAGACTAGGAAGTGAAAGACATTTAGATTGGCCTCACCGAGAATGTATGTGAGTACAGTTAATAATTAACTGGCCATGGTCACAACTATGAATTTTACATGTAAAGTGAAATATTAGAACTGTGTCCTACATTAATGTCTGTTATCCTACCAATCTGAGGGACTCTTATGTTGTACATTGAGTCTACATAAAATTATTTGTACCATATATGTCACACAATGTGAGGCGTATTAAGTCATATTTTTACAGACTCCTAGTAATAAATGTCCAGCTGCAGACTGCTTAGAACCAGCATGATTTATTGTGCCCTAACAACCTTCATTTTTATGACATATACAAGAAATAAAAGAAGCTTCATATGTGTCTTAAATAGCATTGTTACTTATAGGCAGTTGGTTAAAGCCATTGCCATTTGTATTTGATCAACCAGATGGCATTTCAGTGACTTTGGATGAGAGAAGAATCTTTTGGCTGATAAATAATGTTTTGTTGCCACCAGATGGATGGTGGCAGATCACCAGCCTCCACACACTGGCTGGCAATTGAACCTTTTCTGCAGGTACCTATTGCCAGCGTGATCCATTGTGTGCAGCATGCCATGTCGGCCCGCCATACATCTACCAGGCAGTTGGCAGAATATTTGTGATTGTTGTTTCTGGAGTTGGTCTTTAACATTATATATGATAACCTGACCAGCTCTATCCTGATTCTATCACAACTTGGCAACTGGAAGACATTCTGAGAACAAAACTGGTCTCAGTGCAATAAATGTATAATAATATAGCTCAGGATGTATTCTATTATTCATTAAAATCAGTGTCAGTTTGGTTGTGGTGTTCAACATGATCAAGATTGTTTTAGTTTGGGTGATTACAGTTTAGTAAGTGGTAGGCAGCACGGAGCCCCCCAAAACATTACCAAATGCTTCCTGCACCTAGAGCAGATAGCAGGAGCCCACTCATGATGGAAATGTGCTAAGCCTCATATCAACAAGTAGACTGATCTGTTTAAGTTTGTCCATATTGAAACTGGTATCCTTGAACACTAGGTATTTGTAGCAACAATGATTACCAAAGCACATAGTGTACTAAAACAATATGAGAGATTTGTACGCTTGGCAAATTAGACAGAAAGGTGATACTGCTGTAACACCTCAATGAAGAACTTGAAACATTGAGCTCTGAACATAATAATGATATGGGCCAGGCAAATGCCCAGTGCACCAGACATTTACAAACGGACACTTTCTGATGAAGCAAGCTGGGTATTTTTACTTCCCCTCTTGGTTTGCCATCAGTCTCCTTAAAATTCGTTTTTTTTTTTTTTTTTTTTTTTTTTTTCACGTATGACTAATTATGATTAACATACTTGAGAATAATCTGCATTTCTGCTTAGTTTTAGGTATGTAATTGGTTTTCTAATTTATTTTGACTATTACTAGTTAGTATCTTTCATTATAGGGTGAAATCAGTAATTGTTTCATAACTTAAATTCTATTGTTGACATATAAACAAATATAAATTCTGTACTAATTATAAACATTTGGAGGAACAACTTTTAGTATTCTTAAAGGATCTATCTGGCTCTATTCGAAAATGTGTAAGCAAAGCCAGCCCGTTAATTAATTCCAAAATAATTAACAGTTTTGTCCAAAGTATTGTTTGTGTAAGTATATTTGTTAATTTTGTGATTTAAACAAATAAGTCGGCCTAACCCTTGTAGTACAAGAAACTGTTAAAAAGAACGAATTTTTCGGTGTATACAGTTAAGCAAATGAGTTAAGTTTTAATTGTAATTTCTGTAAATTTAACTTTGAAGAGTGTGTAGTTTCAGCACCTATTTTTGCCAGGATATATAAGGGCCCAATTTTTGGTCCCAAGTCAGTCAGACCATGGCCGAGTTTCAGGTAAGAAACCTGTGTTGGTTAGAACAACAACAATGCTTCAGCTTAACTGTGAAATAAATGTTACACAATTATGCTGTGTGTTAAAACAATGACAGTGTCTGCTTCATACGTATCTTTCTATTCTTGAAGAACTGTGACCTGTGTGGTTAGGTTTTTAGTGCTCATAGATGTTAAGTAGTAAACTATTGTAACAGTATGTGGAGGTTTGCCTTCAAACTATTAACGAGGCTTATGGAAAGTTTAAACAGTAGTGCACTGGCCATATATAACTGTGTATTATTGAGAGGTTGTGAACAGTGAAGGTAAAAAGACTGTGAAACACAACTGTGCGTCTGTTGGCTACGTTACATACAGTAGACGGTAGTTGCACTTCCAACCCAATTTTTTCAGCCTGTACGTCAACACTGAGGACAATTAACGAAGAAATAAAAGAAGGCAAAACCACCACAGCTTGCTGGGAATTTGCCCAAAGCAGTTTTAAATGCCCAAAATCTGAGCATTTACAGAAAAAGTACTTTTTGAAGTTTTTACTGCTAGAATGTATAATATACCAATTAAAATATAGAATGGAACGATATTCGCAATATTAAAAGTAAGTAAATGTTTACACTTAAGCCTACGTGTGTCATTCATTGCCATTTTACTTAGACCGAAAGTAAAGAAGAAAGAATTTTTTTTTTTTTCTTATTAGCATTCCATCTTCTACATCTGCAGCTCCATCTACATCTATACTCTGCAAACCACTGCAAGGTACATTCCAGAAGGTATGTCCCATTGTACCAGTTATTGAGATTCCTCCCATTCCATTCATGTGTGGAGTGCAGGAAGAATGATTGTCTGAATGCCTCTGTGCATGCAATGGTTATTCTCATCTTCTTCTCAGGATCTTTATGTGTGTGATACATAGGGGATTAAAGTGTATTCCAAGAGTCGTAATTTAAAACTGGTTCTTGAACTTTGTTAATAGGCTTTCTCTGGCTAGTTTTTGTTTACCTTCAAGAGTCTTCCAGTTCAGCTCCTTCAGTATCTCTGTGACACTCTCCCTTGGATTAACCAAACCTGTGACCATTTTTGCTGCCCTTCTTTCTATAAATTCAGTATCCCCTGTTAGTCCTATCTGATATGGGTCCCACACAGTAGAGCAATATTCTAGAACCGGTCGCATGAGTGATTTATTAGCATTTTCCTTTGTAGACAAGTCTATCGCCTGTTTTACCCACAAGTGAACCTAAGTTGTCATTCCATTTCACATCCCTACAAAGTGTCACACCCAGGTATTTATATGAGCTGACTGCTTACAGCAGTGACTCATTGATATTATAGTCATAGGATACAATGTGTTTTTGTTTTGTGATGTGCACAATTTTACAATTCTGAACATTTAAAGCAAGTTGCCAGTCCTGGGTTTTCCTTTGTGAAGGAACATTTGAAAATGGAGTTAAGCATTTCAGCTGTGGCTTTGCTACCCTCAGTTTCAGTTCTGTCATTTGCTGGGGATTGGATACTAACTTTGGTGCCTTTAAATACGACCAGAATTTATTTGGGGTGTTGTGAAATATCATTTGACAGTATTTTGATATGGTAGTCATTGAAGGTATCATGCATTACTCTCTTCCGGTATCGAGGAGTGGCGCATTTTACTGATAGCTGCTTGCTTTTCTTTTTACCAGTTCTAACCAGTTCTACTCTTCGTCCCCCCCCCCCCCCCCCCCCTCTCTCTCTCTCTCTCTATCTCTCGCGCACACACACACACACACACACACACACACACAGAGAGAGAGAGAGAGAGAGAGAGAGAGAGAGAGAGAGAGCTGAACAACTGTGTAGTTATAAGCTGGTGTAAAAAAACATGTCCTTAGGTTTGTAATGTAACACATATTATTATCTGTGTCAAATCTCTGAATATTAGTGAAGAATGATTATTGATAACAAAATTATTATTGATTGTGTTAAACAGCAGACGGGGCAGTACACTGAAATGCACGGTTATATGAATAAGCAACTAAAGGCGGCAAGATATCTTCATCTGCAGTGTGATGGCTGGAGCAGTCTCAGAAATGAATCAGTTACTAACTTAATAGTTTCAAATCCTGAACCACTTAAAAAAACAGCCACAATAACGAGTACCTTGCTCATCTCACTTGGAGAAGTGTGGACCAGGCAAGTTCCTGGTGGCGAAAGGTGACACTGCTGCACCCAACATGAAAGCTGCATTGAATCTGGTGTAGAATAAGTCCCCTCACATTGTCCCACTTGGGTGCCTAGATATTAGTGTCAATGACTTTGAGAAACAGCTGAAATTGCTATAACTGAACGGAAAGTATGACTCAATACAGAATTTGTGGCTGAGTTATAATCTCTTTTAATCATAATATATTGTAGACATCTTGAAGAAAATACTTTGTGCAGTAGTTGGAACATCAGGCATTTGTAACAACAAATGCGGATGCTTTTTGCATTTGGTTGTGGACATTTCTCTTGTTGTGACATTGAAGCTCTGCTTCAAATGTTTGTGCAACAAGAGACAGAACTTCTTACAATCATGTGACAGACTGTGCTGGTGGTTTTGTGTTACCCTTCATCTTCAGCTGTGTTTCCTCCTTCGTTCCCACTGTTTGATGAGACAGCGGAAGATAGGGATGCGTACGAACACCACCTAAGTCAACATTTCCATGCCTCCCATGTTACAAATGTGAAGGTATGTAATCCAGTGTTTTTACAACGGATTTCTCCTGCCTGTATCATGTGTTGTGGCAGTTGGCCCCATTGCTGAAACCTTCTTCATTGTCTTTTGACAATTTTTGCTAGTTGTATTATCGCTGTCGCACGCATGTTGTGTCTACTAGGACTGAATTCTACCAATGCAATAAACAGCCTCATCAGTCTTATTGTGCTTGCAAATCTCTATGGCCTTAATCACAAATATCATTTTGTCATGTCCAATCAATAGAGTTGTATGCAGATGTCATGATTAGTGATGTTATTATCTGCTCTGACCCTGATAAGGAGCTGGCTTCTGTGGCCAAGCGGTTCTAGGCTCTTCAGTCCGGAACTGTGCTGCTGCTACGGTCGCAGGTTCAAATCCTGCCTCGGCCATGGATGTGTGTGATGTCATTAGATTAGTTAGGTTTAAGTAGTTCTAAGTCTAGGAGACTGATGACCTCAGATGTTAAGTCCCATAGTGCTTAGCACCATTTTAACCATATAAGGAAGTCTGACAGTGGACCCTCCAATTACAAAACTCACCCATTGATGACACCTGTTCCACTGCCTAGTCATATGAGACGCCACACACCGCTGGTCAGCAACTGGATGGCTGGTGTGATGTCACAGTGGTACATGATGGCCCAGTTGCGTCTGGGGAGAAAGATGTAGAGGCAGTGTAAGCCGGCCAATCTCGTGGCTTCTGTGAAGCATATGGACGGTGTTCCAGCAGCTGCTCCCTGTTGCTGTCATGTTACTTTCAACACGATATATTAGAGTGTACTCAGCACTGAGCTATCTGCTATAAGTGTTGGGAAAAAAGGCCACATTGTGGTAGTCTGCCACTCAGAAGCACAGAACACAGTATCAGAGAACATGGCTACGGATGTCTAGGAAGTGTCATTGTCAGGGGCAGTTTCTCATTAGGTCTCCAATAAGCTCAATCATGGTAGCTGTGTCTGCAAGTGGACACCTGTGTGTCAGTTTCCCTCCTTAATGTCCAAACATATCCATACCTCCGCTTTCTGCTGTTGCTGGTAAAAAGGTACCTATAGGGATACAGTAAACAGCAAATCCCCTTGCCAGTTCACAGCTGACATTACCTACATATCAGTGGTTCTGTCTATTACATTTATTGTTTGCATCAATGCTAGTCCAGCAAATCTTTTCAGACCTTTTTCTTTTCAGTCATGGACTCTATATAGTTGGTACCTGCTGACATCCCCTATCAATCATTGGAATCTCCGTGCTCTGAATGTCAGGGTATTTTTGCAGAAGGCTTAGGATAATCTCGAAGCAGTCGTCTTGGCCTAGATTTGTTCATGCTCAGCAGATTCCGATAGCCCTCTGCTCCCAAATCCAGGCAGAGCCGAACTGGCCCACATCTCTCAGGGTTTTGGTTCTCATTTCCTCTGGTGAATGGCCTACATATCTTGTTATCATGATAAAACTCTGGTAAACATTGACTTTGTGGTGATTGTAAAGTTGCCGTGTCTTCACAGTCCATGGTCGACACATACCCATTGCCATGTCTGGAACAGCTGTTCACAAGCTTATCGGGGGGGGGGGGGGGGGGGTCAATTCTTCTCCAGACTTGATCCTTCTGAAGCATATCACCACTTACCCATGATGAGGAGTCCAAGTGTCTCATGGTTCTTAATGTGCTTTTCAACCTGTATCAATACCAACGTGGCAAGTGCCCTCACTATTTTTCAACGCTGTCTGGAACATTCCACATCCAATATTCCTCACTGTTTCAAGTACTTGGACGACATTGTTATTACGAGACATGTTAAGAGCGGCCACATGCGCAATCCCCGGGCCCTTTTTTGAAAACTTCAGACCGTGCATCTGCATTGCAATCTACAGAAGTCTAAATTTCTTTTCAACCTTCCCTTGGGTCCAGCCCCTGCCGAATCTGGTCAAGGCTATTGCAAACCTGACATTCCGTGGGTCACTGCATGAACTGCAGGCTTCCTTGGGTAAAATTTCCTATTACCACTGGTTAATTTTGGCTACAGATGCCTCACAGTACGACATGGGGGCAGTCCTTACCCATCAGAATGCAGATGGTTTGAAGCACCCACTGGCATTAGCAACCCAAATTCTCAGACCAGCATAGGGCCATTACTGTTAGACCGATAAGGAGGCCCAGGGCATTGTTATGTTGTCACCAAATTTGACAGGTTCTCTTGTGCTGCCAAATCCCAATCCATTACAGACCATGGGCCATTAGTTTCATTACTCAGTTCATCTACCCTCCCCAATAAGGCAGACCATAGATTGCAGCGGTGGGCCTTGTTCCTCTCCAAATAGCACTGTGACATCCATTTTTGCCCCACTGGTCACCATGCCAATGCGGACACCTTATCCAGGCTGTGTGAAGGTCCAAACTCTGATTTGATTGAGAGGAGCCGGTGTATTTTTATTTGGACGTCGCCTCCTGCCAAGTGATAGATGACTTCCCAGTCTCTAGTACCCAGGTCACCAAGGCCACAGTATCTGACCACATCCTCAAGCAGGTCATCCAACTTGTCCAGCAGGGTTGGTCGTCTTGTCATATGTGCTTCAGATCTGCTTCATAACTACTTTGTTTTGTGCTCCCAACTCATGGTCTTAGACATTGTCCTCCTCGTCTCCATGGAGGACACAGATCCCAGGGGAGTCATTCCTGGGAGTTCACAGTGGGAGGTCTTACAGTTTCTTCATGAGGGTCATTGAGGAGTTTCCTGCACCAACGCCTTGGACCACAGACACATGTACTGACCCAGCAGTAACTGTGAGCTGGAGCATTTGGTTGCTGCATGTTCCCAGTGCACTAATCAACAGGCAGCTCCCATGGCTTTGTTTTCCTCATGGTCTCCACCAACCCAACCCTGAGAACTCATTCATGCGGATTTTGCATGTCCGTTTCTGAATGCGTTTTACCTGATTGTCATCGGTTCATTTTCCATATCTGGTACAGTGCTTCTCAGCCACTATCAAAGTTAGTAGTCAGGCACTTAAATTTTTTTTTTTTTTTTTGTTTGGAAGGCCTCCCGTTTATTCTCACTTCTGACAATAGGTCTCAGTTCCTGTCCCAAGCATTTTGTTATGGCATAAAGTCAAGTGCCACCAAGCATTTTGTTATGGCATAAAGTCAAGTGCCACCAGGCCAGGGAGGAACAATAGAAAATTGAAGGCAGTGAGAAGAAGTCAGACATTCACACACTGACCATACCTCCCTCCACGATGACACTGCAACAGCAGCCACCCCTACGTAAAGAGGACATAAGTGCCGCAACCAACAGATGACAGCCCATTTCAGTAGCAGCTTCAAAATTAGTGACTTCGATAGCAGCGTCTATGCTAGTCACTTCGCTTGTACTCTCTATGTAGTACAGATTTAGGATTGTCTGTACTGAAGAAGATTGATTATTTCATATGTCGCACTTTGCTTGTGAAACATCTGTGTAATTGCCAAAGTTAAGTATTGTAATTTTCTTATTTTAATAAAACTCATTATTACAACTTGTTTGATTGTTTATCTAGCAAGCTGAGTATGCAGGCTTCCTAGACACTAAATATTTGGTGATGAGGAGAACAAATACCACAGTGACAACTCAGACCCTGGCTGCCACAATTTTGTTTTGTTGTGGGCTTTTGTGTTTTACTGGCACTTTAATTCTACCTTGTTGTTTCTTTGCAGGGGTGTGTTTACATATTTTAGTAGTGTTTTCAGGTAGGCGCTGCAGAAAATTTCTTTGCTTGTGTGCTTAGTTTTTTTTGCTTGCGTAGTGTGTTTACTGCATTTGCCTATTCCAAAATGAGCAAACTACCTCTCCCACCCACTGCTCAGGTGCCTCGGCTGCAAGCAATAGATGCAGTGCATTTAACACAGACGTTTCAGTTTCAGATTGTCTCTCTTCTCAATGCGGTACAGCAGTTACTTGCAAACCAAATGAACAATGCGCAACAGGCAACAACTGTAGCTCTGAGTGCCATACCGCCTTTTTGCCAGTTTAACAAAAATGAAGAGTAATAGCTCGAGTGGTTGCAACAGTATGAAGTGCACACCATTGCTCACTAAGTATCAGGTGCTGTGAAGCTACATTACATTTTGTCAACTGTAGGAAGTGCAGTTTTTCATCTCAATCAGAAATTGTTCCCTATCACCACTCTGAGTGAACTTTCCTATGATCATGTTGTAGGTTCTCTAACTAATTATTATGACTGACAAGTGAATGTGATTGCAGCTAGGTACTAATTCTTTTGTTGCAAGAAGAGGTCAGAACAAACTTTTTATTCAGATGTTATGCTGTGTGACACGATCATGTACAGTGTTAACTGATGTCAAACTTAGAGAACAGATTTTGAAACAGCCAGATCCATCATTTCAGCACGTAGTGCATATTCCAGATCAGTATGATTCCAGTGCCATATTAGCCAATAAATTTGAGCAGCCACCAATTTGTCCGGTTGATTTGTCCGGTTGAATCATCCATTGCTCATGACCAGCCCAGTAGGCAGTAACAGTATGTGCGCACCAAGCCATGTAAACAGTTCTCTAAACAGGCGAATGGAATTAAGCCATGCCCTTAGTGCTATTCATGGCACAAACACCAAGACTATCTGTCCAGACAAGCACAGTGTATGCTTGTGGCAAGAAAGGTCACATACAATCCATATGTTTGCAACGGAACAAACATAGGAATTCTGCCCACTCACAACAATCTAGTTGCAAGGCACATGCAATCAATACTGTGTATTCCACACCTGCTCCAAGCATTAACAAAACTTGCAAGCAAACAGTTTCTTCAGTGCTATGCCAGTCCAATACACTTTTTGTTCATTTGCATCGCTTGCATACGAGATCTGTGATGTTCACTGTGCTACAATCACGCGATTGTGAGAACATACTTGGCCTTGATTCATTTGATTCAGGACAATGTGTGGTCAGTGACTGCATTCAATGACAAAGACAGTGTAGCTAACTTGCTCAAAGAATTTCCTGAACTCTTCTTTGAAGGTTAAGCAAGGCTAGCAATTTTGCTGTCCATATTATTATGAAAGATACTTCTCAGCCGAAATTTTGCCAGGCCTGACCTATTCCTATTGCATTATGGGACGAAGTGGCTGCTGAACTTAAAGAATTGCAAGATAGAGGAGCTATTGCACCTGTACAAGCTAGTCAATGAGCAAGTCCACTGGTTTTGCTCCCCAAACCTTCCAGTCGCAGTCCCATCTGTGTTGAATTTGAGTCTACAGTCAACCCACAAACTGTGAGTGATACTTATCCATTGCCATGACCAGAGACTCGCGTGGACAGATTAGGTGCTGGATGCTACTTTTGAAAAATTGATTTGTGCGGTGCCTATCTTCAAATACCACTAGATGAACAATCTCAAACGGTGTGTTTTGTGAACACTGATTTTGGCTTGTTTAAATATTTGTGTTTGCCTTTTGGCAGTGCTTCTGCACCCACTATTTTCCAATGGTATTTGGAACAGCTGACTGCTCAAGTACCAACCTGGTCAAACTATCTGGACGATATTGTTGTAGCATGTCGTACATCTGAACAACACATTGCAGTTCTGCATGTTTTTTTTTTTTTTTTATGTGTGTGTGATCTGTTACAGGACTAAGTGTAGTCGCACAGAGTGGCTGCGTGGTTTACGGAGTTTTGAGTCCTCCCTCAGGCACGGGTGTTGTGTGTGTGTGTGTGTGTGTGTGTGTGTGTGTGTGTGTGTGTGTGTGTGTGTGTGTGTGTGTGTTTTGTTCTTAGCATCAGTTAGTTTAAGTAGTATGTAAGTCTAGGGGCTGATGACCTCAGAAGTTTGGTCCCTTTGTTAAACCTGAATTGCAGTTTCTTGATCTTGTCATAAACAGTCAAGGTGCACATCCTCTTCAGTCACATTTGTTAGCCATACGAGACTAGTCACTTCCTCGCATTGTCACAGATTTGCAGTCAGTCTTAGGGAAAATGAACTATTGTATTTGGTTCATACCAGATGCTGCACAAATAGTAGCTCCATTGCATCACTTGTGTCACAAGAACATCCCCTTTGTTTGGGCAGATGAGTGCCGAGAAGCTATGCTCAGTGATTGATGCTTAGTTCACTTTAACCTGACAAACCTGTTGTGTTCCAAGTTGACACTACTTCTTGCAGAATTGGTGCAGTGCTTTTGCAGAGAATTGATGATAAACACAGATCTATTGCTTTTGCATCAAAATTATTGTCCAAAGCTCAGTGTAACTATTCACAAATACAGAAAGAGGCACAGGCTATTGTGTATGGTGTCACCAAATTCCACCACTATTTGTATGGCAGAAAATTCTGCTTAGTAACGAATCACAAGCCATTGCAGTCTTTGTTTCATCTGATGTAGCCGGTCCCTGTACGAGCTGCCCACAAATGTTTCATCTGATGAAGCCGGTCCCTGTACGAGCTGCCCACAAATTTGCAAAGATAGGGTTTGTTGTTGTCTTAATACCAGTATGAAATCGTGTATCATCTGACAGCTCAACATGGTAGTTTGAACACACTTTCATGTCTTCCCATTGGCCCTCATACAGACTTTGACACTTCTGCTGCATCTTGTTGTCACATCGATACTCAGGATTCTGAATTGCTTCAGTCTTTTCCTCTGAGCTATAGGAAAATTGCACAGGCCATATCAGCTGATTCCGATTTGAACATTTTGCTACACCACATTTGCTCATCTTGCCCTCACTCATTGCGTAGCATATAGAACTCTGTAGTGCATCAATACTTTGCACATCGGCATAGCCACACTACACAGCAAAGAGTAGTTCTTGTTCAGAAAGACAGTGGACAGTCACATGTGTTGATCCCTAAAGCTTTGCAAAAAGAAGTGTTGCAATTACTTCATCAAGGACACTGGGGGATTGTTCTTACGAAGCAGTTAGCGCCTCAGCACTGTACTTGACACGGTATGGACACTCAAATATAACCGATGACGTCACAGTGTCACATGTGGGAAATCAGTCCACTCTGCCACAAAATTTCTCTGTTTGGCCTAAGTTGGAATCATCATGGCAACGTGTGAACATAGACTTTGTGGGACCTTTTTGGAACACTCGTTGATTAATTGTAGAAGACTCTTATAGTAAGTTTCCTTTTGCTGTGCAAGTGAACTCAACACCATCACATAGCACAATTTAGGCATTGTCCTCTATTTTTTGACTTGAAGGATTGTCTTATGTCTTAGTGTCAGACAACAGTCCTGAGTTCACATGAAATGAAATTTGAAACCTCCCGCCGCAGAAGTTGAACACGCGCCAGAACAAATGGACATGGTCAGCCCATTGAGGGCTCTGTGTCTGCGGCGGCTATTCCGCCCAGCGGTTCTCACGCAGTGAGCATGCCACCGCTACACCACGTGCAGACAGTGGCCAATAGTCGCTCCCTCCGGTTTCCTATATAGGAACCCACTCTGCCCTAGGTCAGTCAGTCTGGTACTCGCTCTGGATTGCGTCTATATCTCGGTGGTACTGCATTCTGGTTGTTGCTCGTTGTTGACTTTTGCCTGGCTCTGGTTCCGAGTGGATTTAGTGTTTGTGTTTGGTGTTGTGGTTTCTACAAGCCTCCGTTGTTTATCTCTTTCTTGTTGTGTTGGACATTGTCGGTTGTTGTCAGTTGTCGTTGGACTATCGTCCGACTTGTCGTTGTGTTTTCCCAGTGGTGCGTGCTCCATCGCCGGCAGCTTCCCAGCCAGGCGGCAACTGATCTGCAGCCCAAGGCGTTCCTGCGGTTGGTTTTTGGTTACTACAGAAACATTCTGTGAATGCAGGCATACAGTGCCTCACAAGTGCACCATTCCATCCACAGTCAAATGACAAAGCGGAATATTTTGTCAGAACCTTCAAGCAGCAAATGACCAAACTTCACACCGCACACACCAGGGATCAAGCATTGCAACTGTGCCTCACCTCCAGTCGTTCGCATCCACAAGATGGACTATTGCTGGCGGAATTGCTTCATGGTCACCGCTATTGGACACTACTCCATCTGCTCTATCCACCTCAGCATCTGGTGCCAAAGGAAGGCTGCAAGTATCGCCTCGCGCCGCATAATATAGTGTTTTACAGGGTTTTTGGCGGCAGCAGACAGTTGGTGCGGGCGAGATCCTTCATCGACTTGGTGCATACATTTATCTCATTTTAGGCCCAGATGGATTGCAGCACCGACATCACAATCAAATTTGCCACTGTCATGTTCACAGTGATCCTTTTGCACGTCTTCCTCCACATTCATGGATCCCGAGGACAACATGGCCACAGCAGCTGCCATAGGGCGTCATCATGACATCATGGATGACCCCATGGAGACGGAGCATTTGCCTCCTCCACTTCCTCTTGTCCTACCGATGGAGCTTTACCTGCCCACGCTGCAATGGCTGACACCTTCTACATCATGGTACAGGCCTCAGGAGGTGGACGTGTACCCTTCTGGGTATTTTTTGGGGGACATTTCCATCAGAGCGAAGGCCGGATGGTGGGGTACGACCGGAGTCTGATTTCTCCTGCATCCACAGCTTCCGGTCCATCAAAGCTTCCACCATATACGACTATGGTCCGTTTCTTTGGAGGAGAGGGCGAGGAATGTTACTGCGTAATGTCAAGCACCGGCATGCCAGGCGGGAATGATAGGAAAGGGAAGGCTGTGAGAAGAAGGCAGCCAATCCCACACTGACCGGACCTCCATCCTGGATGACAACACATTGGCAGCAACACCTATGTGAAGACGACATAAGCGCCACGACCGACTGGTGACCGTCCAGTTCAGTAGCAGCTTTAAGGCTAGCGCCTTTGATAGCAGCATCAGTGCTAGTCACTTCGCTTGTATTCTCTATGTAGCACAGACCTATAATTGTCTATGCTGAAGAAGATTGATTATTTCGTATGTCGCCCTTTGCTTGCAACACATATGTGCAATTGCCAAAGTAAAGTATTATAATTTTCTTATTTCAATAACACTCATTAATATGACTTGTTTTGGTTGTTTATCTAGTGAACTGAGTATACAGGCTTCCTAGACACTACACATTGGATGATTTCTGCATGCAATCAGGCATTCACCATGTTCACTCTCCTCTCTTTCATGCCCAGTCTAATGAGGAGGCTGAGCAAATGGTTTGCAGATGAAAAACTTGTCTGCATTATTTTCCCATCAAGGAGGCATTAATGCTATTCTGATGGCTTACTGAATGGCTTTCATTGGTCCCTGTTGCTCCGAATAGCTTCCCCATGAGTGCCAGCCATGGACGCTGCTCCATGACCTTCGTCCGGCTTCTTGCCCACCGTCATGTTACGCTGTACCACACTTCCTGCCAGGCAGAGTGGGCACATGGTTTTGGTTAGCAAGTACCCGCCATGTTTACACTCTCCAGACAAAATCAGCTCCGAGCCTGGGTGGGCACCCATCCACCTGTTCCAGCCACGCCACCACTCTTTCTGGTGCCCCAGTCACTTTGTGCTGCCTATTCACAGGTGTTCCAGCCTCAGTGTCCACCTGCGTCAGTGCCACCCTATGAGACTATGATTTCACAGCCTCCGACAGTAGCTCTGTTGCCCCTCCAGCCATTGGATGTGCCCCTTACCGATTTGATGTCTCCTGGGTGACTTCAGCCTGCGACAGAGCCACCTCCACCTTCCTGCCTGCAACTGGACATTGATCCCAACTGGGGCTGCTCGTTGACAGTCCTGTCATCTCTTGCTCCTCTGGGGTGTCAGGGCGCTCCTAATGCTGACCTTTCGCCCATATTTCAGTGTCACCACAACCAGGAATTGCTATCCTCCCTTGCCTCTGAGGCCTCCTTGGATTTGAACAACATCTTTACATCCCAGGCATCCTCTTCTTGCCTGGGGAATCAGTGACACTCTGCCCCCAAGAGGGGAGGCATGTAGTGAACCATGTAAGATTACACACTCACAATCTGGGTGTGCAGCTGTATGGCACACCACAGAAAGTGCAGTATGCTAGCAACAGCAGAGGCCTTCAATGTCAGATGCACAAGCCTCCTCTCCGTAGCGCACTCTATGGCCAGCCGATGGCTTATAGAATCAGGCCTGGCTAGCCTCGCTCTCAACCATACGTTGACAATCAGCCCATGTGTCTTGGAATAGTACTGCAGTCACTCTGTGGCAAGTGCTTTCGTATACATGTTTTCTTCAAGTAATAAAATGTTGTAGTTATTGTTATATGTGTGTACTTGTAGTCAGAACAAATGTAACTCTCAATAAAGAACTTGAAACATTGAACTCTGGAAAGGAGCATGTAAATACTGTACTTGACCAAGCACTGGAGATATATATACCCATTAGAACAGTTCATGATGGGTGAGCCTACATGGCATAAAATCATTGTAAAGAAAATTCTAAAGAAACAGAGGTAAAAGGTGTAAAATAAAGTAAGCTTTAAACAGACAGATAGTGGATGAAACACATTTTTTTTTCCTCTAGAGGGCAAATCTTGAAGCCATGAATTACTCTCTTAACATACTCTTGTTGAAAGATGTGTTACAAATCCCAAAGAAAATCGCATGTGTAAAAGCTGTTAGTGGTACCAAAGTTAATGTCCAGACACCCGTGGATAACACAGGAACTGAAATTGTAGGTAATAAGCACAAAACAGAAATACTGAACTTTGTTTTCAAATTTTCCTTCATAAATGAAAATCCAGAAGTATTAGTGCCAGTGATGTCGAGAAAGAGCTGAAATTGCTATAACTGAACAAGGCTTCAATGCACGATGTAATCCTTATCAGATTCTACACAGAAATTTAGCTGAGGTTGCACCTCTTTTAATCAATATATATTGTAGATGCCGTGAAGGAAACATTGTGCCACATAGATGGAAGAAAAAAAAGAAGGGTAGCAGAAAGTGACCCACAAGCTTACTATCAAATTTCCTTGGTAGCCATCTGATGCCGGATCTTAGAACATATTCTACTCTATACTCTACATCTATACTTTGTAAATCACTGTGAGGGTACTTCCCACTGTACCAGTTAGTAGTGTTTCTTCCTGTTCTATTTCCACACAGAACACAGAAAGAATGATTGTGTAAATGCAGTAATTATTCTAATCTTATCCTTATGACACGTGTCAATAATATGTAGCTGATTGTAGGAAATTCCTAATCATAATTTAAAGCCGGTTATTGAAACTTTGTTAACAGACTTTCTTAGAATAGTTTACGTCGTATCTTCAAGAGTCTTCCAGTTGTGTTCCTGCCATTTGTGCTGCCTTTCTCTGTATACATTCAGTATTCCCCATTAGTCATATTTGGTACTAGTCCCACACACTTGAGCGATATTCTAGAAGCAGTCACATAAGTGATTTGTAAGCATCTCCTTTATAGACTGATTGCACATCTCCAGTATTCTACTAATAAACCAGTTGTAGAATATTGCTCAAGTGTGTGGGACCCTTACCAACCAGGAATATTAAAGATATACAGAGAAGGGCAGCACAAATGATTACGGGTGTGTTTAATCTGCGGAAGAGTGTCACAGAGATACTGAAGGAATTAAACTGGAAGAATCTTGAAGATAAGTGTAAACTATCCCAAGAAAGTTTCAAGAACTGTCTATAAATGATGACTTTAGGAATATATAAATAAATCCGCTATGTATTGCTCCCATAGAGATTCTGAGGATAAGATCAGAATAATTACTGCTTGCACAGAGGCATTCAATCATTCTTCCCACACTCCATACATGAATGAACAGGAAGAAACCCTAATACCTGGTAAAATGGGACATACCCTCTGCCATGCACCTGAAAGTGGTTTGCAGAGCATAGATGCAGCATTCCACCTGCTTTATCCACAACTGAGCTTATGTGATCATTCCATTTCATATCCTTACAAAGTGTTACCACAGGTATTTCTTTCAGGTGGTACTTCATTAAAGATAACTGCATCATCTGCAAAAAATCTAAGGTTACCATTAATAATTCAGAGCTCAAACATAATGAGGTATCGAGAACAGAATAAGATCTTCCATGGCAACCAGAATGAATTCTGAAAATATCAGTCGTGCAAAGTTCAATTTGTGCTTTTCTCACATGAAACACTGGTACTGGAAGCTATGGGCCAATGTTATCATGCAGATGCAGTATTGCTTGAACTTCCAAAAAATAAGTTGACTCAGTAGCACACATACTCTCGTTATTGAAAATACAATCATTTGGGATATGAAGGAAAATTTATGACAGGACTGATCATTTCTGGCTAAGAAGGATGCAGCATGTTATTTTGGATGGAGAATTAGTTAGTTGTATGTTCATGAATCATTTTGCATAACAGGTTGTCATAATATCATCAGGATCCTGAAAATGAGGTGAATACCATATGGTAGCAGAATGTAAATTTTGCAGAGGTAATGATTTGGCAACTTCCCTGCTGGTCTGTATGTTTTAGAAGGTTGGATCTGAGTGGTCAAATTTTACTAGCAAATTTCTCATTATTGTTTAGGTAGTAATCCTTTTGGTTTAATCTGTCAACATTTTATTGGATCATGAAATCAGGTCTGCAGTTTTTACTGTAGTACTTTTCTTTCATTTTTCATGTGTGCACTTAAATATTTTTAAAATTGTATTTTTCAGTACGCGCAGCAGATAATGGAACTTGGAGAGTCTATGTCAGGTGTTTGTAGTCTTCTAATGCTTACTATACAGAATATCAATCAAGACCACAAACTTAATTTTGTTGATGTATTATTGGAAATCCTATTAGAAGCACTGCTTTATGGACCTTCACACAGGCGAGATCTGAGGTTAGAAATTTTATGTTTGAAATATGAGCTGTGCAAAATTCTTCTTTAAAGATTAACTTTTCGTTTCAAAAAATGAGTATGCAATAATTGAATCTTCATGTACAGTGTTCACAACAAAGCTAATTTTGGATATTGCACATCTTGCCATAAGTAGACAGTAGTTTCTTTACTCACAATCCGCTGTAAAGACTGTAGTGAAATGGTTGTTCTAAGCCAAAATAAATGAGTCAATATCTAGAAAGTTATTTGCGTCTTACTATTAAAATAAAACATGCAACGTTTTTGGAAGAAACTGTTTTATTTACTAACTACAGGCTTACATATTCCTGATTCTGTAACAGTGTGGGGGGCGATCTGCAATAATATGGACTCTATTTTTATAAAGTAACTTTTTTTTAAGAAAATTGTAAAAAGTTTTATATAATATTGGAAATTACACCATCAAAAATCAGGAGACGTAATTTAGTTTCTCGTCTATACCTTATAGTAACGGGCACGAAGCTAAACTTTATTATATGCAAGAGCAACATTGATATTTAAATGTGCAATTGTCTATGGCGTTATTAAAGCTAACACACAAAACATATAAATTATTTACCCACAACCACATGGAGAGAGCTTACACTTATTATAGTGTCCTGTGTTATTTTGTTATCAAAAAGTTACAATGTTTATATGAGTTTTTTATTACAATGTGTCACTTGACGTCTAGGTGATTTAAAGTATCATTCATCGATTAGAAAAGACAGCCATCTAAATGTGATAGAAGAATGCTTCAGAATCCAGACTACAGACTTGTCATGTATAGACCTACTCTAAGAATATCATGTTGTTGAGAAGTGTAGTAACCATTTCTTTCAGGTTATCATCACTGTGATAACATCTTCCTCACTATAGTAAGTAATAATTAGGATAAATCTGAACTGAGCCGCATAGCAAGTTGTTGAAGCCATTGTTACTGCAGCTGCATTTTTGCAACAATGTGAGGGTTCAGAATGAGATTTTCAGAAGCAGCAGAGTTTGCGCTGATACAAAAATTCCTGGCAGATTAAAGCTGTGTGATGGACTGAGAGACGAAATACTGGCAGAAGTGAAGCTGTGAGGACAGGGCGTGAGTCGTGCTTGGGTAGCTCAGATGGTAGAGCATTTGCCCGTGAAAGGCAAAGGTCCCGAGTTCGAGTCTCAGTCCGGTAGACAGTTTTAACCTGCCAGGAATTTTCCATGTGAGGGTTATTGTTGTCATGAAGGAACAATTCCAGAATTCAGTAAATGCCCTTTATTTGACCATGAAATTTCATTATTTGTGCTATGAATACTATTTATTAGGTCATTGCCAAATTTTTTGAGTTGCCACGGTTTCCATTAGTTCTGGAACACGCACCTCTCTATGTAGAAATAGAAAATGTGTTAAATATTTATTGACGAAAGATATATTGTTATGTAAATCTTTATGGTGCTCAGTAACCGCAGCAACCAATGAACATGCATGTGGTAAGTCATGAGCATTGTATGACCATAAACATTTACACGACAATACAACATTGTCAAGAAATACACCATACACGTTTTCTATTTCTATGTAGGGAGGTATATGCTCTAGACCTAATTAAGATTGTGGCAACTCAAGATTAGATTAGACTAGGTTCACTTTTAGTTCCATAGACCCAAAAAGGTGACGATTTTCGTGGGTGTGCAACATGTCAGAAAGAATGTCTTTTTATTCTAGAAAATTGTAAATATGTGGGAAAAAACATAAAAGAACATGAGCATAATATCAGGCAAAAAGACAAACTCCATGTTCAGTCAGTATGGACAACAGCTTATAAAACCTCCAGTACAAATAGCACAAGACAAATGTACAATAGTCTGCCACATAAAATTAAAGTTATTTCTTCATTTTCCCTGTTTCACAAATCCCTAAGGGTAAAATTCTTAAACAAGTGAAGTACAACAGACATGAAGCAAGAATACGCAAAAATTGCTACTGCTGCTAAAGCAAGATCAAATATAATTAATTTATTGTACTATTAAAATAAATGTTGAAGTTATATGAGTGTGTGTGTGTGTGTGTGTGTGTGTGTGTGTGTGTGTGTGTCACGCAAATGACATCCAACAATCTATAGAGATTTACTGGATGAATAAATAAATACATAAATCTATCCAAAAACAAAGATGATGTAACTTACCAAACGAAAGCGCTGGCATGTCGATAGACACTCAAACACAAACTTACAAACATTTTGGTCTGTGTATTTGCAGATGGATATATGTGTGTGTACATTTTGGTCTGTGTGTGTGTGTGTGTGTGTGTGTGTGTGTGTGTGTGTGTGTGTTTCGTCTTTCCCTCTCCTTTCCTCTTTCCTGATGAAGCAACCGTTGGTTGCGAAAGCCTGAATTTTGTGTGTATGTTTGTGTTTGTTTGTGTGTCTATCGACATGCCAGCACTTTCCTTTGGTAAGTCACATCATCATTGTTTTTAGATATATTTTTCCCACATGGAATGTTTCCCTCTGTTGTATAAATACATAAATAAATAGAAAACACAATACTTACCACCCTCATCATTTGTCGGTGAATACATTACAGTAAACTGGAACTGCCAATGTTTACAGAATTAATACACTGTCAGAACGAAAAATAGTTATGCACTTTTAATAAATTTATCATACACAAAATACCCAATCTTAACTGTTATGACCAAGTGCTGTCAAAACTGAAATCTGATAGACATTTTTACAGAAGATGGTCCAACAGTCCTTGTTAAGATATTCATCTATAGAGTACAAGGAGTTGCCTGCCAAATAGTCTTTCAGACTCTGTTTAAACCACGCTTTATCTGAAAACAAGTTTTTACTGGTTGCTGGCAATTTATTGAAAATAATGTGTTCCCAAATATTGGACCCCTTTTTGTATCAAAATAAGTGATTTTAGGTTTTTATGTATATTGTTCTTATTCCTGGTTTCCTGGTATCGATACTATGTATTGAGGTCCTGGTTGGAAATAGGTATATATTACTTGCAACAAATTTCATTGAAGAATAAATATACTGAGAAGCAGTAGTTAATAATAATAATAATAATATACAGATTATAATATAACAATAATATACAGATAAATGCAGACTTTACAAACAACAAATAGAAACAGTAGATCACATCACAAGCGGATGTACAATACTAGCAAGTACAGAACACACCAGGAGACATGACAATGTAGCAAAAATAATAAATCAACAACTTGCCATACAACATAAACTAATAAAACAACACGTTCCCACATACAAGTATGCACCACAAAATGTACAGCAGAATGATGAATACAAATTATACTGGGACAGAACCATTATAACAGATAAAACACCACCACATAACAAACCTGACATCATAATCACCAATAAAAAGAAGTAATTAACACAACTAATCGAAATATCCATACCCAATACAACAAATATACAGAAGAAAACAGGAGAAAAAATTGAAAAATACATCAAACTGGCTGAGGAAGTCAAGGACATGTGGCATCAGGATAAAGTTGACATTATACCAATTATACTATCAACTACAGGAGTCATACCACACAATATCCACCAGTACATCAACGCAATACAGCTACATCCAAACGTACATATACAACTACAGAAATCTGTAATTATTGATACATGTTCAATTACCCGAAAGTTCCTAAATGCAATGTAACATATACCGTACAGTTAAAAGGAAGTCACGCTTAATCAAGGTCTGCATCACTTTCCATTTTTAACCAGACATAATGTCTGAGATAGGAAAGAAATAATAATAATAATAGCTTTTTTTTCAACATCAAATGGTACACTGCACATGTACAAAGAAACAGTAATGATTACAGTTATTTGTACAATACACAAGACACATTCTTATGAATATGTCATTAATTTTCAACAAAATTACAATAAGATGTTTACTGATTTCTATTTACATAATTTGACAAAGCATTTGTTGTTCTTCATATAAGTATGGTACTCTTCTAATGTGTCAAAAGGGTGTCTTATTACAAATTTCTTAAGCTGATGTTTCAGTTTAATTGTAGGAAGAGCTTCACTAGGCAGTTCATTAGGTAATTTTATACCTGCATACTGAGGCCCCTTTCCATAAAGTGCTGTTCTGTGGCTGCCCTTGTAAAATCTTTCTTTATTTCTAGTATTGTACTGGTGCAAATCCGAATAAGCGTGTGGGTGCAGCCTTTTCACAAGCAATATGGCTTTTAGAATGTATGTGTTTACAACAGTTAACACCCCTGTTTTTGGAAACAAGTTGCAACAAGATTCCCTATATTTTGCTCCACAGATTACTCTCACACCCTTTATTTGAAGAATGAGTAGCTTATCTAGATTACCTTTGCTTGTTGACCCCCAAATTTCAATACTGTAGTTCAAGTGAGAGGAGAAAAGAGCATGGTATGCAGTCTTTAGGACTATAGTGTCTTTACAGAACTTGCTAATAGTACTGATTGCAAATTTTTTTTGACAACTTAGTTGCTAGGTAGCCAATATGTGTGTGTCCCATTTCAGGTTGCTTTGGGTTGTTAGGCCAAGGAATTTTACACTAGACTTTCTTTACCAAGTTGTTGTCAATGTATAATTTAATTTCTTGTCACATTATTACACTCAGCCTCTAGTTCATTGCATGACTCCTTTTTACACACAATGGACATGTCATCGGCATACAGAACAATTTTGGAATTTATAGTGCCAGATTATAATACAGCTGATAATCTGGTTGATAATATTAATGACATAAATAATGTCTGTATGTGTTTGCAATGCGAATGATGTCAGATGTAGGAGGTATAAATATAAAAAGTTGCATACTTTACTTACTTTCATTACATTATATCAAATGGAATCATATTCTGGAGTAACTCATCAAACCGAGCAAAAGTTTTTAAAGTGCAAAAGCATGTAATAAGACTCATTTGTGGTGCAACTTAGAGCACATCATGTGTAAACTTGTTCAAGAAACTGGGTATTCTAATCACAGCATCTTAGTATATGTATTGTTTAGTGAAATTTGTTTCAAATCGGCTGTTTCCAGCCAATAGCTCAATACATAGTATCAATGCTAGGAATAAGAACAATCTATATAAAGACCTAAAATCACTTACCTTGGTCCAAAAAGGGGTCCAATATTCAGGAATACATTATTTTCAACAAATTACCAGCAACCATTAAAAACTTTGTTTCAGGTAAAGCATGGTTTAAACAGAGTCAGAAAGACTTTTTGATAGGCAACTCCTTGTACTCTATAGATGAATATCTTAACACAGACTGTTAGACCATCTTAAGAAAAAATGTCTGTCAGATTTCAGTTTTGACAGCACTTGGTCACAACAGTCAAGATTAGTTATTTTGTGTATGATAAATTTATTAAAAGTGCATAACTGTTTTTCATTCTGACAGTGTATTAATTCTGTACATATTAGCAGTTCCAATTTACTGTAGTCTACTCACAGATGATCTGACAAATGACCAGGGAAGTGAATATTCTATTCAAATGTTCTATTTTTTATGTTATACTTTCTGTCATGTTCCACACCCACGAGAATCATCTCATTTTTGGGTCTATGGAACAAAAACTGAATCTAATTTAAAGTAAGTGATTTGTATGCCATGTTGCTTGATGATGAGCACAAATGGCTCAAAACATATCACTATTATAAATTATAGTAGTTGCTTACTGTACAGTCATTTCTATGTACCTTTTGTTGTTTCACTGGCATTCTACTGTCTCTATAAACATAGTTTGCAATTTAATTCAATTGTGTAAAGGCACTGATGTCCACAATGACAGAAATGTGATTCTCTTAAATTGAAGTAAATGAGTGAGTAAACAATTCTCTTGATTGCGCTGCTTTAATTTATTGCAACGCCATTCACAAGGTCTGCGTAAGTCTTGGTCCATCACATCGATCTGTGCTAAATTTCATGATCCCACTTATTGTTAAATCTTCCTGTATTCTGTATTAACAAAGTAAAATCGAGGATGGAATAACAACAAGATGGTGAAAAGGATGGACTATTACTCACCATATAGTGGAGATCTTGAGTCTCAGATAGGCATAATAAAAGGACTGCTAAAGAAGTAAGCTTTTGGCCAAGAAGCCTTGTTCCTAACAACACACACACACACACACACACACACACACACACACACACACACACACTTACACTTACACTTACACTTACACTTGCACCTTCGTGTGAACACAACTTGCATACACACATGACCACGACCACTGTCTCTGGCTGTCATGTCGAGGGTCTTGTCTTGGCAGCCAGAGGCAGAGGTCGTGTGTGTGTGTGTGTGTGTGTGTGTGTGTGTGTGTTGAAGAAGGCTTTTTAGCCAAGAGCTTACTTGCTTAGCAGTCTTTTAGTATCTGCACTATATAGTGAGTGTGGCAATCTATCCTTTTCATTGTATTGAAATAGCATTGTTTAAGATTAAAATAGCATTGTTCTATATGTATGTAAGGGCAAAGTAAGTAGAAAGAGGACATGCATAAGTATGTATCCATCAATCCCAGCAAAACTGCAATCCCAATATTTTTAGGAAAGGAATGGGACCGCAAAATTGTGATATGTGCCGTTACCAAAAAGTGTAAATATTCTTTCACACGTGAAGTCTAGCTACATTTGAGACAGTGTACATGTACTTTAATGCAATATTTTGTTGTTTAGGATCATCACGTTCAAATCTTTAAAGGTTTGTTATTTATTTACAGAGCAGAAAATGACACATGCAAGTATATAAGGTCATTGAAAGAAGACACAGTTTTAAATGGAATTAGAAGAAAGTAAGTATAATACCCAGTATACCATTGTTATATTTGTGTGATGTTATTAATTTAAAACTCTTGTCTGTATATTGATTTTGTATTAGTTGTTAGTAAGAGCAATTCTTTTTACCCGTGTTAAAATAAACAAAAAAATCAATGTGGCTGCTATGGGAACCAAGACAACCTTATCCTATGCTGAACTTTTCATGGTCAGTTTGAAAGAAGCATTCCTCAAGATCAAGAAGCTGGGCATCTGGACCTGACGCAGATTTATCAATGTCAGTATTGTGGTTCGACCTCACAGTGAAGAAGACCTCCTTTGCTTTGTGCATCAGATTAACCTCTTTTCCCATCTCAAATTCACTTGATTCTTTTCCAATTGCAAAGCCATTTTTCTTGATGTTTACCTCCATCTCACTGAAGCTCATATCCAAATCTCAGTCCACAGAAAACAAGGCAATTACTAACGGTACCTTCAATACAACTGTTGACACCCCTTTCACATGGAAAACTCCCTCAGTTATAGTTTAGGCATCTGTGGCAAATATATCTGTTTCAGCATTAAATCCCTCAGCCACTATACAAATACTCTCTCCTAGCTGTTCCTCTCCCACAACTACCACTCAGATCTTTATCCACAAACAAATCTGAGCACAAAATTGTCCTCATACTCTCTGGCTAATTCTGCTCCTACTTTCAGATAACAGTGTTTCTCAATCTTTTTGCAAAGTAGAGCCCTTTTTAATGAAATGCTTTATTGTGGGACCATGTGGTTGTGTTTGTACTGTATGTTTTAATGCAGCATTCTGTAAATGGATTGTGTGCAGCACAAAAATGACAAAGCTTCCGATCTTCTTCAATAGCATCTGCCACACATTTCACACCTCATTCATCTGTCTTGCTGCAATAAAGGCCATGTCCTGACTCAAGATATGTGTCACAGCTGTACAGTCCTGCATAGCCAAGAGAACAATATGTCCATCCTCCTAGCCATGGAGATCTGCATGATGTTGAGTATGGCCCTCCTGAAGCCATCAATTGCATATTCACATGACAGTCATAGGATCCTAACTGACACAAGCATCAGTACCACCAAACAATAAACCTCAGTCCCAAAAGGCCAAGATTCCTGCTGCTGTAAAATTCCAACACATGCTCGTAGATATTTCTCCGCCTTCACACGAGACGTAAGATGATGATCTCACAAAAACCAACTTTCAAATGTAATTTCTGAAAGACAGTAACATATGGTTCGTGGCCTCTTTGTTGACTCGAATCTCCCTAATTTTATCTTGATGGTCTTTTCGCAAGATATATGTAGGAGGAGGCAATATATTTGTTGAAACTTCCTCGCAGATTGAAACTGTGTGCCGCACCGAGACTCGAACTCGGGACCTTTGCCTTTCGTGGGCAAGTGCTCTACCAACTGAGCTACCCAAGCACGACTCACGCCCTGTCCTCACAGCTTCACTTCTGCCAGTATTTCGTCTCTCAGTCCATCAGAAGTAAAGCTCAGTTGGTAGAGCACTTGCCCAAGAAAGGCAAAGATATGGAATCTGCCTGTTTTCCTTCATTAATAGTTCTCAGTACATTGTGTGATAATAGGGCAAGCTGAGTTTCACATGGGGAATGCTTTCTAAAACCATGCTGATTGTATATTACATATTACATTCGAACTGAGTCATTGTTCAAGAATTCTTCAGCAAACCTAGCTTAGCGATATTGGTCTGTAATTTTGCAGGTCCATTCTTCTGCCCTTCTTACATACAGGAGTCACCTGCTCTGCTTTACAGTCACTTAGGACTTTGTGCTGAGCAACAGATACATTATAAATGCCAAGCAAAGTAAGGGGCCAGTGCCATAGAGTATTATTTGAAAAACTGAATTGGGATTCCTTTTAGACCTGGTGACATTTCATTTCAACTCTTGCAGTTGTCTCTCTACATCAGGGATTCTTATCACTATGTTGTTCATATGGGAGTCTGTTCACTGGTCAAACAACGATACGTTTGTGATGTTTTCCTGTATGAACAATTTCTCGAACATGAAATTTAAAACTTCAGTTATCGTTTTGCAGAGAAACCAAGAAAATTCTGGTCCTATGTAGAATCACTAATTGTGTCTAAGGCTTGCATCCAGTCACTTGTTGACCACTTCCATCCAGTCTGGTGTTGCAGTTGGAGATAGCAAAATGAAAACCGAAGTTTTAAATTTCACGTTCAAGAATCTTGTTATTAAATCATGGTGGCTCTCTTCTGTACTTAATCCACTTACTAGGCATGTAGTTCTCCAGAGTACCGTTTACATTGTGCATAAACTTCACCCATAATTCGTCTTACCAGTAAGATGTGATGTCAGTTTGCTGTCTAAGTGAGATGTTAACGACTGCTGCTCTGCTGTTTCTAGCAGAATCATTCCTCTAGCCTTCTTAGCTGATCTATTAACTTTCATAACCATAGTTGCTATAATGACATCATAGTCACTAATACCCATTTCTATACTGACATTGTCAATAAGATCTAGCCTAAGGTATTTCCACATGTGGGCTGCCGAAGTAGCACACAAGACAGTTTTCGGACAGCATGTTCAAAAGTTCTTCACAAGATTGTCTGTCAGTACCCCATGCAGTGAATTCCATAGACATCCCAGTTGGGAGATTAACAGCGCCTTCCAACTAGTAATGCATGATCTGGATATTTATGCCCTATTAACTGTAGACATCCTTTGAAGGACTCTAGATCTGTCACAGCAGAGTCAGGTGGCCGGTAAAAACATCCACGATTTAAATTAGTTTTTCCTAGACGTATTATACATGACCAAATGACTTCACTGTCACGCTCAATCTTGACCTCAATAGAAACAATGTTTTTGTCAACTACAATGAACACTCCTCCTCCTAATGAGTGACCATAAAACATGTCCCAAAATACTGCAACAGACTGACATTAGAGATAGGCCTGGCCTGTAGTTTTGTAGATGGTGTTACTCCTATGTGCTTTGTGTGGTTGCACTGAAATACTAATCATTTGCATATCCCAGCATTCATCAGATTTCATGCCAGTTTGATATTCATTATGTGCCCCCTTCATTGCAATTTTTATGACAGGCAGTGAATATTAGCTTCACAACCTGATATTTGATTTTCAGGCCCTGCATCTCAGATGGTGAAGTTCGGGCCAGGGCATTACAAATCTTGCTTGATTTATGTTCCGTGAGACAAGATATCCCAATTCAGATAGTTGAAATGCTGCTGCAGAAAGACAAGTGTCAACTCCAGAAAGCCCGATATTTCTCAGACTCTCATCATCATCGCTTGAAGAATCGACTTATGCAGGTTTTGCTAGTTTTGGAACCTTACCTGTCATACGTAAGTAAAACCATATTACTATATCACTCTCCATGTTACATTTTAAAATAATTATATTTTCATTCAATCCAGAAACTTGGAAAATTCATTTGCTGATGGCAGGAGGCAGATGATAGTTCTGAATATTGATCTGCCAAAATCAGGTTTTCCTTCCTTCTCTTTTCTTCTCAGGCTACAAATATAGTATATGTGATCAGTGGTGTAGCCCCTTTTTCCCCCCAGCCATATTCGCAGATTTTGCCTAATATGAATTAGACATACATCTTTCAGCAAAAGCATTAAGCACACATGGAGACCAATGTTGTGGGAGAAGATGTGTTGGACAATTAGTGCTACATTGCTCTCCAAAAAGAAACAGTTCAATAATATTGAAAATACAGTGGAACATCACATAGCAAACATGATTCATTCCAGAATATTGCTTGTAGTGTGAAACAAAGCAAAGCAATTTATCCCATATAAGTTAATGTAAAATATGATAATGCATTCCATGAAGAAAAAGTGTCGTTTTATCTTAGTCATGGCATTTATTGAAAGAAAATTATACACACTGAATTATGTGCATTGTTATTCACGATACACTACTAATTCTTTTTGACTAGGAAGCTATTTATAGTCATTTGTTTCCGCTAATGCTTCAACACTTGACGAAAATGCGACACAGCATTATCGTCAAATAAATTTGCAGTGCGCGTATCCACTGCTGTATTTGGGTGATGATTTTCAGTGTAGGATGCAACGAATTCCTCCGCCTTGAACATTTCTCTTATTGCACCAGAAGATTGAGGCTAAGCTGTTACCTCCCCCTCCTCCTCCTTCTCCCCCCTCCCCCTCCCCCCTCCCCCCTCCCTCTCCCCCTTCCCTCCCTCCTCTCCTGTTCCCCTGAAGAACTGCTCTCCACAGCTTCCTGCCATGGAACACACTGCAACTCCATAAGCTCTGTGGTGGTCATTTCTTGGCTGTGATCTTACACAATGATCGATATAATTGTTATCCATATTTAGTCCCATGGTCTTGGCCAAAGGCATAATCTCATTGACTACAGGCTCCACAGGTACTGACTCAAATGCCTCAGAGTCACATTCAACAATGCACTCCAGCCAAAGCTTCTTCCAAGCAGAAGTGAGAGATCTCTTGGTAACCCCTTCCCACAACCTTTTGACCGTTTTGACAAAGGCAACAGTGTAGAAGTGATATTTTCAAAACTCTCTGTGAGTGAGATTGGTAGCTTCAGTAAACTCAAAGCAATGCGCGAAGAGTGTTTTAGGATAGAGCTTCTTAAAGTTAGAAATAATCTGCTGGTCCATAGGCTGGAGTAACGGAGTGGTGTTGAGAGGCAGAAATTGGATCATGATGAATTGAAATTCTTCAAAGAGGTGGTCTTGTAGGCCTGGAGAATGGGCAGGAGCATTGTCCATAACAAGCAAGACTTGGAGTGCCAGATTCATCTCAAGCAAATATTTTTTCACTGAAGGACCAAAAACTTCATTGATCCAATCACAAAAAAGATCATGTGTTATCCAAGGCTTGTTGTTGGACCCATAACATCACATTTAATCTGCTCTTGTGGACTTTACACTTCTTGAAGGCTTGTTGTGTTTCTGAATGGTAAACAAGCAGTGGTTTAATTTTCAACTCACTGTTTGCATTGGCACAGAATAGCAGTGGGGAGTGGTCTTTCATTGGCTTGTGACTGGGTGATGCATTTTCACCTACTGTTATAAAGGTACACTTCCGCATCTTTTTCCAGAATAGACCCATCTCATCACAAATAAAAACCTGTTGCAGCAGATAATCCTCAGAATCTGTGAGCATCTTGAAGTTGCTGATGAAGTTCTCTGCTGCCTTTTTGTCAGAACTGGCTGCTTCGTAGTGCCTTACAATCCTGTGAATACTGGTTCTTCTCATAAACTTCTCCAATGGCTTCCCTTAAACACTTCTTCGGCCATTGATGATCCCGGCAATTTCTTGATGAGGTCAGCAAAAGTCATTCTCACCTTCTCACAAATGATATTCCTGTTAATAGTGACACCATGCAATTGATTTTCATTTATCCATATAAGGAGCAACCTTTCAACATCTTCCAGAATATGAAAGTATTGTGTAGATACTCTTGTCACTCCTTTTGAAGCATCTAGCTCCTTAATCTTGCTCTTGTTTTTGAGGGTAGTGCAAGTAGTTGATGTAAACCAGTTGTATGTGTGGGCTAAATAAGCAATGCTCACACTACATTCACATTTGTCAATGATTTTATGTTGTTTTTTTTTTTTTTTTTTTTTTTTTTTTTTTTTTTTTTTTTTTTTTTTTAAGATCATTTCCTTTCCCTTATGGCTGTCTTCCTGTGGATTTATCTTTGGGGCATTTCTAGGTAGGTTATCAAAATTTGCACAAAAAAAAACCACTACGTGAACACAAGTTTAGAAAAATGTGAGATCGCGAGTTGCACTGAGGTGGTAGCAGAAAGAGCGCTAAACCCAGGCTGCAGTATGTATTAAAGACATTGTTCATATGCCGCTGCCGACGATGAAGGTGTTCATATTGTTGAACATTTTCCCCACCGCATGCGATGGCTGATGACATCACTCTAAATCGTCGTCATTCATTATGCAAAACATTGCTCTTTAAGTGATTAATTTTTTTATAATTTCTTTTGCTTGTTATACGAAATGCACATTTTGGGAGGTGCTCATTAAGTGAGGTTTCACTGTAATAAATATATACTAGATTTTATAGGTCCTTCTTTGTGGAAACAGTTTCATTCTTTTAATTTTGAAAATTTAATTTTGATAAGATATATAGCTGGGAAGACACTAGTTCAGCTAAACCTTATAATAATAATAGTAGTAGTTTACAGAAGGTGTGCATCATATCTGAACGGAAAAAGGAAAAATGTAGTCTCTCTGGAAAAGAGGAATGAATTTATTTTTTTTCTTTTTAGACTCCAAAAATTTCACACACAATTTGCAAATGTAATTTTCCTTTTCTCTGTTTCTGAAACAAATTCTTTCATGTCACCCATAATATTAATTTTTCCAGCCTTGGCTTGGTGAACATGGAGGACAAATAGGTGGGTGAGTCTTGACCAAGTCTTGTTGATCCAAGGCAAGTTTTAAGTTGTCACAAGGTACTGAATGACCTCTGTGAGGATGCTGAGATACTGGAATTTTTATGACCAGATTGATCAGGCAAATAACTTTTGGATCAGTTTTTTAACATTGCCACATTCAGCAAGAAGTTGTCATACAATACGAGATATTAGGTTGTACTCCAGTTGTAATGGTTCACAGCATTTAAGATGTGCCTGAAGCCTATCCATCTTATAAAGTCTGCTGTGTGTGCTGAGAGCAACTCTTCCAAACATCATGTAGATGTATTTGTTTTGAAGGACATAACACCTACATCTTCAAGATGGGATAGGTGCTTAAGATTCCATTAGTTCAACCTTTGATCATTCTCATTCAGAAAGAGATCAAGAATTTCAAACACATCTTTGTTGAATCTTCATTCAAGGAGACAGTTCTTCAGGAACATACAATGTTTCTGCGTGTTTCAGTCTTGCTGGCAATTTCCTTGCTGTGTGTGCTTGGTCTCTATATACATAATTAATGATCTGACAGATAGGGCGAGCAGCAAAGTGCAACTGTTTGCAGATGACTGTGTAGTATAAGGGGAAAGGACACTGTATTATGTGGGATAGTATTATCGTTGGGTAACTGTATCACTGGACAGAATGATTATGATAGAATTGGAGTGAAGAATGGCAGCTTACTCTAAATGTAGTAAAATGTCAGTTAGTGTGGGTGAGTAGGAAAAACAATCCTGTAATA
The DNA here is from genome assembly GCF_023897955.1 of Schistocerca gregaria. Classification (NCBI taxonomy): domain Eukaryota; kingdom Metazoa; phylum Arthropoda; class Insecta; order Orthoptera; family Acrididae; genus Schistocerca; species Schistocerca gregaria. The sequence goes on from NC_064925.1 coordinate 291,389,561, forward strand.
TTTAAATACAGTATAAGTGGTCTGGTGCTTGACACAGTCACGTCAATTAAATGTCTAGGCATAATGTTGCAAAGTGAATGTGGTGCAGAACAAGCGCGTAAGGACGGTAATGCGGAAGGCGAATTGTTGACTTAAGTTTATTGGAAGAATTTTAGGGAAGTGTACCTCGTCTACAAAGAAGACCATGTGTAGAATACTTATGCGGCCCATTCTTGAGTACTGTTAGAGTTTTTGGGATCCTCACCAGGCCGGATTAAAGGAAAACATCAAAGCAGTTCATAAGCCTGCTGCCATAGGCGAGCCACTGAAAGAAAACCCATGACAGCCAGTGGCTTTGTTGCCAGTAATACTAAGATACTGTGTGTTGTTACACTTTGTCAGTCACTGTAGTTGTAGATGTAGATATTTCAGTCTTCCAGATTTAGGTTCACTTGAAGAATTGATGTAGCTGTGCCATTGAAATAATGGGCACACTTAATTTCTAATGAGAATCTTAGAAGAATATCTGTAATCTTAATTCCCAGCATTTGTCCCCTAGAGTGCAGTGGACTTTAACCCCAGATCAAGTTCTTTTACATTGAGCATCTCAGCATCTCTGGCTTTCTCTTATAGCCTATCTAATACCTCAACAGTCCTAAGTCTGCTTTGGGAACATCTGCTGAATTTTTCACTCTGGCTACATGAAAATGTGGTAGAGAGAGCCCATGTCCTTTCCCTTTATGTGATAGTCAGTGTAATGATGAACTGTTTCTCCCCTGCATTGGTGGTTTTACCTAAAGATATGAGATTTTCTCCCTGCAATTCTTATACTACAGAGTAATACAACCTCCAAATTCCACATTGTTTGAGTGATAAATAAATCATTGGTAATTTATTTTCAAAATGTTAGCAAGTGTCATTTTGCGTTGTCTCAATGTTAAATGTGACAAAACTTTCAAACTTTTAGGTCATTGCACTCTGTCTAATTTATTTCCAGCAAGTACACTTCATCCCGGAAGTATAATCTCGAAGGTATGTAAAACACATGCTGTGGCTTTGTGTCAAGCTCAAAACACTTTCCATCTACAAATTTATTTATTTTTTATTATATTTTCCCTATTGCAGTGTGAGCCTTTTCTCATGTATTTGTTCATGTAAATAGCCCATAACAATTGTGTAGTATTTATCAGTTTTTGTTTTATCAATCACATGATAATCAGTAAGAAGAATCCCTTTTACCTCCTATAAAACCAGAATACGTAAAAGGTAAACGCCACTTAGGGTTAAACCTGAGGCCTGTTCTGACTGTCCGGCTGCTGCCTGCTTGACAGTACAAAGAATGATCTATGATCGAGAGGCATGTGATCAATATGTCACCAATTCCTCCAGCTGTTATCGCCAGTAGATGAATACTTTGGTGCTACTGCTTCTTTAATCCAGCTATGCCTCTTTTGGCCTCACGAGGCTGAGTGAACCCTGTTACAGACCTCACTACCTCAGAGAAAAATATGGTGAGGTACCCGGAATCAAACCTGGGTCCTTCTGCAGTGAAAGCAGTGGTTGTTAACCATTTGGCTATGTAGGCCAGAATACAGTGGGCATAATCTTTCCGGGAGATACAGTCAACTTTGTACCTTTTTTATGTAGGGTCACCGACTCCCACCCTCTGGTTTGATTGCTGTTTCAGTTCTGGTGTGAAGTGGCAATTACATGTATCCCTGTCTTCATACATTGTACCAACTACATGTACAAGTTTCAGTACCATAGTGAGCATGAAGAAACTAAATCACATACTTTGCAGTAATTTGTAATATCTTCTGCCACAAAAACTTTTGACTGATTCTCAGTAATAGTGGCAAGTGCGTATTTGTTTATTTTCAAGTTTTATTAATATTCATTCATCAATACCCCTGTTTTCTGTTTTATTTTTTATTTTTCTACTATTTTTCTGTTTTCTTATAACAGTTATTTCATAACTCTTTGTCCCCTTCATGCATTTTCTCCTTTATTTGTGCAATCTGTTTCCCCATTCACTTACATTGCTGGTACGATAGTATGTGAATGATAATTTAAAGGGGATAATAACTATTAATTTGCTATAGAACTGCAAGCATTATAATTTTATTGCATTTTTTCTGTTTTTTATGTATCTTGAGAATAATATTTCTACTCATCTCCCTCTCCTTGCATTTACCCCATGTATATGAAAGCCTACTTTCCTCACCACTACATCCATCACATTTTAGAGCCAAATGTGCTTCTGAGCAATGTTAGATGCACTCTCAATCAAAAATGACTGGATTTAGTTCTGTCAAACTTCTAGCAACTGAACTGGAGACTAGTCAGTGATACTAGTACTGTACTGTTGTAAACTCTAGGCATGCTCCAGTGATCTTTCAGTTGAATGTTGAGCCTCTAAATATAAAGGGAAGCCACCTCAGTCTCAGGCTGAGCTACAGGTTGTGAATTTGAGAAATTGTTTATGTGAAATACTCATCAGTAAGCAACTTCTGGGTCACTTGCAACATGTTTCAATCAATCCCTATTTCCAATTTTTTCATACAGCTTCATTGAAGCTCCTTAATTCTGATAACAACACTCCCAGTGATTTGGATGAACAAACAGAGAGTATTAGCATACTCACAATTTAATGTTTCCATGAGTTGAGTCCTCTACATGAAAAAGTACAATCTTGTCGGGGCACAGTACGAGTCTAATCATAAATGAGAGGAAGATAAGTTTGAGAATTTCTTTCTATTCATCAGACAGTGACAGACTACTTGACATCACAACTCTCACAGGAGGCTTATTTGTGAAATACCCTATAGATTGGACTAATGACCTCAGAAGTTGAGTCCCATAGTGCTCAGAGCCATTTGAACCCTATAGACTGTGACATGCATAGCATCCTAAGTTTAGCAAAGGCTTTGTCTTGTAAAAGAGTTCATGCCGGGAAGGGGGGATTTAATTGTTACATCCCACTCCTGACACCAATTTGTAAAAGAGTACATGGTTTGGGAGTGGGGAGAGAAACTTCTGACAGCAAAGTTAATGTATAAAATGGCAGGGAAGGGGGAAGAAGGTTGTTAAATATGCCTTGTGGCGGCAGTGTTCAGGAGGTCGAACGGTCAGGATCCACGGCTGCTGCTAAATGACAAAACCAGAAAATTAAGTACAATAAAGAGGATATATTTCAATATACAGAGTACAAAGGGTCTGCCTAGGGTCAGAAGTTAGCAGGTATAGGCCATTCTAGGAGGTTGAACAATAAATTAAAATGGGTAACGGAAGGGGGAGCGGTTCATGTTAACTCTCTCTTCCCCAAAAACAAAGGCAGCCCATTAAGTAAAAGAATAATCTGATTCCAGTGAACCATTCTAAACATGTTGTTGCAGTTTCATTAGTTACATTTCTTAACAGCTGCAAGAAATTGATGTCATCACATAGCATTTGCAAAATTAAATCCTGAGAAATGAAATGGTGAAATGTGACTTTGTGTACTATACTCCATGTTTTCCATTGTTTTACTCTTACCATAATCTGCCATTAATAATTGCTTATCCAAATAATGGGAAGCACTCACCAAATTAATCCTGCGTATATAGGATGCTGATCTCAAACTTGCATCATGGCTATATGAGAGTCTGCACAATGAGAATCATCAACCAAGTGTGCGTCATCAACAAGAATGGTTGCTGGTTAAGATTCTATTTCGCCACCGCAAGCTAATTGATGACATGTGGCTGAAACTGAAAGAGGTGAGTTTATAAAAGAGTGTATGATTTGAACATTGAACCATTGGAATTCTGTTTTGTTGGCTTAGAACTTGGCAAACATTGTTTAGAATTGGGTTCCTGTACTGGCAGTGCCCTTCAGATGAGTAAGAAACATTAAATCATTTTTCTGTTTCTTCCGTTTTTCTTTTGAGTTTGGAAATTTTATTATATCAGTTTTCCAGGTGCCAGGAAAATTAAAAAGGACAACAAAAGCAGATCAGTAAATGAATACAAAACAGTTAATCCACTCATCATAATTCAGTACTTTTGTATTGTTCACCTATAAAAAGTTACAACAGAAATACAGAACATTTTATGGAAAAATTGTTATTACTATAGTTATAGTAGTTAAGCATTACAGTGTATTGACTATGCACCAGTAGAAGCTAGGTAAGAGGTAAAAAATGACACTTTGTGTGTCCCCCACAAATGAATAAAAGTACGTAAATGGTACAAATAATTAAGGAACTTTTTTAACTAATGTCAAATGCTTCTTTGTACTTAACAGAAGAGAGTTGTAAAATGAAATTACAGATGGAGATAATTTTTATTTATTAGTTTTTGCATTAGTTTTACATAAACTAGGCAGGTCACTGCTGTGAACAACATAGCTAGTGGAAATCAAAATCATTACTAAGTCAGTTGCTGAAAACATATTAAATACATTGTGCCCAATCATCTCACACTGAAGTCCAATATTTAGCCGCATGGGATTAGCCGAGAGATCTAAAGCGCTGCAGTCATGGACTTTGCGGCTGGTCCCGGCAGAGGTTTGAGTCCTCTTGCGGGCGTGTGTGTGTGTGTGTGTGTGTGTGTGTGTGTGTGTGTGTGTGTGTGTGTGTTTGTCCTGAGGATAATTTAGGTTAAGTAGTGTGTAAGCTTAGGGACTGATGACCCTCAGCAGTCCCATAAGATTTCACACATTTTTGAAGTGCAATATTTACATTTAAAATTATCCTGGTCACATTTCCTCTTCAGTTCTAGAATAAAGTCATCTTCTTGTTATTCCATCTTAAGGGTCCCCAACAGTGGTTCCAAATTCTAATAATTGTGTCACCTGTTATGTGTGTGCCAGTATTTCCATTCAAATTTCTTTCTGTCTTCGTTTAATTGCAGGCTATTTTGGAAATAATTTATATTCATATTTTAAAAGTTGACTATATAATTTGCTGAAAAGTAGCACATTTCTTCAACAGGCTTGTGAGAAGAGGACTGGTAGCCTGTGTTCTTTTACAGCTGTTGTGATGTTCCTGGCACAAACCCTTGATGATAAATTAGACAAAGAGAACTTTGTAGACAAGAGCATGAGTGAAATATTTCCGTTTTGCATGGGACAGCACTTCAGTGTTCGCCTGTATGCTCAAGTAAGTTCTTGCATCATCTGCTTCTTTATTCAGTGAATTGCTGTTACAAATATACTCTAATGTCTCACCTGAAAACATTGTTTTAACTTTCGTATTATGAGGCCATTTAGTGCAGATAATTTATTTGGAAGCCTGTGGGAGGGAAAAACTGTGTTTTTGAATGAGAACAAGTGTATTCGCTCCATCAGTTAATAGTTTTAGAACAAGTGTATTTGCTCCATCAGTTAATAGCTTTAGAACAAGTGTATTTGCTCCATCAGTTAATAGTTTAACATCAGTGGCTGACCACAAGTAAAGGCATTATGCTGAACACTTTATTGAAGATTATTACAACAGTTCAAAGACGTGTGAAAATAATTAAAAAATCATCAGTGGCTGATGGAAGTCCAGGTAGTGTCAACCACTTAGTGTGGACTATGGAGTGTAACTGACCGCTAAGTGGATGAGCAGTGACCTAAATATCCATCAGCGGATGAATACTGGTAAGATGTCATACGGAAACATGACCTAGTTGTAGCGAATTGATGTCAGAGGCTGCAGCATTGTTTACCATGACACGCATGCTGCATATCTGGACGGCTTGTGTCACCTGTTGCTATGGCAGCTGCAGGTGGCTTGGAGGAAAACAACCCAGTGAATTATGTAGTCATCTTCTACTTACAAGCAATGTCCCAGAGTACAGTCGCTAGTAGCAGGAACCGTAACTGGTCCGCGATATACGTCAGTAAGTGTGATGGCAGCATATCCAGGGGTGCAACACAGTGTGTATCTCATCCCTCCCCACCTTAAGACAGATTGTGCAGCCATCTCAGAAAGGGCGACACTCAATGGAGGAGGAAAAACTCATCCGTCAGAGCAGAGTTTCCCATCGATTCGAACGAAGCATTAGTACCTGCAGCCAATTTTCAAACATACACCAGAGAATTTACAACCAAACAATTGTTGTTGACTGTAACACAACTCACATACCACAGTTATTGAACAAAACCAAAACACTAGATACACTGTAAATGAAAAAAACTTAGAGCAACCCATAAAAAGTAGCAGCCTCTGAAGATGAATACGAGATGCAAAGAAATATGACTGCTCAGCATGGGGTTATAACTAGAATGAAATTTTCACTGTGCATCAGAGTGTATGCTGATATGAAAATTCCTGGCAAATTAAAACTGTGTGCCTGATAGGGCCTTGAACTCGGGAGCTTTGTCCTTCATGGGCAAGTGCTCTTCCAACCAAGCTACCCAAGCACGACTCACAATCCATTCTCACAGCTGCTGATTCAAGTCAGGCTATGAGGACGGGTTATGAGTAGTGCTTGGTTAGTTCACTCGGTAGAGCACTTGCCCGCGCAATGCAGAGTTACCAAGTTTGAGTCTTGGTCCAGCGCACAGTTTTAATGTACCAGGAGGTTTCATGTGCTCGAAACATCTGACATCTGTGACCCAAGTGCGCAAAACGGGAATAGAAAAAACACATAACAACCATTTACCACATAACTCAGCGCAGTTTGCGTGAATACACCAAACTGCATCTGTTGTTGTGGTCTTCAGTCCTGAGACTGGTTTGATGCAGCTCTCCATGCTACTCTATCCTGTGCAAGCTTCTTTATCTCCCAGTACCTACTGCAGCCTACATCCTTCTGAAACTGCTTAGTGTATTCATCTCTTGGTCTCCCTCTATGATTTTTACCCTCTATGCTGCCCTCCAGTACTAAATTGGTGATCCCTTGATGCCTCAGAACATGTCCTACCTTCTTTTAGTCAAGTTGTGCCACAAACTCCTCTTCTCCCCAATCCTATTCAATGCCTCCTCATTAGTTATGTGATCTACCCATCTAATCTTCAGCATTCTTCTGTAGCACCACATTTCGAAAGCTTCTATTCTCTTCTTGTCCAAACTATTTATCGTCCATGTTTCACTTCCATACATGGCCACACTCCATACAAATACTTTCAGAAACGACTTCATGATGCTTAAATCAATATGCGATGTTAACAAATTTTATATCCTCCCTACTTCGACAATCATCAGTTATTTTGCTCCCCAAATAGCAAAACTCCTTTACTACTTTAAGTGTCTAATTTCCTAATCTAATTCCCTCAGCATCACCCGACTTAATTTGACTACATTCCATTATCGTCATTTTGCTTTTGTTGGTGTCCTTTCAAGACGCTGTCCATTCCGTTCAACTGCTCTTCCAAGTCCTTTGCTGTGTCTGACAGAATTACAATGTCATCGGCAAACCTCAAAGTTTTTATTTCTTCTCCACGGATTTTTATGCCTACCCGATCTCTTTTTGTTTTGTTTCCTTTACTGCTTACTCAATATACAGATTGAATAGCATCGGGGAGAGGCTACAACCCTGTCTCACTCCCTTCCCAAACACTGCTTCCCTTTCATGCCCCTCGACTCTTATGACTACCATCTGGTTTCTGTAAAAATTGTAAATAGTCTTTCGCTCCCTGTATTTTACACCTGCCTCCTTTAGAATTTGAAAGAGAGTATTCCAGTCAACATAGTCAAAAGCTTTCTCTAAGACTACAAATGCTAGAAACGTAGGTTTGCCTTTCCTAAATCTTTCTTCTAAGATAAGTCGTAGAGTCAGTATTGCGTCACGTGTTCCAACATTTCTACAGAACCCAAACTGATCTTCCTCGAGGTCGGCTTCTACAAGTTTTTCCATTCGTCTGTAAAGAATTTGCGTTAGTATTTTGCAGCTGTGACTTATTAAACTGATAGTTCCGTAATTTTCACACCTGTCAACACCTGCTTTCTTTGGGATTGGAATTTTTATATTCTTCTTGAAGTCTCAGGGTATTTCGCCTGTCCCATACATCTTGCTCACCAGATGGTAGAGTTTTGTCAGGACTGGCTCTCCCAAGGCTGTCAGTAGTTCTAATGGAATGTTGTCTACCCCGAGGCCTTGTTTCGACGTAGGTCTTTCAGTGCTCTGTCAGACTCTTCACGCAGTATCATATATCCCATTTCATCTTGATCTACCTCCTCTTCAATTTCCATAATATTGTCCTCAAGAACTTCGTCCCTGTATAGACCCTCTATATACTCCTTCCACCTTTCTGCTTTCCCTTCCTTGCTTAGAACTGGGTTTCTATCTGAGCTCTTGATATGGGGAGAACAACAGTGGGAATGGGAACCTGAAGAAGGGGCGACTTGACAGGGTCAGCATAGAAACGGTAAACAAAAGACACTTGCAAATTTAACATGGTAGTACATTGTCAGAGGATCTAGAACTTGACCCTAAGTTTGAGAATCGAAAATAACACATTGCTTGTTACAGTAGAACCTGAGCTTACATAGAAGTGTGACAATCACACTAAGTAACCAGTGAAAACAATGCAGGCTAACATCAATTAAGGTAACTGATATTGTAACAAACACACAAAGGTACAGCCCAAACAACATAGAGAAAGAGAGAAAAAGTGTTAAGAAACTGAGTCAAGAAATCACGTATACTTGTGATGCCAGCTTAACAATCTAAATGATACAAAAGTTGAACTCAACTGCTAAGCCCTTCTCAGGCACACAGTTGGACATGCTCATTTTATGGTATAACAATACTTATCAGGTACACAGTTGGACACAGTAAGTATGAAGAAGCTGCTCCAATGTGATGAATCGTTACACACATGAACATCTATCTGTTTGAAAGCCCCCATAAACAAATTAGAATAAATGGAGCGATAGTGCTCCAGCAAGATGCACTACTACACACGAGAGAAGCAGCATCATTGCCATTTTTTCTCTCCGTTACCAAGAATTGCAACAGACAGCAATAAATGCACAATTAGCAATAACAACTGTTTGTTACTTAACTGAGAGCAGAAAGCAATATAGTACCTGGAGATGAAGATCCGTACTACCTGATACATGTGCGGGATCAATCCCTGACATTGCCTGGAACGTGCTCACCATGACAAAGTCCATGAAAGCTATAGTGGGTGATGAGCAGTAGGTGCTGAGGACAAGTAGTGACCAAATCCTGTGAGCTCTGGAATTGTAGATGGTGAGCACACAAGTACAAAGAAGCAGTGCTGTCGGGAGCAGCTGATGGAAATTCAGGAAGTATCGAACAGTTGGTGTGGAGCCCGGAGCATAATTGGCCATCGAGCGGCAACCTTCATACTTCATACCTGTCATTTGCACCAGATGCAGTGTCACATGGACATATGACCTCATTTGCACCAGGTGCAGTGTCACATGGACATATGACCTGATGGAAGCGAGATGGTGTGTGTGATACACACACACACACACACACACACACACACACACACACACACGCGCGCGCACACATATATGTGCACGCGTGAACGGCCATGGCAGGAATTATAAAATTAATATAACATACATCACAGTATACATAAAAAGAGAATAATAATAATAATAATAATAATAATAATAATTCTTTCTAGAACGAGCAGAAACTAGCAAAATGCACAAAGCAGTCACTCATATAAATACATCAGCTACACCACTGCAATTTCATAACCACTTCTATCACCCTTTAGATCACATAACATCAACAGATACGAAGAAAGTAAATTGGAAAAAGAAAACACTACATGGCAAGCACCCGTATCATCTAACACAGCCACACATCGATCAAGATGCATCCAACACATGGCTAAGAAAAGGCATATATACAGTGAGACGGAAGGATTCATGATTGCAATACAGGATCAAACAATAGACACCAGATATTACAGCAAGCATATTATTAAAGATCCCAATACCACAACAGATAAATGCAGACTTTGCAAACAACAAATAGAAACAGTATATCACATCACAAGCGGATGTACAATACTAGCAAATACAGAATACCCCAGAAGACATGACAATGTAGCAAAAATAATACATCAACAGCTTGCCTTACAACATAAACTTATAAAACAACACGTTCCCACATACAAGTATGCACCACAAAATGTACTGGAGAATGATGAATACAAATTATACTGGAACAGAACCATTATAACAGATAAAACAACACCACATAACAAACCTGACATCATACTCACCAATAAAAAGAAGAAATTAACACAAGTAATCGAAATATCCATACCCAATACAACAAATATACAAAAGAAAACAGGAGAAAAAATTGAAAAGTACATCCAACTGGCTGAGGAAGTCAAGGATATGTGGCATCAAGATAAAGTTGACATTATACCAATTATACTATCAACTACAGGAGTCATACCACACAATATCCACCAGTACATCAACGCAATACAGCTACATCCAAACGTATGTATACAACTACAGAAAACCGTAATTATTGATACATGTTCAATTACCCGAAAGTTCCTAAATGTAATGTAACATATACCGTACAGTTAAAAGGAAGTCACGCTTGATCAAGGTCCGCGTCACTTTCTACTTTTGACCAGACATAACGTCTGAGATAAGAAAGAAAGAAAGAAATAATAATCTTTATTTGTTCTTGATAACTTTACAGTCTTGCACATCATCATTTTTTGTACATATACAACAGTCAGATTTTTCCATACATATAATGAACATATACAACAAGTAGCACATTATATAAAGGGATATTCAATAGTTAAAGAGACATATTGATGTAGAAATGAAATATTTGTAGGAGGTTAACATCAATGGGATGAGCTGAGAATTGCTCAGTTCTTGGAAAAAGGCAAGGGTCACACCTGTCTGCAAGAAGGGCAGTAGAAGTGATCCACAAAACTACCGTCCAATGTCCTTGACATCAATTTGTTGTAGAATCTTAGAACTTACTCTGAGCTCAAACATAAAGAGGTATCTTGAACAGAATGACCTCCTCAGTGCCAACCAGCAGGGATTTCGAAAACATCGATCATGTGAAACACAATTCACACTTTTCTCATATGACATACTGAATGCTGTGGATATATGCAGTATTTCTTGATTTCCGAAAGGCATTTGACTCAGTACCGCACCTATGCTTATTGTCAAATGTATGATCATATGGGGTATCAAGTGAAATTTGTTACTGGACTGAGGACTTTTTAGTAGGGAGGACAGGGCATGTTACTTTGGGTGGAGAGTCATCATCAGATGTAGAAGTAACTTCGGGTGTGCCCCAGGGAACTGTGTTGGGACCCTTGCTGTTCATATTATATATTAATGACCTTGCAGATAATATTAATAGTAAAATCAGTCTTTTTGCAGATGATGCAGTTATCTATAATGGATTGCTGTCTGAAAGAAGCTGCATAAGTATTCAGTCAGATCTTGATAAGATTTGAACACGGTGTAGAGATTGGCAAATTGCTGTGAATGTTCAGAAATGTAAAATTTTGCACATCACAAAATGAAAAAAATGTGGTACCCTATGACTACAATATCAATGAGTCACCCATGCAATCAGCCAACTCATACAAATACCTGGGTGCAACACTTCTAGTGCTGTGAAATGGAATGGCAGCGTATGGTCAGCCTTGGGTAAAGCAGCTGGTAGACTTCAGTTTATTGGTAGAGTACTGGGGAAGTGCAATCTGTCTACAAGGAGATTGCTTACAAATCACTTGTGCAAACAATTCTAGAGTATTGCTCAAATGTGTGGGATCCATACCAAATAGGACTAACAGGGGTTATATACAGAGAATGGCAGCAGAAATGGTCACAGGTTTGTTTAATCCATGAGTGTGTGTCACAGAGATACTGAAGGAACTGAAGTGGAAGACTCTTGAAGATAGACGTAAACTATCCCAAGAAAGTCAATTAACAAAGTTTCAAGAACCAGCTTTAAATGATTACTCCGGGGCTATTCTACGACACCCTATGTATCCCTCACATAGATATTGTGAGGATAAAATTAGAATCATTACTGAATTCACAGAGGCATTCAAATAATCATTCTTCCCATACTCCATATATGAATGGAATAGGTAGAAACACTTGTAACTGGCAGAGTGGGATGTACTCTCTGCCATGCACCTCACGGTGGTTTTCAGAGTATAGATGTAGATGTAGAAGTTTCTACATTAGTTGAACAATGTTCAATGATTCTTTTTTTTCTAAAGGTGAAAAACCAGCTATGATTTTACATTGTAGTGTAAGTGGTATGAATAGTGAAAGTGGTGTGAATTGCAGAAATTTTTATAAATAGGTAGAACAATCCAAAAATGGTAGAACCTCAATGATTGACAATAATTGTCTTGGTTGGCCAGTTGAAGTGTCAATTCCTTCACATGAAACCTGCATGAACAACATTACTCATGAAGACCAACATGTCGCAATTGAACATGTAGCAAAAACAGTTGCAGTAAGTGTTGGCATAGTTCATAACATATCAGTGTCAAGCTCAAGTACAGCAAAACATGTAAGATGAATCCCAAAAGAGTTAATGCAACAATGCAAGAAAAGAAGACTCAGAGTATGTACAGATTTCAAAGAATGCTGTGTGAGGGAGGATTACCGCTTTCAAAACTAGATTTTAATGTCTGTTGAAAATTGGGGTCACCATCTTGAACCCGTGTGCAAAAGGCAAAGCATGGAACAGAAGCACACCATATCACCAGTCTGAAAGAAATTCAGAAGGCAAGAATCATTAGGAAATGTCATGTTTGACCACCTTTTGGGATACCCAAGGTATCATCTTATATGATTATTTGGAAGGTCAGCAGACAATAAACAGTGCCTACTAATCAGACATACTGCTGAACAAAATAAAGCCAGCAGTGAGGCAAATACTTTATGGATCTCAAAGAAAAGTTGTGATGTTGCTATATGAGAATGTTTACCCTCATATGACACAGCTGACCTCCCCCCCCCCCCCCCCCCCCCTCCCCTCCCTATAGTCTAGGTTTGGCCCTTTCACATTTTTATTTGTTTGGACCACTCAAGGAGGCGAACAACAAGGAGGTTGTGTGAAAGTGTCTCAGACAATAAGACAAAGACTTCTTTGCATCAGGTATATAAAAAAATGCTTCATCATTGGTATAAGTGTATTAATATTCTTGGGGGTTTATATTGAGAAGAAGTAAAGTTTCACTTTGTAAAAACACACATTTTTTTCTGCATCAATTCGGCTATTTAATTACCGAGTGCCCCTCGTAATATTATGTAAACATTTACCACCACTAATATACTGCTGTATATATAAGTAGAACTATTGATTAATCTGTGAGTATAAACATCTCTCAGTTAATAAAAAGATAGCTGTGAAGTCACTTTATATTATTTGGTAACCTACTACATAACTTTTTTATTTTATTTATTTATCGTATGGCAATACAGACACATAAGAAACAAACAGAGAAATCACTAATCTAACAAACTTTAATAATTGCAAACCAACATTACTAATATAAAAAAGTTTACGGATTATAAACTAACATCAAGTCTATTAATATAATCTATCGACTCTGGAGTTGCAAGCAGGAAGTCGTCGGGGCTCCCATTATAGGCTCTTTTGGAACACTCTTCAACAATGTGGCTGATTCTCGGACTTTATCCGCAGTCACACTGAGGGGATGGTTTTTTACCCCATTTATACAGGGAGTAAGCACGTCTGCCATAACGAGTTCTAATCCTATTTAGAGTGGACCACATTTTGCGTGGTGGTCAAAACCAGGTGGCTTTTGTATGGCGCAAGGCATGTTATGATTTTGCCAAGTGTTCCATTTTTCAGACCATGCGTTTGTGATACTGAAACCTTCTTGTACACATTTCCTTGCTGTTCTTGTCGGTGGGTTCCTAGATCGAAGCCTATTAGTGTTTGCAGCCTCAATGTCTTGATGGATTGTTAGGCTTCGATTTCCCATGATGTTTTTGTATTCACGTACAAGGGTGTCAGTACATCTCAGGTGTGGCGGCGGGATGTGGCTTAATATTGGGAGCCATTGCGTTAGAGTGGGTTTAATTACTGCAGAAATCATCCGTAGAGTGTTATGCAACTGGACATCCACCTTTTTTACATGTGGGCTGTTTAGCCAAATTGAAGCACAGTATTCGGCAGCCGAGAATACAATTGCTAAAGCAGAGGTGCGGCGAGTGGAGACCGTTGCTCCCCAGGTAGCACCACAGAGCTTTTGAATAATGTTGTTTCTTGTCTTTAATTTTTCAGCAGTCTTTGTTAGGTGCTCTTTAAAAGATAGTGTTCTGTCCAGCGTCATGTCCAAGTACTTTTATTATGCCTGAGAATGGTGTTTTCAAATCGAATGTTGAGTTCCTTTTCAGCGAGTTTGTTGTTGAGATGGAAGCAACTAACCTCTGTTTTGGAAGCATTTGGTTGAAGTCTCCACTTACGGAAATATTCACCCATTATCTTCAGGTCTTTCATTAGGATGTCCTCAGATGCTCCAATTGTGCTACATCTTGTAGCGAGGGCCCAATCGTCAGCATATCGGAACTTTCTTGATTGTGTATCCGGCAGGTCTGCAATATAGAGGCTAAACAGCAGTGGTCCAAGCACTGATCCTTGTGGTATGTCATTCTTTAGTTTTTTGATGGAGCTGTAGTCAGTGTCCATACTTATTTGGAGCACCCTATCATTGAGCATGCTATCTATTAAGCATGCTATAGACTTGCAAGGAATTACTCGAAGAATTTTGTACATGATGCCTTCTCTCCACACAGTGTCGTAAGCTGCTGAGAGGTCAATAAAGGAGACTGATGTTTCAATTTTCTCTGGAATCCCACCTCAATGTAAGTAGTGAGTGACAACACCCGGTCAGTACAACTTCTTCCTGGCCGAAAGCCTGCCTGTTCAACTGGGATCGACCTGAACAATTCTGGGCTAATTCTGTTATATATAAGCCTCTCTATTAATTTGTAAATTACAGGCATCAGGGCAATTGGTCTGTAGCTTTTTGGGTTGTCAGCTGGCTTCCCAGGCTTCAGAATAGCTATTACCTTAGATTGTTTGAGTTCTTGTGGGATATTGCCAGTTTGCATTGTGTTTGTGAAAAATTGAGCCAGCCATACTTTTGTATACTTGCCACAGTTTATTATGAATTCTGGGTGAACGTTGTCGAAACCTGGTGCCTTTGTTGGTTTGACATCGTTCAGAGCTTTTTCTATGTCTTCGCTAGAGAAAGCGCAAGAGTGTTCAGTTTCTGTTGCTTCATGTTTTAAGATTTTGAGTTCTCGCTTCACTTGGATTGTATGAGTTTTATCCTTTGGTGTCCTAGACATGTTAACTAGATGTGCAGCTATGGCATTTGGTCTTACAGCTGCTTTTTGTCGTTGTGTTAGTGGGCTGCTACCTAGTTTTCTCAGCAGTGACCATGCTTCCTGCTAGATGTTTGAAAATTGAGGCTTTCTACAGTTTCCGTCCACTTTTGTCTTCTGCCCCAAGCTATGAAGCAGTTCATCCGCTATTTCCTGATCTCCGGATTCATGGAAGCTCTGGTATAGTTCTTCGCTGGTTTGGGACCATCCAGGGATGTACACTTTGCGGTACCCTTTTGGTATGTGCTTCTTGGCTGTGCTTATCATGGCACCAACAAATCATTGGTAATTTTTGCTAGTAGGTGGTATCCATCCCAAACATTTGTCCAGATCTGTGGAGAACCCAGTCCAATTGGCTTTTTTTTTTTTTAATTTTATTGTGGGCGAGGAATAGAGGTAATTAGCGGAATTTGAGTTCCACTTCTGGTCAGGTGACTACAGGGTTATAAACACAAAATCAAATAGGGGTAATGCAGGAGTCGGTTTAATAATGAATAGGAAAATAGGAAGGCGGGTAAGCTACTACAAACAGCATAGTGAACGCATTATTGTGGCCAAGATAGACACAAAGCCCACGCCTACTACAGTAGTACAAGTTTATAAGCCAACTAGCTCTACAGATGACGAAGAAATTGAAGAAATGTATGATGAAATAAAAGAAATTATTCAGATAGTGAAGGGAGACGAAAATTTAATAGTCGTGGGCGGCTGGAATTCGAGTGTAGGAAAATGGAGAGAAGGAAACATAGTAGGTGAATATGGATTGGGGCTAAGAAATGAAAGAGAATGCCGCCTGGTAGAATTTTGCACAGAGCACAACTTAATCATAGCTAACACTTGGTTTAAGAATCATGAGAGAAGGTTGTATACATGGAAGAACCCTGGAGATACTAAAAGGTATCAGATAGATTATATAATGGTAAGACAGAGATTTAGGAACCAGGTTTTAAATTGGAAGACATTTCCAGGGGCAGATGTGGACTCCGACCACTATCTATTGGTTATGACCTGTAGATTAAAACTGAAGAAACTGCAAACAGGTGGGAATTTAAGGAGATGGGACCTGGATAAACTGAAAGAACCAGAGGTTCTACAGAGTTTCAGGGAGAGCATAAGGGAACAATTGACAGGAATGGGGGAAAGAAATACAGTAGAAGAAGAATGGGTAGCTTTGAGGGATGAAGTAGTGAAGGCAGCAGAGGATCAAGTAGGTAAAAAGACGAGGGCTAGTAGAAATCCTTGGGTAACAGAAGAAATATTGAATTTAATTGATGACAGGAGAAAATATAAAAATGCAGTAAATGAAGCAGACAAAAAGGAATACAAATGTCTCAAAAATGAGATTGACAGGAAGTGCAAAATGGCTAAGCAGGGATGGCTAGATGACAAATGTAAGGATGTAGAGGCTTATCTCACTAGGGGTAAGATAGATACTGCCTACAGGAAAATTAAAGAGACCTTTGGAGATAAGAGAACCACTTATATGAACATCAAGAGCTCAGATGGAAACGCAGTTCTAAGCAAAGAAGGGAAAGCAGAAAGGTGGATGGAGTATATAGAGGGTCTATACAAGGACAATGCACTTGAGGACAATATTATGGAAATGGAAGAGGATGTAGATGAAGATCAAATGGGAGATATGATATTGCATGAAGAGTTTGACAGAGCACTGAAAGACATGAATCGAAACAAGGCCCCCGGAGATGAAGATCAAATGGGAGATATGATATTGCGTGAAGAGTTTGACAGAGCACTGAAAGACCTGAATCGAAACAAGGCCCCCGGAGTAGACAACATTCCATTGGAACTACTGACGGCCTTGGGAGAGCCAGTCCTGACAAAACTCTACCTTCTGGTGAGCAAGATGTATGAAACAGGCGAAATACCCTGAGACTTCAAGAAGAATATAATAATTCCAATCCCAAAGAAAGCAGGTGTTGACAGATGTGAAAATTACCGAACAATCAGTTTAATAAGCCACAGCTGCAAAATACTAACACGAATTATTTACAGACGAATGGAAGATCAGTTTGGATTCCGTAGAAACACTGGAACACGTGACACAATACTGACCCTACAACTTATCTTAGAAGCTACATTAAGGAAAGGCAAACCTACGTTTCTAGCATTTGTAGACTTAGAGAAAGCTTTTGACAATGTTGACTGGAATACTCTCTTTCAAATTCTAAAGGTGGCAGGGGTAAAATACAGGGAGCGAAAGGCTATTTACAATTTGTACAGAAACCAGATGGCAGTTATAAGAGTCGAGTGACATGAAAGGGAAGCAGTGGTCGGGAAGGGAGTAAGACAGGGTTGTAGCCTCTCCCCGATGTTATTCAATCTGTATATTGAGCAAGCAGTAAAGGAAAAAGAAAAGTTCGGAGTAGGTATTAAAATCCACGGAGAAGAAATAAAAACTCTGAGGTTTGGCGATGACATTGTAATTCTGTCAGAGACAGCAAAGGACTTGGAAAAGCAGTTGAATGGAATAGACAGTGTCTTGAAAGGAAGATATAAGATGAACATCAACAAAAGCAAAACGAGGATAATGGAATGTAGTCGAATTAAGTCGGGTGATGCTGAGGGAATTAGATTAGGAAATTAGACACTTAAAATAGTAAAGGAGTTTTGCTATTTGGGGAGCAAAATAACTGATGATGGTCGAAGTAGAGAGGATATAAAATGTAGACTGGCAATGGGAAGGAAAGCGCTTCTGAAGAAGAGAAATTTGTTAACATCGAGTATAGATTTATGTATCAGGAAGTCATTTCTGAAAGTATTTGTATGGAGTGTAGCCATGTATGGAAGTGAAACATGGACGATAAATAGTTTGGACAAGAAGAGAATAGAAGCTTTCGAAATGTGGTGCTACAGAAGAATGCTGAAGATTAGATGGGTAGATCACATAACTAATGAGGAAGTATTGAATAGGATTGGGGAGAAGAGAAGTTTGTGGCACCACTTGACCAGAAGAAGGGATCGGTTGGTAGGACATGTTATGAGGCATCAAGGGATCACCAATTTGGTGTTGGAGGGCTGTGTGGAGGGTAAAAATCGTAGAGGGTGACCAAGAGATGAATACACTAAGCAGATTCAGAAGGATGTAGGTTGCAGTAGGTACTGGGAGATGAAGAAACTTGCACAGGATAGAGTAGCATGGAGAGCTGCATCAAACCAGTCTCAGGACTGAAGACCGCAACAACAACAACAACCTCTATTATGATCGGACAGTGTTGACTGTGCGGAAAGTTGGACAGAACTCTACGCGAGGCCATGAGAGGTTGGTCTCTGTTGTTGCACGAGATGAAACACAGGTCAGGGTTGTATTCCTGTCTCCAGGCAGCTGATCTAAACGTAAATCAATCCTTAGCATCGAATACATGGTATAAGTATTCGTCTTCTGCCCATTTTGCTAGTGCTTCTCCATTTGCATCATTGTCTTTATACTTCCACTGTTCATGATGACTATTGAAATCCCCAACGTATGCAGCAGGATGTGGCTGAGTTTGAAGAACGTGGGCTGGCCAAGGTGTAGCATTTGTCTTATAAATATTGGAGACAGTAATGCTTCCAATTTTTGTGACAACATTATGAATGTCTTCGTTGGTGGATGTAGAAATTAGGAAACCGTTTTCAATATCTTGTTTGACATATACCTATGATAGACCTATGATAGGTCACTCCCAACAGTTCATAGCCTGGTATTTTTCCCCTTTTATTTAGTTGTTTTGTACTGTATCACAACGAGTTTCCTGTATAGCAACCAAGTCAATGTTGTGATTTTTTAATAGTTTTCATAGAAACTGGCACTTAGCATAGCTTATGCCTTCTATGTTTATGTGACAAATTCGAACCATGGGTCCGAGTTTCCTGGTCAGAGGGACCTGAGAAGGTCCGTTTGGTCTGTCTGGTGACATAACTCTTACTGAAAGTGTCTTATAGTCAGGAGATCCTCAGATTATCTGACTGCCAGTATGTGGTAGTTCATTTAGTGTTACCCAGAGTGCACATTTACTGTTACACAACGGTCGCCAACTAGCTTTACAGCCTGACTACAGAACTGTCTTCCAGCTTCAAGTGGCCAGTTAGCTGTAGCACATTTATTACTCAGTATTCTATTATAATCACACCTGTTTTGTGTATTGTAATTATGACTGCCTCTTCTCATTATGCTTATTTCATCATTCTGTTTTACAAACATTATGGCGTTAAGGACATACAATGAATACACAGTCAGTAAATTATAATTTATAAAGTATTCCATTCCCTACATTGAATGACCTGCATAAGCAGAAATGTTTTAGGAAGTAGTAGTAGTAGTAGTAGTAGAAGACGATGATGATGATGATGATGATGATGATGATACCCAACAGGACTGGTCTTTGCTTGTGTTAGTAGTTATCCTAACTGCTCTCTTTAGAAGCTTGAATGTCCCGCCCATATAGACTACAGGTGCCAAACCACAAATTTCAACCCCATTTTGCAAATTCATGTGAATTAATCCATAGTACACTCATTAAAGGACAGGAGGAGTTGTTACATTTGAGAGATGTTTTAGTAAGTAAATATTATTGGTTAAAAACAGTCTTGGCTGCAATTTTTTATTTTTTTTATTTTTCAACTATGCGTTTCGCCTATTTAGGCATCTTCAGGTTGATCTTCATAGAAAACAGAGACCAAATACATCTATTTAAGAATTGTAATCGCGTTGTGCAGACTTGGATAACCTAAATACATGTATAAACAGATCAAATACTGAAAGAGAAGGTACCAAATTAAGGTACAGGCCAACAATTTTCAGCAGGAAAATCTTCCTTTTTACTGCTGCTGATTCAAATGCCATTTCCATAGCCAGCTCCTCAACCCAATTGATGTTTCCACACTGAATGTTATTTCCAACATAAATACCTACACCACCACCCTTGTATATCTTTCTATATTATGCACTCACAATATTCAAACTGTTCACATACTTTACTGAAGTGTCTTGTTGTTCTTTGCATACATTTGGTCACATGTATGGTTTGCACATCTGCCATTAGATGGTGTCAGTAGCACTCTCAACTCTTTTGCTAGTGATACTGTTGCCTAGTGGGAAATATGGATGATTGGGTGTATTTACATTAGTTCAAATAAAGCTTTGTAATGTTGCACCAACACAACTTTAATTCGCTTACACATAACGACAAATACAGACACACTGAAGGATATTGCAATAAGAACAATCACATGAAATAGTGTGTTTCATAAATGTGCTGTTTAACAGTGAAATGCTCCTTAGTCACAGAAACATTAAGGTAGTTGACGGCCTAGTGTGCCGACTTAAATATCCTGTTTGCACATGGTGCAGCACCAGCTGTGCTGTCTGTGCCGAGTAAGGTGGCTTCCTTAGGCCGGCTGTGCAGATGTATGCTGTTAAATTATGTATGCTCACTGTATAGTGTTACAACAATTACAGAAGTCTTTTTCTTTGGATTAAAATTATAGTCACTTAAACAAATTTACCACAGTTTATACTAGTACTTTGTAGGGAACACTTTGTTATTCAGCAGTGTTTGACATCTTCTACTCATTTAACTCATCAAATACAGGTATCTACACTTATTTTCAGGAGCTGAATACTAATTTTTAATACACCCATCCAAAATTCTTCAATACTTTCTGTTTAGAGAAGTCATTGTATTTATTGGTACTGTTTTACAGATTTTCAGTTCCATTTAAATCTGGGCTTTGTTATGGCCACTCCTATTCTTTATTTGTCCCTACATTTTTCTCTTTTGTGTTCCCGTCAGCATGCTTATTACCTAACCTGACCCTGAATATTGCTTCTTTCTCTATCCCATCATTGTCTTTCCGACCTCCACCTGTCCCATTCATCCCTCTCACCACTCTACACTTTCTTCTGTTTTCTCACCATACGTCCTATCAGATACCACTGCTCCTCTTACATGGGCTTACTTCTCACCGTTAAATATACAACTGGGAAAATACCATGAGGGATTTATGACAGTACATGTCCACCCCCTTAGCTGAGCGGTCAACACATGTATCTGCCATGCAGTAGGTGTGGGTTCAGTTACCAGTTGGGTTCAAACCTGAGTTTAGCCAATCTGGTTAAGGTATTCCGTGATTTCCCTTAATCACTTCAGGCAAATGCCAGGATGGTTCCTTTGAAAGGGCACAGGTGTCTACTTTCCCAATCCTTCTCTAATCTAATGGGACAGATGACCTCGCTGTTTGATCCCCCCTCCCCAAATCAACCAGCCAAACAACCAACTGTCTGGGTTAGAGATTTTCTCCATGGGGATTGAGTGTTGTGTTACCATCATTTCATCATCATTGACATGTAACTCGCCCAATGTGACATCAACTGAAAAGACTTACAGCTTGGCGACCAAACTTCCCCAGGTGGGGCTCCTAGCCATGAATGGCACACCATCATTTCATTTCAGGACACATATGTTGAACCTGCCGTACTTAATTAAATAATTTATGAGTAAAGGGACAACTCACTAAATAGTAAATGTGTTCCGTCATCAAAGGGCACACAAGCTAAACTGAAAACTCTCGTGCTGGCAGAATTGTGTATTTGCCGGTGTGTTTATGTAAACCTTTCATGATAATCCTTAGTTTTATATCTAGTTCCACCTCTGCTCTTGTGTAAAGTAGTTTCCATTATAATGTTAAATATTGTGTTGCTTTATTTTAGTTTATTAGTACATTGTACATGTAATTGTTTTTTATTTGTGTCTGTATTTTACTATTTATTTTCCTTAGCTTCATTGTACTGCTCTGTACTACTGCTCTGTGCTATTTTTGACCTCAGTAACAGATCAGGTGTTAGTCACTAAAAAATCTTCATTACAGGTAGCATTAAAAAAGTTGTGGGATCTAAGTAGAAAGCATAATTTCTCAAAAGTATTGCAGAAATACCAAGTGATGCAGAATTGTCTTGAAGTAAGTCTGTCTCAAGCTAATGCTGTCAAGAATGTGCATAAATTAGTGAATGATTTCTGGTTTGGGGTGTTCCATCCAGTTCAGCACTACACTTTTGAGGTAATAAGTATTTCCATTTTAATACGTAACTGGTCATTTAAATACTGATTTGTAGTACCAAGTCAGTGAATTGATGCCATGCTATTAGATTATAAAAAGAGAAAAAATTAAGAATACATTGAGAAGATTATCCATAGTTGCATGAAATGTAATTTGTTGAAACTAAATAAGCTGAGATAGCTCTTGGAGCAGTTCATATTGTAAATAAATGCCCATCATATCTATATGTTTTGTCAATTGCAGATTTTTAGGTATATTTTTACAGGTTAATATCTACAAATTAAAATGCACTTTTTTAAAACTAATGTATGATCATGACAAAATTCGAAAAATGTATGGAACCATTCTGTTCTAACATCATCTGAAGCTTTTCTTGATCCAGCCTTACAATATGGAAAATCGGGCAGTCTACAAAGAAGATTGTTTATAATGGACCTGTGTGATTCATCCTAGAATATGGCTCTATTGTGGGTGACAGATACCATGCAGGAGATATTCATGATATCAAAAGGATAGTAGCACAAATGATCACCCACAGAGGCGTTTAAGCACTCTTTCAACATTACAGATGTGAATGAAACAGAAAGAAACACTAACATGTGGTTCAGTGGTAGATAACCTCTGCCATGCACTCCACAGTGATTTGCAGATTATGTATGTAGATGAGATGGAGATGTGTTACTCTCCATATAGAGCCTTTGCATAAAGACAGTCAGGGGATTTTTACCTATAAACTGTTCTTTGCAGCACTTGAAAGAAATTTTGTTTAAAGAACAATTGAATACTGCAAAATAGAGTCATTTGACAAGCCGAAACATTGTATTAAATCTGTGAGTTGGAAATAAAAACCAGGAGTTTTCAAAAAGAATCATCCAACTTAAAAAAAAAAAAAATCATAATTATTATGTTATTTGAGATATGTGCGTGAACAACGTACTGTTGGAAAGAGCAGACACTCGAAGTTTACATGGTTCCCACTAGGTAGCAGCTGTGTGCACCCACTTCCATTCTAGTAAAAATGGTGTCAGGACAACAGAAAGCATTTTGTGTTCTAAGCTTTGTGCAGTGCGGCTCAGTAATAACAGTTCAGTGTGACTTTTGTACTAGGTATGGAATGAATATGAATACAGCACAGAGCATTAGACAATGGCCTGAACCGAGATGACAGGGTGTTTGTGTTGTCATCATTTCATCATCATTCATGCAGGTGGCGAGAGATTGGACTGAGCAAAGGTTGGAAATTTGTACAGGCACTGATAAATGCGCAGTTGAGCACCCCCATGATCCAAACATCATCAATGGCATGAACAGCTTCGAGAAACAGGTTGTTTGTGTAAAGGCAAATCACGGCTGTCCCCGAGTGTCTGACACAGACGTCAAATGCATCCACCTTAGTTTCACAAGAAGATCGCAGAAATCCATTCACCATGCAGCTTGACATGCCCCCCATGTCTGTCTGGCAAATAACAAGTGGAGTTGTGTAATTTTGTGCTTGGAAAGATGGAGGAGGGCAGTTTTCTTCCACACTTAGTGTTTAGTGACGAGGCAACATTCTATTTGAATGGAAAGATGAACTGTCATAATGTGAAAATATGGGGTACGGAACAACCACATGAAGTTGTATAACATGAGTGGGACTCTCCAAAATTTAATGTGTTTTGTGCAATTTCACAGGAAAAGGTGCATGGTACATTTTTGTTTGCTGAGAACATTGTTAAAGGAAGCACATATTTCGATATGCTTGAGAACTTTCTTTTCCCACAGTTGGAGGCTGATTCAAATGACTTCATTTACCAACAATATGGAAATACGGGAATTTTTAAATCAAATAATTACTGAATGATGGATAGGCCCCAGTGGACCACATGAGTCAGTCTTACATTACTGGCCTCCAAGCTCATTGGACCTGTATGTGGTTATTTCTTGTGGGGGCTTATAAAAGATTTTGTTTGTGCGCCTCTGTTACCAACAGCAATGAATGAACTGAGACATTGCATAACAGCGGCAGTGGAAGCTGCTAATCAAGACCTGCTCACAGCAGTTTGGGAACTACTTGAATACCGCATTGACATGTGCCATGCAGCTCAAGGGGGACCACATCGAACACATATGAAAATGTATTAAAAAAAGCTTTTTGAGTTTCCAGTTCATCAAGAAACAAAATTCATTGTATATGTTTATTAATTTCAGAAATATAGATGTTCCAAATTAGATGATTCTTTTTGATGCACTCTATACAAGATCAATTGAAAAAAAAAATTGTGGTATAAGTTCGGTGCATAATGTGTGGCACTTTTTGTGGAAAGTGGAACTACTTGTGATCAACTGTAGTTGATAAAAATATTTAAAATTCCTTTCATTTCAACAACTAGTAAATTAAATTAAATTAAATTTTTATTAACACAGGCAAATATGATGAAGTTCAATAAGATGGTGTTCCAGCACAGTTACGGCAACATATAGTTGCAGGAAGCATAAATGAGTCCATCTACTATTAAGTTATGGAATGGGGAAGACTCATAAGGGCATGGTGAAATAACAAGTTGGATTATGAATATCAGTGTGTCATATGCTAGTATTGTTCTCATTTGCCAGTGCAGTATGTCTTTGAGGTGGGGTTATCTTTCAGACAAATTGGAAATATTCATTAGCAAAACCATATTACAAAATAAGGGAAACTGATAATGTAAACATCAATGAGAAATACAATTTGTTCTTTCGTGTGTGAGGGGCCACTTACAGATCCAAATAGCAAATTGAAAAAATGGACTTATTGTTTGGTTTAAGAAAGTCATTATATTTTGTAGACCATTCCCTAATTTTACATCAGTGGGAACATTCTGGAATTTTGGGAAAAAGCTCACCAACCTTTCGTACCTAACATAGAGGAAACAGAATGTCTTAATCCAGAAAACAGAGACCAAATTTGAAACTACCTATATTTCTATTTAGTCTGTGGCTGCACTGCGTTATCAAAAGACTCATACTCAAACCGCTTTGAATTTTCTCGGATCTTTGCAAAAATAATCAGTTTTTAAACTTTATTAACTGTTGTAACAAATTTTCTTGAAATTAGTAGTCTTACTTACTCTAAGTTTTCTGGAGATTGTACAGTAATGGCAAGTAATTTATAATTTTCTCATCTACATACATGAGTCTCTGTGATGTCTCTGCTGTATAGGTGTAAACCTTGGGTTCCCACAAAGAGGAATAAAAGTGAAATATAGGCAGCTGAAATGAGATTTCTATTAACAGTGAAAGATTGCATACATCAAGACAGGATTAGGAATGAACAAATTACAGAAAAACTGAATGTTGCAGGGATAAAGAAAACAACAGAAATATAGAAACAAGTGGAAAGAGCATGTGAGCAGAATACTAGAAGAAAGACTGATGAAAAAGCTGCTGAGATTCAGGCCAAATGGAGGAAGGAATCCTGATAGACCCAAAATGAGAGAGGATGAACAATAATCTTTGAAGAGGAACAGGCAGTTAGCCTGATGCCTTGAACGGAAGGAAAAGGAGATGGTGTTGGTGATGGTAATGAATTACATGAGCTGCCACATACACATGAATTTACATGCCTCATTGTTAAGATGCAGTTTCAGTTACCATATTTTGGATAACTCCCAAAATAGAATGGGTGTACAAAATGTTGTCCTGGGTGATGTAGAAACAGTAAAAAGCATCAAGATAATTACTTATCATATAATTAAGGCTTTGGTGAGGTGTTCTGAATTTGTATTGGATGAAGTGGCTGAGGGGAACAAAGGGGAGGAGAGGGATTGATTGAGGATTAGGGGATGTAGGGTGGGATAAGAAAGGAACTGAATAGGAGTGTGTCACCCATAAGCCCACCTTACAAATATATAGGCAATGGAAGTCAAGTCTCATACACGATGAAATAGAATGTGTGGGTTAAGGCGGTTGTTGCTAGGGGAAAACAGAGAAGAATAGTATGGGTGTAGATCAATAGACTGAGTGATCAAACTGAAGTGAGGCAATGGAGAGCTGTTTTCAGTGATTGGGGGGAGAGGGGGGGGGGGGGGGGGTAGCATGGGAACAGTGATAGAGGAGGAGTGGAATAGGGGCTATCAGAAATTGAGGCCATGGAACTATGTAATTAAAAAGGGCAGTGTATGAATAATTCCCAACAGTGGAATTCAGAGTAGCTTGTATTGAGAGGGAGTTTGGATGGCATGTTTGCTTCTGCTTGGTCAAAGTTTGGCAATGGCGGTTCACGTCGGTAATCATGCCCACATAAAATTGCAGTAGAGATGATTTATGTGATATGCCTGCTTTCAAAAATGTTCTTGCCTCTGACAGAATAGGACAGACCTATGACAGGTCTGGAATAAGGTGTGCTAGATGCATGCATGGGGTAGGTCTTGAATCAGTGGTTTTCACCCGGATATAACTCATACTACAAAATGTTGGAAGTAGATGTGGCCTAACAAGAGACCAGGATATTACTAAATTTGGTGGATTACAGGATACCACCTTGCAAGAGGGGAGAGGGAGGAGATACTGAAACTTACTGACATAGTGAACTGTGTACTGCATTGGGATCCAAACTCAGAACCTTGCTTTTCAAAGGGAATTTTCTTACTGGTTGAGATACCCAGGCATGACTCAGAATCCACCCTCTTAGCTTCACTTACACCAATGCCCCTCTCGTGCTTTCCAAATTTTACAGGAGTTTTCCTGCATATCTTACTAGGCTAGCACTCATTGAAGAAAGGACATTTCAAAGAAATGACTTAGCCAGAGCCTAGAGAATTATTTTCAGAACAAATCTTTCACCTATAAAGGAATGTGCACTGTATTGATGGCGAAGTAAAACTCTGTACCATACTGAGGCTCGAACCCAGAACCTTGCTTTTTGGAGACAAGCTATCCATTACTGTACAATAGCCTTTCTTTCAGGAGTGCTGGTGCATTATTATTATTATTATTATTATTATTTTATTTCATTTCAATCATGTTCTGTAGATCCCAATAAGAAGGAGAATCTTCAGGGATGTTGAACGAGCCAAGAGAATTATATATTAACAAAAGTTAAGGACTTACCAGAACTTAATCTGTACACAGTAGTACCAATATGCTGCTTAAAAATCTTCAGGGCATGTGGTATTCATGTGAAATGAATAAAAATCAGTTAATTCCAACAAACACAAATTCCAAGATGAAGTTCAATGAAATTTCAAAATTTTTCACAATAAAAACCAGTTTTAGACAAGGTGGTGGATTGTCGCCACTGCTCTTCGGTGTAGCTGTCAGTTACATCACGATGATTTGGGAAAAGGAAAACCCACCTAAAATCAAAATTGGAGCAGAACCGACAATAAGAACAAACTGCATGGTAATTGCAGATGATTTAGCTCTTTTAGTTCTTGGCATGGAAGAAATTCCCATCCATGTGACCAATCTCCAAAAAGTCGCCTTAAAAATTTAATTACAAGTATCCTTTGAGAGAACTGAAACCCTGTGCCCTGTGCATAAATAAATCTTCATAAATAGTCAGACAGTTAACATAGTTCAGCAGTTTGAATATGTTGGAGAAATCATCAATCACAACTTACATGAAACAGAAACTTTTAATAAATAGAATGAACAAAATGAAGCAGCTCAGTTTTTAATCTGGTCAACATATAACACAAAATTGTCAGTAGACACAAAGATCCAGTACCATAAAACTGTAATTTTACGCTTATCAAAATAAAGCTGCTAAACTGGAAACTGATCAGCTGCTCAAAACTGAAAGAAGAATCACCAGAACTTGCATAAATAAAAAATACCAGATCAATACTAGACTGAAGGAGTCTGGAGAATCCTCCTCAATGAACTGTCTATTGAGAGATTGTCCCAGCCACCAGCACAATGAAGAAGAAAAGAATTTCTCATTTCTTGCACATTTCGTGAATTTGGAAACAGGATTTTACCACTTGTGATGAGAAATTTTAGAAAGAAGATAGAAGGACAGTGTATATGAGCAGTTCAACAAGATCTTAAAGCAGTTGGACTAAAAACCACAAATTTTCTGCAGAAATCAGACATATAAAGGCTATAGAGTTTTCAGATTAACTGATAAATTTAAGATTGGAAAGAATAAAATGGTAGAGGGCAGATTGCAAGAACCAACCACTGCATTAAAAAGAAGAAGAAAATAACTGAATGTGTGAATACGGAACAACTGAAGTGATCCATAGCAGCCAATAAAGCTAATAATAATTCCTAATGCTATTTGGGTTTATGCCAACCATAATGAAGGTGGTAAATTAAAAAAAAAAAAAACACTACTTTGAAAGGAAAATCCTCTTTTATGTTCAGTGACTTCAGTGTGTGCTCTGCTGGTTGCTTAATATTTACTTGAATAGTATAGAATGTTTCAAAAAAGATATTTATCTACATCTGTAACAATAAATGCCTGTGTACATTCTGTTGTTATTTGCCACCACCTCTTTCCATGTTGCCAACAGGCATTTTCAGACCCTGAATGTTGATTTTCAAATTTGTTTTGTATAGGAGCACCTCTGAATGTCTTTGTATGGCATACATAACTCTACTTTGAACTCCAGACCAGTTCAGTTGAAACTGATTTATATTAATAGTGACCAAAAAAATTACATAGTAAATGTTCAGGAAGGAAGGAAGTCAGATTTCTAAGATCCTTAAAGAGACGTTTGTATGATTGCATATTTTTCTCCTTTATATTATTCTTACCACTTGCTCCAGGTGAGTGAAAGCTTGATTTACTTTAGGTGCATTGTCATAGCAGAGAACACCAGAAGATAACAGAGAGTGAAACAATGCAAAATAAGTCTACCTGATCTTTAAGCCAACAGAGATAATTGTAGAACAAAGTTTGCTAAGCTCATTTATTTACTCTGCTTGGGTATGCAATGATTAGCATTTCAGCACACCCACACAAAGGTAGAAGCTGTGACATGTATGTCCTGTATATAAGGAAAGATTGCACAATGGGTTTATCATTCAGAATGCACATTTGAATGTTGGTTGTTTTTGAGTCCAACAAGACAGGCAAAGGTGAATTTTGTAAAGTAAGAGAGAGGTACTGACCGAAGTGAAGCCATGAAGATGGATCATGAGTCACACTAATGTAGTCAGTTGTTAAGAACAGTTTTACACAAATTATGCAATACTCCTTGTTTCTTTACAGTGACTGCATACCATGGAGGGTCCCTCCCATCATGAACTGTTCTATAGGGTGCACATCTATCCAGTGCATGGTGAACTATTCTAGTAAACTTTAGCCATAGTGCCTCTATATGCTCATCCCCTATGCTAAAGGTTTCAAGTTTGTCATTGAGATACAACACTACTGCTTTTTTATCTAATTTATTGATCATACGTAGACTATTCAAACGAAGGAACAGATAGACACACATTTCCAGTGTTCCTGGAAAGAGAAAAGTTCAAATTTTACACATTCAATGTGAGCACCATGTGTTACATGACAAGTATCAAAATGGTGGCTCATTTCCTGCCACTGCAAAGTAGGTGGTCTCTCGTTGTTGAATTCACAACTTCAGCAAT
Organism: Schistocerca gregaria; assembly: GCF_023897955.1. Classification (NCBI taxonomy): domain Eukaryota; kingdom Metazoa; phylum Arthropoda; class Insecta; order Orthoptera; family Acrididae; genus Schistocerca; species Schistocerca gregaria. Next base: position 291,419,490 of record NC_064925.1, read on the forward strand.
GCAATGTCACAGACTTTCAAGAATATCAGCAATAAGGGGGGGGGGGGGGGGGGGGGAGGACAGTCTTTTACATAAAATCAGAAGGTGTGAGATCTGGAGAGCTGGGAGGCCACCAGCAATGAAGTTTGTCTTCTGCTCCTCCGTTTCCAATCCAACGACTTGGAATGGTGTCATTCAGGTAATGTCGGTAGAGAATTTAAACTGTAATTTTCTCCAGTTGATTGTTGGTTGGTTACAGTCTCTAACGATGATTACAGTATGATTTGGGAACTTACATACAGGAAAACTGAGATTCTCTCTAAAGTTTTTGGTTACATCAGGAGGTGTGTCAGGTGGGTGATGGAAGGATTCCAATTACCATTTTGTGTCCACCTCTGATAATGAGTCTTGCCCAAATAGTCACACATGCAGCCTCAGTTTCTGTCTCAGTGAATTTGAGTTTCTTGTCTACTGTGACAAAAACACCACCTACATTTCCCATTAGACTATCCTTTTGATAAACACTTAAATTTTACACAAATATCTCACTGCTGTCAGTTTCATGTTTCAACCACCTTTCTGTACCTAGAAATATGCAAACTCCACTACTTTTCAGGAACTTTTCAGACTCTTGCATTTTGTTGCAAGTGCTTCAGTAGTTAACTACTAGGATATTAATACTCTTGTCTATGGGTTCATTCTTTTGGATCTTACACTTATACTTCTGGGTCTTCTATAGCTGTCATTATTTGGGCTGGATAGAGTTGCATAATCTAAAAAACTTTTGTGTGCACCCCACATAGAGTCAGCTACCTAGGTAGTAGCCTCTGATGTGTTGTACACACTTGACCCTTGTAGGGGGACCCTACAGTTCTCAACCCTATGTTGCAAGTCCAGGAAGTCGCAGCATAGTTTTTCACAAAACCATCAAAGTCTCTGGTTCAACTTCCACTTGAATGAGAGCCACAATCCACTCTAGAGATGATTCTGTTAATTGTGAGCTTTGTTGAAACACTAAGCATAGCTGATCTTCTCAACCTTCTCTGCCAGTTACTGGAACGACCCAAGCATGATCTCAGAGGCCATACTACAGGCATCATTCGTTTCAACGTGTGCCACAATCTGCAGTTAGTTGCACCAAATTCTCTCTAAGGTTGCCTTGGTAGCCTCTTCAGCTTGTTGAATGAGACCCTCAGACATACACAGTGAGTTCACCTGGTGTTCTGCCCTGTCCCTTGCTGCAATTTTCCTGATGGGTACCATTATTCACTGCACTTTTGACTTGCTGGCAATTAACGGACCCCCCACCCTGTTGTGTTTGTTGTTAACAATTTTGTGACACTACAAGTTATTCTGTCATAAATATATCTTTGAACTCATTTTTACTCATTGTCTACTTCTAGTCCATATGTTAATTTCTGTGTAGTTAATATGTATGTGTTTGGATTGCTTTTATCAGATTTTTTGTGGATTAAAATTAAAACAGAAAAACCAATTATGTAAATGTCCAGCCTGTAACTGTGTTTTCAAAGCAGAAATGTACCTTATGTCTAAAACTACTGACATGTTTTACATCCTGAAGTGTTTTTGCAAGTATGGTCTACAGGAAATACAAAAAAAGCTAACCAACGTCTCCTACATATGTCAGTGCTGCAGTTTTGATAGTTGTTAGTGAGGAAGGCTTATAACCCATTTTCAGCATTCCTTTTAAGTTAATGGTTAACATTTGGTTCCAGACCATATTTTATGACCTCCCAAGGCTCTCTAGTATTTGCTCTGATGAATGGATTGCAGTTGAGACCTTGAAAGAATGTGGTTTGGACTCTAACAGTACAATACTACTGGAAAACGCTGACAAGTCACTGAAAAACTGTGAAAGCATCTCTAGTAATTCTGGACTTTCAGGTAAAAATAGTACCATATGTACTAATTATAGTTTATTTTAACAGATCTGTATGCACATTTTAATTTGATTATAGATTTTGTGCCTAGTACAAACAAAAATGAAGCAAAAAGTCTTTCTTGTCTAAGAACAATATTTGATGAAGTAATTTAGAATGAGGTATTGCTTTTCTTGAACTAGAAATCAGCATTTGCTGTGATTGTACGAATCATTTGTGATACCAGGAGATCTGTGAGAAATACATCACAAAATAAATGTAGGTAAAATTACTGGCAACAGTTTTCTTTTGTGTTGATGGAACAAATAACAAAGAGACATAAACACTTTCCTAACAGTAGTAGTAAAATTGTGTGAGTAAATAAAAAAATATAATGTTGTGAGAGTAAATAATAATGCAGACAACTTCTTATTTAATTTAAAATGGTATATATGAAGAAAGAGGTCAGTCAGCCAAAAATGTGAGAAATGGTGTCACACAGTGGAAAATTAAGCTATACAGGAAACTGGACTTCAAAGATAACAGCTGTAACATGTAATTTGCTACAAGAAACAACCTGCTATTTATTTTATTGCTATCTGTTATTATTTGAATAACAGTTCACATTCATCAATGGAAGTTAGAAAGACAATCTTTTCCTTTTCATGTACATGTGTTTACTTTCATGGTGAAATTCTAGTACTTTCCATTAGTTTTTAATTTTATTCCTATTATTTTTTTCTATGTTAAACTTTGCTTGAGTAATTTCAAATAGCTCTTTAACAACAACAAAATATGGTTTATGTCAGTTTAATAATAGTTAATTATTAATGCAGTTTCTAACAGCTGTTTCACTTGGTTAATGTGTACTTTGACTTGTTGCATATTCCTGAAGGTTTTCCTTCATATTGTGAACTACACAACACCAATAAATGACTCCCAAGTTCAAGTTTTTGCTGTTTGGAAAGAACTAAAGACTAAGGTATGACTAAAACATGCATTTGAGAAATAAGAATAAGAGAGGAAGAAATGTGGAAAGAGGTGAAAAAATTACATAGAGACAGCCCTACATCAGTACTGTTTCATAATGGCAGAACGTATGCTAGACACACAAAGACGCAAATACATTACTTTTCTGAAGAAAAGTAAGTCAATTGGAAAATTAAAAATTACAGATGACTACATAAACAATATGGGAAGCAACAGGATATGGTATTGGTGATAAAAACAATCTGTTAGTGAAAGAATGTTTCAGTTTTAAATTCAGAATTCATTGCCTATATTAACAAATGAAAAGTGAAAGGAAAAAAACACAGAAATCACATTTGAAACTGCAGTATTGAAATCGAGTAAAAACAGTCCAGATTGCAACAGGCTGGCAACCAGTTTTGGTCTACAGTTCAGACCACCTTCAGGCTGTAAATCATAAACCGAAACTGGTTGCCAGCGAAAATAAACATCTGTTGTGACTGAGACTGACTTACAGAATTTTAATATTTTACACCGATCTCTGTTCACACTCCAATGGAAATAATGCTTTCTGAAACTTCAACAAGTCTGACTTGTTTCCTAAAATGGTAGGGGAAGAACATCAACCAGTGTTTGAGCAAAGTTGGATGTGTCAGCCTGAAAGAGTGCTACTGGGAAAGGTAAGTGTAGAATACCAGGTCCCAAGCATTGTGAAATCCAGTACAGATTTACGTAGTTTACAAAGAACATAGGGACCTCATGTAAAAAAGAATTGTGAAAATGATCAGGTGCTTATAATTGGAAGACTAGGAAATTCTGTCGCTATCAACTTGGATTATAGCATGAGCTGGCCTGAGAGGAATAGCAGCAGAAACTGCACACACGAGCGTGGGTTTTATGGGTATTTGCAAGACTATGAGCAGCCCTGCATTAAAAAAGCTGTCGGCCATATAAACAAACAACTGAGTGGGTAGCAGAGCCTCATATCACTGCAGTACTGTTGCTGCAGTTCAGAAATGGGAAGATACTAACGGTAACCTAGTTAACATAATAATTTTTTTCACTTACATCATAACAGCCTTCCTATAAATGGGAGGAAGAAGGAAGGGAGGACATATTTGTAGAGTTCACAGGAATCAGTTTTTTTTTCCCCCGCGGTAAAGACAGGCAGTCTGGAAAGTAATCAGAACAGAACTGCAAAATATGTAATAGTTTCTAGAACAGTAAAGTTACTCTGTTTCGTCAGAACTTTAGTGAACTGAAAAGCTAGGTATAGGTTCTCATGTGTGTTTAAAAGATTTCCAGATTTATGAAACGTAGTGTTTTATTTCATACCCTTGTCTTACTGAGAGATGACTGACTCATCACTGAGTGTGACACTGCTGCAAAACTCCATATATCACCATAAGCCAACCTCACACCACATTTAAAAGACTACCAATCCGGAAATAATTCGTGGATAAAAGGGTCTCACTTGACTCACAGCAGCCAATTCTGTATTTACCATTCAACACTACATTTGTTGTCACCCTGAACCAGTTTTCTAAGCTATGTCAATGTCTGCGTCTACATATATACTCTGCAAGCAGTTACAATAGAAGGTGAAGCTTTGACAATGCCAGCCACAGGTGTTGATGAAACATCAGAAAAATCATCAAAGAAACAATGGCCAAAGAACTCAAGACAGAAGCCAACTTGCAGTTTGTTAGCGTAAATAAAGTTGTGTAGTGTAAACCAAATTTGATGATTAGGTATTAAGTGACAGTTGTATAATTTAAGCAGCCATTTTATTAGTGAACTTTATGATAGATTCAGAATTTTTAAAAAAAGTTATGGTAGGAACAACAAGAAAAATTGAATGACAGCAAAGACATCAAGAGCACATGACAACATAATAAGAACAGTTGGTGCACAATAAGCACAAAGTAGGAATTATTAGAACAGTAACAGAAGTAGCACCTGTTCAAGCAGGTCCTGTAGTGAGCACAGTCAATCAAACCACAATGGTTATGCAATTCCCTGTGGATTATGAGAAAAATGAGGACTGGGACTCCTATCAGTGATGCTTTAGATTCCATTTCCATGCAAGTAATGTATTTGATTCTTATTTACAGTGTAGCTACCTGTTGTCTTCTAGCATACAACTTTATGAAAATATGCTGCAATTGGATAGATAAAAAATTTACTAACTTTATAAGTTTATTCAGAATACCTGTCCACCAGCAATATCTCGTATAAATATTGGTGTACCATTTTATCCAGACTTTCAGTGTGCAAACATATGTAGTTGCATCCAGCTTGAAATGTGTGCAGCATTTTAAAAAGCATTTGTAGTTATACTTAGCTTGAGTGGCTGACTTGAAAGGCCCTAGTTCAACATTATGCATTTTGTTTTGGTGGATATCAGACAAATCCTGGAAAACAGGAACATCTCCACCATTCCAGCAATCAGAAGTAAACAACATAGTCTCTGGCCCTAAACAAAAAACAGTTTTTCATGAGAAGCTAGTGCTGACTTTAACAATACAAAATACAGAAGTACAATTTCAGCTGGGCATTGGTGCCTCTGGCTGTTATTAGACTGCTGGATCACCAGTGTTCTAATGAAATAAAGCACAGAGTTCTTATTTATTATGTACAAATCACTCTAACAAGCCAAGATTCAGGTATAAGAAAGCTAGGTAAAGATTAAAATTATTAGTTACAGCAAATCCTTAGGCTTCCAGTATATTTGGTATTGATGCCTTCTCTGTATTTGTGTTCCAAATTTGTGATGCAGTTAACCTAGTTTGCAGACCTTGAAGTACTATGCTGTGATGCAGTTAACCTAGTTTGCAGACCTTGAAGTACTATGCTGTGATTACAATTTCTCTTTATAAACCAGATTTAAGTTGTACAGCCAACTTCAAAGATCACATCACAAGGAAATCATCCTCATTACCACATTTGTGTAAACCCAGACCAGTTCCATTTGCCCTGCATAAAGGAATTACACTCATCCCTTGAACACCAAGTATTTACACTTGTTTTATCAAATGAACCAGTGGTATCATTGGGTGTCACCCATAAGCCCAATACATCATTATGAGCCAGTGGTGACCTAAAATCTATGGTCAGTGATCAATCAGACATAAAAACTTATTCAATACTCCAACCAGAATAATGATCAAACCGTCTGGAAGACAATATTTTTCAAAGACTGACTTGTCAGATGCCTATCTGCAATTACTTCCCAATGAGGCAAAAATGGATATGGTTGTTTATACACCTTTCAGACTCTATCAGTACAACATCATAATTTATGAAATTGCTTGTATCCCTATTATATTTTCAGCACTATTTAAAATAATTTATAAATAACATTATCACTGTGCAAATTATGTTAATGATGTCATTGTAACATGTTTGGCACAAGAAAATTATATTAAAAATCAAGAAATTTTATTTTGCTCTCTCAAAAGTGCTAATCTCAAATATACCTTATGTAAAAGCCCTTAGTTCACAGTGGAGTTTAGCAAGAATGACCTGAGAAATACTCAAAAACACATTGAAGCAGTCAGTAAACAGCATACTCCTAACAATCCCAAAGAATTATAATCATTTCATGGCAGGATCAATTACTATGCTAAGTTCTTACCATAAGTTCCTCATATTTCTTGTCCATTAAATCAACTAAGGAAAAAAGGTACCAATTTCTATGGTTTGAGGAACATTTTAAGGCATTCCATACACTAAATCAGCCACAAATTAGCTCCTTGTGTATTGTTGTGATTTTCAGCCTAAAGTGTGGTTTGGTGCAACTGTCGACATTAGTCTACCCCGTGCAAGACTCATCATCTCTGCATTGCTGCTGCAACCTGCTTACTTTAGACATTCTTTTCTCCCCTTTATATTTTTTACTCCTTCCATTACCAATTTGACTGTTCCTTGATGCTTCAGTGTGTGTCCTTATCAGTTGATCCCTTCTTTAAGTCAAGTTGTACAGTAAATTTATTTTCTACCCAATTCAGTTCAGTATCACTTCATTAGTCATCCAATTCACCCATCCAGTCTTCAACATTCTTCTGTCGCACAGCATTTCAAAAATGTCCATTCTTTTCTTGTCTGAACTGTTTATCATCCACATTTCCCTTCCATACAAGGCTACCATTCAGTTAAACATCCTCCAGAAAAGACTTCCTAACATATTTCTGCTCTTCAGAAATGCCTTTCATGTTATTGCCAGTCTGCCGTATCTATCCTGTCTACTTCAGCTATCCTCAGTTATTTTTGTGCCCAAACAGCAGAACTCACCTGATTTATTAACTTTATTTTACATTCACATTATTTACTTATTATATTAGTATTCAGCTTATAACATCTTTTCAAGACATTATCCATTCATGTTAATCTCATCATCCAGGTCCTTTGCCATCCCTGACAGAATTACAACGTTTATTTGATAGGTTACAAGCCTGCTCAGCAGCCCTTCTTAACTACTGTCCCTTTCATGTCCTTTAATTCTTGTAACTGCAGTCTCTACTCATATCAGTATAAGAAAGTGATTGACAGCTAGTTGTTTACGAAAGAACCTTAGAATAAGCTTGGTTACTCCTTTTGTTTTGCTTGCTGTTGACATATCCTGCACCGACAAAAATTAGTTGTTGACATAATTGTTGTAATTCATTTTTGTCATGTACTTTGTTTCTTTCAAAAGATTTTTTTTTTATAATACGCAAAAGTAAGTCAGCAGGTAATATTGGATGTGACAGGAAAATGATAAGTTTATTGTGATCCCTTAACCCTCTGTTACACGCACCGCAGACTGTGAGTCCACAGTTTTATGTTTCCATCAACAATCACTTATAAATTCAAGATTTCCATTAGCGGCTTTTTCTACCTTCCCCTCCTTCCGTAACGAATTATTGGCAACAATTGAAGTTAGGCATTATTGCCAGAAGCAGCACTCTTATGAGGTGCAGAGTGTCAGTCCACGTGTGTGCATTCGTGTTGCGCGGTTCTATCATCAGTTCTTTTACGATGTATTGACCAACACCGATTAGTGAAATAAGTTACACACTCCCCCCCCCCTAGCAGAACGGTGGATGATGATCAGGTTTTGCAGTGGTTGGATGAAGAGATTGGTAATCAAGAATGTAGTGATCTGGAGTCAACATTTGAAAGTGATCACTATTCAGATAGTGAACAGTCGTTGGACGAAAGTGATTCTATCGAAAAATTTGACTTGTATTTTGGGAAAAACAGTATGCAATGGAGCCATCGACTTCTAATCCAAAACAGAAGAGTAAGAAGACCTCAACATAATATTGTCAAGCATTTACCGGTAGTCATAGGCGAAGCAAAAAATGCCAAGCGTCCAATTGATTGTTTACAACTTTTCTTCACAGATGACATTTTAGAAGAAATTGTTCACTGCACTAATATTTACATTGCTACCATCCGTTCTAAATATTCCAGAGAAAGAGATACTGCATACACTAACATTACAGAAATCAAAGCTCGTTTAGGACTCCTTTTCTTGGTGGGTGTGCTACGAACATCACACACAAATTTACCAGGTCCCTGGGCTATAGATGGTACTGGAGTGGAGTACTTCAGACTTTCAATGGGCATAAACCGTTTGCATTTCTTGCTGACATGTCTGAGATTTGATGACGTCAGAAACAGAGCTGCTGTCCAATTATTGATGATAGATCAGTTCAAGGAAAACTGCAAGAAACATCATAGTTTATCAGAACTAGTTACAGTAGATGAAATGCTGGATGAATTCAGGGGCAGATGTGGATTTATACTATACATTCCATCAAAACTGGCAAAATATGGTATAAAAGTGTTTGCACTTACAGATGCAAGGATGTTCTATACCAGCCATTCAGAAATATACTGTGGAAAGCGAGTCGATAGGCCTTATCTCTGTGATAACACACCTAATGCTATCTGGCAGAAATGTAACGTGATAATTGGTTCACATTAATTCCACTTTTGCGGCTGACTTGTTGGAAAATGACAAGCTGACAATGATTGGAACAATTCGAAAAAATAAACGTGAAATTCCTCCATTTATGACAGTAGCAAAAGATCGTCCTGTGGAATCCAGCCAGCATTTTTGCATTTAGGAAGAATATGACACTGGTTTCATATATACGTAAGAAATGTTGTTCTGGTACTGTCTTCTTTACATGATGATGACAGTAGTGACAGTGATTCGGAAAAGTGCAAACCAGATATAATAACAATTTACAACGAGACTATACCTGGTGTGGATAAAGTTGATGAGATGAAATGTACATACTCTGTGACAAGAATTACCAGAAGATGGCCATTTATAATTTTTTCCTCTCTTCTAAATATTGCTGGAATCAGTGGATACATAATTTACAAGAGCAATTCGGATTCAACAATTCCCAGAAAAGACTATCTAAAAGTTCTTGCCAAAGAATTGTTGCATGATTATATGACAATGAAGGTCAATCATCTAAGTACACCAGTGAACATCAAGAATCGTATCAAGGAAATTTTGGGATTACCAACAGTTGATCTTTCTAGACCTCCACAAACAACAGCTCGAGGAAGATGCAACTTCTGTGATAGGAAAGAAAACAGACCAACGTGATTTTCCTGCAATGTGTGCTATAAATTTGTATGCCTGGAACATGTCAGTGCATATCAGTGCAGTGAAAATGGCAACCACCACGAGTGATTTACTCGAATTGACAGTGAGGCTGTAAACGATAGTTTTCTGAAAAAGTTTCTGAAATAATTAAAGTAAGATAAGTGTTAGTTAATATTCATTTTGAAAAACAGTGAAAAAACAGAATTAGCATAAATTTCAGCGAGTACATTAAATGTTCTTATTGGTTAACAGGTAAATTATGAGTTAAAATATTTTATGTACACTACTGATGCTGAAATACATTGTGTTTAAGAAGTCATTGTTTTATTTATGTTATCCAAACTCGAATATATTATATTTGCCAACTGTAACGTCAGAATTTTTCATGAAAATGGTATAAAACGCAATGCGGACTCTCAGTCCGCACACATGTAGCCGAGGTAAAAAAATCACGCATGTAGCGGAGGATTAATATTAATGGGTAACGTATGAAAGAATTTAGTATTAGATTCCACAGCTGTTGCTGCCGTGACCATTTTAGGTGTGCAGGTAACAGCGAACTGCCATCATCATCCCTTTCCATGTCCAGCTGTCAAACACATTGTTATTCTGACCAAGTTATAATTTCTGTAATTCACCTTTGCCTGCGGAATTTGCTATATTTTCTCCTTTTGTCAGTTAAATTCAGTACCTCATGTTGTCCAAAGATTTCTATTGGACCTTGTCTGTTTCCCTATTCTATCTGCTGCTGCCTTTACAATTTCATCTCTTAAAACTACCCACTCCTCTTCTTTTGTCTTTCTTTCCCATGTTCCAGTTAGCAATTGTCAATACTGCCTTATAAACCCTCAAAAACCTCTTCTCAATTTATCCAGATCCCGTCTTCTTAATTTCCCACTTTTTTGCAGTTTCTTCTGTTTTACTCTGCAGTTCACACTCTGTGATTATGGTTAGAGTCCACATCTGTTCATGAATACATTTTCCAATTTAAAATCTAGTTTTGAAATTATGTTTTACTATTATTTAATCTGTCTCGAACTTCCAGTGACACAAGGTTTTCTCCACATATATACTGTCTTCTCTCAGTATCCTTAAACCAAGCATTATTAAATTGTGCTCTATGCCTAATTCTACTAGGGGGATTTCATTTTCACTCCTTTCTACCAGTCCATGTCGTTCTTGCCCCTACAGCTTGTGTCGTGGTCTAGAGTCTAGTGTTGCTGCCTCTTGATCACTGGGTCCCCGATTCGATTCCCAGCTGGGTTGGAGATTTTCTCTGCCTGGGGACTGAGTGTTTGTGTTGTCCTCATCATTTCATTATCATCATCATTTGTGACAGTGGCTAGATTGGCCTGTGTAAAAAAACTGAACAGTGTAAAAATTGGGACTTTGTACCGGCGCTGAGGACCACACAGTTGTGTTTATAAGCGTGTACTCACCTGACCAAAAGTACCATTATTCCTCCATCACACATCATTAATTCATACAGTGTATCTATTTGTCTTTTTAACAATATTAGAGGAGGAAAAGTTGCTACTCACCATATAGCGGAGATGTTGAGTCGCAGACAGGCACAACAAAAAGATTCACACAGCTATAGTTTTCAGCCATTAAGGCCTTAGTCAACAGTAGACACACAAGTTACCTCTCATCATGCCCTAAAATGGGCAATGTCTTGACCACTATCCTTTACACCCCTCCTATAGTGATATTCCACTGTCCACCGAACCTACACAACATACTCGTCCATCCTTACACAACCCCTGCTCCCAATCCTTTACCTCATGACTCATACCCCTGTAAGAGACCTAAATGCAAGACTTGTCCCACATATCCTCCTACCACCACCTACTCCAGTCCAGTCATCAACATCACCTATCCCATCAAAGGCAGGGCTACCAGTGAAACCAGTCATGTGATTTACAAGCTGAGCTGCAACCATTGTGCTGCATTCTATGTAGTCATGACAACCAACAAGCTGTCTGTCTGCATGAATGGCCACTGACAAACAAACCTTGTATCTTACCCTAGTGATGTATGCTTTACATCCTTACATTTGTCCTCTGGTCATTCCTGCTTAGCCATTTTGCACTTTCTGTTGTTCTCATTTTTTAGATGTTTGTATTGCCTTTCACCTGCTTCATTTCTTGCATTTTTAAATTTACTCATTTCATCAATTAAATTTAACATCTCTTGTGTTACCCAAGGATTTTTACTAGTTCTCGTCTTTTTACCTACTTGATCCTCTGCTGCCTTCACTATTTCATCTGTCAAAGCTAGCCATTCCTCTGCTACTGTATTCTTTTTGCCTGTTCGTGTCAGTCATTGCCTAATGCTCCCTCTGAAACTCTCTACAAGCTGTGGTTATTTCAGTTTATCCAGGTACTATCTCCTTAAACTCCTACCTTTTTGCAGTTTCTTCAGTGTTAATCTGCTGTTCATAACTAATAAATTGTGGTCAGAGTCAACATCTGGCCCTGAAAATGTCTTACAATTTAAAACCTGGTTCAAAAATATCTCTCTTACCATTATATAATCAATCTGAAACCATGTTCCATGTATACAGTCTTCTTTCATGATTCTTAAACCAAGTGTTAGATGTGATTAAATTATGCTCTGTGCAAAATTCTGCCAGGCGGCTTCCTCTATCATTCCTGTCCCCCAGTCAATATTCACCTACTACTTTTCCTTCTCTTACTTTTCCTGCTATTGAATTCCACTCCCCCATGACTATTAAATTTTTGTCTCACTTATCTGCCTGAATAATTTCTTTATCTCACCATATATTTTCTCAATTTCCTCCTCATCTGCAGAGCTAGTTGGCATATAAACTTGCACTACTCTGGGGGGAGTGGGTTTCATGTCTATCTTGGCTACAATAATGTGTGCACTATGCTGTTCATAGTAACTTAACCGCATTCCTATTTTTTAAATTCATTATTAAACCTACTCCTGCGTTACTCCTATTTCGTGTGGTTTCAGTTGCCTGAGACTGCAGTCGTGTGTGTGAGTTGCGTTTGCGTGAGTGTGTGCGTGTATGTGTGTCCATTGTTGACAAATGCCTTAACGGCTGAAAGCTGTATGTAATTGAGAGTCTTTTTGTTGTGCGTATCTGCGACTCAGCATCTCTGCTATATGGTGAGTTGCAACTATCCTTCTCATAATATTGTTACATTCCATCCTGGATTTTCCATTGTTTGACCTATTTGATTTTGTGTTTATAACCCTGTATTCACCTGACCAGAAGTCCTGTTCTTCCTGCCACCAAAATCACTAATTCCCACTATTTCCAACTTCAACTTATCCATTTGCCTTTTTAAATTTTCTAACCTACCTGCCCAATTAAGGTATCCAACATTACACACACTCCGATCTGTAGAATGCCAGTTTTGTTTCTCCTACTAACGCCGTCCTTCTGAGTAGTCCCTGCCCGGAGATCCAAATGGGGGACTATTTTATCTCTGGTATATTTTAATCGAGAGGATGCCATCGTCATTTAACCATACAGTAGAGCTGTACGCCCTCTGAAAAAATTACAAATGTAGTTTCCCATTATTTTCAGCCGTTCAAAGTACCAGCAAAGCAAGGCCGTTTTGTTTGATGTTACAAGGCCAGATCAGTCAATCATCCAGACTGTTGCCCTTTTGCCCTTGCAACTACTGAAAAGGCTGCTGTCCCTCTTCCGGAACCACCACAGGTTTGTCTGGTTTCTCAACACATACCCCTCCGTTGTAGTTGCACGTATGGTACAGCTATATGTATCACTGAGGCACGCAGGCCTCCCCACCAATGGCAAGGTCCATGGTTCATGGGGATGGACATCCCACTATAGCATATGCAATAAAAACATTAATGCCAACTCAGATGAATTATTCCAAATTGAGAAACAGTCATCAGGCATAATCTGCAGCATCTGTAAAATAGGTTTTTCTTACAGTGACCTGTACTCAGTCTGAAGATCAGTTTGAACATAACTTTACTATATTCAGAATCATCCTGCTGGCTGTGGTATATCCGTACCTTCTTCCTGAAGTATAATAGGTTCTTATAAGGCACAGAACATCATGTCATAATGGACAACAAGCCTCTCATCACCTGGTTTGGCCCACTCGCCCTTCTGCTGCAAAAAAAGAGGCAATTGTTACATAGATTTTAGCTCCACCTGAATAATTTTCAACATTCTGTTCATTATCATCCTTCTGCACAGCACTCCAATGCCAATTGCTTACCATGCCCTCCAATGAGCCCAAAGGTTGAATTATGTACTAAAGAGGCACACTGCTTCCAGCTAGACCAAAGTTTACAGCAGGCACTTGATTGCTTCTTCCACAGCTCAAGTGTAGTAGTTGTACAAAAGCTGTTGAGCTCTAAATATTACCATAAACCACACTCTCGGCAAGTCTTATGAGCAGCACCTTTGGTAATGATTCACAAATAAAAAGGCCACATTGGCCACTACAGATCATTCTGTGTTTGCCATCAACTTCATACGGACTCAGTTTTCTGGTATACTTTATGGACTCTGTTTATGGCTGGACTTCGCTTTGGATAATTTATATTAGTCCTGTATTCAATGTTTTGCTTCAGAACTGGACTTACTTGGAATGTTCCTGTACTAGATATTTATTTGGCCTATAATGACTGGTGTTCTATGCTTCATAGTGTGTGTATTTATATACTCTAATCCCTAGCTATCACTGAAGAGCTAAAATAAAATTTTAATATAATTGGATAGATAAAAGAAATAACTCAACAAGCATTGGCAAGAGAGAACACATATGAAGGCTAAGGAAATGTGCATGATTTCGGAGCCAGTGACTCATTCTTCTGGCAAAAGGATTGAAGGGGTAGGAAGAGGGATGAAGGAAAAGGACTGGTGAGGTTTAGGAAATGGCGGAGAGTTTGGAAAAGTCACCCAGAACCCTGAGTCAGGGAAGACCTGTTGGATGGTGCAGTTCCCAAATCAGTCTTTCCTCCTTGTTTTGTACAGTGAGTCTCCCCGGACTCAGGGTTCTGGGTGACTTTTCCAAACTCTCCCCATTTCCAAAACCTCACGATTCTTTTTCCTTCATCCTTCTTCCTTGTCCTTCAACCCTTCTGCCAAAGCCACTGGCTCGAAAAACTTGCACACTTCTTTAACTTGCATGTATGTTTTCTCCTGCCATCACTTGGTGAGTAGATTGTTTTATGTATCCAGCTACATTATGTTTTTGAAAATTGATTATTTTCATTTAAATAAAGCTGTGTGGTACAAACACACAACTGTGTCCCTTAAAGCAATGTAATCACAGGGATACAGAAGCTTAATAAGTGGTTACAGACCAGCATCACGTTCATGTGGGCTGACTATGGGAAAAGGAAGAGTTGGCGTAATGGTTGATAACAGTGAAAAACATTGTCTGCTTGTGTCTGTGTATGTATGGATGGATATGTGTGTGTGTGTGTGTGTGTGTGTGTGTGTGTGTGTGTGTGTGTGTGTGTGTGTGTGTGTGTGTACCTATCCTTTTTTCCCCCTAAGGTAAGTCTTTCCGCTCCCGGGATTGGAATGACTCCTTACCCTCTCCCTTAAAACCCACATCCTTTCATCTTTCCTTTTCCTTCCCTCTTTCCTGACGAAGCAGCCACCGGTTGCGAAAGCTCAAATTCTGTGTGTGTGTTTTGTTCATTGTGCCTGTCTGCCGGCGCTTTCCCGCTTGGTAAGTCTTGGAATCTTTGTTTTTAGTATATTTTTCCCATGTGGAAGTTTCTTTCTATTTTATTTACATCATTGTTAATAATTTTAACAGTTTATAGATCCCCACTGAAAAACTTTCAGCTATTTATGAGAAATCCAGCTTCATTGTTGAACAAACAGTCAACCAAAAAGAAACTGTTAACAGTTTGTGGAGATTTCAATATAAATTTCTTAAAAGGTTATGACGAGGGTGGGGGGGGGGGGGGGGGGTTGTAGAGTTGACAACATTATTCTTCAGTTACAATCTGATTCTATTATTGTGTATTCAAACACGTATTCTGCAAGATAGTGAGATTTCAATGTAATAATATTTTCATAATCATTGTTCACACTGAAAAATTAATTTTTACGCCATTGTAAGTGCACAGTCTTACCCATGTGGACATCTAGTGCAAATGATCAATCTAGCCACTTAAGCTCTTAGACATGTCCAAACAGAATTGTAGATTGTAAATTATACCAGAACACATTTTTAGTGAGTAGTCTGTTATGATTGGAATAAAATTAGGAATATGTGGAAATGGATGTTAATGTTTAATATATTTCATACTAAATTCTGGCCAATATTTAAAAGTAGCCATCCAAAACAATTTTTGGCTCAGTGGTAGTGTTTCAGATTATAGCTCCAGAGGTATTGGTTTTTATCCCCAGTTAGTCATATTATTTCTATCAGTCATTTATCACTGGAATTGGTTGTTAATGTGAAAAATGCACCATTTTTTACCTCCAGTAGGAGCATACACAGTAAGGCACTGTGGTCTTCAAACCAATATTCAGGTTGATGATAGCTTTACTTAACTTCAGACTGTGCACAAATTCCATTAAAAATTACACAATGTATACTGAAGGGATTCCAATATCTAGTAAACAGGAAAGAGAAATTTATATATTTGCCAGAGTAGTAATGATCCAGTATTCCTTGCATTCTACTAATGGTGCTGCAGTGTTGTTACTGCTGCTGCTGTTGTTGTTGTTGTTGTTGTTGTTGTTGTTGTGGTCTTCAGCCTGAGGACTAGTTTGATGCTGTGCTCCACACTGCTGTATCCTATGCATGCCTCTTCATCTCTGACTAACTGCGTCAGCCCACATCCATTTGAACCTGCTTACTGTACTAATCTCTTGGTCTTCCTCTGCAATTTTTACAGCCATACACTTCCTTTCGGTATTAAATTTTCAGATTTCTTGATGTCTGAGAATGAATCTTATCCATCAATCCCGTCTCTTAGCCAAGTTATGCCACAAATTTCTTTTCTCCCCAATTCTATTAAGCACCTGCTCTTCTGCAGTCCACATTTCAGAAGTTTCTTGTCTCTTCTTTTCTTCAGAAAAGACTTCCTAACACATAAATTTATATTTGTTGTTAGCCAGTTACTGTTCTTCACAAACACTTTTCTTGCCATTGCCATTGTACATTTTTTATTGTATCTACTTCGGCCATAATGTATCAGCATCATCTGCTTTAATTCAGCTATATTCCATTATCCTTTTTCTGCTTTTGTTGGTATTCATTTTATTTCCTGTGTTCAAGACATTCGATTCAGCTTCCCTTCTAACTCATTTGCTGTCTCTGACAGAATTACAATGTCATTGGCAAACTGCAAAGTTTATATTTCTTCTTCCTGAACTTTAATTTACCTTTCCAAATTTCTCCTTGCTTTCCTTCACAGATTGTTCAATGTACAGATTGGGTAAAATTTGGGATAGGCTATAACCCTGTCTCACTCTCTTCTCAACCCCCTGCTTACTTTTCATGCCTTATGACTTGTGTAACTGCAATCTGGTTTTTGTACTAGTTGTAAACAACCTTTCTATCCTTTTATTTTACCCTTGCTGCCTTCAGAAATTTAAAGTATATCTTTCACTCAGCACTGTCAGAAGGTTTCGCCAAATCTACAAATGTTATAAACATAGATTTGGCTGTCCATAACCTATTTTCTAGGATAAGTTGTAGAACCAGTTTCTCCATTCTTCTGTAAATTATTCATGTCAGTATTTTGCAACCATTTATTAAACTGATAATTGGGTAATGTTCTTATCTGTCAGCATGTGCTTTATTTGTACGAGGGTGAGTCAAACGAAAACCTTAAATTTGTAATAACAAATCGAAATTTTGCGCCGTTATCCTGTAAGTGGGTAAGCATGCTACAAACAGCATGTAGAATGGCCTGTAGGTGGCAGCATAGTGCAGATGTACACATACCGTCGCAGTATCAGTATAAAGATGGCCGCCCCACTTTCGATTTGCACCAGGGAAGGTTATGCTGTCTCTCTTTAGAGGACAAAAAGGTGTCATTTTGGAGCATTACATGCCTAGAGGGACCACTGTTACCAGTGCATCATACACACATCTCCTAAAAAATCATCTGCGGCCTGCAATCAAATAAAAGTGATGTGGATTGCTGTCAGCAGGTCGTAAACTGCAGGAGCGTCTATAGAAAGGTCCCAGAACTGCTCTCATTAATAAACGGTCACAACGCCCATATAGTACTAGGAACAGAAAGTTGGCTGAAACCAGACGTAAACAGTAATGAAATGCTAAACTCGGATTGGAATGTATACCGCAGAGATAGGCTGGACAGTGAAGGGGGAGGCGTGTTTATAGCGATAAGAAGTGCAATAGTATCGAAGGAAATTGACGGAGATTCGAATTGTGAAATGATTTGGGTGAAGGTCACGGTTAAAGCAGGCTCAGACATGGTAATTGGATGTCTCTATAGGCCCCCGGGCTCAGCAGCTGTTGTGGCTCAGCACCTGAAGAATAATTTGGAAAATATTTTGAGTAGATTTCCCCACCATGTTATAGTTCTGGGTGGAGATTTTAATTTGCCGGATATAGACTGGGAGACTCAGACGTTCATAACGGGTGGCAGGGACAAAGAATCTAGTGAAATATTTTTAAGTGCTTTATCTGAAAACTACCTTGAGCAGTTAAACAGAAAACCGACTCGTGGCGATAACATATTAGACCTTCTGGTGACA
Organism: Schistocerca gregaria; assembly: GCF_023897955.1. Taxonomy (NCBI): domain Eukaryota; kingdom Metazoa; phylum Arthropoda; class Insecta; order Orthoptera; family Acrididae; genus Schistocerca; species Schistocerca gregaria. The sequence goes on from NC_064925.1 coordinate 291,437,644, forward strand.
AACAGACCCGAACTATTTGAATCAGTTAATGCAGAACAGGGAATCAGCGATCATAAAGCGGTTACTGCATCGATGATTTCAGCCGTAAATAGAAATATTAAAAAAGGTAGGAAGATTTTTCTGTTTAGCAAAAGTGACAAAAAGCAGATTTCAGAGTACTTGGTGGCTCAACACAAAAGTTTTGTCTCAAGTACAGACAGTGTTGAGGATCAGTGGAAAAAGTTCAAAACCATGGTACAATATGCGTTAGATGAGTATGTGCCAAGCAGGATCGTAAGAGATGGGAAAGAGCCACCGTGGTACAACAACCGAGTTAGAAAACTGCTGCGGAAGCAAAGGGAACTTCACAGCAAACATAAACATAGCCAAAGCCTTGCAGACAAACAAAAATTACGCGAAGCGAAATGCAGTGTGAGGAGGGCTATGCGAGAGGCTTTCAATGAATTCGAAAGTAAAGTTCTATGTACTGACTTGGCAGAAAATCCTAAGAAATTTTGGTCCTATGTCAAAGCGGTAGGTGGATCAAAACAAAATGTCCAGACACTCTGTGACCAAAATGGTACTGAAACAGAGGATGACAGACTAAAGGCCGAATTACTAAATGTCTTCTTCCAAAGCTGTTTCACAGAGGAAGACTGCACTGTAGTTCCTTCTCTAGATTGTCGCACAGTTGACAAAATGGTAGATATCGAAATAGACGACAGAGGGATAGAGAAACAATTAAAATCGCTCAAAAGAGGAAAGGCCGCTGGTCCTGATGGAATACCAGTTCGATTTTACACAGAGTACGCGAAGGAACTTGCCCCCCTTCTTGCAGCGGTGTACCGTAGGTCTCTAGAAGAGCGAAGCGTTCCAAAGGATTGGAAAAGGGCACAGGTCATCCCCGTTTTCAAGAAGGGACATCAAACAGATGTGCAGAACTATAGACCTATATCTCTAACGTCAATCAGTTGTAGGATTTTGGAACACGTATTATGTTCGAGTATAATGTCTTTTCTGGAGACTAGAAATCTACTCTGTAGGAATCAGCATGGGTTTCGAAAAAGACGGTCGTGTGAAACCCAGCTCTCGCTATTCGTCCACGAGACTCAGAGGGCCTTAGACACGGGTTCACAGGTAGATGCCGTGTTTCTTGACTTCCGCAAGGCGTTTGACACAGTTCCCCACAGTCGTTTAATGAACAAAGTAAGAGCATACGGACTATCAGATCAATTCTGTGATTGGATTGAGGAGTTCCTAGATAACAGAACGCAGCATGTCATTCTCAATGGAGAGAAGTCTTCCGAAGTAAGAGTGATTTCAGGTGTGCCGCAGGGGAGTGTCATAGGACCGTTGCTATTCACAATATACATAAATGACCTGGTGGATGACATCGGAAGTTCACTGAGGCTTTTTGCAGATGATGCTGTGGTGTATCGAGAGGTTGCAACAATGGAAAATTGTACTGAAATGCAGGAGGATCTGCAGCGAATTGACGCATGGTGCACGGAATGGCAATTGAATCTCAATGTAGACAAGTGTAATGTGATGCGAATACATAGAAAGATAGGTCCCTTATCATTTAGCTACAAAATAGCAGGTCAGCAACTGGAAGTAGTTAATTCCATAAATTATCTGGGAGTACTCATTAGGAGTGATTTAAAATGGAATGATCATATAAAGTTGATCGTCAGTAAAGCAGATGCCAGACTGAGATTCATTGGAAGAATCTTAAGGAAATGCAATCCGACAACAAAGGAAGTAGGTTACAGTACGCTTGTTCGCCCAATGCTTGAATACTGCTCAGCAGTGTGGGATCCGCACCAGGTAGGGTTGATAGAAGAGATAGAGAAGATCCAACGGAGAGCAGCGCGCTTCGTTACAGGATCATTTAGTAATTGCGAAAGCGTTACGGAGATGATAGATAAACTCCAGTGGAAGACTCTGCAGGAGAGACGCTCAGTAGCTCGGTACGGGCTTTTGTTAAAGTTTCGAGAACATACCTTCACCGAAGAGTCAAGCAGTATATTGCTCCCTCCTACGTATATCTCGCGAAGAGACCATGAGGATAAAATCAGAGAGATTAGAGCCCACACAGAAGCATACCGACAATCCTTCTTTCCACGTACAATACGAGACTGGAATAGAAGGGAGAACCGATAGAGGTACTCAGGGTACCCTCCGCCACACACCGTCAGGTGGCTTGCGGAGTATGGATGTAGATGTAGATGTAGATGTCCTTTTGCAACTTGACAATGCAAGTCCCCACACTGCCCGTACAACAGTTGCAACAATCACAGACCTGAATTTTGAGTGTCTTCCTCATTCACCATACTCGCCAGACCTTGCCCCAAGTGATTTCCATATTTTTGGACCATTCAAGGACACAATGGGAGGAAAGAAGTACCGTTCTAATGAAGAGGTATGCCATGCGGTGCATGAGTGGTTGCGCAGACTACCAAAAGAATTTTTTTCTAAAGGAATTTATGCACTTTGTAAGCACTGGAGCACTTGCATTGAGCATGGGGGAGATTATGTTGAAAAGTGATACAGCTTTGTACCCCTTCTGCACGACAAATAATATTTAAAAAAATATTTAAGGTTTTCATTTGACTCAGAGTTATTACATTCTTCTTGAAGTCTTAGGTTATGACTGTGTCTCATAATCTTGCACACCTGGTGGAATAGTTTAATCATGGCTGGCTCTCCCAAGTTCTGACGGAATGTCCTGTACTCCAGGGACCAGGTTTTGACTTCTTTAATTTTCCTGAAAGGGGTGTCTATCTTTTTCATAGTTATACATGCTTTTATAGACTTAAATTTGTCCTCTGGCCACTCCTGCTTAGCCATTTTCCACGTCTGGTCAATCTCATTTTTTAGATGTTTGTATTCCCTTTCACCTGCTTCACTTGCTGTAGTTTTATATTTTCTCCTTTGATCAATTAAATTCTATACCTCCTTGATATTGAAGGATTTCTTCTAGGCCTTGTCTCTCTGCCTGTTTTATTCTCTGCTGCCTTCAATATATCACCTCTCACAGTTAATACTGTGATGGCTTAGAAAGGTGTTTGTTACCCAGCCTCAAACTTTGATCATTTGCCACATAACATGAAATATGTGTCAGGTAAAAAAGCAAATTTTAAATCTAATCTCACTTCATTTATTGTGGAGAACTTACTACATTCTATAAAAGAATTGTTATTGAAACTCTAGATATGTGTACTTTGTTGTTAAATTTAAGTATGTTCCACTAGTAACTTTGGCAGTTTCAATGAATAATGCATAGGTTTTTTTTAAATGTAAGCTAATGTGCTATTTCATAATCTCTGAATGGCTATTAAAGGACATATGGAAAGCTGACATAATTCACACTTTATTTACAGGAATTCTATAGTGCAGTGTCCAGACACTGCACTGATGATCAGAAGCTGCATTCAATTAAGAAGGAACTTGCAAATTGCGGTTATGGTTCCTCATCAATTTTAGAATATTTCAAACAAATTAAAATTTGTGCCAGACTGGGATTCAAACCTGGATTTTCTGCTTGTCACAAGTGGTTGCCTTAACCACTTTGGTCTCCTGAACATGCTTCCAGGAGCAGCCCACATGTCTATTTGTCCTGGTGTGTACTCTCCCTTGTACTTGTTATCATCGTTACTACACAGGGTGAGATACAGTTTTCTCTCATCTTTGCCTTGCTACAGTATCAAGTACTGCAGTGCTGTGACACTGCAAAACAGTATTTTTTCATGCCGTAACAAGGCAGTGACAAGACAGAACTATGTCTCACCCAGAGCAGTAATCATGGTAACATAGAGTGAGCATAAGGAAGAGTAGACACCACAATACATGGAAGTGTGGGCTACTCCTGGAAGCGTGTCTAGATGACCAAAATGCTTAAGGCAACTGCTCGTGACAAGTGGAAAATCCAGGTTTGAGTCCCGGTCCAGCACAAATTTTAATTTATTCTGGGATATTGTACAGTTGTTGTGGAACTGTAATTGCAATTTGCAAGTTCATCCTTTTCATAGAAAATGTGCAAATGATCTACTAAGTAACTAACATAAATGTAAAATCAAACAAAGGAAAGTCCAGGATGGAATAATGACAGTATTACGAAAAGGGTAGATTGCTACCAGATAGAGTAGACACTGAGTTGGTGACAGGCACAATGAAATTAAATTTAAAATATAACTTTAGGCTTTTAGCCAAAAGGCCTTCTTCTGCATTATAAAACCACACACACACACCACAAGCAAAAGGCTCAAAGGCCAGAGGCGGTGGTCATGTGCATGTGAGATATACTTGTGTGAATATGTGTGTGTGCGTGTGTGTTTTCTTATTCAGAAGAAGGCCTTTTGGCTGAAAACTTATACATATAGTAGTCTTGTGCCTGTCTGCGACTCAAGATTTCCTGTATATGTTGAGCAGCAATCTGTCCTTTTAATTTAACATAAATATAGTGTTGACCAAATTATTAAAACAGTTTTTACCATCAACAGTATTTGATAAATTAAAATTAGCATATTATTATATTAAAGAACTATGCATACTTTTTTGGATCAATGCCGAAACAATTTATAAGCTTAGCCATAGATTTCTACAGAACTGAATCCAAATGGTGAAGCCACGTGAGTGGCTCTGTTTCTGCATTGCACACTTTTCATGGAGCTTGGTTTCATTCAGTCAGTGGTTCCCTCACTGACCTTCATATGAGTATGCACACACCAAGTGTGACCACACAGGCACGTGGCCCTACTATGCATATAAGGGAACACTGCACAAGATGTAATGGAGAGTAAAGGCGATGCATCATTCCTGGATAATGTGCAACTACGTAACTTTGTGCAAGCAGTCTCAATCCCATGAAACCCATGAGGCCATACACCCCGAACAAGTGTCTGTGTCAATAGATGAGGGTGAGGTAGTGTCTTATTATCTTCCACTATTTCTACCAAGCTATTCAATGTCTGTTGACCATCATTCTTCTAGCCCACAACCAGCTAAAGACCATGCATATCGGCCACACACTCCAGTGCTCTAGCCATTTCTGTACTTCATACATAATTTATGACTTTGATATTCCCGTGTATTTGTGTTTACTATGAAAATGTGAGTCTTATTCATTCAGTTACTTTACAGATGTGTTGTTACTAAATTACCAATTTTACAGATCAGCCTGAAGAAGACTGTGTCATCGAAGAAATTAATAATGTGCAGAAAAAAGTTATTCCTTGGAAGTATATGTTGCATGATGCAGATTCATTGAGTGTATTCTCAGAAACTATGCTCCAAGACAAAAAGGCTGTTGCCCAGGAGGGCCTAATAGTTATTGCATCTCTCATTGACCGTGCACCAAACTTGGGTGGGCTCTGCAGAACATGTGAAGTCTTTGGAGTTGCTCAGTATGTTATTGGTAATCTGAAATACCTGGAAGACAAACAATTCCAAAATTTAAGTGTTTCAGCTGAGAGATGGCTAAATATTATTGAAGTAAGTAGATTAATTTGTACAAAGTATCTAATTCAGATATGTAATATCTATGTACTGAAAAACTGTTACTCGTTCTGAGGTCTCACTAACTTTTCTCACATGATAAATTCTGAAAATTGAAATCTGAGTTCAAAGTAGAATGTACCAAATCCAATTATTTATTATATAAAGACAGTCATTATTTAACTCATCTGCAGCAAGTGTGCCTCAGGCAGTGTTTTAGTTAACTAACAACAAACAGCAGACCATAGACCTTGCCATGACAGGGTGGCTTGTATGCCTCAACAATACAAGTAGCTGTACCATAGGTGGAACCACAACAGAGAGGTATCTGTTGTGTGGCCAGACACAGGTATGGTTCCTAAAGAGAGGCTGCAGCCTCTTCACTAGTTGTAGGTGCAGCAGTCTGAATGATTGACTGCTGTAGTCTTGCAACATATCAATCAGCATAGCCTTGCTGTGCTGTACTGGGAATGGCTGAAAGCAAAGGGAAACTACAGCTCCTGAGGGCATGCAGCTCTACTGTATGGTTAAATGATGATGGTATCCTCATAGTAAAATTTTCCGAAGATAAAATAGTCCCCCATTTGGATCTCTGGGTTGAGACTGTTTGGGAGGATGATGTTGCCGGGTAACAAAAGTTTCAGTCTATAGGTCAGAGCATGGAATGTTAGATCCCTTAATTGAGCAGATAGACTAGAAAATTTAATAAAGGAGATGGGTAGGTTGAAGTAAGTAAATAAGGTTAGTGAAGTTCGATGGTAGGATGAAGAGGACTTATAGTCAGTTGAGTAAAGGGCTGTAAATACAAAAACAGATAAGGGTAATGCAGAAGTACGCCTAATAATAAATGTGGGTAAGCCACTCCTAACAGCATAGTGAATGCATTATTATTGCCAAGATAAACACAAAGCCAAGATCCACTTTGTTTAAAATCATGAAAGAAGGTTCTATACATGGAAGAGACCTGGAAACACTGGAAGGTTTCAGATTTATTCTATAATGGTAAGACAGAGATTTTGGAACCAGATAGTAAACTGTGGATCATTTTCAGGGGCAGATGTGGACTCTGACCACAATTTATTGGTTATGAACTGTACAGTAAAACTTAAGAAACTGCAAATAGGTAGAAGTTGAAAGGATCAGATGATATTGAGAGTTTCAGAGGAAGCTTTAGCCAATGATTGATTGAAATTGGAGTAAGTAACACAGTGTGTAACTTAGAGGTGAAATAGTGAGTGCAGCTGAGGACATAATAGGTAACAAGCCAGTGCCATGTCTGTGATTATCACAGGAGATGTTAAATTTAATTGATGAAAGGAGAAAATATAACAATGAAGCAGGTGGAAGAGAATACAAATGTCTAAAAGCTGAGATTAACAGGAAATTCAAAATAGATAAGCAGGAATGGTTAGACGACAAATGTAAGGACACATAAGTTTATTTAATTAGAGGAAGCTAGATAGAGCCTATAGAAAAATTAAAGAGGTTTTTTGAGAAAAGAAAAGCAGCTGTATGAATATCGAGAGCTCAGGTGAAAAACGAGTACTAAGCAAGGAAGGAAATGATGGAAGGTGGAAGGTGTACATAGAGGGTCTGTACAAAGGAAATTATGTTGAAGACAGTATTATATAAAGGGAAGAGGATGTAAATGAAGATGGGATGGGAGATACTTTACTGTGAGAAGAAAGTGTCAGAGCACCCTGTAATAGACAACATTCTTTCAGAACTAGTGATGTCCTAGGGAGAGCCAGCCATGACAAAACTATTCCACCTGGTATGCAAGATGTATGAGACAGCCAAAATACCCTAAGACTTTAATAATTTGAATACCAAAGAAAGCAATTTCTAACAGGTGTAAATATTATCGAACTATCACTTCAATAATTGGTGATTGCAAAATACTAATATGAATTATTTACAGAAGACTGGAAAAGTTGGTAGAAGCTGACCTCAGGGAAGATCAGTTTCGATTCTGGAGAAATGTAGGTACACACACAGCAATACTTACGCTACGACAAATCTAAGAAGATAAGTTAAGGAAAGGTAAACCTAAATTTATAGCTTTTGTAGATTAGAGAAAACTTTTGACAATGTCAATTTGGATATACTATTTGAAATTCTGAAGGTAGCAGGGGTAAAATACAGGGATCGAAAGATTATTTACAACTTGTACAGAAACAACATGGCAATTGGAAGAGTGGTTGAGAAAGGATTGATATAGCCTATCACCAGTGTTGTTCAATTTGTAAAGTGAGGTAGCAGTAAAGGAAACTAAAGAAAAATTTGGAGAAGGGATTAAAGTCCAGGGAGAAGAAATAAAAACTGTGGCGTTTGCCACTGACATTGTCATTCTATCAGATACAGCAAAGGACATGGAAGAGCAGTTGAACAGAATGGACAATGTCTTGAGTGAACAATACAAGATGGACATAAAAAAATGCAAAACAAGGATAATAAAATGTAGTTGAGTTAAATCAGGTGATGCTTAGGGAATCAGATTAGAAAATGAGACACAGGAGGTAGTATATGAGTGTTCCTATTTGGGCAGTAAACAACTGATGGTGGTCAAAGCAGAGATACTTTAAAATGTAGACTGGCAAGGGCAAGAAAAGTATTTGTATTGAAGAGAAATTTGTTGACATCAAATATAAATTTATGTATTAGGAAGTCTTTTTCTGAAGGCGCTTGTCTGGAGTACAGCCTTGATTGGATGTTAAATGTGGATGATAAACAGTTTAGATAAGAAGAGACTAGAAACTTTTGAGCTGTGGACTGCATAAGAATGCTGAAGATTAGATAGGTAGATCATGTAGCCAAAGCGAATGTGCTTAATAGAATTGGGGAGAAAAGAAATTTGTGGCGTAACTTACCTAAAGGTTGTTGTTGTTGTTACTGCTGTTGTAAACGGATAGATGAAATATACTTACTTAAAAATATTCTGATTTGAGATGTTGACAATTTCAGGAACAATAGTTTCATCATCAAAATCTTCAGCTTATTTACTGCCTTCAGAAATCAATCTCTCCATTGCCATTAGATGATATTCCATTTAATTCCTGTTCTTTATTCAGAACTGCTTGTATTTTAAACTACTGAAACATTTTTTACTCATAATGTAATTCTATGACACATTGAGTCAAAACACTAATGGCTGAGGTAAGAAACACTAACAATGGGTACAAAAATAAGTAGGAAATATTATTTTCATATTTCATATTTTCAGACTCCAGTGGTGCTCAGTGCAAAAACCACAAATGAATTTTAATGAGTTGTAAATATAAAACTGAAAAAAAAAACATCATTGGATACAATTGACAAAAGAGAAAGAAAGAAAGTCAAATATTTTAAAAATAACGATTTTAAAAACAAGGGAGATGTATATTTCATATGTGCATATGGGTCATATTGACCTCAACAGTATTATTAGGAAGATGAAGTTGCAGTAGATTGTAATTCTTCATCCCTATCTGTTAATGGGAGATAGAACGAAAAAAAATTTTTTTTCACAATGTCGGATTTTTATTTCATTGACGGATATATTTTCGTCATTTAGAGCTACCCTTACTTAATAAATATTCAAACAAGTGCTGAGAATATACTTAAACTGTTTATTACTTGGTATTACAGAAAAAGAAGCACAGTTGCTATAGGTAACTTGTGAAAAAAACAGTAACTAAGAAACAGAATAACATAAAAACAAAAGTTATAACTCCAAGGAGTAGGCAAGAACATTATTTAGTGCTCCAAGTGGTGGATTCGAACTTGGTGGTTTACACCATTCAGTTGTTGCTGTGCAGTCACTGAATTCTGTATCTACGGATGGCGCGAAGGGAACTAACGTGTGGACACAGCAGTCGACGTAAGAAGCGGTCGCTACAGGAGCCCTCTTGGTGAAAGCTGAGCGTGGTTTTTCTTCTCTGAACCTGGCCAGGAAGCAGACATGTCATCTGGAGCGGACATGTCATCTGGAGCGGGTGGTGCGTGTAGGTTCTGCATCAAACTGTTGTGGCAGCGGTGCTGGAAGTCGAGGTGTTGCGTCTGTCAGATGTTGAGCTCTTTACCATAAGAAGGGTGATGCCTCCTTGAAAATGTAAGCTGGCTTCACTCGGCTAAGAGACACAGTGGCCTGTTTGCCATTTACTATGATGACCATTGTGTGTGTGTGTGTGTGTGTGTGTGTGTGTGTGTGCAGTACGCTATGGCGTCCAGTATACGGTGGCTGCAGTGGTGGCTTGTAGCAGTCTGTACGTAACATATTGTGCGAACAGCTTTCGAGATTGTTATGCACAAAAATTGTTGGACAACCATGCCTGGAGGCCTTTGTGGGTTTGATTTGGCTTTCATGTTCCCGTAACTTGCAAAGGAACTCTGGTTGGTCGTCCATTTCTAACAGTAGGCCTGTGTCGACAAACTCCCCAGGTAGGCACACAGTCTCGCCATAAACCAATTCGGCTGCCGAGGACGGTTTGTATGTGGCTCGTAGACCCAGTGCAGGACTATGGGTAGTGCAGACATCCAAGATGTCCCATGGCACATTAGCGTAGCCTTCAGCGTTTGATGCCAACGTTCAAGCATGCCATTGCTGGCCAGAATGATAACTTGTCGTTTCGTGATGGACATAGGCACCAAACTTCGCCAACTGTGTGAACTGTGTTGGCCTCTGTCGGTGGTGATCTCACCAGCCAGGTTGATGTGAAAGCAGTGGCTAGTGTTTCTGCGGAGATGTTGTCCTTAGGTACTGCTTCAGGCCATCGCATATATCTGTCAATTAATGTGAATATGAAACGCTGGCCATGCGATGGAGGAAGTGGTCCTACCACATCAAGATGAACATGGGCGAAGCGAGAAGAAGTATCCGGCAACTCTCCTGTTGGGGGATGAATGTGGCGAGTGATTTTGCAAAGTCGGCAATGCTGGCAAGTTCTCATCCATTCGCAGCAGTCTCTTCCTATCCCTGCCCACATGAACCTTTGAGACACTAGCTTGAATGTCGACCAGACTCCTGGGTGGGAAAGATTATATAAGGACTCGAACACCGGCCTGTAAAATGCAACGGGAACAAAAGGGCGTGATCTGCCATGTGACACTTCACAGTACGATTTCATGTTCACACCAGGAATGTCGGCTTGCTGTAACTTGAGTTCTGCAGTGTTGTCAAGCCATATGATGTGTAGCTTGGTATATTCTTGTTGTGCCCTGGCAAGTGCCATCATGTCCACAGGCTGAGAGACACTAGCCACTCTAGAGAGGCAGTCTGCAACCACATTAGTGATGCCTGACATTGGTGGATGTCCGTACTAAACTGGCTAATAATTCCAGTTAGCTGTACTGACATGGAGAACAAGTGTTGCTGTTTTTCTTGAAGGCATATGTTTAGGCTTGTGGTCAGTGTACATCACAAACTCTCGTGCCTCCACCTGTGGTCAAAAGTACTTGATTGCTTGATATATGGCTAAAAGTTCCCAATCATATGTGCTCCATCTTTGTTGTGCAGGTGACAGCTTGTGCGATAAATAAGCCAGCGGCTGCCAGGCATCATCCACCCATTGTTAGAGGGCTCCACCAATGGCTGTTGCATCCACCACTAATGCCAGCGAGCCTTCGAGCTTGGGGTGCGCCAGCAGTGCTGCTTGTGCTAGGCTCTTTTTGGTTGCTTCAAAAGCTGCATTTATCTTCTCGGTCCACTGTACCATAGGACTGCTCCTAACCTTGGGACCAGCCAGTGCTGCATTCAATTGCACCTGTTGTTCAGCAGAGCGTGGTAAATGACGGCTGTAAAAAAACACACACACACACACACACCTGCATACTGTAACACCAGCTCCTCTGTACATTGCTGTTATCACCACACCTGATGGCAGGTATTGTTCTCCACTCATTCGCCAAACCCAAACGTTTCTATAGGATTGCACAATGTATACAGGGTGTTGCAAAAAGATACAGCTAAACTTTCAGGAAACATTCCTCACACACAAAGAAAGAAAATATATTTTGTGGACATGTGTCCGGAAACGCTTACTTTCCATCTTAGAGCTCATTTTATTACTTCTCTTCAAATCACATTAATCGTGGAATGGAAACACTCAGCAACAGAATGTACCAGCATGACTTCAAACACTTTGTTACAGGAAATGTTCAAAATGTCCTCCATTAGCGAGGATACATGCATCCACCCTCCGTCGCATTGGATCCCTGATGGTCTGATGCAGCCCTGGAGAATGGTGTATTGTATCACAGCCATCCACAATACGAACACAAAGAGTCTCTACATTTGGTACCGGGGTCGCGTAGACAAGAGCTTTCAAATGCCCCCATAAGTGAAAGTCCAGAGGTCAGGAGAGCGTGGAGGCCATGGAATTGGTCTGCTTCTATCAATCCATCGGTCACCGAATCTGTTGTTGAGAAGCATACGAACACTTCGACTGAAATGTGCTGGAGCTCCATCGTGCATGAATCACATGTTGTGTCGTACTTGTAAAGGCACATGTTCTAGCAGCACAGGTAGAGTATCCCGTATGAAGTCATGATAACATGTTCCGTTGAACGTAGGTGGAAGAATGAAACTTGGGAATTAAGCGTTTCCGGACACATGTCCACATAACACCTTTTCTTTGTGTGTGAGGAATGTTTCCTGAAAGTTTGGCCGTACCTTTTTGTAACACCCTGTATATGAGTTGTCAGCCCACAGTGTATGTATGATTCATTGCCCCAAATCACTTGTTCCCAGTCATTCACTTTCTAGTGCCGTTGCTCTTTACACCAAATGAAGCATCGCTTAGCATTACCTACAGAAAAATGTGGCTTTTGAGTGGCAGCTCACCATTGTTCCCCTTTATTTTTAACTCCCTACACATAGTCACTCTACTAGGTCGACTGCTTGTAGCACTTTGGAACTCGAGTGCTTTCTACCACTGATTTCATGTGATTATTTTACCACCACACTCAACAGTGCTCGAAGGTCCCTTAGTTTCTGAGGTCTGCCTATAGCCTTGGTTTAGCTGTGGTTTTTCCTTCGCATCCCCATTTCACAATCAGATCACCAACAGTTTACTTGGGCAGTTTTAGAAGTGAAATGCTCCCGATGGATTTGTTACTACGATGAAATCTAATGTCTAGTCCACGTCAGAATCATTGAGCTCTCCTCACAGATCTATAACTGTTTGTCTCCTGACAACACATTATTCCCAGCCTCCTTTTAAACTGGCGAGTCTGCCTCTCATAACATCTAGTGGTCAGTTCTGAATTACGTGGAGGTGGCTGGATTGTGTACAATTGGAAGTTGTAATATGTTTGTCTTTTAATTTCACTACACTTTTGGTAGTAGTTCTTTTCTGTGTGTGGTTTATCTAATCCAAAACAAATTGTTCAGCACTTAAAATGGCTAACTGTGATTCACTTTAAGAGGAAAAGAATCAATGGAATGAAAAAAATCCACATCATTTATCACTTTTCATATAAATGTATTGAGTATTTAACATTTTTAAAAATAAATCCTATAATGAGAATTTTTTAGACTGCAGATTCAGTGAATTTTTGTGTCATCCGGATTCATATATGCATACATGTTTGGTTATTAAATTCTTGTCATCAAATATTTTGCTTTCTTTTGTGATTTAGGTTAAATCAGTTCTACTGCCACACTATTTGTTGGAGATGAAGAGACATGGTTATATAGTTATAGGAGCAGAGCAAACCTCCAATAGTGTTAAGCTCAATGAGTACAACTTTCCAAAGAAGTCTCTTGTGTTGTTGGGGTATGTGAAATATATGTCATCCATTTCCAATCTTTATATCAGTTATTTACATTCTTATTGGTTCACTTTTTTTTTCTCCTATTTAGCAATGAGAAAGAAGGCATTCCCGCTAATCTGCTCCCTATAATGGACACGTGTGTTGAAATTGCTCAACTGGGTGTGATCCGCTCACTTAATGTGCATGTTACAGGAGCCATGTTTATATGGGAGTATTCAAGACAGTGGAGTCTAAGATAACAGTGGTATTGGCCATTTCCCACTAATGAACATTGTACATAACATTGTAAATAAAAATTGTGCCTTCGTTTGTACTTGATGTTTCATTATAACTGCATATCTGAAGATAAGCCAGATGACCTGCGAAATTTTTTTTTATATGGTTAATTCTCCCAGAGATCCATTCAATTCAGCATTGTTACCACTTATTAAAGGAACTGATTGTAAGAAACTGAACTACAGAAACATTTATTGTGTAATACATAAATATAATTACTCAGTTTTTAGTATTTCAGCACAGCAGGCAAGAATTGCTAACTTATTGTCACACAGTGTAAAACTTGTTTCAAACAACATATAAGTTCAGATTATGTTCTAAGTTGAGTGTTACATAAACTCCCTGGAAATTACAAATAGTGATAACCTGGAAGTTAAAAGAAATGTCAGATTGTATGTTAATTGCAGCACATTTGCATTAACCCATTAGTGCTGTGCATTGCCATATGGCAACGTTTGTAACACTTTTTTAAAATCGTTGATTCCACAACATCAACGAAGCGAGAGTGTTGGCAGCACTGGATTTCGTTCTGCAAAACTGTAAAGATCACTACAATGCAACAGTTTTAACAATACATTTAAATTCTGCAGCGTAAGCAGTGTTGGAAGTCGTCGTTTGCTGAATGATGAAGAAAAATGTAGTATAAGTTCGAGTAAGTATGTTTTACACAGAAACGTACAATATATAATTTGGTTTTTTAGTATGGTTGTGCTTTAAATACTCAAATATATATTCTTTGGAGTTTACTGCTTGCTGTGAAATAAATTACGTTCATTTAGGCCTTTTGAACGTCGGTGTTGCCATATAGCAACACTAGGCCCTTGTACTCAGTAAAAGGAGGAATTTTCTCTTTTTTGTTTTAGAAGAGGTTTCTCGCTTGCTGAGGAACTGGAGATTCTTTATAATGACAATATTAAAGGTGATGCATTTGTTAAGCCCCCAGATCCGAATAGAGAAGAATGATAGAATATTGTATGTGCGGTGGCTGGACAACTCAGTTGTCACAATGATCTCTTCTTGTATATGATAGAGGGAAACATTCCACGTGGGAAAAATATAACTAAAAACAAAGAAAATGTGACTTACCAAACGAAAGCGCTGGCAGGTTGATACACACACAAACATACACAAAATTCAAGCTTTCGCAACCAACAGTTGGTTGCAAAAGCTTGAATTTTGTGTGTATGTTTGTGTTTGTTTGGTAAGTCACATCTTCTTTCTTTTTAGATATGTTGATCTCTCCTTGTGGTGCACAAGAAGTTGGCCAAGTCAAGAGATTCTCACAACTAAAAAAGCGAAATATAATGATTCCCAGACCAAAACTGGTAGCCAAATATAATACATATATAGGGGGTACTGATCAGATGAATCAGAATCTAGCATGCTATCGCTTTGGAATAAAAAGCAAGAAATGGTACTACTGTCTCTTTACATGGATGTTAGATGTCGCCGTACAAAACAGGTGGATTTTGTATAATAAAGCAAGAAACCAAACTATATCTCAACTTGATTTCAAGAGAGAAGTAGCAAAAGTGTACTTGCAAAGACACCAAGCTTTTCCATAAGGAGCATCATCTGCATCAAGGGCATGTTCCAACATCCGCATATCAGATTCAATTAGGTTTGATAAGACTGACCACCTCATCCAACACACAGAAGGAAAGGTGTGCACACAAGCACTGTAAATCTATTGTGAGAACAATGTGTTCAGAGTGTAATCTGGGGTTGTGTATTGACTGTTTTATTCCATTTCATGTAAGATAATGCTGAGTTCAAGGTTTGATTTTTGATTATTAATTGTACTGTGTTATAAAGTATCAATTGTATGATTAAGACTGAATAATAAATTTGCACAAAACTTGTATTTGTAATAAGAAATATCAATAACCAACTTATTGTAGTTGAAGTTGTAATCCATATAAATTTAGGTAGTGAAAGCATCTAGCGTTGCCATATGGCAACATCAAATATCTTGCTAATGGCAGTAACGACTTTCATCGAAACTACTCTGTTGCGTAATTTATGCCTTTTACAACATAATAATGCAATTTTTTCAAAAAAAAAAAAAAATATCACGAAGAAATAATTCCAGCGTTAATGGGTTAATTCAGTCTGGAGTATTATGAAATAGCTCGTACATAGAAGTGGGGAATTTGCAGTGAACTTAAGATGCATAAAATTGTCCCCCTCTAAGATATGACAGTTTAAGACACAGAACAAACTGGCAAGAATTTCACCACACGTTCAATAATTTTTCATATAGTCAGTTCACTGCACAATACACTTTTCTTGATGCCACAGCAGAATTGAGCCTGGCAGTGCCTGCATTCATTATGTGTATAGCTCTATATTATAGGTCATACTGATTTAGTCAGATCTTGATAAGATTTCAAAGTAGGATAAAGATGAGCAATTTGCTCTGAATTCTCAGCACTGTAAAATTATGCATTTCACAAAAGAAAAAAAAACAACTTAGTATCTTGGAATTACAATATCAGTGGACCACGACTGGAATCAATAACCCCATACAAATAACTGGCTGCAACAAATTTTAAAAATAACTGGTTGCAAAAAGTTTTAGGAATATTAAATTGAATGATCTCATAGATTCTATTGTAGGTAAAGCAGGGTGGTTCATTGGTAGCTGTAGGTGAAGTTAAATTTTAGTTCTTGTTAAACCACTGAAAACAGCAATTTTTAAATTTTCATGTTTTGTTCACCACAGGCCCACAGTTTTCCTCAAATGAATTTATGGATACTGTTTAGTTACATGGTACCTTTTATAGGCCTTTTTTTCACAACATTAGTTTATAATGAACTATCTGTTGTGATCTTCAGCCCAAAGACTGGTTTTGATGCAGCTCTCCACACTAGTTTATCCTGTGCAAGCCTCTTCATCTCCAAATAACCGCTACATTCATTTGAAAAGCTTAGTGTACCTGTCCTTTGGTCCGACTCTTCAATAATTCCCTCTCCCACACTTCCCTCTAATACTGGAGTGACAGTTCCTTGATGCCTCAGAAAGTGTCTGCCAGAATTTGTCACCATTTCCATACCAGTTTTCTTTATGAACTGAGAAGCAGTGGTATACATTAAAATGAATAAGTTTTTGTACAAAAAAGGAGAAGAGAGAGTCATTTGACTGACAATTAAAAACTTCTCAAGGTCAGCTGCTAATGATACAAGAAATTCAAATATTGGACAAAGGAATTTATCTTCTAAGTGATGTTTGAAAAAAAAAATAGTTTGTTTCCAGGGTCTTCATCAACATGCTTTTTCAAATGTGGAGTAACTTCAAGTGCTCTCTTCATGACTTCAGCATTTCCAACCCTTCTTATAGAACAAAATTTGAGAGGAAACATGGAAAACCCGATTATATTTGAGAGGGAAAATACTATGACCAGATCACCCTATGAAATTCGTGAACATTCCAACCAGTTTTCAAAGCTCCATTTACTATATGAAGAGAGCAATTGCCACAATAAAACATGCATTGTTGATTATCTTTATCACTGATTAGAAATGCTTGCAAATCATGCAACATCTTCAAGTTCACATTTGGCCCATCCATTGAAATTTGAATTATACTCTTAGGTGACAAATTCCAACCATTCAAATCCTCTACAAAATTTAACTGTAAATAAGAAGATGCGGCAAAACTCAAAAACACATGTTAAGTATTTTATAGAAAAAGATTGATTTTGTTAGTCCCAGAAACGAACCATCAAATCCATAAGTAATTATATATGAAAACTTACCCTTGTGAAACTGTGTTTTTTCTTTTTGGCAATCATACTACGGGGAACATAATTGGAATATGTCTGTTGTGGTTCCAGAACTTCTTGCTGAAGAAGGAGACATGACTTTATTCATAGTCCATATAATTTCAGATAACTAAAAAATGTTTCAATGAGTTTATTTTGGAACTATCTTCAACTGAAGTTTGAGAGTTTGCAGCAGGAGGAAGTTATGGTAACTCATTACTGCCATTCAAGTTCTGTTCAGAAGAAACTTGTGACTGTACTGGTACTGTTTTTACTACTAAGGAAAAGACAACTTGTTTTGCTGCCTTGACACGAACAAATGAACCATTGCTGAATGTCTCTTTCATTTGTTTTTATACATGATATGCCATTTTTACTAACGCCAAAGTCATATTTGCATAAAATGTTCAACAGATACCCAACTACAGTCTGCGAATAGTACTAATATGGTGTGGGAAACGTTTTGGCTAGCAAGAAATCGATTTTACTTGTATCATCTTTAACACCTTTAATGAGATTAAAATTACAATAGTTTTGTGTAAATTACTAAAACCTTTTTAAGGAAATGCCTTTCCAAAAGGGGACTAAAGAAAATGAAACAGAAGTTGGAGAGGACAGAAGTGAAAAAACTGCTGGTTCATCTGATGGTCTTCCAGCAACAAAGAAAATTAAACAGAAGTTGGAGAGGACAGAATTGAAAAAACAGCTGGTTCAACTGATGGTCTTCCAGCAACATATGAGATGACAGCACTGTTATGGGTGGAGCTACAATTTACATGTCATTTCCACTAGGTGTATACGCCACATACAACTCAATGAAGCCACACTTCCAAATTTCTACATCCACACGTCACTCATGGTTGCAAACTGCAGTAGCAGAGGCTTTGCTAACAGGGTTTGCACAGATGGACTCTTAAGTCACCTACACATAACAAAAACTTTTAAGAATTCTGGTGAATCTTTATATATGATTTTTTAGTAAGTGGACTGCTGGATACAACATTTTTGGAGGTAGCTCTGACTTGCTACTACCTTCTAGAACCACACCCAAATGACACACAAAACAACATTCATGACACTCTGTTCATTTTCATTACTTTACTGACCTACAGGCACCCTGTTAGTACTGGCTACCATCTGAACTCTTGCTATTCATACAGTTATTTCTCTTTTCTCCAAAGGTCTCTCTAATCTTCCTGTAAAGCAGTACATATCTTTACTGTAGTAAATTCAATGTGTTATCCAAAGATTTATTCTATGCATTGTATTTTTACCCATTTGATCATGTGTTGCCTTCATTATTTCATCTCTCAAAGCCAGCCATATGTTCTTATACTGTATTTCCTTTCCCTGTTTCACTGAAATGTTGCCTAATACTCACTCTGAAACTCCCAATATTCTCGGGTTCTTACAACTTATGCAGCTCTTATATCTCTAATTTCCTACCTTTTTGCAAATTTCTTAAATTTTCATCTACATTTCATAATTAATATACTGTGGCCAGAAAGCACATCTGCCCGTGGAAATGTCCCACAGTTCAAAATTTCTGACTTACTGTTGTATAATCAATCTAAATCCCTCGTCTCCAAGTTGCTTCCATGTATGCCTTACATGGTCCTTAAACAAAGTGTTAGCAAGAATTAAATTATCCATTTCTTTCCTTTAGTCCATATTTTACTACCGAGTGTGGTGGCGCAGTGGTTAGCACACTGGACTCACATAAGGGAGGATGACAATTCAATCCCGTGTGTGGCCATCCTGATTTAGGTTTTCCGTGATTTCCCTAAATCGCTTCAGGCAAATGTCAGGATGGTTTCTTTGAAAAGGGCACGGCTGACTTCCTTCCCCATCCTTCCCTACTCCAATGAGACCGATGACTTCACTGTTTGGTCTCCTCCCCAAAAAAACCTATCCATATTCTACTATTTTTCCTTTTCTTCCTTTACCTATTAAATGCCTGCTTCTCATCACATTTACATTTTACTCTCCTTTACTATCTTAATTTTTTTTTTTTATCTCATCATAAATTCTTTTAATCTCTTCACCTGTGGAGCTAGTTTGCATTTAAACTTTTACTATTGCAATGCTGATCATAGTTATTATGCTTCATAATTAATCAATCCCATAAAACGTAATTGGAATGACTTAACATTTCAAAATTTGGTTGTTAAGTGCACTTAACACTACACGTTTGCGCATATGAAATATGATTATCATATCGAAGTTGTTTTTAAAGATGAAAGCATCTAACTATTTGGTACCAACTGTCTGTTTCATGTCTCGGGAAGTTACAGACATTCCTACAGTTTATGAAATTACAACATGTTGTAGGTGAAGAATAGGTCCACAACTTGTCTTATTTCAAATAAATGGTTGTAGCTCAATCATAAGTTGCATTGCAAAGTATCATTTTTTATTTCTTGATGGTGACTTACAGCAGGGATGGTTTGAAAATGGACACAGGTGTCTGAAAATAGTTATCATCAAGAAATAAAAATTAGATATTTCTCAATGGAACTTACAATGGGAGCTCCAACCATTTATTTCAATTCCTGCAGTGCCTGTCTTTTGCTTGTGTACCCATTTCCTATAGATTCATTTATCAGGGTATCCTTGTTTTCAGTTTGGAGTCATTCTTTATGTGTGGCCATAAAGTCTAACTGTCAATCAAATTAAATTAAAGCAAATCTTTCTCATCACAAAATATGCCTCAGATGATAAAAGGTTGTGATTTATGAGACTTGTCAATTGTAACACTAGATAATCTTATTAGTCTGTACATGATGTTATAATACATATGTTGAAACTACTTCAGACAGATTCTGTTTTAGACAGTTGTCATTAAAAAAATCATGTATGGTTATAATATATTTGGTGTTACTTATTAGAAACATTTACATGGTTATCATTCAAGAAATCTTCTACCCTACAGTAACATTTACTTTTCATGTATTTTTCAGGTCTCCTTCAATATTTTTTAGATTTGAGTTACATCCCTTTCCATATTTATTTATAAATTTCTTGTACATATAGTGTCAAGTTTCTCCTATAGTTTTAGTCTGTGCTAGGTAACATGTAACCTGCTCTATGCCAAATCTCAAACTGATGCAAGGAGTTGTTAAGCTGTTGCCCTCAAAAAGTTGTGGGTTTTTCTCTTTGAAAATGAGTCTCACAATTTTTCTTTTGTATGTACTGAGTAGCAGTGAAAAATTACATTGTATTGTATTGTTTTTTGTTTATATAACATCTCATATCTAGCAATATATATTTTTCTCTATGCCAGTCATTCTATTTTATTGACTGTAGTGTGAAATTTTTTGTTCAATAAACATCATTTATTATCTGTCACCGTGATAATGTAAATTTAGGAACCTGTAAGTACAGGTAAGTTTTATTATATTTTAGTACACATACTACAGAAACTGAAATAATGAGATGCACAAATTACACAAGAGGAGCAAACAACATGTTCTATTGGTATCATATTAGGAAATAATTCATGACACAGCTTAATAAAACAAACAAGGCCCAAGTTGCCACTTGGGGCACCAAGTTGAGAGGGAATTAGTAGTGGACACTTGAAACACCAAGCTAGGAGAGGTGTTTAAGTGCAAGACTTGTATACAATGGTGCATCAAAATTAGCAGGGAAAACTAACACAAGTGGAAGTGTTTAAGGGGATGGATGGAGGAGGGGGGAAATAAGAGATTACGTGGGAAAATGTTCTCGAACCAGCCCTGGAAACAGAAACAATGTCATTGGTAGGAAATTTTGATATTATGTACACAGCCACTATGCTTTTTTTCATTACAAATCTTCAACAGGCAAAGTTTGAGTATTTCCAATACAAGAGTACAAAAAGAAACTATAACTCAACTTTGGGAAAATTTACTTTTTCTGCAAAATGAAAAGAGAGCTAGATTTACTACGGTTGGACAGGATCCATTATGACGATAGGAGGAGGCCACTCTCCAATGAAGAGTCAACCTGGCTTCATTCTCTGTTCGATCTTACACACACACGAAACAGAGGAGCAAGCAATTATGCACACTATTTATCAACTGTGTAGTAATAGATTTTTATGGCTTTGCTGCTAGTAGATGGCATTAAGGGACTCGAAAACCACTGGAAATGTATGGACGTTATTTACTTTGGTTTACGTTTCTTATTTTATTAATCCTGTTGTATTTATGCTGAGTTTTAAGAGAAATATTCTCCTCAGTTTCTTTAAATGTTGACTTCAACTCAACTTTACAGAAATACGAGGTGCATTCAAGTTCTAAGGCCTCCAATTTTTTTTCTACTTAACTACTCACCCGAAATCAATGAAACTGGCGTTACTTCCCGGCATAATCGCCCTGCAGACGTACACATTTTTCACAACGCTGACGCCATGATTCCATGGCAGCGGCGAAGGCTTCTTTAGGAGTCTGTTTTGACTACTGGAAACTCGCTGAGGCAATAGCAGCTCAGCTGGTGAATGAGCGGCCATGGAGAGAGTCTTTCAATGTTGGAAAAAGGAAAAAGTCACTAGGGGCCAGGTCAGGTGAATAGGGAGCATGAGGAATCACTTCAAAGTTGTTATCACGAAGAAACTGTTGCGTAATGTTAGCTCGATGTGCGAGTGCATTGTCTTGGTGAAACAGCACACGCGCAGCCCTTCCCGGACGTTTATGTTGCAATGCAGGAAGGAATTTGTTCTTCAAAACATTTTCGTGGGCTGCACCTGTTACCGTAGTGCCCTCACTGTCCCAGAACATGGACACCATCATTTTTTCAGCACTGGCGGTTACCCGAAATTTTTTTAGTGGCGGTGAATCTGTGTGCTTCCATTGAGCTGACTGGCGCTTTGTTTCTGGATTGAAAAATGGCATCCATGTCTCATCCATTGTCACAACCGGCAAAAAGAAAGTCCCATTCATGTTGTCGTTACGCATCAACATTGCTTGGCAACATGCCACACGGGCAGCCATGTGGTCGTCCATCAGCATTCGTGGCACCCACCTGGATGACACTTTTCGCATTTTCAGGTCGTCATGCAGGATTGTGTGCACAGAACCCACAGAAATGCCAACTCTGGAGGCAATCTGTTCAACAGTCATTCGGCGATCCCCCAAAACAATTCTCTCCACTTTCTCGATCATGTCGTCAGACCGGCTTGTGCGAGTCCAAAGTTGTTTCGGTTTGTTGTCACACGATGTTTCTGCCTTCATTAAACTGTCACACCCACAAACGCACTTTTAACACATCCATAACTCCATCACACATCTCCTTCAACTGTCGATGAATTTAAATTGGTTTCACACCACGCAAATTCAGAAAACGAATGATTGCACACTGTTCAAGTAAGGAAAACATCACCATTTTAAGTATAGTCTCATTCTCGCCGCTGGTGGTAAAATTCCATCTGCCGTACGGTGCTGCCATCTCTGGGACATGTTGACAATGAACGCAGCCTCATTTTAAAACAATGTGCATGTTTCTATCTTTTTCCAGTCCGGAGAAAAATAATTGGAGGCGTTAGAACTTGAATGCACCTCGTATTGTTAATGACTTTCATATAATGAAGCCTGGTCTATTTTTTGTCTTTATAGCACATATTAATTAAATTACATTAATGTTAAAGTACTTACTGCATTTCTCCAGGCTGAACAGGCAGATGATGATAGCTAGCCTTCTGAAATTAGCTGTTAAGTATTCAAACTTCACTGATAGAGGTCGATTATCTTTTTATTTTATTTAAAATGTTAAACATTACAATACATATTGACAACTACACAAGTTATCCAAGAAGCACCATTTGCGCACACAAGCTGCAACGGAAATTGAGAAAAGGGTGCTCAGCTATATTTGTTTATTTGTTAATTAATCAGAGATTTTGTACATAATAGCTGAAATAAGTTTCCCTTGCTTGCCAATAGTCTCTGTTATCAACATAAAGGATTGAAACTGGTAAATAAAGATGTAGATATCTAACGGATGGTAGCCACGACTGAAAATATCGGGTGTCTCAAGGAAAGTTTATGTTTTAAGAGCTCTCTGTGCATGCGCACCAAATCTGTGGAGAGTGGCGGGTACATTCATTGCTTTCTTGGCATTTAGGAATCCAGTCCTTATGGAGTGCTTCTCAGGAGTGGACCACCCGGGCGACCAAGGTCATTAAGAACAAGCAAATCTGTGGGGAGTGTAAATTAGTCTGTTTGTGATGATCCTAAGCTCTTCATCCTTTAAGTGTCCAAGTTCTTTAAAAGTGTAGAGAACATAATTGCACCAAATTCTGCAAAAATACCTTAAACTGCATCCTTACAATATCCAACTGAGCAAGAATTAAAGCCCCAGGATGCCAGACATAGGCTGCAGTTAGTTATGTGACCGAGTGCCCATCATTTAACACTAATGGAGTGCAATGAATCCTACTCATAAGCAAGAGAAACCCCTTCATTGGCCAAAAGTAACAAGACGAGAGCAGATGTGCAGTTACATGAATTTGGAACATTGTTTGTTGATATTAGCTGAATTTCTGCTGCCTGAATTGCAGAACTTTCCTGCTTATAACCAATGAACATGGTTTCAGCAAAGATGGAGACTCAGCACACATGTCTAATGCGAGTTCTTGAAATAATCCTTGGCAAATTGATTTTCAGGAGGGGTAACATAAATTGACCCTGAAGCAGTCCAGATTTGAGCTCATTGATTTCCCCCACCCCAATGTGGATATGTTAAATCTGACATTTATGTCAGTATTCCAACTTCTCTGGAGCAATTGACAGGAAACATCAGTAGTGAAGTAACAATTCTGGTGTCTACATGTTGAGGTGTCATGCAAAGTTTTTTTCATCATTTAAATGAGTACCATAGGCATACTGGAGCTTGCTTAAGTGAAGGAGAATTAAATTCCTAAACTGTATATTTCAATAACAATAAGGATTTTGACGATGGACTTCAACATCCATTTTATTTTGACACATCAAATATAAACTTTCTTTTGAGATACCGTGTGTAACCATAATTAATACATTAATTCACCCATGCTCAGGCAGCCTTCGATTGTCAGTGTTACCTAGAATTGCATAAAAAACTACATGATGCTGTGACTTGAATTTGACATTGTGATATAAGCACAAACTACTCAACTATACAACTCTCATTTATGTCACTTATGCCACACACAGTTATGGTGTTAAGAATTATTTTACCAATAAAGTATTTAGAGTTGTTGAGTGCACGAAAGACTATCCCTCTGTCATAAACTTTCCAATGCTCACTGACTCCTAGACCAAAAGGCATAAACTGGGTGTGCCAATCACCTTGCCATATTCTTACTAATTCCACAGAACAGCCTGCTCTAGCTTCCTGTTATGAAGTGGTTACTTTACATGTTTGTACTGAATTAATTTTATGATGGGATTTATGAGGAATGTAAGAAGTTGGTTAATATCTGAGAGTGTGCAGGACTAAACTATGACAAAATTTTGGGGGTCATTTAGGAATTTTTTGTATAAAGTACCAATGGTCTCCACAGGATACTCATCCCAGAGCAACTACACTTTACTTGGTTTTTTACTACAGTTTTCTTTGTGTCTGTAATGCACTGAAAATATCTGCACAAATGTCAATGGTATGTATTGTTCCTCTTGGTCAGAAACAAACTTGTTCCATTCAATCATGGTACAGTACTTCCTGTTCACAACAGCAATTACCATTTCTCTTCGACCTCAAGCTCGCATTTATTCAAATCGTTCTGTCCCTGTCACACACACACACACACGTATCGGTTCAATGACTTCAATGGAAGAGTGGCACAGTTTCTGTAAACAGTACTTTTTCAATAGTTCTGCGTTATACATTTTGTTGACAACATATTTTATACTTTTTCACTGATATGGAAGTCTTTTCACAGAAACAAAGATAATTGGGATAATAACCAAATAAAGCATAATTGCATTATTACTCTGTAATGAGCCACCAAAGCCCACAAGTCACATCCATAAATAACCTCCAAAATTTTGTTAGCAGAGTTTGGGTTCACCCTGTATATCACACACTACCTAAACTCCTTAGAGTTACGTGCTAAGTCCACAAAAATACTCCGTGTATGGATTGGACATTCTACAAAAAACACTGAGAAATGCTGCTTTGCTGTATAACTGGAAGGCATGACATAAGACTGGTGGTAAATGATGATGAAACATGTGAAAATATTAAGTGTTACAGGTTGCATTTATTTCAGTTGTTGCATTGCTGTCGACAAAATCTCAGTATATATACACATATATACATATTGTCAGCTCTTCTATTTCCTTGAAAATCCAAATGATAGATTTCATATCACAACATGTACACATACGGTAATGTTCATACAGCTGTGAGAATGTAGACATGAAATGACAGAACATTCAACTTAAACAAAAACTGGTTTCTTGCTATATGGAGTGTCTGCAGGCGACTAAAAGGTAATTATTAAAAAGTATGAAAACCTGAAATCTAGTTCCAAGTTTTCATAATCAAAGATGTGATGAACTCGTTGGTAACCACTAACTATTGTTAGTGAAATGAATCTGTCTGTCTGTCTGTCTTCTATTTTTATAATAAGTATTGATCTAGTGCACAGATCACCTTCAGAATCTGTTTACCAAATCAAATCTATTATGTGTATCTATAGGTCCATGCATTACCACTCAACATAATCTAACAAAACTAAAATTATTTTTATAAATACATAAAATTGATCACATTTTACTAAGTCAAACTGGCAGGAGATATTCCTTTAGTCAACTTACACGTACATATAAATTACTTCCATTCTCTCTTGCATTAAATTCAGTTCATCCTCATCCTCGGAGCGCGCGCGCACGCACACGCACACACGCACACACACACACACACACACACACACACACACACACAGACTTTACTTTTCATACTCATCTGAGTGCACGGAGATATTAGAGAAAAGTGACTGTTCACTATTTGCTTTTCCTGATACACGGAAAAATTTGAGTATGCTGCCATCAGCCCCTGACCCAGAACGTTTACGTCTCTTGGGTGTATAATGTGATGACACAACAGCTGCCTTTAGAACACACGGTTTTTCTTTCTGCAATTTAGTTAACCAGTCAATATTTTCCTTTTGTAGTGGACTCCGGTTGCAAAAGTGGTGTGGAGATGTCCCATCCACAACATAATTGGGGAGTTTGTCTGTTGGAGAGGAGAACAAAGATCGTGAATTACAAAAGCTGGGGTTGTTGTCTTCTTTCATATCAATACTTTTCTCTCCAGGACTGAAAAGTCTCCTTGCACCTCTAGAATCACTAGGTGTTCTCTCCAACATTTCCCCATTGTTTTCTTTAATTGGAGATAAAACTGATCGCTTCTTATTTGTAGAGCCCTGTGAGTCCTCATCTTCCATCATATCTTCCAAGCGCCTTTTCAATGAATGTCTCTCTCTAACAGATGTAGTTCTATCCTTTGCAGATAAACATTTTGAACAGGGTGTTACCAGTTTGCCACTGTTACAACTCTTGCATTCCTCCAACTCTGGTGTTTGCATATCTGATACAACTGGTGTTCTCTGATGATTGAAGATGTATTTTTTGTGGGATCTAGGTGTTGTTTCCAAAGTGGCCACAATGTTTTGTGCCTGTTGAAATGTGGGTCCCACAATTTTTTCTGCAACACCTCTAAGCTTTTGCCTTGGAACCAGGCCTGGAGAAACAATGTCTTCTGCCCACCCTCGAATCTCCACTTCATTGTACTCTTCGTATTCATTACCAACTTCCCAATAACGGACATGCGCATCATCTGAGCACGTTACAATCTGAAAATAATAACAATTTGTTATATGAAATTTCAAATGGTAGCTGCATTATTATAAAAAAGAACACTAATTTCAAGAAACAACATGGTTATTAGACTGCAATTTTCCCCCTTGCATACTTAATGCATCAGCAATGACAAATCAAGTGAAGGTACAAAATTAAGGCAAACTTTTAAAATCAAAACTGGCAGGAGAAAAAAAGATAAAATAGCATTTTGAAGCTACACAATATTTATGGTGTAATATGAAAAAGATTAAGTCAGAAGATCATTAAAATATGCAAAAGCAGGCCAATGCATACTTTGAGCATGCACAACTCCAAGTACTGTCACATATATGCAAATATAAGACA
Organism: Schistocerca gregaria; assembly: GCF_023897955.1. Taxonomy (NCBI): domain Eukaryota; kingdom Metazoa; phylum Arthropoda; class Insecta; order Orthoptera; family Acrididae; genus Schistocerca; species Schistocerca gregaria. The sequence goes on from NC_064925.1 coordinate 291,465,080, forward strand.
ACACTGCTTCAGGAAGAAAAAGGAATTGGTTGCGGGAGTTGAAAGGTAGTGGCGGGCAAGAAGGTTATACAGAGTCACTCACCCTTCGACAATCTGCAGTGCACTTTACATCACAAGACAGTCCAGTTTCAAACTGTTATTCTGCATCTCTACTAACTCTCAGCAGCCAATAAGATTTGTTGTGTAAATTGGAATAGGAAGGAGAGGGGGTGGGGGAAGGGAAGGAACTATTGGCATCAGCTGCATTGGGACACCAGGCAGAATCAGTGAAAATGTGTGCCAGACTAGGAGCCAAACTCAGGGTATCCTACTTACTAGGCAGTTGTGTTTACCACTGCACCACCTGGCCATGTCTGAAAGAACAGACACCATTCGTACAATGAGATTTAGTCTTCCTCCAGACACCTTGCCATGAATAGTGCTGGATGGTGATAAATGGTCTCCCCCAGACTGTGAAGTGGCCATACTTCAGAAACCATTCAGTTTTATGCACTATTGTCCATAGCAACACTTTATAATGTTTGGCAAAAGAGAAGGCATTTGCTCTCTCTATCTGCCATCACTACCTTCTGACGCGTCAGGCAGTATAACGTAATTGATAAGCATTTCTGCCATTTTGAAAGATTTTAACAGGGAGATTACTCCATTACTTTGCAGATTGTGCTTAAGTGGAATTTCGTATTTTATTACTGAAAACAAACGGTGAATTTTCTACAGTATAATATAGAAAATTTTGAAGTAATTCTATTTCAAATTGTTATACCAAGCAGCAACGAACGAACCACCTTACAAAATATTTAATTAGGGGTTTAAAACCAACTACCAACAGAGAAAATATCCATGTAATCACAGGAAAATGCAACCTGATAAACAAGCAGGGAATAAGGCATGAAATAAGAGAAGTGGGAAAAACAAGTACATAAGGAACTGTATTGTTGGATTAAATCTGGTCCTGATAGAAGAAACCAAATGAGTCAAGAGTAATATAATTGGCATAAATTCATTCCTAGTGTCTTTAAAATTTAAACTACTTGTGATTATAATAATCACTCTCAGATGTGACGTAACACAATAATACCACCACTGCTGAGACAAAGCAGGGATTTGTACAGTTAGATCCAAGGTAGAAGATTGTCCAAAACCTGAGCCACTATTTCCTTCTTGTTTGGGTGCCTATTCACCACTCAGTGCCTCCACAAATGTTAATCCTTATCCATTCCACTGCTTATTCCACCAGGGTGTTATATCGAGTTCCCAATATCAGATTAATATGATCAATGACAACACACAATTTAGCAATTCATACTAACCTGCATATCACCAACAGGACACCATGCAACGCATGTAACTTCTAAGTAGTGTCCAGCCAGTGTTGTCACTGGTCTACCAGGCTGGCTGGTATTCCAAATATAAGCCTTTTCATCACTAGAGCCACTTACAAGATATTGGCCATCTGGACTTAAGCAAGTTCTAACATAAAACGAACCTGTTTCATGCCCAGAGTATGTTGAAACTGTAAATAAAAAAAAGGCTATTTAGGTTACAAAAAACAAAATCATTCTGTTAATGATAAACCACACAAGTGGTAAATGGTAAATTACATAAGGATATGCATTTCAAACCATAATTTAGATCACATGAAATTTGTGCAGGCTTAAAACGAAGCTTTTTGTTAACCTGCACTAATTATTTAAAAAAATTGCATGTGTGCTAGTAGCAAAAAAAAAAAAAAAAAAAATTTCAAATTTTATACTGTCACCATAACCAGTTGCCACCCATTACAGTTCAACGAGGTTTTGCTGCAATGCTTTTAGGAAACTCAGTTAGAAACACAGTTTGCTCTAAGTTTTGTAGAGGTGTGGTGCAATTGAAAAACAGTTATTTTTACAGAAAAAGATCGCAACACCAAGAAATTATTAATGTAGAGTAATGAAATTTTTGGAATACATTTGTCTAGGTAACATGTGGAAGCAATTAACATTGCAAGATCATATAGTAATGTAAGTGCAAGTTAAGCCATTGAAAATGTGAAATGCTGGTACATTAATAACTGGTGTAGTCACCAGAATCTCGTCAGGGACTTACACCTAGTAAGTACGTGGCTGGCGACCACAGGGCCCCGAGCTGAGTCCTGGCATTGCTTCCACTTACTTGTGCCAGGCTCCTCACTTTTACTTTTCCTATCTGGCCACCCCTGGGCAGCTCTTTTTCTTTTCCGACCCTGATGCTATTAGGTTTCGAGGGCTAGGGGCCTTTCATTTTCTAACCTATACTCCTCATGCAGTGTCTGATCCAGAGCAGGTGACTGCTAAAGGTGTCTGTATCCCACGTTAGAGGCAGCCTCCAGAACTGCGAAAGGCAACGGAATATCACCGTAGATTATCTACCCTGCATAATGCAGTCTCCATTTTATGCACAAAAATGGCTTCCTCTCACGTTAAATCAGTATCCGGAGGTAAAATAGTCCCCCAATCATCAATCAGATCCCCAGAGGGCTGGGGGGCAGGGGGCGGGACAGCTTGGAAGGATGCAAAAAATTAAAAGGAGGATTGGTACCTGGAATGTTAGAACACTGCTACAAGCAGGAAAACTAGAAAACCTTAAAAGACAGATAGAAAAAGAATCATATGGACCTCGTTGGAGTTGCTGAGGTAAGATGGAATGGATGTGGAGAGTTACAGTCAGATGAATATTTATTGTACTACACAGGAGGAGAAGTAAAAGGAATGAATGGAGCAGGAATGATTATAACAAAGGAATTTGCTAAATGTGTGGAATATATGGGCTATGCAAATGACCGGGTTTTTGGTGTAAAGCTGAAAGGAGCACAAAAAGATTTACTGATTGTCCAGGTGTATATGTCAGCTTCAGAACATGATGATCAAACTGTAGAGGGAACGTACAATGTAATAGAGAGAACAATGGACGAAAATAAAAAAAATGCTGCAAAATAGTAATGGGAGTCTGGAACGCCATTGTGGGGAAAGGGAAAGAGGAAAACATAGTAGGCAGTCATGGTCTTAATGGTCTTAGAAAGAGAAATGATAGAGGTGAATGGCTAATTGACTTCTGCAGGGAAAGGCAGCTGATAGTGGCAAACACACGGTTCAAGAAACACAAGAGGAGGCTCTACACTTGGAAATCACCAGGGGATAAATACAGAAACCAAATCAATTTTATACTAATAGAAGAAAGATACAGAAATGGAATCAAGAAGGTGCACACATTACCAGGTGCAGATATAGCGACCACAATTTATTTATGGCAGAAATAGAAATAAGAATGAAAAAACTGAAGAAGGCGACCATGGTGAAGAAGTGGGGTCTAGAGAAGATAATATCCAACAAAGAAAATACTACAAAAATGCTGTCTCAGGAGTTTCTAAACACATTACGAGACAAAGAACCACCTGATAATGCTGGAATATGCTGAAAGAAGGAATCATTAAAGCAGGACAGCAAAATCTAGGATATTTAAAAGGTAAAAAGGGCAAAAAACACATGGGTCACACAAGAAATGATATCAAAGATGGAGGGGGAAGAAAATTTAAAAAGAAGACCACTGAAGTTGCACGAAAGATGTACCAAAGGTTAAATAATGAACTGCGAAGAGAAAGAGAGCAGGCTAGGAAAAATTGGCTAAAAGAGGAATGTGATGCAATTGAAGAACTGGACAAGAAAGGAAGATACAACTTACTATACAGCAGAGTAGGACTATGACATGGGATCAAAACAGAGCAGGAAGTGCTACTATGGAAATTTTGAGTAAAGACAAAGAGGTAGTGTACAAAGATTGCGATGATGTCCTCCAGAGATGGGAAGAATATCTAAAAGAGCTATTTGACACAGATCACAAACCAGAAACTCTGGAACTTGAATCACTCAGCAGTGTAAGTGATGACGAGAAAGGACCAACCATCATAATGAAAGAAGTAAAGTCTGCCATAGCTGCAATGAAAAATGGCGAACCGGTAGGTACAGATATGACACCGGTAGAAATATTAAAATGCTTGAACCAAGATGGAATAAGAGAAATATTGAGGTTATGTAATAAAATATATGACAGTGGTGAATGGCCTGAGGACTTTCTGACAACAGTAATGATTCCATTGCCGAAAAAAACAAGGAACCAAGAAATGCAGTGAGCACAGGACACTAAACATCACTTTGGCTGCATGTGAAATTAGGCTAAGAATAATTAATAAAAGACTTGAAAAAGTAATGGAGGAGAATCTTGGCGAGGAGCAGTTTGGCTTCAGATGGAATACAGGCACCAGATATGCAATAGAGCTCCTACAAATCTAGCAAGAAAGGTTTACTGAAAAAGGAAGAGACCTATTTATGTGCTTCAAATCAATCTAGAAAAGGCATTTGACAATGTGGTTTGGGACAAGCTGGCGACTATAATGAGGGAAAATAGAGTGGACTGGAAAACCAGAAGACTTGTAAACTCATTATATCTTAATCAAAAAGTTTCAATTAAAATTAGAGGAGAAAATACAAACTGGATCGGACTAGGAAAAGGAATAAGACAAGGATGCTGTCTATCACCTACTCTTTTCATCCTCTACTTGGAAAATATGATTGACCAATGCTCATTAGATGACAAAGGAGTAGAAATTGGAGGAAGAAGAGTAGGGTGTTTGAGGTTTGCTGATGACATGGTCCTTCTAGCCACAGGGGAAAAAGAATCGAAGGATTTGATGGACACCACTGAAGCTAGCGGAAAAAATTATGGAATGAAAATTAACACAAAGGAGGAAATAAAGAAATAAAAATTATACTGAATGGAGAAATATTAGAAAAGGTTCAAAATTTTAAGTATCTTGGAAGCAGGATAGACGCTGACTGGAAGTGCACCACAGAAATTAAAACAAGGATGGCAATGGCAAAAGAGGCATTTCATAAGAAAAGGCGAATTTTCTGCAGCGGTCTGGACAGAGAACTCAGGAAGAGACTCATAAAATGTCTTTATGGAGTGTTATTCTGTAAGGCACTGAAATATGGACTTCGAGGAAGAAAGACAGAAAAAGGCTGGAGGCTTTTGAGATGTGGACATGGCGGAGGATGGAAACAATAAGTTGGATGGACAGAGTAAAAAATGAAGAGGTACTGAGAAGAGTGGGAGAGTAAGACAGTTACTAGATGTAATAAAAAGAAGAGAAAGAAATTGGATTGGGCATATTTTAAGAAAGAATGATGGATTGGTAAAAACAGTTTTAGAAGGTTATGTAGAAGGGAAAAGGAAGCGAGGAAGAGAGAGATTTCAGATACTGGATTACGTGATGGACGGTACAACATACAGCAGCCCTCAGAAGGAAGCAACAGATCGCCGAAAATTGAGAGTAAAAGGACCTGATAATATAGCAGAAAACTGATGATGATGATGAGTCACCAGAATGCTGGATACAAGCACACAAACAAGCACTATGCCATTTTATGGGATGGAATTCCATGCCTGTTGCACTTGGTTAGTAAAGACAGGAAGAGGTAATGCTGTTTGTGGATGACACTGGAGTTGTCATCTGATGATATCCCAACTGGATACACATCTGGTGATTGAGTAGGCCAAGGAAACATGTCAACACTCTGAAGAGCATGTTGGGTTACAACAGTGGTATGAGGGCAAGTGGTACCCTGTTGGAAAACACCCCCTGGAATGCTGTTTGGCAGCACAACATGTTTGATCACCAGACTGATGTACAAGTTTGCAGTCAGTGGGCATGGGATAACCATGAGAGTGCTCCTGCTGTCATACAAAGACACACACCAAATCACGACCCCAGGTGTATGCCCAGGTGTCTACCACACAGACAGGTTGTTTGCAGGTGCCCCCCCCCCCCCCCCCCACCTGGCTTCCTTCTGGCCAACACACAGCCATAATTGGAGGCAAGGTAGAACCAGCTTGCATCCAAAAACACAACAGGCCTCCAACCTCCCCTCCAACGAGGTCTCATTTAACTACTCTTGAAGTCACAAATGGCGGTGGTTTGGGGTCAGTGAAATGCACGCTACAGGGCATATGGCTCTGAGCTGTCACTGAAGTAACCTCGCAAGTGTTTGTTGTGTCACTGTGGTACCTACTGCTGCTCAAATTGCTGCTACAGATGCAGTAGAATGCACCAGAGCCATACACTGAATATGATGGTCTTCCTTCTTGGTAGTGTTACATAGCTGTCCAGAGCCTGATCTTTCTGCAACTACATTCTCATGGCTTCCACTACCAACAATCATGTATAGTGGGTACATTTCTGCCAGTCTTTCAGCAGTATCATAGAAGAAACATCCAGCTTCTCTAGCCCTATTACATGATCTTGTTCAAGCTCAATAAGGTGTTGATAATAGCATCTTTGTTGCCTTAAGGCATTCTTGACAGACATCAACTCACATGTCCAGCCTCAAAGGTAACTATAGCTCGCATCATGTTGGAAGGCAGCCCTATTTTCAGCCATTCTGCGCATCCCTCACCAGTCACTGCTAACAGCCAGTGAGACTTATTCTCTTTCCAAGCAGCTAGCTGCAAGTTACAAACTGAACTGCAGGAAACTCTCTCCCACATGCTGTGCAGTTGCTGTATTTTGCGCCAATGCAGTTTCATTCACACAGCAACCGAATTATTCACTCTGATGTTGATGTTAGTTTCTTGTAGCAATATAGTTGTGAATGTGTATCTGCTAACATTTTAGTGTGATTTCCAAATGAAATTGTCATATGATGGCAATAAATGTGAAGTTCCTCTAAAGCAACTTTAATTAAATTGCATGCCTATGGAGTGTCGCCTTGGTTGTGTGACTGGTTTCGTGATTTCCTGCAAGATAGATCACTGTATATAGTAATCAATGGAAAATCGATAGAAGTGTTATCTGGCATTTGCAAGGAAGTGTTATAGGTGTTCCTCTGTTCCTCATCTAATAAATGGTTTAGGGGACTATCTGAGGAGCCCTCTTACACTGTTTGCAGATGATGCTATTATTTACTGTGTTGTAAAGTCATCAGAGATTAAAACTAATTAGAAAATGACTTACACAAGACATCTGTATGGTGAGGAAAGTGACAATTGGCTCTAAATAATGAAAATCTGAAGTCATCCACATGAGTACTGAAAGGAATCCGCTAATTTGGTTTACTGGGTAAAACACACTATTTTAAAGGCTGTAAATTCAACTGAATACTTAAGGATTACAATAATGAATAATTTAAAATGAAACTATCACATGAATAACATCGTGTGGAAAGCAAGCCAAAGATTGTGATTTATTGGTAGAACACTTAGAGAGACTACTTACACTATGCTTTACCACCCTCTTTGCGAGTATTGCTGTCAGGTGTGGGATCCACAGCGGATAGAATTGATCAAAAAAAGTTCAAAGAAGGGCAGCTTGTTTTGTATTTGCATGAAATAGGAGAGAGACTGCCACGGATATGATACGCGATTTGAGTTGGCGATCATCTAAACAAAGGCATTTTTTGTTGTGGCAGTTTTTCCTCATAAAATTTCAGTCGCCAACTTTCTCATCTGCGTGTGAAAATACTTTGTTGGCACCCACCTAAACAGAGAGGAAGGTTCATCTTATTGTATTAAGAGAAATTAGAGCTCGCATGCGAAGATTAAAGCTTTCGTGCTTCCTGCGCACTGTTTGAGAGGAGAACGGTAGAGAAATAACTTGGAGGTGGTTCTATCAACGTTCTGCCAGGAACTTAATTGTGAATTGCAGAGTAATCATATAGATGTAGATGCTTCACAAGCAATGCCGGAGGTTGGTTTTAAACATCTTAAGGATAGAGTTTTTAACTGAAAGAAGTGACACAGAAGCAACTCGAAGCACATCTGTTGTAAAGATGCACGATACGAGAGGAGGTGGTTGTTCTACAGTGTATTACAGTGGTGAAACATGGGTGATCAGAATCATTCCATGAACATCTGCTGGAAAACAAGTGATGGTACTGACGGTTTTAAAGTTCCCTTAGGAAAAGGTTCTCAGATACTTATTCTACTTGCTGAGTCTTCTTATGATTTGGTTCCTGAGAGTAAACTTATAATTAGGTGTAAGAAAAACAGCAGTGACTACCATTCAGAAATGAATGCTGTCGCTTTCAAGAAGTAATTCACTGAACAATTCTTACTATACCTAGCTTCAAAGTCTGTCACTTTAATTACAGTGACAGTTATCATTAAGCTGTTACAGAGAAATGACCACGTACAAGCATCAGGAAAGGGAATATTGTGCTCTGACTGAAAACTAAAAATATTCCAGACAATATAAGCCACACTCATGCTGAACTCCTACAGCTCGTTAATTTATAAAAGTTATGCAGCAGAACGTACAAATTTGACTTCCTTGCATGTGAATGTGGTCGCATAGTTTTGCATTTACCGACATATTACTGTCAGTATAATCCAATCACAGGATACAAGCTATGTGGGTGAAAAAAAATAAGGGAAAAAAAACATTCAAGATAACAGACACTGAAATGCTTGTACATGAAGCAATAGACAGGGTCCCCTTCAGTGTGGGCATACTTGTGTGTGTCATGCTGAAAAGTTTCAAAAGTAAGACTTTCACAAGGAGGTGAAGATGGATAAAAGCCTTGAACGTATCATCCTAAATTTCCAATCATAGGGTTCAGACATGGACTCAGATAGCAGATGGTATTACGATGTAGACTTTGAAACAGAGTAAAGTAATGATCTGTCTTGGTTTTAAAGACTCATAGTTTAAAAACATTTTTGTTAACATATCGATTGCATACACTGTACATGAGAACTTCCTAGCATTTATTGATTAGGAATATGTAGCCAGTTAAGTATTCAGACTATAATGTAAAACACATTGCCCAAGGCGAAGTTAAGCTTTTCCCAACATGTTGTATTACTCGTGAGAATGCAGCTACATAAATTTGTCAAAATCTCGCATATTTCGACACATAAAGCCCTGTCATTTTCATGGCACAAATTGGAAAACGCCTTAAAATGAAAGGGAGGGTTACCTGTCGAGATAGCGGTGGTTTTTAACATTATCAGTCAGCATTCCTTTGAGTTATTCACAGGAAGTGGTTCATTGTGAACTTGTTCAATGGGCCATAAATAGGTTCTCCCACTGTAACGTCAAACGAGTTATTTTCAACTCATAATACCTTGTTGACTACAAAAAATGTGATAACATACTGACAATTTTTACGATATAAAAAATTATATCAGTACCAGCAGTGTCAAACAAATATAATGATTTTGGTTTGAGTTCGAAGTTTATTTTGTTATGTATTACATTTTTACTTATAATACAGTGCAAATCGCAATAATTGGCAATTACTGCAACTATTTTCGATGACCTTGTCATTAGACAAAAATTGTTCTTGACTCTTTACAAAGCCGTATCAGCTGTTCTCACCCTCTGACATCATACAGACAATCGCTGTGGAGCAATGGACACAATCTCAAGACTTAGAAGTAATATTTGTCTCAGGTAGACAACTGATCGAAACAACTTTTAAAATGTATTATTCCCTCATGGATCTGTACATATAATATGACGTATCGAAGGCAAATTAACCTGATTGTTGTCCGCAGCAACACAGTTCTGCAACACGGACTTTGTTTGCCTGCTCTCTGCCGCCATGTGCAAATCTCATTTGCTCCGCACCTCCCTATCACTCCGCCTCCATGCACAGAAGCACCTTCCTATATGAAGCAGGCTAACATTCACGAGCATTACAGCATGTATTTAATGGAGACCAAACTACGAGGATATCGGTCCCTTGTTTCTAATACAACAATGCCGCAAGTGTGAGCATAAAACAGACAAGACATATAACACAAAACAGAAAGAAAGGAAAAACCACATGAACAAAGGAAAGGCTACAAACACTAAAAGGAACAATTGAGGACAAGAAAACCACAGAGAAATTCTAGAAACAGAAGACAATAAAAGAAGAAAGCAGATTACAGTGGCTGACCAACCAAGAGAATAAAAAGGAAAAGCCAGTCACTCTGCAGCACTCTCCGCCCCTAAAAACACAAGGGTGGAGGACACAGAGGGACAAAGGAAATGTGCTAAAACTTAGATCAAATGATGAAACCCACCATCACGAATAAAACGTAAAACTAAATCAACCAATGACGCACTGCCAGATAAATGAGCGGCAACTAATCCAGTAATCCAAGATTTCATCGCCGGGCAGTCAAAGTGGGACAGTGCACCAGAATATGGGCCACTGTCAACCGGGCGCCGCACCGACACTCAGGCGGGCCGATAGCTATCCACATAAAGTGGATTTTTACTGGGTTTGAGCACTAGAATGATGGTGCTCTCCCGCCATAGCAATGGAAAGATGCCATCGCACCAGATTCAGTTGAAGATGACGAGGATATGTCGCTTGTAGTCAGATGAGAGATGTTTAATCATCAGGCTGTGGATCCGATCAGGCCCAGGAGCTGTGTCGGGACAATGTGCAAGGGCACTGAGGAGTTCCCACTACGTAAATGGGGCATTATAGGATTCTCTGCAGCGTGTAGTGAATGAGAGAACATTCCCTTCCAGCCACCGTTTGAGTGTGCAAAAGGCTGGAGGGTAACTCTCGGATGCAGAGGCTTGAGCAAAGTGCTCAGCAAACTGCTCGGCAATCACATTGTGTCAATACATAACTCGCTATTTATAGTAACACCGGGGACAGCTGTTGGGGCCTGGTATCTAAAAAAGACGTTTGATCTTTGCCAGACTTGGGACGGTGACATGTGGCACCCAATGGTGGAGATATATCTCTCTCCCAACACTCCTCCTTCCGTTGTTTGATAAAGTAGCAAACACAGGCACGGAGCTGTTTAAAGGCTATGAGATGCTCCAGGGAAGGATGCCGCTTTAAAGATCACCGACGCTCCTTAATTGCTTCAGCGACTTCTGGCGACCACCAAGGGACTGCCTTTAGCTGGGGGCACCCTAAAGAAGAAGGGATTGCGTTTTCTGCTGCAGAAACAATTTTTGTACTCACCTGCTCAATCATCACATCGATGTTACCGTGTGGGGAAGATTCAACAGCGACAGCAGAGGTGGTAATTTCCCAGTCGCCTTGTTTAAAGCCCATCTGGGCAGGTGTCCGTGGGCCTGATGCCGGGGCAGTGACAGGAAGATGGGGAAGTGATCACTATCACAAAAGTCGTCATGTGCTCTCCAGTGGATAGATGGGAGAAGTCCCAGGCTGCAAATTGATAAATCAATGGCCAAGAAACTACCATGAGCTACACTGAAATGTGTGGCAGCCCCAGTATTTAAAAGGCAGAGGTCAAACTGAGACAGTAAAGTTTTGACATCTCTGCCTCAGCCAGGAAGTATTGTCCACCTCACAAGGGGTTATGGGCGTTGTAATCTTCCCAAAGTAGGAAAGGTTTATGGAGTTGATCAGTCAGTGCAGCTAATACAATCAGGGGTACTGTACCATCTGGAGGAAGATACACATTGGAGACAGTTATTCCTGTGTCGCCCTTATTCTGATAGCCACAGTTGAAGAGGGGTTTTAAGGGGCACAGTTTCACTAGAGGCTGAGTTTAGGACATAAACGCAAACTCCACCTGACACTCTATTATAGTCGCTATAGTTCCTGTAATATCCCTAATAGCCACGAAGGGCAGGGGTCTGCACTGCTGGGAAGCAGGATTCCTGGAAGGCAATGCAGATAGCAGGTGTAAAGGTTAACAGCTGCTGTAGCTCAGCAAGGCGGTGGGGGGCGGGGGGGAGGGGGGGGGGGGTCGAAGATGCCGCAATTCCACAGGAGGATTGACGTCATTGTGAGACTGGGAAGGCATGGAACATTCAATTTGGCAGTTTCGCCTTAGGGTCACCTGCTGCCATCGATTTATTGCCTGAGCAGTCTATATCCATTGTGTCTGAGGATCTGGCGAGATCTAGGTCCTCATCGGACGCCAGAATCTCTACTGCGTCCTAAAAAACAGAGCTTGTAGGTAGCGGTGGTGGGGCGTGCCACCTCAATTACCCTGGTCTTAGGGGTATTCTTTTTGGGTTTCTCTCACTGTTCCTTGGGTTTCCCTGCCTGAGAGGACTTCACTGACTCGGTGTGAAGCCCTATGACCAGCTGCTTTTGAGCTCTTCGGCCACTGGCGGGTGTCTTCTTTCCCACTAGCAGAAACCTAGGAAGGGAGTGACCCAAGGGACCCCTTCCCAGTAAGAGAAGCCGAATACGACTTATGCTTCTCTAGCTTAAAAGTGGGGATAGCCGTCCCAGCCCTCCACCATAAAGGGGGCAGGTGTAGTCTTCTGGCTCTGAGAGGTTACTGGGGTTTGTGGAGCTGATGGGGCCAGAACTGTTATAGCGGCGGCATAAGACAATGTCACACGTACAGGATGCAGGCATTCAAATTTTCTCTTAGCCTCAGTGTAGGTCAGTCAGTCCAGGTTCTTGTGCGCCATGATTTTCCTTTCTGCAGTCTGGCAAGCAAGGCGAATGGTGCTCTCCACAGTTGACACAGATGGGAGGTAGGGCACATAGAATATTGGGATGTGATGGACGTCTGCAATCTCGACATGTGACACTGGAAGTGCAAAGGGAAGACATAAGGCCGAACTTCCAGCACTTAAAGCACTGCATCGGGGGAGGGATATAGGCCTTTACATCACAGCGGCAGACCATCACCTTGACTTTTTCAGGCAATGTATCACCCTCGAAGGCCAAGATGAAGGCACTGGTGGCAACCTGATTACCCCTTGGACCCTGGTGGACACACCGGATGAAATGTACATCTCGCCGCTCTAAATTAGCGTCCATCTCGTCAGGGTGCAAAAGAAGGTCGTTGTGAAATATCATACCCTGGACCATAGCTTTTATGGGGTGTGATGGTTACAGAAGCATCCTCCAGCTTGTCACAAGCAAGTAACATCTGTGACTGTGCAGAGGATGCTGTTTTGATCCAGACTGACCCAGATCTCTTTTTGGACAATCCCTCCACCTCCCAAATCTTGTCCTCTAAATGTTCAACAAAAAACTGAGGAATCCTCATCAGTTCTCGAACATACAAGGTACCAGTGCGAGTAAGATCCTCTGCCATCCTTATCCTGACATTCCTCCCATGGGGTGGCCAGGGAGGTGAACAATTTGTGCGTTGAATTGAGCTCATGATCTCTTGGAGACTGCTGGTGTTTCACCAGCAGCATGAGATGATGGACCTACGCTTCATCGCATGTCATCTGCCCTGATACCACCCACTCCGACCAGGTGCCCTCCCCACGGGCGCCACCCAGCCGCAGCAAAGGCCACCTGGCATGATGGCCACTGCTAGTAGTCCCAACGCCCAAGGGGGATGGGCATCTACACCTTGGCATACATGGGGAGTTAATGGCACAGGCATCAGCAGAGTAGTCCCTGTGTGGTCAGGGGGCTACAACCAACAGGGTACAAGGTGCTACAACCAACAGGGTACATGGTTGCCTCACCACAATGGACTGGCTTCCGTGCTGGGTAACAGGTGCAAAGAAGTCCATGGTCATCATCGACGCAGGAAGCGACACTGTGTAGTGCATGGTGGAAAACGCACTCAGGAAGGTGTCCTCGCCCAAGAGATGGAGAATGAATGGGACTAAAATGCGACAACAAGAATGGGCTAAAGATCTCAATGCACAATGGACACAAAGCACCATGTAAGGCGCCCTTCCCCAATTGGCTCACTCTTCGGGATAATTTTGAAAAATGGGGGTCAAGCCTTACAGGGGACCATCACAAAGGCCGAAATATGAGAGACTCCTTTTAGTCACCTCTTACGACAGACAGGGATACCTCGGGCCTATTCTAGACCCCGGATCCAACCCACAGGGGAACCACATTTAGATTATGTCACACACCTCCTTGATGTTGCGCTATTTGTTTTTTTTTTTCTTTTCTTTTCTTTTTTTCTTTTTGGTCAGGGTATTCTGAAACTCAAATGTGTTTTGTGAGAGCTGAATTATTTTTCAGCAGCATAATCAAATTAATGTTTCAGATTAAATATCAAAAGGTGTAATAGAACTGCCACGTTTCTCAGAGCCTTTTATTGCAACTGTTCCACTTCTAAATCTGCCAGTAACAAGCAATCCACTGTACAATGGTGTCTTGTATTTGGTGGCAGAAAGTGTAATTTTTCATGTAGTTAATCTCATTTTTTGTTGATTGTGCCACTTCCACTGTACTGAAAGCTATGTTAAATGTTTATTACATTTCTGACTCGATGATGCTGTTTATTCTTACCTGAATACATTAATGCCATTCTTATCTGAATACATTAATGCCATGTGATGTTGTTACCACTGTAAAAATTTTTCCACTGTGAACATTGTCCACGACCGAAACCAGTTATGGACACACAATTTACAAGATAGCAGGTATCATGATGCATTTTTCTACGTACATTGATGCTATTAACAGACGCCTGAAAAAATGTTAGTAAATTTTGTTTTTGAATGCCATGAGATTCAATGTTTTCCCCTTCTCGAGTGAACACTTAAGAAGCATATAATGTGACTGGAGAGAAATAATAAAAAAAAAGCAGAGAAAGAATTCATTCAAATTAAGCTGTCAAGCAGATGGAAGTATGACTTTCTTTCAACAGTAACAGACAAAAAGAAATAAGGATCAAACTTCCACATGGGAAAAATATATTAAAACAAAGATTCCAAGACTTAACAAGCGGGAAAGCGCCGATAGACAGGCACAATAAATAAAACACACACACAGAATTTCTAGCTTTCGCAACCGACAGTTGCTTCTTCAGGAAAGAGGGAAGGAGAGGGAAAGACGAAAGGATGTGGGTTTTAAGGGAGAGGGTAAGGAGTCATTCCAATCCCGAGAGTGGAAAGACTTACCTTATGGGGAAAAAAGGACAGGTGTACACACGCACACACACACACATATCCATCCGCACATACACAGACCATGCGGATATGTGTGTGTGTGCGCGAGTGTACACCTGTCCTTTTTTCCCCCTAAGGGAAGTCTTTCCGCTCCCGGGATTGGAATGACTCCTTACCCTCTCCCTTAAAACCCACATCCTTTCGTCTTTCCCTCTTTGCTGAAAAAGCAACCATTGGTTGCGAAAGCTAGTAATTCTGTTTGTGTGTTTTGTTCATTGTGCCTGTCTGCCGGCACTTTCCTGCTTCGTAAGTCTTGGAAAATAAACATATATATATATATATATATATATATATATATATATATATATATATATATATATATAAAATCTGGGATACTGAACAAAACATATTTAGTTTACAAGAGCCACTCTCATGATGGATACTTTGAACTGGCTTCTTGGAGCTCTTAATTTACAAATTCTGACAATTCACCTTTTCATTTAACACATTTGAGACTGGCCTCAGTCACTCTGGATGGGGTAGCTGGACTGCTGTTTTTAGTACATTGTTCAAGAACTAGCTTTGTAGGTGTGAATGCTATAAATGTGTGTGTAGTTTCATTTTAAATAATAAAACTTGGTTTATCTATTCTTTAAAAAAGTAGATATGCTAAATATCAGGAAAAGAAAGATTGCTACCTACTATAAATATGACACGTTTAGTTGCAGACAGGCACAATCGGTTGGCAGCCTAGTCCCTGCATGCTGCAGCCAGATGGCACACTTCCCCAACCCCCCTCCCCCTGCCCCTCCCCCTCCAGACTACTGCTTTCGTTCTATTGACAGTTTCATTCTGGTCTGAACAGCCGGAAATGGCAGTCGTGTGTGTGCGTGCGTGTGTGTGTGTGTTTTCTTTACTGACAAAGGCTGTGGCCGAAAGTTAAGGTGAAAAACTCTTTCAGGTGTGCCTGTTCATCTTTATGGTAAGTAGAAATCTACCTTTTCCTTGTATTATTGTTACCTCAACCTGGAGTTTCCATTGTTACATATACAAAATGTTTTAGTGAATTGGGGGGGGGGGGGGGGGGGGGGGGGGGGCAAAAAACCTTGCACACATCATTCTTACAGTTTAATTCACCCGAATGTGATACTTTTTGAAACACTGAATCGTATGAAGAGGTACATTAGAATTTCAACACCACCAGGATGTTTCTCTTCAGCACAGTTTCCCCTTCTGGTGCTTACTGACTTAGGAACACACTTTTAAGGCAAGTGTTGGTCACAATTTATTTCTCAGTTAGTAATAACTTTTCAGCAAAATGGTCGGTCCTAGAACTAGTGAAGAATTGATCTCTTGACATAAGTACTTCATAACCACAAACAAAATTCATAACTGAAACTTCCTGGCAGATTAAAACTGTGTGCCCGACCGAGACTCGAACTCGGGACCTTTGCCTTTCGCGGGCAAGTGCTCTACCATCTGAGCTACCGAAGCACGACTCACGCCCGGTACTCACAGCTTTACTTCTGCCAGTATCCGTCTCCTACCGAGTTCGAGTCTCGGTCGGGCACACAGTTTTAATCTGCCAGGAAGTTTCATATCAGCGCACACTCCGCTGCAGAGTGAAAATCTCATTCTGAAAATTCATAACTTCTTACTTCCACAAATAAGACCTGATGCAGTACTGCGGGAATCAAGAGAGTTCAAATTTACTGCAGTATCGTCTCATGAAGTAGCTAACATCATACAATCCCTAAAAAATCTTAAATCTGTGGGCTGGGATGAAATTCCAACAAATATCATAAAGGCAGGAAGTGACAGCATTGCACCTCAACTCTGTAAAATAATAAACCAATCATTTGATGAGGGCTGCTTTCCAGACAGACTGAAATATGCTGAAGTCTGTCCAGTCTACAAAAAGGGGAAAACAAGATGATTTAGTAAATTTCCGCACAGTGTCTATACTCCCCAGTTTTCTCTAAAATAGTTGAACGAATAGTATGTAATCAATTAGAAAACTACAATAAGGAAGGTAATATTATTCTCAATAACCAGTATGGGTTTAGGAAGGGACAAAACACTTTACAAGCTGTAAATGAACTAATCTCCAAAGTAAGTAAATGCCTTGACAACAAACAAAGTGTATCTGGTATTTTTTGTAAACTCTCAAAGGTGTTTGACACAGTAAACCATAAGCTACTGCTCCAAAAATTGGGTACCTATGGCTTCCATGGAAAATCTGTAAGATGGTTTTCATTTTATCTCAAAAACAGATACCAAAGGGTGGTGATACATCAAAAGGGAGAGAAAACTTGCTCTAGATTGAAAGAAATTCAAGCAGACGTGCACCAGGGCTCGATATTAGGACCACTTCTGTTCTTATATTACATAAATGACATGCCTAGCAAAGTAAATACAGATACAATACTTTACGCAGATGACTCAACTGCTGTAGTCTGCTGCGAAAACACTGACGAATTAGTAAGGACCATGAAACAAACCTTATAAGAACTTGAACAACGGATAAAAGATAATGCTATGAAATTAAATCTTGAAAAAACCCAAACCATACACTTCAGGACCAAACAAACTACTGAATGTATATCACAAATAGAATATTCAGGTAAAGAACTGACCACAGTTGATTCTGTAAAATTTCTTGGGATAACTTTAAATAAAAACTTGCAATGGACCGACCATGTTGACAGTTTACTGAAGAGATTAAATAGTTTAGTTTATGCAATGAGGGTACAACACAAAGTAACGGATTTAACAGTGAAGAAAACTGTATACCACGTGTATTTCATAACACTTATAAGATATGGAATAATATTTTGGGGTGCTAAAAAGACAAACCTCCTTCGAATCTTCAAACTACAAAAAAAAAAAAAAAAAAAAAAAAAAAAAAAAAAAAAAAATCGGAGCAATGACAGGAACCAATAGTAGACATTCACGCAAACCACTATTCAAAAGCCTGGACTCCATGACAATCCCTTCCATCTTCATATATGAAATTACTTCTCTTTGAACAGAAAAACTCACATGTGTTTGAAGGAAATACATTCACATTTGCCTATGAAACTAGACATAAATTGAAATACATGCAACCTTGTCACCGACTCACAGTATATGAAAATACTCCATATTACATGGCTCTGAAGATCAGAAATAAGATAAGGTCAATATTTGGGGAATCTACATTGGAGACCATTAGCACATACCTAAAAAGCAAATGTTATTATAGTCTAGAAGAATTTCTAAATGAATAAAAAGCAATGTTACAGTTTAGAAGAATTTATAAATAGGAATAGGGAGTAACGATGCAAGTACAGACGGTATACTTTCAAAGCCATATAGATCCAAAGTATACACATTCACTTTATATTCATGTTTTCCCTCTATTATATTCATGTTTATATATAGAATTATATAGTGGTTTGTATCCCGTTCAGTACATTCATACTTTATACAGGTGTGTGAAGGCTGTAGTAATGCTTCGATGAGTTACAAAAAGATTTAAAATATAATGTTGTATTTTTATTATAATAAGCAATGGATGTATGATGTATTTCCTGTAGTATATAAAATACTGTAACTGTATGACGTATTTCCTGTAGTATATAAAATACTGTAACAACTTAGGTTAAAGCCTGACGAGTCACCAATGTTCTCAATCGAATGATTGTATAAAAACATGTTATGTGACAATAAAGTATCTTATCTTATCTTATCATACATTGCCTTGTGTTCAAAGGAATTCCGTAACTGTACAAGATACAGAAACAGGGTGTAATTTTTTTTTTTCTTTTATACATAATCTGAGTCTCCTTACATAGCACAAATGCACACGTGATGCCCATCACAAACAAATAAACGAAAAAAAATTTCCACCAATTGAACTGCTTTCTCTTGAAAAAACAATAAACAATCATTTGGTCTGACTTATCCATTCCTACTTTGTGAATATTATAATCAAGAATTAAGTCTGGTTTTGCTTTAGTCACTGACTCCCCTCATGACCACAGTTATCTCTGCTGCTTGTAAGGTTCCATGTAATAGGCCAAACTGGCAATGGTAACAGACAAATATTGTATTTATTTAATGCTATTTGACACAATTTCAGTTCAGTATTCTGTGATATGTTTTCACTGATGATTTACTTGACATACATGGATCACTGCTGTCACAACGCTACAATTTAAGAGCAAACTTTTCAATATTGTGATTTTTTCAACATATTTAAACTTTAATTATGAAATATTAAGTCCTTCGTCCTATTCATTCGTTTCTGAATAAATAAACAATAACAGGAATAAATATATTCTAACTGTGTTAATTTTTATTTTATACTTTCTAAGAAATACAGACTGAAAAATTCAAAACCATACGAAATGAACAAAATCTTATTTGAAAGATAAAATATGATAATCTATTGTGCACTGCCTCATAATCTTTAGATGGTGAGAATTAAATGGGAAACTAATACTTGAAAATAAGAATATAAAGAAAGCTAGCTGCTTCCATTTTAAATGAAAATTTAATTTGAAAAACTAAATTGCACATTTGCTACATTTAAATTTCCATCACAACAAAAATAAAACTGTACATCCAAACAACACTCCAACCATACATGAGTTCTGCAAAATTTTTAATATGCACAAGCTGTAGTCAGTTATTGTCCGAGTTCATTGCAGTTTTTCTTTAGATTTTGAATAAGTAATATGATGGTTTATTGTTGCAAATACACTTTTATCTTGCCGAGATCTTTAGTTACAAGTTGTTATGATGAGGAACAAAAATTTATTCCTGTGCTGTATAATGAAAAATACAATTTTGTTAATTACTTTTAGAAGATATAATTTGGGGTACAATTGGAATATTATGCAAACAGCACTTAATTTCGCATAAACCAACGCGAGAGTCCTTAAATCACAATTAAAATGACTGAGCCTACAGAAGAACTTTGAATTAGCATTACTATGGAAAAGTACCAGAACTTAGCGACACTGTATCAACTCTCTTTTCCCAGTTTGTTTATTCTTGTGCTAAAATAGCTGTAAATCGTGCTACCAACACAACCAACTTAAATAAATCTATGATATTTGGAAAGTTGACATTATTGTTGATCTAGATCTAGATCTACATCTACATCTACATCCATACTTTGCAAGCCACCCGACGGTGTGTGGCGGAGGCAGGTGTTCATATCTTGCACACAAACCAGAAGAATATAGAGTAGTTGTATCTTGTAGCACTGCAGTAAGTTGAAAGCCTCAAAACATATCTTGTGTCCCTCCATTTTAGACAGAGCAGATATTCCCTTCTTGCAAAATCATGTTCTTTCTTGATACTTGGCTTTACAACCATACACTGAGGAAGTAGTTTTCTGTTTAGCACTCAAGTGCCTACTGTCTTTGTCTTGTGCGTCCATAAATAATCCAAGTAGTTTTTTATTGGTTTATTCGAAAATTGCCACAACACCCAGCTCCTGTACCACTTTCCCAGCATGAACCTCCATCCTTAGCATATATCCAGTCAAAGCATTACAAACAGTTTATGCCATAGTTATTTGGTCTGCTTTACATGTAAACACAAAAATGTACTCATCCTCAAAAGTCACACATTCCTCATTGACAAGTCATGGCAGAGGTTATCTCGTATCACTGTGTGTACTTTCCTCTTCCAGTTGCAAGTAAAGTGAAGAAAAAATAACTGTCTATATGCCTACATATGAGACCTATCCCTTACCTTCATGGTTCTGGATATCCTTCATTAACTGTCAAATATTCACAATGAACAAACAAAGAAGAAACGTTATTCAAATAGTCAAAAATTGGATGAGTTTTGAACAATGGGTGCAGATTAGGCTGATTACAAGGAATATATTTTTCCATTGTTGTTTGGAACCTATCACGGTTTAACTGTTGATGCTTTTGGCCAATAGCCACTGATGTTTGGCTTTTTCCCAAGGGAAATGTGAATGATTACAGCTGATTTTATTATTTCACCTGGCATAAACAATGAAAAATAATCAAGCTATCAAGTGGTGCCTTCACATGAGCCTTTTCCTGAAAAAGAGGGAGCAGGAGGTGGGAAGTTATTGTACACAATACAAATTTCTCATCTGTTGTCTCAAGTCTCTTTGACAATAACAGTTTTGAAATTGACAGTTCAACAGTCTTCCTCATCTACAATTAATTTATAATACTTTTTATTACCAGAATTGTTTTACAAATGTTTATTCAAGTGATAAAATATTTCAAACACTTCACTACATTATTTTCTTTTACTTATTAATTACCTGACCATTCAACCTCACAGAAATCTGGATCAGTATCAGAAATTCGAGTTCTCCTGGAATCATCAATTTCTTCTCCCATTGCATTCAAAAAAGCATCATCGAAATTCGCCATGTCAAAACTATGTAGAGTGCATGCAGAGGGCAATGAAGTACAGGTAGCAGCCAAACCAGCATGACACTCAACAGAGAATGGCATCAAAGAAAGCTCTGTTGTGAAATACAGATACACTCCTGGAAATGGAAAAAAGAACACATTGACACCGGTGTGTCAGACCCACCATACTTGCTCCGGACACTGCGAGAGGGCTGTACAAGCAATGATCACACGCACGGCACAGCGGACACACCAGGAACCGCGGTGTTGGCCGTCGAATGGCGCTAGCTGCGCAGCATTTGTGCACTGCCGCCGTCAGTGTCAGCCAGTTTGCCGTGGCATATGGAGCTCCATCGCAGTCTTTAGCACTGGTAGCATGCCGCGACAGCGTGGACGTGAACCATATGTGCAGTTGACGGACTTTGAGTGAGGACGTATAGTGGGCATGCGGGAGGTCGGGTGGACGTACTACCGAATTGCTCAACACATGGGGCGTGAGGTCTCCACAGTACATCGATGTTGTCACCAGTGGTCGGCGGAAGGTGCACGTGCCCTTCGACCTGGGACCGGACCGCAGCGACGCACGGATGCACGCCAAGACCGTAGGATCCTACGCAGTGCCATAGGGGACCGCACCGCCACTTCCCAGCAAATTAGGGACACTGTTGCTCCTGGGGTATCGGCGAGGACCATTCGCAACTATCTCCATGAAGGTGGGCTACGGTCCCGCACACCGTTAGGCCGTCTTCCGCTCACGCCCCAACATCGTGCAGCCCGCCTCCAGTGGTGTCGCCACAGGCGTGAATGGAGGAACGAATGGAGACGTGTCGTCTTCAGCGATGAGAGTCGCTTCTGCCTTGTTGCCAATGATGGTCGTATGCGTGTTTGGCGCCGTGCAGGTGAGCGCCACAATCAGGACTGCATACGATCGAGGCACACAGGACCAACAACCGGCATCATGGTGTGGGGAGCGATCTCCTACACTGGCCGTACACCTCTGGTGATCGTCGAGGGGACACTGAATATTGCACGGTACATCCAAAGCGTCATCGAACCCATCGTTCTACCATTCCTAGACCGGCAAGGGAACTTGCTGTTCCAACAGGACAATGCACGTCCGCATGTATCCCGTGCCACCCAACGTGCTCTAGAAGGTGTAAGTCAACTACCCTGGCCAGCAAGATCTCCGGATCTGTCCCCCATTGAGCATGTTTGGGACTGGATGAAGCGTCGTCTCACGCGGTCTGCACGTCCAGCACGAACGCTGGTCCAACTGAGGCGCCAGGTGGAAATGGCATGGCAAGCCGTTCCACAGGACTACATCCAGCATCTCTACGATCGTCTCCATGGGAGAATAGCAGCCTGCATTGCTGCGAAAGGTGGATATACACTGTACTAGTGTCGACATTGTGCATGCTCTGTTGCCTGTGTCTATGTGCCTGTGGTTCTGTCAGTGTGATCATGTGATGTATCTGACCCCAGGAATGTGTCAATAAAGTTTCCCCTTCCTGGGACAATGAATTCACGGTGTTCTTATTTCAATTTCCAGGAGTGTAGTTCATAATTAAAAACTACATGGTAGCACAATGCAAAGACCATTTCTTGTGCAGTCTACATGGATACAAACAGAGCGCAGGAAGCACAATGGTAGGTGTGAATCTTTATGCGCAGCATGAGCACCACTCAGTTGCCATTCACCTGGTTAACTGCTGCTGCAGGTTCAGTCTAAAGGCATTAAATGGAAAGTTGCCTATCACTGAACAACAATTGTGACAGGAAATAACTGTCTTATGCTCTCCTGTTGAGGATAAAACTACAAAAGTCTACATGGTGAACCTTATCACTAATGTGGAGGGCCTTTAGTAATTGAATCGTATAAGACTTTGCTATGTAGACATCAGACATCACCACAACACTCAACAGCAGGGGAGATCATCTCCACTTTGCTCTCCTGATAAAGGAACTTTGTCATATGCACTCTACATCATCGAAATAACAAAAATAGTCTGTCAAATTTCTTTTCCACAGACTTTACGACTAATCTGTTTGTTAACACTGACTACTGGGTAGTACAAGGCTCACCCATTTCAAACTGTAGTAGAGAAAAAAGTTTTTCCTGTCATCTTCCCGACAAACTGATACAACAGTGGGAACAGAGAGGCAGGCATGAGTAGGGGTTAGAGCAAGTCACTGTAATTTACCGGCAATTGTGTGAAACTCATTAAATTTTTATCCCTAAAAATATTTGGTTCGACAGTTACTTTAAATTACTTCAGAAGTATTCTTTTCTTTTTAAAACAGCCTGCTCTGTCCATTTATGAAAGTTATTGTAAGCAAACAATCTCTAATTACAGTACTGTCTGGCTTGCAGTTCCTTGAGTGTGTTTCATAAAGCAGACTGGGATTACATACTGAACAATTTTTCTGACAGTTTTGTTAACTCTAGTGATGTTCTGACAGACTTGAATTGAAATTGCAATGTTATCATTTTCCGCAATTTTATAAAGGCAAAAGTAATTTAATCCTTTGTTGATGACTGGTACAAAACAACGATAAAAAGAAAACATTCTATTGATATCCTACATATTGCTTGATGAGGTATGTGTGTCCTTTCCATACAGCATAGCCACACATGGTTGTCACATTTGTAGTGACAAGTCCCTCTTCAAATATACCAAGGATATCACTGAGGCCTTCAAAGACCAAAATTACCCTCCCAACCATGTTGAGAAACAGATTCCCTGTGCCGTGTCTCTCCCATCACCTACCACCTCCCGCACATCCACTATCTGGCCACAAATGAGTACTCCCCTCTAACCCACAACTGGAGCACCTGAACGACTTTCTCCGCCATGCCTACTTACCACCCAACCCACAGGAGTATTCCCCTCCAGTAGAACTAGTTGCAAGACCTATCCATACAACATCCCACCACCACTTACTCCAGTCCAATTACAGGCATCTCCTATCCCATCAAACACAGAGCTGCCTGTGAAAGCAGCCATCTGATCTACAAAGTAAGCTGCAATAACTGTTCTGTTTTCTACACAGGCATGACAATAAACAAGTTGTCTTCCAATATGACTAGCCATTGACAAACTGTGGCCAAGAGACAGCAGTGCCACCTAGTTGTTGAACATGCTGCCCAACACAATGTCTTCAAAGCTCGTGCCATCTGGAGCCTTCCTACCACCATAGCTTTTCCAAATTGCATGTGTGAACTCTTCCAGCAATACATCCCATGTTCCTTAACTGTCACTAGTCCCTGTCCTCCACCTATTCCCTTCTCCGCTCCAATTTCAGCACTACACAGTCTTCTATATTCCACTAACACACCCAGTAATCTTTTTTCCCCTTTCTTTACTTCTTTCTTCTCTCCTTTTCTGCCCCCCCCCCCTCCAACTGCACCTAGCAGGCCTACTCTCTTCCCCACAACGTCCCTGCATGTTCCTACAAGCTGCACTACACATTCCCCCACCCCTATCTTGCTATCCCTCCCATTCCCCATCCAATGCCCTGCCTTTTCCTTATCCCCACCATCCATGTGATATTGCTACTCCCATCAGGTGTAGTTTCAGTCCATTGTCGAGCCTCAGTGGCCAGAAACAATGTGTGTGTGTGTGTGTGTGTGTGTGTGTTTGTGTGTGTGTGTGTGTGTGTGTGTGTGTGTGTGTGCGCGCACGCGCGTGCGTTCTATTTTGCAAGGTCTTTTGGCCAAAAGCTTAAATGTGTACCATCTTTTCACTGTGCCCGTCCACGACTCAACACACCTTCTGCATATGTTGAGTAGCAATCTCTTCCTTTCATATTATTAATGTCGCTCCATCCTGGCTTTTCCATTTTTTAATTCATTAATCTTTTTAGATCAGCCTCTATATTTCAAATTAATATGAATACTTTCTTTATAGTATTGAAATTTCCACAGCCCACCTTTTTTCAGAATAATTCAAATCAACGATTCTGAAAGAATAACATGTTTCTGATGATACACTAAAACATACACTAACTCCCACAATCTGTGCCAACTAAGTGCAAAATGCCTCTTACATCTAAGCTTCTGCAATACCATGACTTACAAAATCATCAGAAATATACAATCAAAAATGCTTCTAATCATGCAAGAACTGAAAGGTAGATAATATTTTTTACCTGGTTGTTTCTCATAAGTAGAAACATTGTAGCAGTAAACTGTGTTATCCATGCAACTCGCATATAGTCTCACATTGCCAGGATCAAGCAGCAGATCCGTAAATCCATTTTTTGATGTTCCTCCAGCATACGGTAAATGTAGTTTTGGTAAAGGATCCCTCTTATATGCTGAATAATTCTTTCGTAAATCCCAAACTTTTATTTGTCTGTGGAAAAGGTAAAGGTATTAAACACTAGACTATAATGTGACATTTTATTTTAAGTATTTACGGTAAATTAACTGACCCATCTCCAGCTCCACATGATATTAACGTATTTTCGTCTTGAAATACAAGTCCTGTGACACTATTTGCACGTGATGGCTGGAGACACTTAGTCCTCCGACATTTTGAAGCAGTACCTGCTGCAAGACCTGTTGGTATTTAAATTTTATTAAGTTGAAAAACAATAATATTATATAATGAGAAAACTAGTTTTAAATTCATAGGAGTCTCTTTAAATTTACTGATAAGGCCTACAGCAAAAAATTTCATACAACAGAAATAAAATAAAATAAGCTGACAGCAACATTAAAATGGACACATTATCTCTTGATACATCCACTCCATTACTTTGAATCAGTAAGAGTCTGGACCTTCAAGCACAAAGGGTTACATGTCTGTGCCAACCTTAGTGATCATAACATTACAGAACACAGCAGCAGTGAAGCAGATATTGGTAAATGCTGTCTTTCACATAACTGATAGCTAAGATTTATTGATAAGTCTTCTTCCCAAGGATCATTCACACTGGCACAGCGATGTAGGAAATGATAGTGGGACATGAAGTCCCTACTTGATATCTTCATTTCCCAGATGCAGAAATAAGCATCCTATGACACTTCTAAGGAATCTCTTCTCTGTACTCTTCTGACCTGTTTTATTTATGTCTAATATTCACTCACATAACAGTAACACTGGCACTATAATCACTTACGTAAGTTTGAGCATTATTCTCATCTGCTTGTTCCAAAACTCTTCTCGATTGTGTCCCTAACACATCAAAAGATTTTAGGCCATGTGTCTCTTTATTGCAAAACTATTATCCAATCCTAAGTATCTGAAATGGTTGAGCTGTTCTGTTAGACTTAATAATCATCTTTGGCCAGATAAATTTGCTTCCTTTGACTGTCATAATCTCAATGTTAGTCATAAAAAAAATTAAATTTTACTTATGCTAGTACTCCTGTTCCGTTAAGCTTCCTCCAATTTACTCAATGTTGTTGTTGTTGTTGTTGTGGTCTTCAGTCCTGAGACTGGTTTGATGCAGCTCTCCATGCTACTCTATCCGGTGCAAGCTTCTTCATCTCCCAGTACCTACTGCAACCTACATCCTTCTGAATCTGCTTGGTGTAGTCATCTCTTGGTCTCCCTCTACGATTTTTACCCTCCATGCTGCCCTCCAATGCTAAATTGGCGATCCCTTTATGCCTCAGAACATGTCCTACCAATCGATCCCTTCTTCTAGTCAAGTTGTGCCACAAACTTCTCCTCTCTCCAATCCTATTCAATACTTCCTCATTATTTATGTGATCTACCCATCTAATCTTCAGCATTCTTCTGTAGCACAACATTTCGAAAGCTTCTATTCTCTTCCACAGTAAATGCGCAGCAGCAATGTATACCGACAGCTAGTTCAGCGCCCTGCAAGAGGGTCCACGTGCTCTGATGGTGTCAAAGAGTTATGCTGATGTCTGTCTAACTTCCAACATGACTATTCAACCAGAACAAGTAGCCACACAATGTTCCAGGTGTTCACCATAGGATTAAACATCAATAATAAAGTCAAACAATGGAAAATCCAGGATGGAATGTGACAATATTAAGAAAAGGAAAGTTGCTACTCACCATATAATGGAAATGCTGAGTCACAGATAGGCACAACAAAAAGACAAACCAGTTTCAGTTACCTTAGACTGCAGTTGGTGTGGTGAGTTGCATTTGCATGAGAGAGAGAGAGAGAGAGAGAGAGAGAGAGAGAGAGAGAGAGAGAGAGATACTACTTTACATACAGCAACAAGATGCTGACAAATGCTATGACACTTGATAATGGCTGAGGTTTTACTGTGCGCTTTTTGGGACCTACACTTATTTCATTTCTGGGTGTATTAGAAATATTAATGTAAATATGTTCATGCAGTTAACTTTAATGACACATCAGCAGTTGGGAATTGTCATATTTACACATCAGAACTGGAAAGTATAATTGGAAAAAGCAAGTACCTGGTAGATGATGGCTATTTGATATGTAATTATCAGGTTTACACTGGCGAGATCCACTGGCTGTGCGTGCATCCCATATCATGATCATTCCATCTCTTCCTCCAGTAGCAAAAATTGCTGTACAACAAAAAATAACATTATGTAAATATTTTTAAAAACTTATGTGAACCATGAAACATGCTGACAGACCAAAACAGTGTATCAATATGGAACTCTGATGTGGGCCTTTAGCTTTCATAGGTACTGTTATGGCCAATCTATCGCACTCCTGGCTCACCTTTACAACTTCAATTCTACTTTGCAAGTGCTATAGAAGCTCTCCAGTACACTATGCTGACCTAGTACTACTTTTTTTCAATGTTGAAAGAAAAAACAACTGACTGGCATGGGACATCATCCTACGTCTAATCTGCAACTCTATGAAGTGCACAGCACAAAAATTCCCACTGTACCACGTGGTACGGTTTCTCCCCATCATATTTACATATGGAGCACTCCCTAACTGTCTCTCTACACATTGCAATTAGTGTAATCTTGTCTTCATGGTCACTATGGGAATAACGCCTCAGTCTGCCCATCTTTGTATGCATTCTACAACCCCTATTCATCTTATTTTCATCTTATTTGGTAAGTGTCCCACATACATCAACAATATTGTAGTATGGGTTGCACAACTGTTTTTAAGCTTATAGGCTTATAGTATCCAACCAACTATTCATAGGTGGCCATCTTCTTTGCCTACTAAATCTATATGATTATTCTCTTTCATAGATTCAAACATTATTAGACCAGGTATTTGTACGAATTGACTGATACCATGTGTGACTCACTGACACTACAGTCTTGATATATCAGGTTTTTGGGTTTTGTAAAGTGCACAATTTTCCATTTCATAGAATATCTTGTGTGTGTTTCCTTTATCAACATTCTTGCCTTTTGACAAAAGCTGTAATCCACAAGAAGAATTTTGTTTCTTTTCTGATGTTCACTGGAAATGATGCATATGCACAACAGTATTGATCCTGAATGAGATTTTCACTCTGCAGCGGAGTGTGCGCTGATATGAAACTTCCTGGCAGATTAAAACTGTGTGCCCGGCACACAGAAAGTTTCATATCAGCGCACACTCCGCTGCAGAGTGAAAATCTCATTCTGGAAACATCCTCCAGGCTGTGGCTAAGCCATGTCTCCACAGTATCCTTTCTTTCAGGAGTGCTAGTTCTGCAAGGTTCGCAGAAGAGCTTCTGTAAAGTTTGGAAGGTAGGAGACGGAAACTGGCAGAAGTAAAGCTGTGAGTACCGGACGTGAGTCGTGCTTCGGTAGCTCAGTTGGTAGAGCACTTGCCCGCGAAAGGCAAAGGTCCCGAGTTCGAGTCTCGGTCAGGCACACAGTTTTAATCTGCCAGGAAGTTTCAGTATTGATCCTAATGTTTGTCCCTGACTAACTTGTAAGTTAATATATTTTTGATCTGATAAGAGTTTCAGTTCAGAAATAGTTTTGCTTTACGTGAAATCTAATATTTCTGTTGCTGGTATGCTTCATTCACCGCATAAATGACACCACATTCACCGCATAAATGACATCACTGTTTATCTAAGCTGAGAGGATCTAACAAACCATAGTACTTTGTCTATCCTCTCCATCACTACAGGTGCATCCTTTCATACAGGGATCTGAGCCACTTACCACTCCTTTTTTACCTTCTCCAACCTCTCCTCCCAAAGAAAGCAATAGGATAGTGTGCCACTTTCAGAGTCGAATCCAGAATTTTGGTCAAGGGGGTCAAAGTGCTCTCACAGAAATTTTGTATCACCATGCCATCTCCAAGTTATCAACAGTAAACAAAAGAATTGCCTTATTCTATTATAACACCAACCACAACAGCAAAATAATTTGCCTCTGATCACTTTTACATATATCTATTGGATGTGCTACACATTTTACCTCGTGAAGGTACATTACCCGGCCAGTAATTTTGACTCCTAATTCATAAACCATAAAAACAATGTTCCTCGAGAGGAGTCATCAAGAGAAAACAAGTTTTATTTAATTCAAAGACCATCAGATTAATGGTGCCATTACTGTTAAGTAATCAGTGTTCCCTGAAGAACCACATGCAACTATTACTGCAACAACAGCAACAATTTTTTTCTCTAAACCAACCTTTGTCCTTTGGCTTGAAAGTTACTGTCTTAACACTGCGGGTGTGAGACTCAAATTTCCCAATTTCCTTCATCTGAGAGTTGGAAACATCCCAGAGAACTGCAGTGTGGTCGCCAGATACACTAACCAATTTGAATTCCCCATCCATCCAAGCAACGTCAAATATTGCGTTATTGTGGGCTTGTGATCCTGGGAAAACAATGACAATATACTCTTAAAAATGAGTTCACAAAATAGAACAATAATAAACTACAAGAAATCTGACACAGCATACCTTCCATCAGATTACTCTTGGTTTTGAGTCTTGTGTTCTGGATAGCAATCTTTCCATCTTCATCTGCCAATGCCAGAAGATACTCATAGTTAGTTACACCACAAAATCTGCAGGCAAATGTAGGTGGTACAACAGCAGAAGAGCCTCTAGAGTCTCCTGTTTCATAGCACTTCAAACGCTTAATAGCGAAGTCATAACTGACAGAAGCCCCTTTGAAACAAAACAAAAATTCAAAGATATTACTTTAATAAAACTTCCCTAGGAGATTAAAATATGATCACAAAAAGCAATTACAATTACAATATGAAACTTTGTTACAATAAATGTTACAGTAAAAATATCACACATTAAACATGCTAATAACATCTGAAACTCAAGCCACATATTCCGCACAAAATAGCCTTTACGACGACATCACCTCGTTATAATCTGATATGCCTGTTACTTCACTGGACATCCTACTGCCCCACAATGCCCAATAGTAAATTTCATCAATATTTATTTCCGACCACAAAAGATGTAACAAAATGTAACTATATCATTAGAATGTAAATGTCTTCAAATACACCACAATTCTTGCAACACAGTACACTGGCCCATTACATGTACAACGAAGAGGAAACACCAAAAGAAACTGAAGGCTTCAGTGCTCACACATTCCTTAGCATATCATTCCCTTTGCAACAGTTGAGTCAACTAAATCTACTGATAGCAGGTGTCACATTTGATCTGCAAGGTAATTATGGCTGTGTGACATCATCCATGTGCAAGTAGAACAGAACCCCCCCCCCCCCCCCCCCTGCTCAGCCACTCTCTCAGGCAGGCCAATCTGCAGCGTAGCCAGGGGATTAGGTTAAGTTTAAAGGTGTCATAAAAACGAAGTCTTTCGTGATGGCACTGTTATATAAAACATTCTCAGACTTCTTGCTGCAGCAACTTAGGGTAAAACTGCAAGCTTTCAACAATTACCTCCGTCATCTTCATCAGGAGCAATGTCAGAATCTGCGTGGTGCTGTCACCGCCCCTGTAGAAGCGTGAACATTGCAATGAATATCTCTGCCTCTTCTCTACACAGAGAGCTTACTTCCATGCACCACTAAGATTGTATATGCTGTCATGGTTGAAGTTGTTCTCACACATTCTTATTTCTGGAGCCTCTTTAATTTCAGAATCCCACTATGAAGGAACATGGGACAAAACTTTTCTTTCATCAAAGAATATTTTCTGTTTGTTTGTACAGCTATGCTCAGCAATTGCGGATTCTCCAAATCTCGATTTTTAATATGCCACTGATATTCTACTTAGCAGTCAGAAATAGTACAGATGGACTGACTGATGTAATTGCTACTGCACTCAAAAGAGATGTTATAAATCTCAGCAATCCTGAGCCTCGACTGTCCTTAAAGAGGCGTAGTATCCCCTTTATCTTCTTAATTCTTCCATTACAACCTACACACCATACGGCGCACAGTCATACTCTTATAGACATGATCGCAACGAAACCGACT
This sequence comes from Schistocerca gregaria, assembly GCF_023897955.1. NCBI lineage: Eukaryota > Metazoa > Arthropoda > Insecta > Orthoptera > Acrididae > Schistocerca > Schistocerca gregaria. The sequence continues at coordinate 291,496,657 of NC_064925.1, forward strand.
GACAAAGTAAGAGATGTTGGTCAATCATCGGCCCCTGGCCTCTCAGCACATGATGTAATATTCCTGGCCTACTCTGTGCAGCCCCCAAGGATCAAATCTCGTTACGTAACTTGTAGGAACATGAAACGTATTGACCTTGACACTCTAACAGCCGATTGCTCAGAAATCTCATGGCATCAAATAATCAGATAACCTACAATCGACGGCAAAATTAATGAACTTGGTGATAAACTCACTGCCCTCTATGACAAACATGCACCTGTGCGCACAGTCCGTGTAAGAAAATCTCCTGCTCCATGGCTGACAGCTGAATTACGTCAAATGATGACTAATAGGGATGCTGCCCACAGGCGTTTCAAGGCAGATCCGAAACCCAAGCGTTTCGAAGAATATAGAAAGCTATGGAACAGAGTGAAACAATGCATTCGCAATGCCAAAATCAGGCACGCTCGCTCCCTTGTATGCAGTGATCTGACACCCACAACTCTATGGAAGAATCTCCGTAGCTTGGGGGTCGGAAAGGCAAAATCGGAAACTACTTTTCATGTGTCAGCTAACGAATTAAATGAATTCTTCTCTGCACCTCTGAATACCAGCATGGCTGATAATTACTGTCCACAAGAATCCCCAAACAGGATAACTAACAACGATACCTTCCATCTAAAACATGTAACAACAAATACGGCTAGAAAAGCAATAATGAGAATCTCTTATGATGCAATAGGCAACGACAGTATCGGTATAACCATGATTAAGAATGTTGCCGATATCTTAGTACCTGTCTTAACTGACATATTTAATTTTTCCCTCGTGAACGGAATATACCTCACTGCATGGAAAAGAAGCATAATTTGACCCATCCCTAAGATCGAAAACCCGCAACTGCCTAGTGATTACCGACCAATTAGCATACTGCCTGCTGTTTCCAAAGCACTTGAATATATTGTTCATGACCAAATCACTGAACACTTGCATGAATTCAGTCTATATGACAAATTTCAATCCGGTTTCCGTAAACATCACAGCACAAACACTGCTCTAATTAAAGTAACTGATGACCTGAAATATGCCATCGACAATCGGAAGGCAACAATATTGACGCTACTGGACTTCAGCAAAGCTTTTGACACTGTTAACTTTGACATATTACTCAGAAAAATGCAACAGCTTAATTTCTCTGATAGTGCAATGAGATGGTTTGAAAGCTACTTAAAAGACAGACAGCAATGTGTTGTCTGCGCAAATGAAAAATCTTCCTGGAAACACGTTTCTTCGGGAGTGCCACAAGGATCAGTCTTAGGACCACTTTTGTTTTCTTTATATGTCAACGACATTTCGCCGGTTTTGTCCTCCTGTAAACATCATTTCTATGCCGACAACCTCCAGCTCTACCTAAGCGTCAGACCTGAAGACGTAAACACTGCAATCGCTCTCATGAATGATGATCTGTCTTCAGTAGTGACATGGGCGAAAAACCTGGGGCTTATATTAAATGCAAAAAAGACGCAAGTAATCTTAATAGCCCATCAGAAATTAATAAGTTCAGATTTCCGCGAACGGCTACCTCCTATTCTGCTCGAAGGTACTCCAATACCATATCAGAAAACAGTGAAGAACTTTGGTGTAACTTTGGACAAGCATCTCAACTGGGCGGAGAATACAGTCGCAGTGTGCCGAAAGACGTCTGCTTGTCTCTATGCTCTCAAAAAGTTTCGGAACATATTCCCACAGGACTTGAAACGCCAGCTCGTGCAAGCACTCGTTCTACCGAACCTCCACTATTGTGATGTGATTCAACAAGGCATGAGTAGTGAAAGCAAAAGACGGCTAGAGCTAACCATGAATGCCTGTGTGCATTACACCTGCAACATTCGCCGATATGATCATGTTAGTGCTTCATACTCCGAGCCAGGGTGGCTGCGGCCGGACAAACTGCGTGACTACCACACTCTATGTCTACTTCACCGACTCCTAGTCGCGCAAGCACCCCTGTACCTAGCTTCAGAGATTAAAAACCTGTCATGCCATCATAATCGAAACACGAGGTCACTCTTATCTGGTATCCTAACTGTGCCCACTCACAAAACAAAAACTTTTGCAAACTCCTTCTCAGTTGCCGCTGTCCGCCTCTGGAACAAACTGCCCCTTACCTTGAGGAAAATTCAATCTCCTGTTGCTTTTAAGAAGAAGTTGAAGCATTTCCGACTATCATCCGCATAAAATTCTCCACAAAATTAATGTGCAAGGCCAATCCTCTCATCTGTCAAATAGCAAAGCTAGCGTCTCCTATCTTGCTCCTGAGATGCCCTCCTCTTCATCTATCTCTATTAGCTACGCAGTCTTCTTTTCCTTTATATTTTCCTTAATTATGTTTCATCATGTCTCTCTATTCTTCTCCTCCCTTCACCATGAGTCTCCCTCATACTCCCTGCTGCCAGCACTCCTATCTAAAATCTTTCTCTTCAATAATTTATTTTTCGAGGGGTACCTTTCTAATTGTTTATCTCACTTTTTGTATTAGATGTAGTTTAACATGCCTACTAAAACATATGACTGTAAAATAAGTAGAATGCCTGGTTAGATGTAAGAGAGGGCCTGATGGCCCTAACCTTGCCAGGTTAAATAAATAAATAAATAAATAAATAAAATAAATAAAAAATAAGTCTTATATCTCATCTGCCCAGGAGTCTGCCTAGGTTGCTGGATATCATGCTGCAAAAAGGAAGGAATAAAATCAGTGGCTCATTATGCGAATGTTCAAATTTTCACATTTCTTTTACTTTGAGAAAGCTGACTTTATATCATGTGAGTCACAGTTAGCTAGTCTCTCGAACAGTATGAAAGTTTGGTTTTCAGTTGGGGAAGTGTGAGGAAGTGGAGTCAGGAAAATAATTATAATTTTGTTACAGCTTCTACTTTAAGTATATTAGATTTTAATGAGTGACTTATATTGACCATTAATGTTACTAGTCAAAGCTGACACTTTGTAAAACCAGATACAATACTTCCCACTCAACTAAGCAGGCTACCAACATTTTACAACAAAGCTACCCAGGATAGAACATTCATTCCTCTTACTAACAAGTAGGCCTATGAATTGCTGTTCAAAACTAGCAGTTAACACAAATCAGTGTGACACACTTATTCTGTTGTAAAGACTCCTACATACTACGTGGCCAAAACAACAGTATTTCATTACTATTGTTGGAACACAATCACAGCCCAAAGTGTTGCTACTATTCAGTGAGTTACATCCTCATTCACAGTTTAGTTGGGGTAGCTGATGTCTACTAGTGGTATATGCCAGATCTGCAGAATAAATCTAACATACCTGCTTAGACTGGTCAAATCTTTTGCTGTTAGGAAAGAGTCACTAAATTTCACAGCTAATGACGTTACTCGAACATCTGACTGGCAACGGCTGTCATCAGGGAACTGAGTACATTTGCATTAGTCCTTTTTTTTTTTTTGTTTTGTGCATAATTATAATCTAAACCGCTTTGACTTGATTCTTGGAATTTTGCATTTTTTATATGTAGTGCATGGATTTTATCTTTTGATGAATGGTAAAGAATTCAGCAATATTGCTTGGACGGAATTGGTAAACATCTTTATTAGAGTTAGTCCTCTGTGTTCAATAATGCTCTTTCTTCTTGGCAAGGATACTTGGAAAACCAAATGTCACCGCCCTTTCTACTGGCTTTCACTGTAATTACCTCTGACAATTTGCAAAGAAAAATGGGATTCCTACTGTTGCAAAAATGTTGCTTAAATAATTAAATACCTCATTTACTATGTGCCCATGGTAACCTTTCTCCCATTGTTTGTCCAGTACATTCTCACTAAATGAACATTTAAGACTCTTTGAAACTGTACTTCTTATCAATAACCTGGCTGATGTGGATGCTTTGTTGATGTCAACCGACCATCATGGTCAAGAAAACCATTTATTATGGAGGAGACTTCTTTCCATCAAAAGACTGTTGGATTTAGAAATAAATTACAAATCACTGTGCATTAACTACAGTTGGGGTTGGAAATGTTACTGTGGAGAGCAAACTAAAGTTGATCATGAACGCCCCAAAGTGCCCTCTTATCAGTAGCATCCCAGTTGAAATTAATACTGTATTCATCACATTCAATGACTCTCCATTTGTTTCTATTAAATCTTAAATGTTTTTTAAGTTAACCTTGTTCATTAAGCAGTGTATGCCTTCAGACCTACACTGATCAGCAAGAACATTATGACCACCGCCTTACTACCGACATAAACCAGTCCAGGCAATAGCAGTGTCACCTGGCAACGAATGACTGTTAGTCAGACATATGGTTGGTTGGTTAGTTTAAAGGCGGGAGAAGGACCCAAACTACGAGGTCATCAGTCCCTTGTTCATAATATAACAATGTCTCAAGTGTGAGAATAAAACGGATGAAATGTATAACACAAAACGGAAAGAACGAAGGGAAGGCAACAAACACTAAAAGGAACAAAAGAAGACAAGAAAATACAGACAGACGCTAGAAACAGAAGAGAGTAAAACATGAAAGCAGATTACAGTGGCTGGCCAATCACGAGAATAAAAAGGGAAAGCCAGCCACTCTGCAACACATTAAAACCTCCACCCTAAAAGCACTAGGGTGGAGGATACAGAGGGACAAAGGACATGCGCTAAAACCTACATAGAACTATAAAACCCAATATTACAAATAAAACGTAAAACTAAAGCTGCTCTGGAGGCATTGTCGCCAAACACCGAAGGCAGGGTGCCGGGAAAGTTAAAAATCTGCCACAGAGTGGCTAAAAGTGGGCAGTCCAGCAAGAGGTGGACAACTGTCATTTGGGAGCCACACCGACACTGAGGTGGGTCCTCGCGACAGAGTAGGTAATCGTGCATTAGCCATGTGTGGCCAATGTGGAGCCGGCAGAGGACAACTGATTCCCTGTGAGAGGCCTGCATGGAAGACTTCCACACATTCACAGTCTCCTTAATGACACACAGTTTGTTGTGCATGCTGTTATGCCATTCAGGCTCCCAAAGCCAGAAAACCCTGCGGTGTAAGACAGAATGCAGGTCAGCTTCAGAGATGCCTACCTCCAGAAGCAGTTTCCGTGTCGCCTGTTTGGCCACCCTGTCGGCAAGTTCGTTGTCGGGGATTCGGACGTGTCCTGGCATTCACACAAACACCACGGAACGGTGGGACTGTACCAGGGCATAGATGGACTCCTGAATGGGTACTACCAGAGGGTGGCGAGGGTAGCATTGGTAGATAGCTTGTAGGCTGCTCAATGAGTCAGGAGAAATGACTCGTCAGGGCATGACTGGATGTACTCAAGAGTACAAGATATGGCCGCCAACTCTGCAGTGAAAACATTGCAGTCAATTGTCAAGGAGTGTTGCTCAATATGTCCTCCATGAATATATACGAAGCCTACGTGACCCATCACCCATTGAGCTGTCGGTGTAAACCACTTCAGAGACCCGGAACACGTCAAGAATTGAGAGGAAGTGACAGTAGAGAGCGGCAGGGTTAACGGAGTCCTTAAGGCCATGCAAAAGGTCCAGACGAAGCTGCGGCCGAAGCGCACACCGTGAAGGCGTACATGAACAGATGGTAAGTAGAGGCAGTAAAGGGAAAGACCCCAGTTCGGAGAAGGGACAGCACACGAACTGCAATTGTTAGCTGAAATCTGGGCAGCCACTGCGAGAGATGGACTGCCGCGGGCAGGAAAAGGAGATGGTAATTCGCATGCTCAGGGGAAATATGAATGTGTGCAGCGTAACTGGCGAGCAACTGCGTATGTCTGATCTGCAGTGGAGGGACACCAGCCTCCACCAGTAGTTTGGTCACTGGACTCGTCCTAAAAGCTCCTGTCGCTAATCGAATCTCACAGTGGTGCACAGGGTTGAGTAAATGCAATGCTGAGGGCGCTATCAAACCATAAACCACACTCCCATAGTCAATAGGATTGGACAAGGGCAGCAGTGTACAGTGATCTGTACCCCAATTGGTGTTGCTCAAGCAATGGAGGGCATTGAAGTGCTGCCAGCACTTCTGCTTAAGCTGATGAAGATAAGGGAGCCAAGTCAATCGAGCATCAAAAACCAGGCATAGGAATTGATATGCCTCACTACAGTGAATGGATCGTCATTAAGGTGAAGTGTGGGTTCCGGATGAACGGTATGATGCCGACAGAAGTGCATGAAACACAACTTTGTGGCTGAAAACTGGAAGTCGTGAGCTAGAGCCCATGACTGTGCCTTGTGGAGGTGCCGCTCAGCAACAACAGTACTGGAGCAGCAGTATGAAATGCAGAAGTCGTCTGCATACAGAGAAGGTGAGACGAAGGGCCTGACGGATGCTGCTAGACCATTACTGGTCACTAAAAATTGAGGAACACTCAACACAGAGCTCTGCAGGACTCCATTCTCCAGGATATGAATGGAACTATGGGAGTCACCAACTTGGACAATGAAAGTATGGAGCAACAGGAAGTTTTGGATAAAATTTGGGAGTGGTCCCCGGAGACCCCATTCATACAATGTGGCAAGGATATGATGTTGCCAAGTCGTGTCATATGCTTTACGTAAGTGAAAAAAGATGGCAATTAGGTGTTGCCGTCTGGAAAAGGCTGCTCGGATGGCATACTCGATGGACACAAGATGATCAGTAGTAGAGCGACCCTGGCATGGAGCCAGCAAGCCACGTGACTCCAGGACCCAACCCAAGCGCAGATATACCATACGTTCCAGCAGCTTACGAACAACGTTGGTGAGGCTGATGGGCCGATAGCTATCCACATCAAGTGGGTTTTTACCGGGTTTGAGCATCGGAATGATGGAGCTCTCCCGCCACTGTGATGGAAAGACGCCATCACACCAGATCCAGTTGAAGATGATGAGAAGATGTCACTTGTAGTCAGATGAGAGATGTTTAATCATCTGGCTGTGGATACGATCAGGCCCAGGAGCTGTGTCGGGACAATGTGCAAGGGCACTGAGGAGCTCCCACTCTGTAAATGGGGCATTATAGCATTCACTGCAGCATGTAGTGAATGAGAGGACATTCCCTGCCAGCCGCCGTTTGAGTATGCGAAAGGCTGGGGGGGTAATTCTCCAACGGAGAGGCTCGAGCAAAGTGCCCAGAAAAGTGCTCGGCAATTGCGTTTGTATCGGTACATAGCTCGCCATTTATGGTAACACCACGGACAGCTGTTACCTAAAAAGATGTTTTATCTTTGCCCCGACTAGGGAAGGTGACGAGTGGCACCCAATGGTGGAACCATATCTCTCCCAACACTCCTCCTTCCATTGTTTGATACGGTAGCAAACAAAGGCAGGGAGCCGTTTAAAGGCTATGAGGTACTCCAGGGAAGGGTGCCGCTTTAAAGCTCACCGATGCTCCTTAATTGCTTCAGTGACTTCTGGTCACCACCAAGGGACTGCCTTGCGCCTCTGGCATCCTAAAGAGTGAGGGATTGCGTTTTCTGCTGCAGAAACAATTGTGCTTGTCACCTGCTCAACCATCACATCGATGTTACCATGTGGGAGAGATCAGCGGTGACAGCAGAGGTGAAAGTTCCCCAGTCCGCCTTGTTCAAAGCCCATCTGGGAAAGCATCCATGTGCCTGACGCTGGGGCAGTGACAGGAAGATGGGGAAGTGGTCACTACCACAGAGGTTGTCATGTGCTCTCCAGTGGATAGATGGGAGAAGTCCTGGGTTGCAAAATGATAAATCAATGACCGAGTAACTATTCGTGTGTAGAGTGGCGAAGGTACGTGATTTGAGTTTGACTGAGGCCACACTGTAAGGGCCTGGAGGCTCAGTATGAGCATTTCGCAAACTGTACGACTTGTCGGATGTTGAGGAGTGCTGTGGCAAGTGTTTTCAATATGTGGTGAAACCAAGGTTAAACCATGTCCAGCCGTTGAAGGCAGGGCAGACTCATAAAGCGGGACAGGTCGCAAATTGTGGTGGAAATAACATCAGACTTTAATGCTGGGCAGAGTACATAAGTATCTGAACACACAGTGCACCAAACACCCCTAACCATGGGCTTCCAAAGCTAACGATCCATACATGCGCCAATGTTAACACCATGACATCAGCAACTACGACTGCAATAGACACGGGGTCATATTGGCACTGGACACTGATGCAGAGGCAGAGCACTGCATGGTCTGATGAATCCCGATACCTTATTCATCATGGCGATAGGAGAGTACGAATTCTTCGTCTTATAGGGGAACAACTCCTTGATACCTGTACTGCGGGGTAGAGAGAAGCCAGCGGCAGCTCCATTTTGCTCTGGGGAATATTCACATGGGCATCCATGGGTCCAGCGGAGCTTGTGTAAGTCACCATGATAGCCAAAGAGACTGGTTGCAGTCCATGTGTACCCCTTCACGACTATCATGTTTCTCAATGACAGTGGCACTTTCCCACAACATAATGGACCATGTCACATGGCCATAAGTGTGATGGAGCAGTTCAAGGAACACAGTGGTGAGATCCAACTGATGGGCTGGCCCCCAATTTGGCAGATCTGAAGCCTATTGAACATGTCTACGATGTCATTGAACATGGCTTCAGAAACTCATTGCCCCCTCCTGGAATTTATAGAAATTAGGTGTGTGCAGATGTGATGCCAACTCCCTCCAGTGACCTACCAAAGCCTCATGGCTTCCGTACCATTACAGATTGCCATTATTATCCATGCCCAAGGTGGGTATACTGGCTATTAGGTAGGTGGCTATATTCTGACTGATCAGTATATAGCACATTATAGTGTAAAAAAGATGAGAACCAAATAAGTTGGTCTCAAAAACGTTCTGGCAAACTGAAACTCTTGGTTGAGACTTGAATTCAGGACCTTTACATTTCATGGGCAAGTGCTCTACCGATTGAGCTACTCAAACATGTCTCACGGCCCATCCTCACAGTTTTATTTTTGCCAGTACCTTACCTCCTTCATTCCAAACTGCTAGTTTTACAGGACAACTTCTGTGAAGTTTGGATGGTAGGAGATGAGGTGCTGGTGGAAATAAAGCTGTGAAGATGTGTTGTGAGTCGTGCTTGGGTAGCTCAGTCAGTAGAGCACTTGCCTGTGAAAGACAAGGGGCCCAAGTTCGAGTCTCCATCTGGCACACAGTTTTAACCTACCATTAAGTCTCATGTCAGTGCACACTGCACTGTAGAGAGAAAAATTCATTCTGGTAATAGACCCCAAACTGAAAAAAATTAGTGTACCCAGCATAGCTTTCTTTTTGGTAAAATACTGGCTTTTTAAATTCTGTGTTATCTTCTTGACCAAATTTTTATTATGAAGCCATTAATGGACCAAAAACCACTTAAAATTTTGAATTCACAAAACCCCCAAAAATAGATTACTAAAATCCCATAAGTTATAGTGGCCAAAGGATTTGATGTTCTCCTTTTAACATACTTGTGTCTCAGAGGGTTCAAGATCATTCACAAACAGCGCTTTTGCCTCTTCTTCTTTGGCTCTGGAATATCTAGATTGTCAGATTCTTCCTCAGAATCCTGTCATTGACCAGAGGTTGTGGTTCAGGTTTTAGTTCTAATTTAGGACACAAAGTCTTTTTATTCCTCTTTGCAGTAGGTCCTGAAGTTTTTAAAAAGATAATACCCGCTGAAATTAAGGCACCAGAAAAACCCTCACACATCCAGTTTATTTGGGAAAGATGTGGTGCACAAATTCATTTCCATCTATGTGCATTTTGCAATGTATGCTACCTTTGTTGCTTACATTCAATTCGAAGCTGATATATTTGGTTATCTGAGGTTCTTTGAAAACATTACTATTCTTAGAGGCATTTAGCAAGTCATTTGTATTCATTGCAACTACACATTTTTCTTTTTTAGCAGGAACAGCAGAGTTAACATGTGATGTACGTGTAGGTTTTAGTTGCTACAGTAACATCAGCTGTCAAGTGGTATTTTAGGAGTGCCACTGCAAAATGGTAACACCTGAAGGATTCATAAAAAGGGACGAGTTTTGCATTATTGTAATAAACAAACATTCCTCTTTTATGCAAAGCTACTCTGAGCTCCTTAAATTGCCTATAAAATTCAGGAGATACTATTTGTGAGACATTGATTATGCACCTGCAATATTTGGGTTGGGGAGGGGGGGGGGGGGAGAGAGAGGGGGGGGGGGAGAAGGAGGGGTGGAGGGGGGCCTCTTTTGTTTTGTTCTGGTTCAGGAGCTGCAAAAACAAAATGACCATACGCCTATGTTTGAACCTTAGAACACTAATACAAACGTGACTAAATGGTAAGCCCAATCGACAGACGGAAATAGAGCTAAGAACCAGGACTTCCTCTTGGAGAAAGGTCCATTCGCCAATTGCTATGATGGATAAAAAGTAAAACGCAATCGACAGCCTGCATGTCATTCGCTAATGGAGCCAATAACTCAGGCGGCAAACATAAATTAGAATGTAAGTGGTTAGTATCACCACTTAACAAATGGCAGTGGCTAAACCAAGACAGCCCATTATGCAATCTGGCTAAAATGATCTGCTCGTGGTGAGAGGGCTGAGAGGAGTTCAACCAAGCCACTGGGAGAGGTTTCATTCTGGGGAGCTTGTTCTCATGAAGGTGAGAGCAGTGGTAGTGCCGAAATGACACCACCACTAAGGGATGGACTGTGTACACCACAAAGAGGCTCCAAAGGGCACTGTGAGAATCGGAGTAGGTGACACAATTGAAAAGCCTGTGTTGCTGGATGTACTGCATGACCTGATACAGGGCAAAAAGCTCTGCTGTAAATACTGAGCAGTGTTCCAGAAGCAGATACCGAAAATCGTTGGTGCCAATGATGAAGGCACACCTGACAACGATCAGTTCAAGAGACATCAGTGTACACAAAGGTACTATCGCTACATTACGTTCAGTGTGAAGATCGAGGAACTTACAGCAATATTTCAAACCTGGAGTAACTTCCTTAGGAAGCAAATAGAATCCAAGGTGAACAGAGGCCACTGCATGAATCCAAGAAGGTGAAGACTTCACAAGCATTGGGGAAGTGGCAGGTAATGCAAAGTTAAGCCACTGGAGCAATAGCTGAAAGCAAATTCCTGGAGGTGACAGGGAAGAGGGACACATCCCATACTGGCAGTCAAAGGATAGAAACTTTCAACTAAACTAGTGCAAAAGGTACCAGTGGCCAAAAGGATTCCACAATGGTGGATTGTATTTAGATGGCATAAGAAGGATGGACATGAAGATGCATAAATAAAACACCCATAGTCTAGTTTTGAAAGGACAAGGGAGCGGTACAAACACAGGAGGATGGTCTGATCTGCTCCCCAGGAAGTACCACTTAGAACACACAGGACACTGAGGGACTGGGTGCAGCAGGTGGCCATGTAAGGCATGTGGGAGGACCAGGAAAGTCTTCTATCAAGCAAGAGCCCCAGGAAATTCGTAGTTTCAGTGAACAGAAGAGCAAAGGCTCAAGATATAAATACAGCGAAAGAAACCCATTACACCACCAGAAATTCATACAAATGGTTTCGTCAATGGGAAAGCACAAGCCATTGTAGTTGCTCCACGAGTAAAGATGATTGAGACATCGCTGAAGATGCCAACACGGAGACAAGTCAGTCAATGATTGCAAAGTCGTCAATGAAAAGGGAACTAGAGAGCCACAGCAGGAGACAGGGTGTAATAGGGTTTATAGCAACAGCAAAGAGGACAACGCTTACGAATTGTGTCGCACCAAGGGAGCGGGACATAGTGCGGCAAAGGTGAAGTGCAAGGAATGGAACATTATGCAGCAATAAGGGTAGCGTCTGTAAGGCATTCTACCTGCTTGGCACAATTGGGGGGAATATGTTCATCAAAGGTCGCCAGGAAGCAGTAAAGCTTCCAGTCAGCCTTAGAAAGCTGCCAATTGAGTTTACAAGTAGGTCAGGTTGGAGTCCACAAATAGACAGCACACAGGAAATTGTCGCGCACACGTTAGAGACAGCGGGCCACTCAAGATGTCGGGCAAGCTGAGCAGTGCAGAAACAGAGATAAAAATGGGAATAGGTGTGTGAGGAGTCTGAAAGGAACGTGGGTGCTTCAGTGTTAAGGCAGACGAGGTTGAGTTGATTGGGAAGGTCAGCCAACCTCTCAGACAGGTTCTCGAAGGGCCCCAAGGAAGATGGTGTGCATTAAAGTCACCGGACAGCAAAAAGGGGAAGGGAGTTGAACAATAAGCTGGAGGAAGTCTGCCTGGTAACACTGAATGATGGAGGGATGTAGACATTACAAGCAGAAAAGGTGAAGTGAGAAAGAAAAATGCACACTGTAACAGCTTGCAGCGATGTTCAGTGAGATGGTTTAACTATAAACATCATCCTGGATGAGCAGCATGACTTCCGCACGAGATGGAATGCCGCCCTTGGAGGAGAAGGTCAATGCAGAGCAGAAAGAACTGTGAAAGATCAAAGCAGTCATTAGGATGCAACTTTGTTTGCAGGAGGCAGAAAACAAGTGGATGCTGTGAAGCTAAGAGCACCCACAATTCCTCCTATACATTAAATGAATTCACACTTGCGAATGACAGCCGTCATCTGTAGAATGGAATGACAACAATGAAAATCTGTGCCGGGGCGACGCTCTAAACTGGATTTCCCACTTATCACGAGCGGTAGCCTTACCATTTGGCTATTCGTGCACAACTCATGGACAGATAAAAATTTACATGTAGTCAACCACGCGTCTGCAACTCGTACTTGTAAATCCATTATGAACATTCCCTTACAAGTCATAAGCTGTAGTCCACAGCTGCTTGTCCGGTACTGGCAGTTGTTGTTGTTGTTGTTGTTGTTGTCTTCAGTCCTGAGACTGGTTTGATGCAGCTCTCCATGCTACTCTATCCTGTGCAAGCTTCTTCATCTCCCAGTACCTGCTGCAACCTACATCCTTCTGAATCTGCTTAGTGTATTCATCTCTTGGTCTCCCTCTACGATTTTTACCCTAGACGCTGCCCTCCAATACTAAATTGGTGATCCCTTTATGCCTCAGAACATGTCCTACCAACCGATCCCTTCTTATAGTCAAATTGTGCCACAAACTTCTCTTCTCCCCAATCCTATTCAATACTTCCTCATTAGTTATGTGATCTACCCATTTAATCTTCAGCATTCTTCTGTAGCACCACATTTCGAAAGCTTCTATTCTCTTCTTGTCCAAACTATTTATCATCCATGTTTCACTTCCATACATGGCTACACTCCATACAAATACTTTCAGAAAAGACTTCCTGACACTTAAATCTAAACTCGATGTTAACAAATTTCTATTCTTCAGAAATGCTTTCCTTGCCATTGCCAGTCTACATTTTATATCCTCTCTACTTCGACCATCATCAGTTATTTTGCTCCCCAAATAGCAAAACTCCTTTACTACCTTAATGTCTCAATTTTCTAATCTAATTCCCTCAGCATCACCAGACTTAATTTGACTATATTCCATTATCCTTGGTTTGCTTTTGTTGATGTTCATCTTATATCCTCCTTTCAAGACACTGTCCATTCCGTTCAACTGCTCTTCCATGTCCTTTGCTGTCTATGACAGAATTACAATGTCATCGGCGAACCTCATAGTTTTTATTTCTTCTCCATGGATTTTAATACCTACTCCGAATTTTTCTTTTGTTTCCTTTACTGCTTGCTCAATATACAGATTGAATAACATCGGGGAGAGGCTGCAACCTAGTCTTACTCCCTTCCCAACCACTGCTTCCCTTTCAGCTCCCTCGACTCTTATAACTGCCATCTGGTTCCTGTACAAATTGTAAATAGCCTTTCGCTCCCTGTATTTTACCCCTGCCCCCTTTAGAATTTGAAAGAGAGTATTCCAGTCAACATTGTCAAAAGCTTTCTCTAAGTCTACAAATGCTAGAAACGTAGGTTTGCCTTTCCTTAATCTTTCTTCTAAGATAAGTCTTAAGGTCAGTATTGCCTCACGTGTTCCAGTATTTCTAAGGAATCCAAACTGATCTTCCCCGAGGTCGGCTACTACTAGTTTTTCCATTCGTCTGTAAAGAATTCGTGTTAGTATTTTGCAGCTGTGGCTTATTATACTGACTGTTCGGTAATTTTCACATCTGTCAACACCTGCTTTATTTGGGATTGGAATTATTATATTCTTCTTGAAGTCTGAGGGTATTTCGCCTGTTTCATACATCTTGCTCGCCAGATGGTACAGTTTTGTCAGGACTGGCTCTCCCAAGGCCGTCAGTAGTTCTAATGGAATGTTGTCTACTCCCAGGGCCTTGATTCGACTCAGGCCTTTCAGTGCTCTGTCATACTCTTCACGCAGTATCGTATCTCCCACTTCATCTTCATCTACATCCTCTTCCATTTCCATAATATTGTCCTCAAGTACATCGCCCTTGTATAGACCCTCTATATACTCCATCCACCTTTCTGCTTTCCCTTCTTTGCTTAGAACTGGGTTTCCATCTGAGCTCTTGATATTCATACAAGTGGTTCTTTTATCTCCAAAGGTCTCTTTAATTTTCCTGTAGGCAGTATCTATCTTACCCCTAGCGAGATAAGCCTCTACATCCTTACATTTGTCCTCTAGCCATCCCTGCTTAGCCATTTTGCACTTCCTGTCGATCTCATTTTTGAGACGTTTGTATTCCTTTTTGCCTGCTTCATTTACTGCATTTTTATATTTTCTCCTTTCATTAATTAAATTCAATATTTCTTCTGTTACCCAAGGATTTCTACTAGCCCTTGTCTTTTTACCTACTTGATCCTCTGCTGCCTTCACTACTTCATCCCTCAAAGCTACCCATTCTTCTTCTACTGTATTTCTTTCCCCCATTCCTGTCAATTGCTCCCTTATGCTTTCCCTGAAACTCTGTACAACCTCTGGTTCTTTCAGTTTATCCAGGTCCCATCTCCTTAAATTCCGACCTTTTTGCAGTTTCTTCAGTTTTAATCTACAGTTCATAACCAATAGATTGTGGTCAGAGTCCACATCTGCCCCTGGAAATGTCTTACAATTTAAAACCTGGTTCCTAAATCTCTGCCTTACCATTATATAATCTATCTGATACCTTTTAGTATCTCCAGGGTTCTTCCATGTATACAACCTCCTTTCATGATTCTGAAATCAAGTGTTAGCTATGATTAAGTTGTGCTCAGTGCAAAATTCTACCAGGCGGCTTCCTCTTTCATTTCTTAGCCCCAATCCATATTCACCTAATACGTTTCCTTCTCTCCCTTTTCCTACACTTGAATTCCAGTCACCCATGACTATTAAATTTTTGTCTTCCTTCACTACCTGAATAATTTCTTTTATTTCATCATACATTTCTTCAATTTCTTCGTCATCTGTAGAGCTAGTTGGCATATAAACTTGTACTACTGTAGTAGGTGTGGGCTTCGTATCTATCTTGGCCACAATAATGCGTTCACTATGCTGTTTGTAGTAGCTTACCCACATTCCTATTTTCCTATTCATTATTAAACCTACTCCTGCATTACCCTATTTGATTTTGTGTTTATAACCCTATAGTCACCTGACCAGAAGTCTTGTTCCTCCTGCCACCGAACTTCACTAATTCCCACTATATCTAACTTTAACCTATCCATTTCCCTTTTTAAATTTTCTAACCTACCTGCCCGATTAAGGGATCTGACATTCCACACTCCGATCTGTAGAACGCCAGTTTTCTTTCTCCTGATAACGGCATCCTCTTGAGTAGTCCCCGCCCGGAGATCCGAATGGGGGACTATTTTACCTCCGGAATATTTTACCCAAGAGGACGCCATCATCATTTAATCATACAGTAAAGCTGCATGCCCTCGGGACAAATTACGGCCGTAGTTTCCCCTTGCTTTCAGCCATTCGCAGTACCATGACAGCAAGGCCGTTTTGGTTATTGTTACAAGGCCAGATCAGTTAATCATCCAGACTGTTGTCCTTGCAATTACTGAAAAGGCTGCTGCCCCTCTTCAGGAACCACATGTTTGTCTGGCCTCTCAACAGATACCCCTTCATTGTGGTTGTACCTACGGTACGGCTATCTGTATCGCTGAGGCACGCAAGCCTCCCCATCAATGACAAGGTCCATGGTCCATGGGGGGGGGGGGGGGTATATTGGCAGAGAAAAAAATTAAATATTGCAGTGCGCCTGTGCTATCCTGATTACGATGGAAACTTCTTTTGGACATGTATGCATGTGCGGCAACGACAGCCATTATTAAATACATTACATGAATTCACAATTGTGAATGGAATGATGATAATGAAAATCTGTTTTTGTTTAGTTTTAGAGCACAAATACAACTAGCATCATACGCATCCTTGTCAAAACTATAGGACATGAAGATAAAGAGAGGAGTTAGAAAATAACTACACATTAATCCCAATCGACAGAAGAGAAGAAAGCTAAAAACAGTGACATGGAAAAATGTCTATAAAATATGCAACAGAAAAACAGAGGTCCTGAACTAAACTTAAATGTCCTTCACCATATTGCTACAATGGATAAAATGTAAATGCAGTCAACAGCCCGCGCATCATTTGCCCAAAAAGTTAATAACTCAGACGGCACCAATAGCTTAGACGGAAAACACACAAAAGAACATAAGTTTAAAAAGGGCATTCCATCAGGAAATGGCGGACTTGCTTTCTCCAAATTGAAAACATGGCCAGTCTGGGATTTCCGTAGAAAACCACTCATGACATGGGTGGACAAAGTGAGGAGATGGTCAACTGCAGAATGGAGTGCTCGAAATCCACACTGTGCACTGGTTAGTAAATTGCATGGCTTGAGTCACCATACCAGCTGGGCAGGAATCACATTCCATCATGTTGCAAATACAGCTGGTGAGAGAAATGGGGTGGTAACTGGAAGGAAGATTTCGCACTGGCTGTATGAATGAATTTTATTAAATCTGCGAGCAGTTTCGCACCACTTATCGGTACATCCTTAGGCAATATACACTATTTATAGCTTAGTAATGTTGAACATTGCCCTCAGCCAACGTTACTATGTTATAAATAGCGTATACTGGCCGAGGATGCACCGATATGTGGTGTGAAACCGGTCGCAGATTTAATAAAAATCATTCATACAGCCAGTGCGGAATTTTCTTTGAAAAAAATGTTGAATTTTAGCTGTGGTTGCCTGCCCTATAAACAACATGGAAGGAAGATGTTTGTCCTTACTGAACTTAGGTATGGGTATTACAGTGGCTTCATGCCACGTCGGAGAAAAGTGCCCTCTGCCCAGATGCAGTTGTAAATATGAAGCAGAAAGTGCTTGCTTGCAAGAGAAAGGTGCTGCAACATCTGAATGTGAACATCGTCTGGCACCAGGGCAAAGGATCAGGCTGAACTGAGAGCATGATCTAGTTCCCTCATAGTAAAGATGGCATAGTAACACTCACAATTCTTAGAATAGAAGAGTATCACCCTAGCCTCCTCCATTCATTTCCAAAGGAGGAAGGCAGTGTGATAGTGGGAGTAGCTCGAAATCTCTGCAAAATATCAGCCCAAGGTGTTGGAGATAACAAGAAGGTCCACTGTGACTCCACTGTCAGGACAGAAATTGGGGAATAGACCTTGGTACCAGAGAGCTGTCAGAAGTTGGCCCACACGACGGACGAGAGTGTGTAACTATTAAAGGACTAGTGAATTAAATTCAGCTAGCTTTTTTGCTAGCCTGAAGAATGCAACAACACTCTGCACGCAACTGTTTATAATGAATGCAGTTTGCCATCATACAATTATGGTTGAGAAGGTGGAAAGCACATCTCTGCACGTGAATTGCACCGCCAAGGGACTGGGCCACAGCATGGTAAAGAGGAAGTGCGTGGAATGGAACATTCTGCAGTGGTAGGGGTAATATTTGTAAGATATTCTCCCTGGTCATCAGGGAGGAGTAAAGTCTCGAATCGGCTTTAGTATGCCGCCATTTGGGAGTTTGCATGTAAGTGGGGTAGGAGTCAGCAAATTGATAGACATGGGAAATGGTCGCTCAAGTTTGTGTTAGAGAGAACAGACCACTCAAGACAATGGGCGGGCTAGGCAGTGCATAAGGATAGGTCCAAATGGAAACAGGTGTGTGCGTGGAGTCTGAAAGGAACTAGGGTGCTCCTAGGAAGTCTGTCCTAGTGACCGAATGATGGAGATATGTACACAATACAAAGGGAAAAGGTGAAGTGAGGAAGTAACAAGCGACTTGCAACAGCTTGAAGACGGGTAGTTTGGGAGATGGGTTGACTATGAACGTCATCCCGTTTGAGCAGCACAACTTTCCCATGAGATGGAATGCCATCCTCAGGAGGAGGGGGTGGGGGGTGGGGGGGGGCAAAATGGACCAGGAAGAAATGCAAGAGCTAAAAACAGCCGTGAGGACACAATTTTGTTTACTGCAGGCAGAGAGCAAGTGTCTGCTGAGGTTCTAAGAGCCGCTGTTAATCCTATTTGTTCAATCAAAGGCCATGAACATTACATTCAGGGAACAGTATTGTTAAGTGTCAGATGGTATAACCCAATGCTTTCGACTAGGCAACAACTTCCGAACGACAGGATAAGGTACTTTCCCTTCACCGGTGTCCCCTGGATGTCCTGCTCATTGAGATACACAGAATATCCTAGGAATGAGGCACCATGATTGCCACTGCAATTAATGCATGTGGGAGAAGGACGCAGGCAATCGTCCTCGTGAGCATCCCTACTGCAAGTAACACAACTAGCCATGTTTCAACAAAACATTCGAGTGTGGCTGAACCAATGACACAGGTAGCAACGCAATGGGTTCGGCACATTTGGTCAGGCTGTGATAACTTCAATGCCTGCTTTGGCCTTGGATTGAAGCACCACTCTATCAAAAGTGAAAAAAAAAGTGTGTGTGTGTGTGTGTGTGTGTGTGTGTGTGTGTGTGTGTGTGTGTGTGTGTGTGAGCACTAAGGAGACATCTACCTTTTTCATCACCCAATGGATTGCAATGACACCTTCATCAGCGAGATATGTTTATTTCTGCCTTGGTCAGACCATCGAGCAGCCTAGCACACATAACACCACAGGAAGAATTCAGAGTCCTATGGGCCTCGACACAAACAGAGTAGACATAGAGAAGGGATGCGGCAATCAGTTGTTGTGCTCGAGAATCAGAAGTAATTTCCAAAAGCAATGTGCCACTGCATAAACAAAAGCAGGATTTCACAGGGCCATCAATTGCATCAATACCTTTCTGGATAAGAAATTGATTTACAGTTGCAAAAATCTGACAATCTTCAGTACATGAAACCACAAGGAACCACGATGCATCTGGGAGGGTCTTTGAATCGGGAGCTTCTTTCCGTTTGTGTTTCGTAGACGGTGACTGAGAAGATGTTGATTGGCTCATTGCAAGAAAATCCCCATGACTGCCAGTGTCTCCGATGGTGTGCTCTTTCCAACTAGGAGGGAGAGGGGGGGCAGGTGGGGGGTCGCTCAGAGGGGGCCTCACCCGCCATAGGTGATTGTTCACACCCCAGGTCACACTCCCTGAACACCTAACAGAGAAACCAATCGGCAATTTGGGAAAGTAGCAGCTCAGGCAATCACCCCTCCCTGGGCCTGGCCTGTACCAGGGGTACATGCAAACCCCACCTGTCGACCTGGGACTGGGAATTACGCTTTACCCAGTCACCTTTTACGCATCAGATGCATGGGCCAGCCTTCAGGAGCACACAGGAAGGAAGAAGAAAAAGGAACCTCAAATCCGAAGTGAAGGAAGGACAGGAGAAGGTGAATGAAGAAAGAAAAATAAACAAAAACCAGTGAAGAGTATTCTCATACCGATTACCAAAAATGTAGAACAAATTTCCAAAAACGGCCCAGACATGTTCCCCAAGAGATGGGAAAAAGAACAACTAGAGGATTGAAATGCAGCACAGAAGGGAAAAGATGCTGCAAAGGTTGGGGCTCCATGGTAGCCAAGCACAAACACACCAATGAATGGCAAGGCCTCTGGAGGAATGAAAATCTGTGCCGGAACGGGACTCGAACCTGGATTTCCCGCTTATCCTACATGTAAACATGTGGTTGACGACATAGGGAAGTTTGGGTCTGGCTGTGAGTCATGCATGGATAGCCAAATGGTAAGGCTGCTCGCGATAAACAGGAAATCCGGGTTCGAGCATAGGTCCGGCACAGATTTTCATTGTCGTCATTTCATTCTACAGATGATGATTCATTTAATGTATTTTATAATGGCTATAGTCACAAAAGTGCCTGTTCCTTTGGTCAAGCATGCACGTCCAAAGGAACTTTTCATCATAATCAGAGTAACACAGGCACTGCAATACCATATATGTAATTCCTCCTTGTTGAATCTAATGCTGCAGATGTTCCATTGGAGTCACAACAGGGAAAGGGAAGAAGGGAAAAAATGAAAGGGTTTCACCTCAGCAGTTGCCGTGTGTGAGCCTTAAAAGAATCACTGCTACAGGGCACATGGGCTGGAGGATCCTGTTGCATGAGATCTGCAAAGACGATAGCAGTATCTCTGGGTCAGCCTGTGGATTCTACAGATGAAAAACTTTTAATGGTGTACACCGGCAAAATGTAGGTCAGCCAGGTGAGGGTATAACACAGCGAGATCATTGAAGAGGCTCTCCAAGTCCGTGAAGGAGAAGATCATTTGTCTTTGCTTGATTTCTTGGAATCTTTGTGATTGGCAGATGAAGCCTCAAATGTTTGTTAGCTGCAGGGACGTAAGAAGTCTTTGCGAGCATATTCTCACTGTCCTTTTCAGCCTGCCGGTTGTGTAGCAGGAGATTTCATCATCAGAGGTGAAGATTTGGTGGTTTGTTGCACAGCTGGAGGAGAAGAAGACTGGGCAACTTTATAACAGTACTGAATTTGAGGTCACAAGTCTGTGCGGCCGTGTCCTTCATGGACTGAGGCATAGCACAAGTGGTTCTGTAAATACCAGATGGTAAAACGCAAGACTTTCAACCAGCCAATAACTTACGAGCAACAAGGTAAGGTATTTTCCCTTCACCCGGATCTCCTGGAGGGACTGCTCATCAAGATACACAGAATATTCTAGGGATGAGGCTGCACTGTCACCACCGCAATTAATACGTCAGGAAGAAGGAGATGGGCAATCGTCCTCATGAGCATCCCTACCACAAGTAGCATATTTGGCACATTTCAACAAGACATTCAAGAGTGGTTGTCAAGGTGACACTGGTAGAAGCACATCAGGGTTGGAATGTTCAGTTGGACTGTGATGGATTCATAGCCTGCTTTGATCGTTTATGGAAGCACTCCTCTATTAAACATGAGGGAAAGAGTGTTTTGAGACACCAATAATGCATCAACCTTTTTCTTTACTTTGTGGACTGCAGTGATGCCCTGATCAGAGAGGTGAGCTTAGATTTCTCCCTCAGTCAGACCATCGAGCAGCCTAGTGTAAATAATGCCACATGAAGAATTTAGTATTCAGTGGGTCTCAATGCGAGTTGGAGAGCCGTGGATGAATGAAGCTAGAAGCAGTTGTTGGGCCTGAAAATCACAATTGGTATCCAAAAGCAAAGTGCCATTACATAATCAAGAGCAGCATTTCAGAGGGCCTGCAATTGCATCAAAACCTTCCTGAATAATAAACGGATTAACTGTAGCAAAGGAATGACCTTCTCCAATACAATACCACAGCGAATGGGAGATTCTTTGAATCTTTAGCCTCATTCCGTTTATGTTTAGAAGACGTAGACTGAGATGGTGACTGGCTCTATGTGAGAAAATCCCCCATGATTGCCAGTGTCTCCAATGGCAGACTCCTTCCAAGTGACTGTTCACTCTTCCTGAACTCCTGACAGAGGGACCATTGGCAATTTTGAAAGATAACAACTCAGGCAATCATCCCTCCTTAGGCGTGGCCTGTATGATGGGGTACTTGTGAACCCCACCTGTCGAGCCGGGGCTGAGAATTATGCATTACCCAGTCACCTGTTACGCTTTAAAGATGCATGGGTGAACCTTCAGGAGTGCACAGGGAGGGAGAAGGAAACGGAGAGGATACTCAAACGCCAAAGCAGAGGAACGATAGGATATGGAGAATGAAGGAAGAAAGAAAGAAAAAAAGTGGAAGGACTGTTCTGATGTTAGGTTACTGAAACTTCAGAACACATTTCCAAAAAATACCCCAGACATGTTCCCCAAGGGAGGGGGAAAGAGAATAGCAGAAGGTTAGACATGCAGCATGGAAAGGGGAAAGGTGCTGCAAAGTCCAGAGCCCCATGGTAGCCAAGTACAAACTTACCAAAGAGCGGCGAGCCACCATGAAGAGGCGGGGGCCTCATGTCGGGCAAAAGTTATTTCTCCACAATGACAAGAGGTCCTTTTTTTAGAAGATTGACTCAATTGATTTCAATATTATTGAATGATACTATTGACTCCTACTGGATTCAATGTTCAAATTGATATGAGCATGCACAGAATGACGTGAATTTCTACAATATAACACAAAAAACCGAAAATAGATGTTTTAGACATTATGCAAAGTACAGTGGCTATGGTTGGGCAAATCTAAGCCTTAGGTAGTTCAGACCAGGAGAAGCTTAAATGAAACCGAGGCCTAGGTGGGTGTCCCTACTTTGAGAAAAGGTGTAAGAGTACAAGACATTAAGAAAATTCAACTACCTGCCCTGGATGTTACAAACCATATCTGACAGAAAAGAGGAAATATTTGATTGAAATTATGTTGTACCTTACAAATAATAACTACACACAGTTTTACAAAAACATAATGAACTTATGCTGTCTTTTTGTTGAGTACTGAGCTATGCCAGTTGGTGCTTTTCATTGCATCTCCACTTTCATTAAGTTTTTCATACAATTACAATACAACATTTGTAATTTCCAAGGAAACTGGATCCATACTACGCTTCACTTTCAAATAGAATACATTAATAGTGCAATTATGACTATTAATTACCTAATATTTCCTCTAATTCATCATTTTGGCACTTACAGTTTTATTTATTGAGTCTTCAACTACAGGAGAGGTTGGGGGAATAGTATCTTGTAACCAACTTTTAAAGCCAAGTTCTGGGCAGAATCAGGTGATTAAGGGTTTAGGAGTTTTGAATAAGGATTTAACAAGGGGTTATCAGTAGTGATAGTGCATGGGGCAGGGAACAGCTTAGACAGGAACAGAATGTACAACATGGGTGATGATCTGAGTAAGATAGCTTCTCAAACTGGTAGCAGCAATGTGAGCATGACTGACCTGTGCTGATGACCGACAATGATGACCCCAGCATTGGTGTCATGAGGACTATTGGGAGATGGGGCTACATTAGACATAGACTGCACCTCAACAGGACCGACAAAAGAGGTCGGTGGAGTCGATTAGTGAAAGTATAGCAGGCAGGTGTGGGAACACAAATCGCCACATAGCTGTTATCATGGGGAGGACTAGGTCTTTTGTCAGGATAAATCATGACAACATATTCACCCTCACAACAACTGAAGACCTGGGAACAGTTCCACCCTTCAAAACTAACACATTAGGTTGGTGCATAAGTATGTAGCTTTTTTGTTTTGCAAGTTGGTATTCTTGTTGCTATGAGTTTATTTATACATTCTCTCTCTCTCTCTCTCTCTCTCTCTCTCTCTCTCTCTCTCTCTCTCTCTCTCTCTCTCTCTTTCTTTTTTCAGTTTACATTTTGCCATTTCATCACTTGGAGATAATGAGTGGAGCTGTGGACACTATGAACATGTGAGTACCAAGTGGAGGAATCTAAATATTTCCAACATATTCTTCCGTTTGAGTTCACCAGAAGGGTGACAACAACTGACGCAGCCAGAAACATTTGCGTCACATAGAAGGATAGCCCCACTGGACAAAGCACAGCATGAAAATGGTTTTCTCCTTTTGAAGACGTTTGACATTAGGGACTTTCCATGTTCAGGAAGATCATCAGGGTTTGATGAATATCATTAAATGCATTAATCGACAATTATTCTCATTAGTGTACTTCAGAGCTGGCAAATATGATGAACTGTGATCATTCCTCCATTGTGCGACATTTGCATGCAATGGGCAAGGTTCAAAAATCAAGTCTATGATCCAAGCCAAAATCACAAAAATCTGTCAGTGGCCATATGTGCATCTTCGCTTGCTTGTCAGAAATTGGCTCATGAACAACAGTGAACTGTGACATTTTGCAAATGCAATCCAATAGCAATGACAAGGAAGACTGTGAAGTGAAGCTACTTCATAATAATGCCCGCCCACAATCAGCTAAACTAACAAAAAACATTATACAAGAGTTCGGTAGGGAAGTCATTCTGCAGCCCCTTATTCATCTGATGTTGCACCCTCGAATTTTTGCACTTTCCACACACTATCAAACAACCTTCAAGGAACTTCCCTTCTGAATGAAAATGCACTCTAATCATAGCTTAACAAGCTCTTCGCCTCGAAACATCTGATTTCTACAGTTGTGGAATCAAAAAGTTACCCCAGCATTGGCAGATTGTTGTAAATAATGTAGGAGAACACATATTGATAACTAAAGTCTCTGATTATTGTTATCAGATAATAAAGTTAAAGACAGGCTTTCAAAACCCCACAAAACTGCAGGCCTGCAAAAAGAATCTTCTCAGAATGTAAAGTACAAACTTTTCCTAGGGTATTGGCAAATCAAACCTGGAATGAAAAATATACACAAAACAACAAAAATGACAAGTTCTCTAAACTCAGAATGTTGTTTATTAATTTTTGAGGAGATATTTTCAAAAGTCGCCACTACAACACAGCAGCTATGGAAGAGAGATGGATAACTGTAAGTATTTAAATTTCTCAGTTCTTTACAAAAGTGTTAAATTAGACTACTCCACAGTCTCCAGGTTACTATCACAGGTAGAAAAAAGATATACAAGAATACACTACCCTAGGAAACTTGCTTACTGCAAAAAATCAGAATATAATGCAGAAAATAAAATCAAAGCAGTTCAGGAGGTCAGAATACATCGAACTAGAAAAGGCAGACAAAAGTATAACATAAAAATAAAAACTGAAGGTCATTCTGCAGCCCCTTATTCATCTGTTGCTGCACCCTCGAATTTTTGCACTTTCCACACATCATCAAACAACCTTCAAGGAACTTCCCTTCTGAATGAAAATGCACTCTAATCATGGCTTAAATCCTCATGAACTGACAAATGTTATAAATAACTTTTTCTCTGGTAGGCTACTGCAGAGAAGTCGCAACAAAATCTTTCTAAAACACATATAGTACCCACAAAGACTTACAGAGTAAGCATAATGTTGTTTCCTACAACAGAGCTTGGATTCAGGAAAGCAATACACCAATTAAAAAACAAGAAGTCAGCAGGCAGAGACAAGTTTCTAGTCTCTCCTCTTAAGACACCTATAAACAGCATACAAGCTCCATTAACAAATATAATAAACGAGTCCGGAAATACGGAAGCGTCCGATCCCGCCCGCCTGCTTTGACCCATGACGTCACAAATATGGCGGAAATGACCACAAACCACGATTCCAGTATGGCGCATATAAAGTCGGAACGTACACATTATGAGGACGAAAATACTTCGAAAAACAAACACACACAATTTCCACAAAAAGTCCAATGACACTAACGGGACAAGCACGGGAAATGGGGTGTTTTTGGGTGGGGGGCAAACGAAATATAAACAAATTTAGACACCCACCCCCATACAAAACGACGAAAAAAATCGACATCACAAACTCCCCAAATACCACTAAACACAATATCATCTGGAATCGGACACTTCCCTTGACCTATATAGCTCAACAGCAGCTCCCGATCCCATAAATTAGGCTCAAACACTTCCCTTGGCTTATATAGCTCAAAAACATCTCCCGATACCAATATCAACATACACAGCCACACATTGGGATCAAACACTTCCCCTGACATGCGCACTGTTAATTTTATGCGTCATATCCATTCCTGAACAACAACAACAACCGATTAATTTTACTAAAATTACCACACAATGTACAGCAAACAACACTAAATTAACCTTCACACAAAATTGTTATCTCACTGAAACGAATTCAATCCAATTCTGGATAATGAGCAAAAGCAAACTGAGTACATTACACCACACAAACAAAAACCCTGAACATACCAGCAGAGAGCACAACAAACCACAACACAACATCTGCAAACACGCCACACACACACAAACCAAACTCTGCTCCGTCATGACGTCACACACAACAACACCCTTACATTACGGGTCAAAGACGATGCATGGCATCGGACGCTTCTGTCGACCCACAAGTCCTTCGGTGCTGATACTTTTCAAGAATACCTACAGCATGCACTAGTTGTGCCTCAACTACATACAGGTTATGTGGAGTTTCCTGGGGTAGTGTATTCTATTCATAATATTTATCAATGATTTTTTAGACCAGGAGAAAATGTTCTCTTTGTTAATGCCAGCAACCTCACAATCACTGATAAAACACCAGAGAAAGCGGCACTACAGAAGTGTCCATTTCCAACCATCTGCTTTGACCCATGATGCCAACAGTATGTGGTGCTTCCAGCACACACAAAATGCTGACAATAATGTCACTACATACACACGCCAACAAACACAAACAAACATTAAAATGACACAATAACATCTCACTCCAAAAATAGAATAAAACTAATGAGACCATGGCAAAAAAATGGGGGTTTAAGGCAGGGACAAGCTAAATATAAGGAAACACCACACCATCTCAAAACAAATAATACAGAAACATTTATTCACAGCATTCCGCGACACCAACAAAACCACAGGAATCTGACACTTCCCTTGATCTATATACCTCAACTGCAGCTGCCGATACCAAAAAGCAACACACCTCAATTGCAGCTATCAATAACAAAAGACCAACACCTATAACAAGGACCCAAACCACTCAAAAACGTAAATATTCCATGTTCATTACATCAACCAAAACATAATCGAACTGCCATAAATATACAATAAAAAAAAACATTACAATTAGTATAGGATATAACCAAAACAAAAATTATGTACCAACAAAAGCCTCCGGCAATACACCCTAGGTTGACCACCACACGCACGCATGCATGCATAAGCACCGACAACACCATATATACACGTCCCTGGCCCGAGCTGCTGTTGTTGCCACAAACATGACATCTAACATATTCAGCAATAAAACCGAACATCTGCAGAAACTGTGAGAGAGATATCATATCACCACCCATCTCAGAACATGATGATTCACTCATGAACTTCACTGTCAAATCCATATCTAACATAAAAGAAATTAAGAAAATTACACTTGAAGAATAAGATTGTCACTCTGCAGCAGAGTGTGCGCTGATATGAAACTCCCTGGCAGATTAAAACTGTGTGCCGGACTGAGACTCGAACTCAGGACCTTTGCCTTTCAAGGGCAAGTTCTCAACCCACTGAGCTACCCAAGTACGACTCACGACCTGTACCCACAGCTTCAATTCTGCCAGTACCTCATGTACCTTCCAAACTTCACAGAAGATCTTTCGCAAAAGCTGCAGAACTAGCACTCCTGAAAGAAAGGATATTGCGGAGACACTGCTTAGCCGCAGCCTGAAGGATGTTTCCAGAATGATATTTTCACTTTGCAGCAGACTCTGCACTGATAAGAAACTTTCTGGCAGATTAAAACTGTGTGCTGAACCGAGATTCGAACTCTGGACCTATGCCTTTTGTGGGCAAGGAGGCAGTAGACGAGGTACTGGCAGAATTGAAGCTGTGGGCACGGGTTGTGAGTCATGATTGGGTAGCTCAATTGGCAAAGCACTTGCCTGCAAAAGGCAAAGGTCCCATGTTCGAGTCTCGGTCCGGCACACAGTTTTAATCTGCCAGGAAGTTCCAAAATTACACTTCTTTCCCCCACAACAACAAACTAATCAGACCTAAGAAAAACGCCAAACACGTAAACAAGAAAAACCTTAGCAATTTACTGAAAACACTTCCACAATCCACATTCCCCACCAGCTACCTGAAATCAAAAACCATTTTAGCACGATGACAACCAAAACTTGAATGAACCCAATACCAAACATTAACCTCAGCATGTCCACATTCACCACCTGAAGGCACCATCAAATACAACAACATGACATCCATAACCACAATCAAATTAAAAACACCTTGCCATAGTGATGTCAAACACCACAAAATCATTACGTCACAGGTCAAAGCAGACGGGTGGAATCTGACATTTCTGTTGACCCAAGAAAGCAAATAAAATGCTCAAGGATATTTATGATTCAGCAGTATGTAATAAATGAACACTGAACATAATGAAAACAAACAGTGTATGCTTCAGTATAAATAAGGAGAACAATCCTGTCATATTAAGCATAGACGATAAATCTTATGTCAGAAACACCAAGCTTTTAGAGATGAATACTGACTGTCAGTTAACACTGAATGATCCACACAAAAATAGTGGCACAAAGAATGTCATCAGAAAGTTATGTTCTTAGGACTCTTTCATCAGTTTGTAACAGCCAATCTGTGGCGACATCCTATTCCTAAGTACACCCAGTTATTAGCTATGGGATTCTTTTGTGGGGATCAAAGGCTCAAAACATGGACATAAATTTTAAACTGAAGAAAAGAACTGTAAGAGTAATAACTACAAGCAATAGTCCGGCTCATTGTATCAAAAACTACTGAAACAAACTTCACAAAGGGAGTAGGTTATATCTGCCAATTTATTGTGAAAATCAGGGACATTACTACATAGGCTACTTCACTAACAGTTCTACAAATAACCATGCAACAAGAACCAGTTTGGACACTCATATACTTTTGATAAGCGAACAGAAAACTCAAAACACTTCCTATCAGGGCATACCACACAATTAAAGAGTATTTAGAAAGCTCAGAGAAGTGATATATAGCAAAAGGGGCAACTACAACACCCCGTCACATTACAATACACGATCACAATTTAAAACTTCAAGAAAATAATGTGGCAAGATCTACAGTGCACAACAGTGATGTTTTGTTATTCTCCTGAACACAGTCACTGACCCATCATGAGGGGGATGCTGATTCAGTTTTTCAAATGTAATGGGAGGAGGACATGTAGATATGTACAAGGCACAGTTGAGTGTTTAAAGGCCTGAAGGCAGTTTTCTGGACCAACTGAAGGGAGTCCAAGGGGTATAGCAGGACGTTCATGATCCACACTTCACAAGCAGATGTCCCTAATGTGTGCAGGTATGCAGTGCAAAAATTACATTATATAAGTTGTATAATGCAAATTATGTGTAAATCAAACAACATAATACAATAGGGAGTAGCTGCAGTTATTAAGACAATGGGCTCATACTCGGGAGGATGGAATTTCCCTGTCCACTCATCCAGAATTAGGTTTTCTGCAGTTCTCCTACATCATTTGAGACAAATTCCCTGATGGTTCTTTCAGTAAGGACACAACCAACGCCCTACCCTATCGTTATAAAAACACTCCCAAACATTCTATGTACATGTATATTTTGAGCTCTAATTTTCATTTCATGTTGACAAACACTATTATCACAGTGAGGTAATTCCTGGATGAATAGATAAATAAATGAGTCAAGCGATATATCAGTAGATGTCAACTAATTGTGCTGGAATCGATGAATAAAACATCTTCACAGAAAATTCTAGTACTGGAGACAGAGACAGTTCCTCATGTTACAAGCAATGGCTGAAGATTCGTGCCTAAAAACAGTGTTTATGTTGGATACATCCATCTTTAAAGAATGTAAACCACTGAATGTAAATACACAAATACACAGCCCTTCATATTATATCATAACAACCAGTTTTTCGAGGTAACTGAAATAATTCTCCACTACTACGGAAGTCGCGATAAGAAAACACAAATCGACAACTACTTGTTAATATGAGGTAACAAATATTCATCAGCATTTAGACAAGAGTGAAGATTCATCACGACACATTTACTATACCTAAAACGCTCTCGACAAGTTCTTTGTTTACAATCACACAACATCACACGTTAGTTCGTAAAATTGATTCAAAAACTATACTTACTGAAACCGGTCTGTCGCTGGCAAATCAGTGAGGGTTGAGTCACATTTCTCATCTTCTAGCTGTAAATTTCACCTCAATATCAAATTACAGCCGTTATTAATTCATCAGTTTACAAACAACCCACACACTTCGTCAATATGAGCGCGAAACTTGCGCGCGAGAAATGCAACCAACCTTATACTCTGAAAATTTCATAGATGACAATGTATTCGATCAAAATTATACATGTTTTTTGTGCTACGAAGCATGAGTAAAATAAAATGAAATCAGACCAGCCAGACAATAAAACCGTTATGTTTACATGAAACATAAATATTATAAATAGCAAGAATCTTTGCTGATATCAACACCTAAGAAAAAATTAAAAAAGCGATATTTCAGCTCCAATTATATCGAAGTAATGATAGAAAATAAAGCTGAAGATCCAGCCTAGAATTATCCTCCAGTCCAAAAAAGAGGGAATTCATAAGCGTTCTTTCTGAGCGCTTAGAACAGCATACATTAGAACTAACCCAGTCCACGCTAGCCGTCGTGCAGCGTCCAAACATT